>NW_027362778.1:21293628-21940442 GCF_046119375.1 Phyllobates terribilis
GTATTTATGTTGTTTTATCCTATGCTTTATTAAATTGTATTTACGTTGTTTTATCCTATGCTTTATTAAATTTTATTTATGTTGTTTTATCCTATGCTTTATTAAATTTTATTTATGTTGTTTTTATCCTATGCTTTATTAAATTATATTTATGTTGTTTTATCCTATGCTTTATAAATTGTATTTATGTTGTTTAATCCTATGCTTTATTAAATTGTATTTATGTTGTTTTAACCTATGCTTTATTAAATTGTATTTAATTTGTTTTATCCTATGCTTTATTAAATTGTATTTATGTAGTTTTAGCCTATGCTTTATGAAATTGTATTTATGTTGTTTTATCCTATGCTTTATTAAATTGTATTTATGTTGTTTTAACCTATGCTTTATTAAATTGTATTTATGTTGTTTTATCCTATGCTTTATTAAATTGTATTTATGTTGTTTTAACCTATGCTTTATTAAATTGTATTCATGTTGTTTTATCTTATGCTTTATTAAATTGTATTTATGTTGTTTTATCCTATGCTTTATTAAATTGTATTTATGTTGTTTTATCCTATGCTTTATTAAATTGAATTTATGTTGTTTTATCCTATGCTTTATTAAATTGTATTTAATTTGTTTTATCCTATGCTTTATTAAATTGTATTTATGTTGTTTTATCCTATGCTTTATTAAATTGTATTTATGTTGTTTTGTCCGATGCTTTATTAAATTGTATTTATGTTGTTTTAACCTATGCTTTATTAAATTTTATTTATGTTGTTTTATCCTATGCTTTATTAAATTGTATTTATGTTGTTTTGTCCTATGCTTTATTAAATTGTATTTATGTTGTTTTATCCTATGCTTTATTAAATTGTATTTCTGTGGTTTTATCCTATGCTTTATTAAATTGTATTTATGTTGTTTTAAACAGGGGCGGAACTACCGACCGTGCAGCCGGTTCATTGAACGGGGGCCCCGAGGGAGAGGGGGCCCCTCCAGCCTCCAGCAGGGCCGCCATCAGGGCATGACTGCCCTGACTCCAGTATGGGGCCCGGCCGGTAGGGGCCCCCTCGGAGCCCCCCCTCTTGTGCGTCTCTCTCCTCATGGGGCCCCCGGCCCCATGCTAAGCGCCGGGTCCGGGACATCAGCGCTGCGCTGCTCTGCTGCGGCAGCGCCTTTATGATTCCCCTGACTTCCGGTCATGTGACCGCGCCGTCACATGACCGGAAGTCAGGAGAACCTGGTGTCAGCGATTTGGACGAGCGCCAGGATTCTGCAGGGATCGCATGGGGGTAAGTATAACAAGTTTTATTTTTTTTTTTTAAATACAATTAACTAGGAGTGGGGGGAAATGGGAGATGCACATGGGGGGGAAGGGGAATGGGAGATGCACATATGGGGGGGGATGGGAGATGCACATGGGGGGAAGGGGAATGGGAGATGCACATATGGGGGGGGGAAATGGGAGATGCACATATGGGGGGGGGGGAAATGGGAGATGCACATATGGGGGGGGGAAATGGGAGATGCACATATGGGGGGGGGAAATGGGAGATGCACATATGGAGGGGGGGGAAATGGGAGATGCACATATGGGGGGGGAATGGGAGATGAACATGGGGGGGAATGGGAGATGCACATGGGGGTAGGGGGATGAGAGAGGTGCACATGGGGGGGGAATGGGAGATGCACATGGGGGGAGGGGGATGAGAGGTGCACATGTGGGGGAGGGGGATGAGAGAGGTGCACATGTGGGGGAGGGGGATGAGAGAGGTGCACATGTGGGGGATGAGAGAGCTGCACATGGGGGGGGTGGTGAGAGCTGCACCTGTGGGGGGATGAGAGATGCACATGGGGAGGGGGATGAGAGATGTGCACATGGGGGGGATGAGAGCTGCACATGGGGGAATTGGGAGAAAATGAGCTGCACATGGGGGAATTGGGAGTAGGGGGATAATGAGCTGCACATAATGAATGTGGGGTGGGGGAGAGTAAATGATGATGGGGTGGGGAGAGCACGGACATGATATAATGAATTGGGGCAGGGGGTGCATGTAAATAATGAATGCGGGGAGCAGGAAGTGTAGAGTAGGGGGCGTTGCGGATGCAGGAGTGTAACTGGTAACAAATTGGTGGAAAGAGTAGAGGTTCTAATTAAATTATATATTAAGTGCCTATTTACAGTTAATGGAGGCACCGTGGTGGATTACAATTTATATTTGGAATGGTGGGTGGC
The DNA here is from genome assembly GCF_046119375.1 of Phyllobates terribilis. Taxonomy (NCBI): domain Eukaryota; kingdom Metazoa; phylum Chordata; class Amphibia; order Anura; family Dendrobatidae; genus Phyllobates; species Phyllobates terribilis. The sequence continues at coordinate 21,295,856 of NW_027362778.1, forward strand.
ATAATAACTATATATTAATGGTGGGTGCACGTCTGTATTCAGCTGCGTAATGTAGAAGTTGGGGAATGTGCTCTAGATAACTGTGTTATTTTATGCAGAGACGAGTCCTGGCTGGAAGACGTGATGGCGGTCTGTGCTGGATGAAGGAGAAAAGCGTAGCTGAAGGACTTCACCTAGAGACGTCACCAGTGAGTCAGTGTATTACATGTACACTTACACTATATACTATGTACCGGGCTCCTGTGTATAATGTCACTGGTGATCACTGTATTACCTGTACACTGACACTATATACAGAGCTCCTGTGTATAATGTCACTGGTGATCACTGTATTACCTGTACACTGACACTATATACAGAGCTCCTGTGTATAATGTCACTGGTGATCACTAGATTACCTGGACACTTAAATTATACATACCATGTATAGAGCTCCCGTGTATAATGACACTTATGGTAATATTAGTAATGTGGTGGTAATATGTGGTCTGGTCATGGTGTGGCAGTTTTTCTTCCTTCTGTGTGGTATTATTCGGTCACTATGTTGTGGTAATATGTGGTCTGGTCATGGTGTGGCGGTATTCCCTGTATGTGGTATTATTGGTCATTTAAAAAAAAATGTATATGACACATTCCCTTAAAGAAAACGAAATAAAAATATATCTAAAAAGAGTATTGGATGTTTTAAGAAAATTTTAATAGGTTAGAGTAGGGCCCGGCCAGAAGAGTCTACCTTATCGTGGTGGCGGCTTTAAAAATCTTTTGGCCAAAACAAAAGCTGCTGGCTATGTATGTGCCGCCGTCACATGGCCGAACGTCAGGAGAACCTGGTGGCAGCGACGTGGACGAGTGCCAGGATTCTGCAGGGATCGCATGGGGGTAAGTATAACAAGTTTTATTTTTTTTAAATACAATTAATTAACTAGGAACGTGGGGGGATGAGATGCACGGGGGGGATGAGAGATGCACATGGGGGGGGTGAGAGATGCACATGGGGGGGGGGTGAGAGATGCACATGGGGGGGGATGAGAGATGCACATGGGGGGGATGAGAGATGCACATGGGGGGATGAGAGATGCACATGGGGGCGATGAAAGATGCACATGGGGGGCGATGAAAGATGCACATGGGGGGGGATGAGAGATGCACATGGGGGGCGATGAAAGATGCACATGGGGGGCGATGAAAGATGCACATGGGGGGGATGAGAGATGCACATGGGGGGGTTATGTTTACATAACTTTGTTGCCTGATGAAGGGCAGGGGGGGCCCCAAAAATTTCTTGCACAGGGGCCCACTACAGTCTGTGTCCGCCCCTGGTTTTAAACTATGCTTTATTAAATTGTATTTATGTTGTTTTGTCCTATGCTTTATTAAATTGTATTTATGTTGTTTTAACCTATGCTTTATTAAATTTTATTTATGTTGTTTTATCCTATGCTTTATTAAATTGTATTTATGTTGTTTTATCCTATGCTTTATTAAATAGTATTTATGTTGTTTCATCCTATGCTTTATTAAATTGTATTTATGTTGTTTTATCCTATGCTTTATTAAATTGCATTTATGTTGTTTTAACCTATGCTTTATTAAATTGTATTTATGTTGTTTTATCCTATGCTTTATTAAATTGTATTTATGTTGTTTTATCCTATGCTTTATTAAATTTTATTTATGTTTTATCCTATGCTTTATTAAATTGTATTTACGTTGTTTTATCCTATGCTTTATTAAATTTTATTTATGTTGTTTTATCCTATGCTTTGTTAAATTTTATTTATGTTGTTTTATCCTGTGCTTTATTAAATTGTATTTATGTTGTTTTATCCTATGCTTTATTAAATTGAATTTATGTTGTTTTATCCTATGCTTTATTAAATTGTATTTATGTTGTTTTAACCTATGCTTTATTAAATTGTATTTATGTTGTTTTATTCTATGCTTTATTAAATTTTATTCATGTTGTTTTATCCTATGCTTTACTAAATTGTATTTATGTTGTTTTATCCTATGCTTTATAAATTGTATTTATGTTGTTTTATCCTATGGTTTATTAAATTGTATTTATGTTGTTTTAACATATGCTTTATTAAATTGTATTTATGTTGTTTTATCCTATGCTTTATAAAATTGTATTTATGTTGTTTTAACCTATGCTTTATTAAATTGTATTTATGTTGTTTTATCCTATGCTTTATTTAATTGTATTTATGTTGTTTTAACGTATGCTTTATTAAATTGTATTTATGTTGTTTTATCCTATGCTTTATTAAATTGTATTTATGTTGTTTTATCCTATGCTTTATTAAATTGTATTTATGTTATTTTATCCTATGCTTTATTAAATTGTATTTATGTTGTTTTAACGTATGCTTTATTAAATTGTATTTATGTTGTTTTATCCTATGCTTTATTAAATTTTATTTATGTTGTTTTATTCTATGCTTTATTAAATTGTATTTATGTTGTTTTATCCTATGCTTCATTAAATTGTATTTCTGTTGTTTTAACCTATGCTTTATTTAATTGTATTTATGTTGTTTTAACGTATGCTTTATTAAATTGTATTTATGTTGTTTTATCCTATGCTTTATTAAATTGTATTTATGTTGTTTTATCCTATGCTTTATTAAATTGTATTTATGTTGTTTTATCCTATGCTTTATTAAATTGTATTTATGTTGTTTTAACCTATGCTTTATTTAATTGTATTTATGTTGTTTTAACGTATGCTTTATTAAATTGTATTTATGTTGTTTTATCCTATGCTTTATTAAATTGTATTTATGTTGTTTTATCCTATGCTTTATAAATTGTATTTATGTTGTTTTATCCTATGCTTTATTAAATTGTATTTATGTTGTTTTGTCCGATGCTTTATTAAATTGTATTTATGTTGTTTTAACCTATGCTTTATTAAATTTTATTTATGTTGTTTTATCCTATGCTTTATTAAATTGTATTTATGTTGTTTTATCCTATGCTTTATAAATTGTATTTATGTTGTTTTATCCTATGCTTTATTAAATGTGTTTATGTTGTTTTGTCCGATGCTTTATTAAATTGTATTTATGTTGTTTTAACCTATGCTTTATTAAATTTTATTTATGTTGTTTTATCCTATGCTTTATTAAATTGTATTTATGTTGTTTTATCCTATGCTTTATTAAATTGTATTTATGTTGTTTTAACCTATGCTTTATTAAATTGTATTTAATTTGTTTTATCCTATGCTTTATTAAATTGTATTTATGTAGTTTTAGCCTATGCTTTATGAAATTGTATTTATGTTGTTTTATCCTATGCTTTATTAAATTGTATTTATGTTGTTTTAACCTATGCTTTATTAAATTGTATTTATGTTGTTTTATCCTATGCTTTATTAAATTGTAATTATGTTGTTTTAACCTATGCTTTATTAAATTGTATTCATGTTGTTTTATCTTATGCTTTATTAAATTGTATTTATGTTGTTTTATCCTATGCTTTATTAAATTGTATTTATGTTGTTTTATCCTATGCTTTATTAAATTGAATTTATGTTGTTTTGTCCTATGCTTTATTAAATTGTATTTATGTTGTTTTGTCCTATGCTTTATTAAATTGTATTTATGTTGTTTATCCTATGTTTCATTAAATTGTATTTATGTTGTTTTATCCTATGCTTTATTAAATTGAATTTATGTTGTTTTGTCCTATGCTTTATTAAATTGTATTTATGTTGTTTTATCCTATGCTTTATTAAATTGTATTTATGTTGTTTTAACGTATGCTTTATTAAATTGTATTTATGTTGTTTTATCCTATGCTTTATTAAATTTTATTTATGTTGTTTTATTCTATGCTTTATTAAATTGTATTTATGTTGTTTTATCCTATGCTTTATTAAATTGTATTTATGTTGTTTTAACCTATGCTTTATTTAATTGTATTTATGTTGTTTTAACGTATGCTTTATTAAATTGTATTTATGTTGTTTTATCCTATGCTTTATTAAATTGTATTTATGTTGTTTTATCCTATGCTTTATTAAATTGTATTTATGTTGTTTTATCCTATGCTTTATTTAATTGTATTTATGTTGTTTTAACGTATGCTTTATTAAATTTTATTTATGTTGTTTTATCCTATGCTTTATTAAATTGTATTTATGTTGTTTTATCCTATGCTTTATAAATTGTATTTATGTTGTTTTATCCTATGCTTTATTAAATTGTATTTATGTTGTTTTGTCCGATGCTTTATTAAATTGTATTTATGTTGTTTTAACCTATGCTTTATTAAATTTTATTTATGTTGTTTTATCCTATGCTTTATTAAATTGTATTTATGTTGTTTTGTCCTATGCTTTATTAAATTGTATTTATGTTGTTTTATCCTATGCTTTATTAAATTGTATTTATGTTGTTTTGTCCGATGCTTTATTAAATTGTATTTATGTTGTTTTATCCTATGCTTTATTAAATTGTATTTACGTTGTTTTATCCTATGCTTTATTAAATTTTATTTATGTTGTTTTATCCTATGCTTTATTAAATTTTATTTATGTTGTTTTTATCCTATGCTTTATTAAATTATATTTATGTTGTTTTATCCTATGCTTTATAAATTGTATTTATGTTGTTTAATCCTATGCTTTATTAAATTGTATTTATGTTGTTTTAACCTATGCTTTATTAAATTGTATTTAATTTGTTTTATCCTATGCTTTATTAAATTGTATTTATGTAGTTTTAGCCTATGCTTTATGAAATTGTATTTATGTTGTTTTATCCTATGCTTTATTAAATTGTATTTATGTTGTTTTAACCTATGCTTTATTAAATTGTATTTATGTTGTTTTATCCTATGCTTTATTAAATTGTATTTATGTTGTTTTATCCTATGCTTTATTAAATTGTATTTATGTTGTTTTATCCTATGCTTTATTAAATTGCATTTATGTTGTTTTAACCTATGCTTTATTAAATTGTATTTATGTTGTTTTATCCTATGCTTTATTAAATTGCATTTATGTTGTTTTAACCTATGCTTTATTAAATTGTATTTATGTTGTTTTATCCTATGCTTTATTAAATTGTATTTATGTTGTTTTATCCTATGCTTTATTAAATTTTATTTATGTTTTATCCTATGCTTTATTAAATTGTATTTACGTTGTTTTATCCTATGCTTTATTAAATTTTATTTATGTTGTTTTATCCTATGCTTTGTTAAATTTTATTTATGTTGTTTTATCCTGTGCTTTATTAAATTGTATTTATGTTGTTTTATCCTATGCTTTATTAAATTGAATTTATATTGTTTTATCCTATGCTTTATTAAATTGTATTTATGTTGTTTTAACCTATGCTTTATTAAATTGTATTTATGTTGTTTTATTCTATGCTTTATTAAATTTTATTCATGTTGTTTTATCCTATGCTTTACTAAATTGTATTTATGTTGTTTTATCCTATGCTTTATAAATTGTATTTATGTTGTTTTATCCTATGGTTTATTAAATTGTATTTATGTTGTTTTATCCTATGCTTTATTAAATTGTATTTATGTTATTTTATCCTATGCTTTATTAAATTGCATTTATGTTGTTTTAACGTATGCTTTATTAAATTGTATTTATGTTGTTTTATCCTATGCTTTATTAAATTTTATTTATGTTGTTTTAACCTATGCTTTATTTAATTGTATTTATGTTGTTTTAACGTATGCTTTATTAAATTGTATTTATGTTGTTTTATCCTATGCTTTATTAAATTGTATTTATGTTGTTTTATCCTATGCTTTATTAAATTGTATTTATGTTGTTTTATCCTATGCTTTATTAAATTGTATTTATGTTGTTTTAACCTATGCTTTATTTAATTGTATTTATGTTGTTTTAACGTATGCTTTATTAAATTGTATTTATGTTGTTTTATCCTATGCTTTATTAAATTGTATTTATGTTGTTTTATCCTATGCTTTATAAATTGTATTTATGTTGTTTTATCCTATGCTTTATTAAATTGTATTTATGTTGTTTTGTCCGATGCTTTATTAAATTGTATTTATGTTGTTTTAACCTATGCTTTATTAAATTTTATTTATGTTGTTTTATCCTATGCTTTATTAAATTGTATTTATGTTGTTTTATCCTATGCTTTATAAATTGTATTTATGTTGTTTTATCCTATGCTTTATTAAATGTGTTTATGTTGTTTTGTCCGATGCTTTATTAAATTGTATTTATGTTGTTTTAACCTATGCTTTATTAAATTTTATTTATGTTGTTTTATCCTATGCTTTATTAAATTGTATTTATGTTGTTTTATCCTATGCTTTATTAAATTGTATTTATGTTGTTTTAACCTATGCTTTATTAAATTGTATTTAATTTGTTTTATCCTATGCTTTATTAAATTGTATTTATGTAGTTTTAGCCTATGCTTTATGAAATTGTATTTATGTTGTTTTATCCTATGCTTTATTAAATTGTATTTATGTTGTTTTAACCTATGCTTTATTAAATTGTATTTATGTTGTTTTATCCTATGCTTTATTAAATTGTAATTATGTTGTTTTAACCTATGCTTTATTAAATTGTATTCATGTTGTTTTATCTTATGCTTTATTAAATTGTATTTATGTTGTTTTATCCTATGCTTTATTAAATTGTATTTATGTTGTTTTATCCTATGCTTTATTAAATTGAATTTATGTTGTTTTGTCCTATGCTTTATTAAATTGTATTTATGTTGTTTTGTCCTATGCTTTATTAAATTGTATTTATGTTGTTTATCCTATGTTTCATTAAATTGTATTTATGTTGTTTTATCCTATGCTTTATTAAATTGAATTTATGTTGTTTTGTCCTATGCTTTATTAAATTGTATTTATGTTGTTTTATCCTATGCTTTATTAAATTGTATTTATGTTGTTTTAACGTATGCTTTATTAAATTGTATTTATGTTGTTTTAACCTATGCTTTATTTAATTGTATTTATGTTGTTTTAACGTATGCTTTATTAAATTGTATTTATGTTGTTTTAACCTATGCTTTATTAAATTTTATTTATGTTGTTTTATCCTATGCTTTATTAAATTGTATTTATGTTGTTTTATCCTATGCTTTATAAATTGTATTTATGTTGTTTTATCCTATGCTTTATTAAATGTGTTTATGTTGTTTTGTCCGATGCTTTATTAAATTGTATTTATGTTGTTTTAACCTATGCTTTATTAAATTTTATTTATGTTGTTTTATCCTATGCTTTATTAAATTGTATTTATGTTGTTTTATCCTATGCTTTATTAAATTGTATTTATGTTGTTTTAACCTATGCTTTATTAAATTGTATTTAATTTGTTTTATCCTATGCTTTATTAAATTGTATTTAATTTGTTTTAGCCTATGCTTTATGAAATTGTATTTATGTTGTTTTATCCTATGCTTTATTAAATTGTATTTATGTTGTTTTAACCTATGCTTTATTAAATTGTATTTATGTTGTTTTATCCTATGCTTTATTAAATTTTATTTATGTAGTTTTAACCTATGCTTTATTAAATTATATTTATGTTGTTTTATCTTATGCTTTATTAAATTGTATTTATGTTGTTTTATCCTATGCTTTATTAAATTGTATTTATGTTGTTTTATCCTATGCTTTATTAAATTGAATTTATGTTGTTTTGTCCTATGCTTTATTAAATTGTATTTATGTTGTTTTGTCCTATGCTTTATTAAATTGTATTTATGTTGTTTATCCTATGTTTCATTAAATTGTATTTATGTTGTTTTATCCTATGCTTTATTAAATTGAATTTATGTTGTTTTGTCCTATGCTTTATTAAATTGTATTTATGTTGTTTTATCCTATGCTTTATTAAATTGTATTTATGTTGTTTTATCCTATGCTTTATTAAATTGTATTTCTGTCGTTTTATCCTATGCTTTATTAAATTGTATTTATGTTGTTTTAACCTATGCTTTATTAAATTGTATTTATGTTGTTTTATCCTATGCTTTATTAAATTGTATTTATGTTGTTTTAACCTATGCTTTATTAAATTGTATTCATGTTGTTTTATCTTATGCTTTATTAAATTGTATTTATGTTGTTTTATCCTATGCTTTATTAAATTGTATTTATGTTGTTTTATCCTATGCTTTATTAAATTGAATTTATGTTGTTTTGTCCTATGCTTTATTAAATTGTATTTATGTTGTTTTGTCCTATGCTTTATTAAATTGTATTTATGTTGTTTATCCTATGTTTCATTAAATTGTATTTATGTTGTTTTATCCTATGCTTTATTAAATTGAATTTATGTTGTTTTGTCCTATGCTTTATTAAATTGTATTTATGTTGTTTTATCCTATGCTTTATTAAATTGTATTTATGTTGTTTTATCCTATGCTTTATTAAATTGTATTTCTGTGGTTTTATCCTATGCTTTATTAAATTGTATTTATGTTGTTTTAAACTATGCTTTATTAAATTGTATTTATGTTGTTTTAACGTATGCTTTATTAAATTGTATTTATGTTGTTTTAACCTATGCTTTATTAAATTTTATTTATGTTGTTTTATCCTATGCTTTATTAAATTGTATTTATGTTGTTTTATAATATGCTTTATAAATTGTATTTATGTTGTTTTATCCTATGCTTTATTAAATGTGTTTATGTTGTTTTGTCCGATGCTTTATTAAATTGTATTTATGTTGTTTTAACCTATGCTTTATTAAATTTTATTTATGTTGTTTTATCCTATGCTTTATTAAATTGTATTTATGTTGTTTTATCCTATGCTTTATTAAATTGTATTTATGTTGTTTTAACCTATGCTTTATTAAATTGTATTTAATTTGTTTTATCCTATGCTTTATTAAATTGTATTTAATTTGTTTTAGCCTATGCTTTATGAAATTGTATTTATGTTGTTTTATCCTATGCTTTATTAAATTGTATTTATGTTGTTTTAACCTATGCTTTATTAAATTGTATTTATGTTGTTTTATCCTATGCTTTATTAAATTTTATTTATGTTGTTTTAACCTATGCTTTATTAAATTATATTCATGTTGTTTTATCTTATGCTTTATTAAATTGTATTTATGTTGTTTTATCCTATGCTTTATTAAATTGTATTTATGTTGTTTTATCCTATGCTTTATTAAATTGAATTTATGTTGTTTTGTCCTATGCTTTATTAAATTGTATTTATGTTGTTTTGTCCTATGCTTTATTAAATTGTATTTATGTTGTTTATCCTATGTTTCATTAAATTGTATTTATGTTGTTTTATCCTATGCTTTATTAAATTGAATTTATGTTGTTTTGTCCTATGCTTTATTAAATTGTATTTATGTTGTTTTATCCTATGCTTTATTAAATTGTATTTATGTTGTTTTATCCTATGCTTTATTAAATTGTATTTCTGTGGTTTTATCCTATGCTTTATTAAATTGTATTTATGTTGTTTTAACCTATGCTTTATTAAATTGTATTTATGTTGTTTTATCCTATGCTTTATTAAATTGTATTTATGTTGTTTTAACCTATGCTTTATTAAATTGTATTCATGTTGTTTTATCTTATGCTTTATTAAATTGTATTTATGTTGTTTTATCCTATGCTTTATTAAATTGTATTTATGTTGTTTTATCCTATGCTTTATTAAATTGAATTTATGTTGTTTTGTCCTATGCTTTATTAAATTGTATTTATGTTGTTTTGTCCTATGCTTTATTAAATTGTATTTATGTTGTTTATCCTATGTTTCATTAAATTGTATTTATGTTGTTTTATCCTATGCTTTATTAAATTGAATTTATGTTGTTTTGTCCTATGCTTTATTAAATTGTATTTATGTTGTTTTATCCTATGCTTTATTAAATTGTATTTATGTTGTTTTATCCTATGCTTTATTAAATTGTATTTCTGTGGTTTTATCCTATGCTTTATTAAATTGTATTTATGTTGTTTTAAACTATGCTTTATTAAATTGTATTTATGTTGTTTTAACCTATGCTTTATTAAATTTTATTTATGTTGTTTTATCCTATGCTTTATTAAATTGTATTTATGTTGTTTTATCCTATGCTTTATTAAATTGTATTTATGTTGTTTTATCCTATGCTTTATTAAATTGTATTTATGTTGTTTTATTCTATGCTTTATTAAATTGTATTTCTGTGGTTTTATCCTATGCTTTATTAAATAGTATTTATGTTGTTTTAACATATGCTTAATTAAATTGTATTTATGTTGTTTTGTCCTATGCTTTATTAAATTGTATTTATGTTGTTTATCCTATGTTTCATTAAATTGAATTTATGTTGTTTTATCATATGCTTTATTAAATTGTATTTAATTTGTTTTATCCTATGCTTTATTAAAGTGTATTTATGTTGTTTTATCCTATGCTTTATTAAATTGTATTTAATTTGTTTTATCCTATGCTTTATTAAAGTGTATTTATGTTGTTTTAGCCTATGCTTTATTAAATTGTATTTATGTTGTTTTATCCTATGCGTTATTAAATTGTATTTATGTTGTTTTATCCTATGCTTTATAAATTGTATTTATGTTGTTTTATCCTATGCTTTATTAAATTGTATTTATGTTGTTTTATCCTATGCTTTATAAATTGTATTTATGTTGTTTTATCCTATGCTTTATTAAATTGTATTTATGTTGTTTTGTCCGATGCTTTATTAAATTGTATTTATGTTGTTTTAACCTATGCTTTATTAAATTTTATTTATGTTGTTTTATCCTATGCTTTATTAAATTGAATTTATGTTGTTTTGTCCTATGCTTTATTAAATTGTATTTATGTTGTTTTATCCTATGCTTTATTAAATTGTATTTATGTTGTTTTAACGTATGCTTTATTAAATTGTATTTATGTTGTTTTATCCTATGCTTTATTAAATTTTATTTATGTTGTTTTATTCTATGCTTTATTAAATTGTATTTATGTTGTTTTATCCTATGCTTTATTAAATTGTATTTATGTTGTTTTAACCTATGCTTTATTTAATTGTATTTATGTTGTTTTAACGTATGCTTTATTAAATTGTATTTATGTTGTTTTAACCTATGCTTTATTAAATTTTATTTATGTTGTTTTATCCTATGCTTTATTAAATTGTATTTATGTTGTTTTATCCTATGCTTTATAAATTGTATTTATGTTGTTTTATCCTATGCTTTATTAAATGTGTTTATGTTGTTTTGTCCGATGCTTTATTAAATTGTATTTATGTTGTTTTAACCTATGCTTTATTAAATTTTATTTATGTTGTTTTATCCTATGCTTTATTAAATTGTATTTATGTTGTTTTATCCTATGCTTTATTAAATTGTATTTATGTTGTTTTAACCTATGCTTTATTAAATTGTATTTAATTTGTTTTATCCTATGCTTTATTAAATTGTATTTAATTTGTTTTAGCCTATGCTTTATGAAATTGTATTTATGTTGTTTTATCCTATGCTTTATTAAATTGTATTTATGTTGTTTTAACCTATGCTTTATTAAATTGTATTTATGTTGTTTTATCCTATGCTTTATTAAATTTTATTTATGTTGTTTTAACCTATGCTTTATTAAATTATATTCATGTTGTTTTATCTTATGCTTTATTAAATTGTATTTATGTTGTTTTATCCTATGCTTTATTAAATTGTATTTATGTTGTTTTATCCTATGCTTTATTAAATTGAATTTATGTTGTTTTGTCCTATGCTTTATTAAATTGTATTTATGTTGTTTTGTCCTATGCTTTATTAAATTGTATTTATGTTGTTTATCCTATGTTTCATTAAATTGTATTTATGTTGTTTTATCCTATGCTTTTTTAAATTGAATTTATGTTGTTTTGTCCTATGCTTTATTAAATTGTATTTATGTTGTTTTATCCTATGCTTTATTAAATTGTATTTATGTTGTTTTATCCTATGCTTTATTAAATTGTATTTCTGTGGTTTTATCCTATGCTTTATTAAATTGTATTTATGTTGTTTTAACCTATGCTTTATTAAATTGTATTTATGTTGTTTTATCCTATGCTTTATTAAATTGTATTTATGTTGTTTTAACCTATGCTTTATTAAATTGTATTCATGTTGTTTTATCTTATGCTTTATTAAATTGTATTTATGTTGTTTTATCCTATGCTTTATTAAATTGTATTTATGTTGTTTTATCCTATGCTTTATTAAATTGAATTTATGTTGTTTTGTCCTATGCTTTATTAAATTGTATTTATGTTGTTTTGTCCTATGCTTTATTAAATTGTATTTATGTTGTTTATCCTATGTTTCATTAAATTTTATTTATGTTGTTTTATCCTATGCTTTATTAAATTGAATTTATGTTGTTTTGTCCTATGCTTTATTAAATTGTATTTATGTTGTTTTATCCTATGCTTTATTAAATTGTATTTATGTTGTTTTATCCTATGCTTTATTAAATTGTATTTCTGTGGTTTTATCCTATGCTTTATTAAATTGTATTTATGTTGTTTTAAACTATGCTTTATTAAATTGTATTTATGTTGTTTTAACCTATGCTTTATTAAATTTTATTTATGTTGTTTTATCCTATGCTTTATTAAATTGTATTTAATTTGTTTTATCCTATGCTTTATTAAAGTGTATTTATGTTGTTTTAGCCTATGCTTTATTAAATTGTATTTATGTTGTTTTATCCTATGCTTTATTAAATTGTATTTATGTTGTTTTATCCTATGCTTTATAAATTGTATTTATGTTGTTTTATCCTATGCTTTATTAAATTGTATTTATGTTGTTTTGTCCGATGCTTTATTAAATTGTATTTATGTTGTTTTAACCTATGCTTTATTAAATTTTATTTATGTTGTTTTATCCTATGCTTTATTAAATTGTATTTATGTTGTTTTATCCTATGCTTTATAAATTGTATTTATGTTGTTTTATCCTATGCTTTATTAAATGTGTTTATGTTGTTTTGTCCGATGCTTTATTAAATTGTATTTATGTTGTTTTAACCTATGCTTTATTAAATTTTATTTATGTTGTTTTATCCTATGCTTTATTAAATTGTATTTATGTTGTTTTATCCTATGCTTTATTAAATTGTATTTATGTTGTTTTAACCTATGCTTTATTAAATTGTATTTAATTTGTTTTATCCTATGCTTTATTAAATTGTATTTATGTAGTTTTAGCCTATGCTTTATGAAATTGTATTTATGTTGTTTTATCCTATGCTTTATTAAATTGTATTTATGTTGTTTTAACCTATGCTTTATTAAATTGTATTTATGTTGTTTTATCCTATGCTTTATTAAATTGTATTTATGTTGTTTTAACCTATGCTTTATTAAATTGTATTCATGTTGTTTTATCTTATGCTTTATTAAATTGTATTTATGTTGTTTTATCCTATGCTTTATTAAATTGTATTTATGTTGTTTTATCCTATGCTTTATTAAATTGAATTTATGTTGTTTTGTCCTATGCTTTATTACATTGTATTTATGTTGTTTTGTCCTATGCTTTATTAAATTGTATTTATGTTGTTTATCCTATGTTTCATTAAATTGTATTTATGTTGTTTTATCCTATGCTTTATTAAATTGAATTTATGTTGTTTTGTCCTATGCTTTATTAAATTGTATTTATGTTGTTTTATCCTATGCTTTATTAAATTGTATTTATGTTGTTTTAACGTATGCTTTATTAAATTGTATTTATGTTGTTTTATCCTATGCTTTATTAAATTTTATTTATGTTGTTTTATTCTATGCTTTATTAAATTGTATTTATGTTGTTTTATCCTATGCTTTATTAAATTGTATTTATGTTGTTTTAACCTATGCTTTATTTAATTGTATTTATGTTGTTTTAACGTATGCTTTATTAAATTGTATTTATGTTGTTTTATCCTATGCTTTATTAAATTGTATTTATGTTGTTTTATCCTATGCTTTATTAAATTGTATTTATGTTGTTTTATCCTATGCTTTATTAAATTGTATTTATGTTGTTTTAACCTATGCTTTATTTAATTGTATTTATGTTGTTTTAACGTATGCTTTATTAAATTTTATTTATGTTGTTTTATCCTATGCTTTATTAAATTGTATTTATGTTGTTTTATCCTATGCTTTATAAATTGTATTTATGTTGTTTTATCCTATGCTTTATTAAATTGTATTTATGTTGTTTTGTCCGATGCTTTATTAAATTGTATTTATGTTGTTTTAACCTATGCTTTATTAAATTTTATTTATGTTGTTTTATCCTATGCTTTATTAAATTGTATTTATGTTGTTTTATCCTATGCTTTATAAATTGTATTTATGTTGTTTTATCCTATGCTTTATTAAATGTGTTTATGTTGTTTTGTCCGATGCTTTATTAAATTGTATTTATGTTGTTTTAACCTATGCTTTATTAAATTTTATTTATGTTGTTTTATCCTATGCTTTATTAAATTGTATTTATGTTGTTTTATCCTATGCTTTATAAATTGTATTTATGTTGTTTTATCCTATGCTTTATTAAATGTGTTTATGTTGTTTTGTCCGATGCTTTATTATATTGTATTTATGTTGTTTTAACCTATGCTTTATTAAATTTTATTTATGTTGTTTTATCCTATGCTTTATTAAATTGTATTTATGTTGTTTTATCCTATGCTTTATTAAATTGTATTTATGTTGTTTTAACCTATGCTTTATTAAATTGTATTTAATTTGTTTTATCCTATGCTTTATTAAATTGTATTTATGTAGTTTTAGCCTATGCTTTATGAAATTGTATTTATGTTGTTTTATCCTATGCTTTATTAAATTGTATTTATGTTGTTTTAACCTATGCTTTATTAAATAGTATTTATGTTGTTTTATCCTATGCTTTATTAAATTGTATTTATGTTGTTTTAACCTATGCTTTATTAAATTGTATTCATGTTGTTTTATCTTATGCTTTATTAAATTGTATTTATGTTGTTTTATCCTATGCTTTATTAAATTGTATTTATGTTGTTTTATCCTATGCTTTATTAAATTGAATTTATGTTGTTTTGTCCTATGCTTTATTAAATTGTATTTATGTTGTTTTGTCCTATGCTTTATTAAATTGTATTTATGTTGTTTATCCTATGTTTCATTAAATTGTATTTATGTTGTTTTATCCTATGCTTTATTAAATTGAATTTATGTTGTTTTGTCCTATGCTTTATTAAATTGTATTTATGTTGTTTTATCCTATGCTTTATTAAATTGTATTTATGTTGTTTTAACCTATGCTTTATTAAATTGTATTCATGTTGTTTTATCTTATGCTTTATTAAATTGTATTTATGTTGTTTTATCCTATGCTTTATTAAATTGTATTTATGTTGTTTTATCCTATGCTTTATTAAATTGAATTTATGTTGTTTTGTCCTATGCTTTATTAAATTGTATTTATGTTGTTTTGTCCTATGCTTTATTAAATTGTATTTATGTTGTTTATCCTATGTTTCATTAAATTGTATTTATGTTGTTTTATCCTATGCTTTATTAAATTGAATTTATGTTGTTTTGTCCTATGCTTTATTAAATTGTATTTATGTTGTTTTATCCTATGCTTTATTAAATTGTATTTATGTTGTTTTAACGTATGCTTTATTAAATTGTATTTATGTTGTTTTATCCTATGCTTTATTAAATTTTATTTATGTTGTTTTATTCTATGCTTTATTAAATTGTATTTATGTTGTTTTATCCTATGCTTTATTAAATTGTATTTATGTTGTTTTAACCTATGCTTTATTTAATTGTATTTATGTTGTTTTAACGTATGCTTTATTAAATTGTATTTATGTTGTTTTAACCTATGCTTTATTAAATTTTATTTATGTTGTTTTATCCTATGCTTTATTAAATTGTATTTATGTTGTTTTATCCTATGCTTTATAAATTGTATTTATGTTGTTTTATCCTATGCTTTATTAAATGTGTTTATGTTGTTTTGTCCGATGCTTTATTAAATTGTATTTATGTTGTTTTAACCTATGCTTTATTAAATTTTATTTATGTTGTTTTATCCTATGCTTTATTAAATTGTATTTATGTTGTTTTATCCTATGCTTTATTAAATTGTATTTATGTTGTTTTAACCTATGCTTTATTAAATTGTATTTAATTTGTTTTATCCTATGCTTTATTAAATTGTATTTAATTTGTTTTAGCCTATGCTTTATGAAATTGTATTTATGTTGTTTTATCCTATGCTTTATTAAATTGTATTTATGTTGTTTTAACCTATGCTTTATTAAATTGTATTTATGTTGTTTTATCCTATGCTTTATTAAATTTTATTTATGTTGTTTTAACCTATGCTTTATTAAATTATATTCATGTTGTTTTATCTTATGCTTTATTAAATTGTATTTATGTTGTTTTATCCTATGCTTTATTAAATTGTATTTATGTTGTTTTATCCTATGCTTTATTAAATTGAATTTATGTTGTTTTGTCCTATGCTTTATTAAATTGTATTTATGTTGTTTTGTCCTATGCTTTATTAAATTGTATTTATGTTGTTTATCCTATGTTTCATTAAATTGTATTTATGTTGTTTTATCCTATGCTTTTTTAAATTGAATTTATGTTGTTTTGTCCTATGCTTTATTAAATTGTATTTATGTTGTTTTATCCTATGCTTTATTAAATTGTATTTATGTTGTTTTATCCTATGCTTTATTAAATTGTATTTCTGTGGTTTTATCCTATGCTTTATTAAATTGTATTTATGTTGTTTTAACCTATGCTTTATTAAATTGTATTTATGTTGTTTTATCCTATGCTTTATTAAATTGTATTTATGTTGTTTTAACCTATGCTTTATTAAATTGTATTCATGTTGTTTTATCTTATGCTTTATTAAATTGTATTTATGTTGTTTTATCCTATGCTTTATTAAATTGTATTTATGTTGTTTTATCCTATGCTTTATTAAATTGAATTTATGTTGTTTTGTCCTATGCTTTATTAAATTGTATTTATGTTGTTTTGTCCTATGCTTTATTAAATTGTATTTATGTTGTTTATCCTATGTTTCATTAAATTTTATTTATGTTGTTTTATCCTATGCTTTATTAAATTGAATTTATGTTGTTTTGTCCTATGCTTTATTAAATTGTATTTATGTTGTTTTATCCTATGCTTTATTAAATTGTATTTATGTTGTTTTATCCTATGCTTTATTAAATTGTATTTCTGTGGTTTTATCCTATGCTTTATTAAATTGTATTTATGTTGTTTTAAACTATGCTTTATTAAATTGTATTTATGTTGTTTTAACCTATGCTTTATTAAATTTTATTTATGTTGTTTTATCCTATGCTTTATTAAATTGTATTTAATTTGTTTTATCCTATGCTTTATTAAAGTGTATTTATGTTGTTTTAGCCTATGCTTTATTAAATTGTATTTATGTTGTTTTATCCTATGCTTTATTAAATTGTATTTATGTTGTTTTATCCTATGCTTTATAAATTGTATTTATGTTGTTTTATCCTATGCTTTATTAAATTGTATTTATGTTGTTTTGTCCGATGCTTTATTAAATTGTATTTATGTTGTTTTAACCTATGCTTTATTAAATTTTATTTATGTTGTTTTATCCTATGCTTTATTAAATTGTATTTATGTTGTTTTATCCTATGCTTTATAAATTGTATTTATGTTGTTTTATCCTATGCTTTATTAAATGTGTTTATGTTGTTTTGTCCGATGCTTTATTAAATTGTATTTATGTTGTTTTAACCTATGCTTTATTAAATTTTATTTATGTTGTTTTATCCTATGCTTTATTAAATTGTATTTATGTTGTTTTATCCTATGCTTTATTAAATTGTATTTATGTTGTTTTAACCTATGCTTTATTAAATTGTATTTAATTTGTTTTATCCTATGCTTTATTAAATTGTATTTATGTAGTTTTAGCCTATGCTTTATGAAATTGTATTTATGTTGTTTTATCCTATGCTTTATTAAATTGTATTTATGTTGTTTTAACCTATGCTTTATTAAATTGTATTTATGTTGTTTTATCCTATGCTTTATTAAATTGTATTTATGTTGTTTTAACCTATGCTTTATTAAATTGTATTCATGTTGTTTTATCTTATGCTTTATTAAATTGTATTTATGTTGTTTTATCCTATGCTTTATTAAATTGTATTTATGTTGTTTTATCCTATGCTTTATTAAATTGAATTTATGTTGTTTTGTCCTATGCTTTATTACATTGTATTTATGTTGTTTTGTCCTATGCTTTATTAAATTGTATTTATGTTGTTTATCCTATGTTTCATTAAATTGTATTTATGTTGTTTTATCCTATGCTTTATTAAATTGAATTTATGTTGTTTTGTCCTATGCTTTATTAAATTGTATTTATGTTGTTTTATCCTATGCTTTATTAAATTGTATTTATGTTGTTTTAACGTATGCTTTATTAAATTGTATTTATGTTGTTTTATCCTATGCTTTATTAAATTTTATTTATGTTGTTTTATTCTATGCTTTATTAAATTGTATTTATGTTGTTTTATCCTATGCTTTATTAAATTGTATTTATGTTGTTTTAACCTATGCTTTATTTAATTGTATTTATGTTGTTTTAACGTATGCTTTATTAAATTGTATTTATGTTGTTTTATCCTATGCTTTATTAAATTGTATTTATGTTGTTTTATCCTATGCTTTATTAAATTGTATTTATGTTGTTTTATCCTATGCTTTATTAAATTGTATTTATGTTGTTTTAACCTATGCTTTATTTAATTGTATTTATGTTGTTTTAACGTATGCTTTATTAAATTTTATTTATGTTGTTTTATCCTATGCTTTATTAAATTGTATTTATGTTGTTTTATCCTATGCTTTATAAATTGTATTTATGTTGTTTTATCCTATGCTTTATTAAATTGTATTTATGTTGTTTTGTCCGATGCTTTATTAAATTGTATTTATGTTGTTTTAACCTATGCTTTATTAAATTTTATTTATGTTGTTTTATCCTATGCTTTATTAAATTGTATTTATGTTGTTTTATCCTATGCTTTATAAATTGTATTTATGTTGTTTTATCCTATGCTTTATTAAATGTGTTTATGTTGTTTTGTCCGATGCTTTATTAAATTGTATTTATGTTGTTTTAACCTATGCTTTATTAAATTTTATTTATGTTGTTTTATCCTATGCTTTATTAAATTGTATTTATGTTGTTTTATCCTATGCTTTATAAATTGTATTTATGTTGTTTTATCCTATGCTTTATTAAATGTGTTTATGTTGTTTTGTCCGATGCTTTATTATATTGTATTTATGTTGTTTTAACCTATGCTTTATTAAATTTTATTTATGTTGTTTTATCCTATGCTTTATTAAATTGTATTTATGTTGTTTTATCCTATGCTTTATTAAATTGTATTTATGTTGTTTTAACCTATGCTTTATTAAATTGTATTTAATTTGTTTTATCCTATGCTTTATTAAATTGTATTTATGTAGTTTTAGCCTATGCTTTATGAAATTGTATTTATGTTGTTTTATCCTATGCTTTATTAAATTGTATTTATGTTGTTTTAACCTATGCTTTATTAAATAGTATTTATGTTGTTTTATCCTATGCTTTATTAAATTGTATTTATGTTGTTTTAACCTATGCTTTATTAAATTGTATTCATGTTGTTTTATCTTATGCTTTATTAAATTGTATTTATGTTGTTTTATCCTATGCTTTATTAAATTGTATTTATGTTGTTTTATCCTATGCTTTATTAAATTGAATTTATGTTGTTTTGTCCTATGCTTTATTAAATTGTATTTATGTTGTTTTGTCCTATGCTTTATTAAATTGTATTTATGTTGTTTATCCTATGTTTCATTAAATTGTATTTATGTTGTTTTATCCTATGCTTTATTAAATTGAATTTATGTTGTTTTGTCCTATGCTTTATTAAATTGTATTTATGTTGTTTTATCCTATGCTTTATTAAATTGTATTTATGTTGTTTTAACCTATGCTTTATTAAATTGTATTCATGTTGTTTTATCTTATGCTTTATTAAATTGTATTTATGTTGTTTTATCCTATGCTTTATTAAATTGTATTTATGTTGTTTTATCCTATGCTTTATTAAATTGAATTTATGTTGTTTTGTCCTATGCTTTATTAAATTGTATTTATGTTGTTTTGTCCTATGCTTTATTAAATTGTATTTATGTTGTTTATCCTATGTTTCATTAAATTGTATTTATGTTGTTTTATCCTATGCTTTATTAAATTGAATTTATGTTGTTTTGTCCTATGCTTTATTAAATTGTATTTATGTTGTTTTATCCTATGCTTTATTAAATTGTATTTATGTTGTTTTAACCTATGCTTTATTAAATTGTATTTATGTTGTTTATCCTATGTTTCATTAAATTGTATTTATGTTGTTTTATCCTATGCTTTATTAAATTTTATTTATGTTGTTTTATTCTATGCTTTATTAAATTGTATTTATGTTGTTTTATCCTATGCTTTATTAAATTGTATTTATGTTGTTTTAACCTATGCTTTATTTAATTGTATTTATGTTGTTTTAACGTATGCTTTATTAAATTGTATTTATGTTGTTTTATCCTATGCTTTATTAAATTGTATTTATGTTGTTTTATCCTATGCTTTATTAAATTGTATTTATGTTGTTTTATCCTATGCTTTATTAAATTGTATTTATGTTGTTTTAACCTATGCTTTATTTAATTGTATTTATGTTGTTTTAACGTATGCTTTATTAAATTTTATTTATGTTGTTTTATCCTATGCTTTATTAAATTGTATTTATGTTGTTTTATCCTATGCTTTATAAATTGTATTTATGTTGTTTTATCCTATGCTTTATTAAATTGTATTTATGTTGTTTTGTCCGATGCTTTATTAAATTGTATTTATGTTGTTTTAACCTATGCTTTATTAAATTTTATTTATGTTGTTTTATCCTATGCTTTATTAAATTGTATTTATGTTGTTTTATCCTATGCTTTATAAATTGTATTTATGTTGTTTTATCCTATGCTTTATTAAATGTGTTTATGTTGTTTTGTCCGATGCTTTATTAAATTGTATTTATGTTGTTTTAACCTATGCTTTATTAAATTTTATTTATGTTGTTTTATCCTATGCTTTATTAAATTGTATTTATGTTGTTTTATCCTATGCTTTATAAATTGTATTTATGTTGTTTTATCCTATGCTTTATTAAATGTGTTTATGTTGTTTTGTCCGATGCTTTATTATATTGTATTTATGTTGTTTTAACCTATGCTTTATTAAATTTTATTTATGTTGTTTTATCCTATGCTTTATTAAATTGTATTTATGTTGTTTTATCCTATGCTTTATTAAATTGTATTTATGTTGTTTTAACCTATGCTTTATTAAATTGTATTTAATTTGTTTTATCCTATGCTTTATTAAATTGTATTTATGTAGTTTTAGCCTATGCTTTATGAAATTGTATTTATGTTGTTTTATCCTATGCTTTATTAAATTGTATTTATGTTGTTTTAACCTATGCTTTATTAAATAGTATTTATGTTGTTTTATCCTATGCTTTATTAAATTGTATTTATGTTGTTTTAACCTATGCTTTATTAAATTGTATTCATGTTGTTTTATCTTATGCTTTATTAAATTGTATTTATGTTGTTTTATCCTATGCTTTATTAAATTGTATTTATGTTGTTTTATCCTATGCTTTATTAAATTGAATTTATGTTGTTTTGTCCTATGCTTTATTAAATTGTATTTATGTTGTTTTGTCCTATGCTTTATTAAATTGTATTTATGTTGTTTATCCTATGTTTCATTAAATTGTATTTATGTTGTTTTATCCTATGCTTTATTAAATTGAATTTATGTTGTTTTGTCCTATGCTTTATTAAATTGTATTTATGTTGTTTTATCCTATGCTTTATTAAATTGTATTTATGTTGTTTTAACGTATGCTTTATTAAATTGTATTTATGTTGTTTTATCCTATGCTTTATTAAATTGTATTTATGTTGTTTTATCCTATGCTTTATTAAATTGTATTTATGTTGTTTTATCCTATGCTTTATTAAATTGTATTTATGTTGTTTTAACCTATGCTTTATTTAATTGTATTTATGTTGTTTTAACGTATGCTTTATTAAATTTTATTTATGTTGTTTTATCCTATGCTTTATTAAATTGTATTTATGTTGTTTTATCCTATGCTTTATAAATTGTATTTATGTTGTTTTATCCTATGCTTTATTAAATTGTATTTATGTTGTTTTGTCCGATGCTTTATTAAATTGTATTTATGTTGTTTTAACCTATGCTTTATTAAATTTTATTTATGTTGTTTTATCTTATGCTTTATTAAATTGTATTTATGTTGTTTTATCCTATGCTTTATAAATTGTATTTATGTTGTTTTAACCTATGCTTTATTTAATTGTATTTATGTTGTTTTAACGTATGCTTTATTAAATTTTATTTATGTTGTTTTATCCTATGCTTTATTAAATTGTATTTATGTTGTTTTATCCTATGCTTTATAAATTGTATTTATGTTGTTTTATCCTATGCTTTATTAAATTGTATTTATGTTGTTTTGTCCGATGCTTTATTAAATTGTATTTATGTTGTTTTAACCTATGCTTTATTAAATTTTATTTATGTTGTTTTATCCTATGCTTTATTAAATTGTATTTATGTTGTTTTATCCTATGCTTTATAAATTGTATTTATGTTGTTTTATCCTATGCTTTATTAAATGTGTTTATGTTGTTTTGTCCGATGCTTTATTAAATTGTATTTATGTTGTTTTAACCTATGCTTTATTAAATTTTATTTATGTTGTTTTATCCTATGCTTTATTAAATTGTATTTATGTTGTTTTATCCTATGCTTTATTAAATTGTATTTATGTTGTTTTAACCTATGCTTTATTAAATTGTATTTAATTTGTTTTATCCTATGCTTTATTAAATTGTATTTATGTAGTTTTAGCCTATGCTTTATGAAATTGTATTTATGTTGTTTTATCCTATGCTTTATTAAATTGTATTTATGTTGTTTTAACGTATGCTTTATTAAATTGTATTTATGTTGTTTTATCCTATGCTTTATTAAATTTTATTTATGTTGTTTTATCCTATGCTTTATTAAATTGTATTTATGTTGTTTTATCCTATGCTTTATAAATTGTATTTATGTTGTTTTATCCTATGCTTTATTAAATGTGTTTATGTTGTTTTGTCCGATGCTTTATTAAATTGTATTTATGTTGTTTTAACCTATGCTTTATTAAATTTTATTTATGTTGTTTTATCCTATGCTTTATTAAATTGTATTTATGTTGTTTTATCCTATGCTTTATAAATTGTATTTATGTTGTTTTATCCTATGCTTTATTAAATGTGTTTATGTTGTTTTGTCCGATGCTTTATTAAATTGTATTTATGTTGTTTTAACCTATGCTTTATTAAATTTTATTTATGTTGTTTTATCCTATGCTTTATTAAATTGTATTTATGTTGTTTTATCCTATGCTTTATAAATTGTATTTATGTTGTTTTGTCCGATGCTTTATTAAATTGTATTTATGTTGTTTTAACCTATGCTTTATT
Organism: Phyllobates terribilis; assembly: GCF_046119375.1. Taxonomy (NCBI): domain Eukaryota; kingdom Metazoa; phylum Chordata; class Amphibia; order Anura; family Dendrobatidae; genus Phyllobates; species Phyllobates terribilis. The sequence continues at coordinate 21,319,548 of NW_027362778.1, forward strand.
AAATTTTATTTATGTTGTTTTATCCTATGCTTTATTAAATTGTATTTATGTTGTTTTATCCTATGCTTTATAAATTGTATTTATGTTGTTTTATCCTATGCTTTATTAAATGTGTTTATGTTGTTTTGTCCGATGCTTTATTAAATTGTATTTATGTTGTTTTAACCTATGCTTTATTAAATTTTATTTATGTTGTTTTATCCTATGCTTTATTAAATTGTATTTATGTTGTTTTATCCTATGCTTTATAAATTGTATTTATGTTGTTTTATCCTATGCTTTATTAAATGTGTTTATGTTGTTTTGTCCGATGCTTTATTATATTGTATTTATGTTGTTTTAACCTATGCTTTATTAAATTTTATTTATGTTGTTTTATCCTATGCTTTATTAAATTGTATTTATGTTGTTTTATCCTATGCTTTATTAAATTGTATTTATGTTGTTTTAACCTATGCTTTATTAAATTGTATTTAATTTGTTTTATCCTATGCTTTATTAAATTGTATTTATGTAGTTTTAGCCTATGCTTTATGAAATTGTATTTATGTTGTTTTATCCTATGCTTTATTAAATTGTATTTATGTTGTTTTAACCTATGCTTTATTAAATAGTATTTATGTTGTTTTATCCTATGCTTTATTAAATTGTATTTATGTTGTTTTAACCTATGCTTTATTAAATTGTATTCATGTTGTTTTATCTTATGCTTTATTAAATTGTATTTATGTTGTTTTATCCTATGCTTTATTAAATTGTATTTATGTTGTTTTATCCTATGCTTTATTAAATTGAATTTATGTTGTTTTGTCCTATGCTTTATTAAATTGTATTTATGTTGTTTTGTCCTATGCTTTATTAAATTGTATTTATGTTGTTTATCCTATGTTTCATTAAATTGTATTTATGTTGTTTTATCCTATGCTTTATTAAATTGAATTTATGTTGTTTTGTCCTATGCTTTATTAAATTGTATTTATGTTGTTTTATCCTATGCTTTATTAAATTGTATTTATGTTGTTTTAACGTATGCTTTATTAAATTGTATTTATGTTGTTTTATCCTATGCTTTATTAAATTGTATTTATGTTGTTTTATCCTATGCTTTATTAAATTGTATTTATGTTGTTTTATCCTATGCTTTATTAAATTGTATTTATGTTGTTTTAACCTATGCTTTATTTAATTGTATTTATGTTGTTTTAACGTATGCTTTATTAAATTTTATTTATGTTGTTTTATCCTATGCTTTATTAAATTGTATTTATGTTGTTTTATCCTATGCTTTATAAATTGTATTTATGTTGTTTTATCCTATGCTTTATTAAATTGTATTTATGTTGTTTTGTCCGATGCTTTATTAAATTGTATTTATGTTGTTTTAACCTATGCTTTATTAAATTTTATTTATGTTGTTTTATCTTATGCTTTATTAAATTGTATTTATGTTGTTTTATCCTATGCTTTATAAATTGTATTTATGTTGTTTTAACCTATGCTTTATTTAATTGTATTTATGTTGTTTTAACGTATGCTTTATTAAATTTTATTTATGTTGTTTTATCCTATGCTTTATTAAATTGTATTTATGTTGTTTTATCCTATGCTTTATAAATTGTATTTATGTTGTTTTATCCTATGCTTTATTAAATTGTATTTATGTTGTTTTGTCCGATGCTTTATTAAATTGTATTTATGTTGTTTTAACCTATGCTTTATTAAATTTTATTTATGTTGTTTTATCCTATGCTTTATTAAATTGTATTTATGTTGTTTTATCCTATGCTTTATAAATTGTATTTATGTTGTTTTATCCTATGCTTTATTAAATGTGTTTATGTTGTTTTGTCCGATGCTTTATTAAATTGTATTTATGTTGTTTTAACCTATGCTTTATTAAATTTTATTTATGTTGTTTTATCCTATGCTTTATTAAATTGTATTTATGTTGTTTTATCCTATGCTTTATTAAATTGTATTTATGTTGTTTTAACCTATGCTTTATTAAATTGTATTTAATTTGTTTTATCCTATGCTTTATTAAATTGTATTTATGTAGTTTTAGCCTATGCTTTATGAAATTGTATTTATGTTGTTTTATCCTATGCTTTATTAAATTGTATTTATGTTGTTTTAACGTATGCTTTATTAAATTGTATTTATGTTGTTTTATCCTATGCTTTATTAAATTTTATTTATGTTGTTTTATCCTATGCTTTATTAAATTGTATTTATGTTGTTTTATCCTATGCTTTATAAATTGTATTTATGTTGTTTTATCCTATGCTTTATTAAATGTGTTTATGTTGTTTTGTCCGATGCTTTATTAAATTGTATTTATGTTGTTTTAACCTATGCTTTATTAAATTTTATTTATGTTGTTTTATCCTATGCTTTATTAAATTGTATTTATGTTGTTTTATCCTATGCTTTATAAATTGTATTTATGTTGTTTTATCCTATGCTTTATTAAATGTGTTTATGTTGTTTTGTCCGATGCTTTATTAAATTGTATTTATGTTGTTTTAACCTATGCTTTATTAAATTTTATTTATGTTGTTTTATCCTATGCTTTATTAAATTGTATTTATGTTGTTTTATCCTATGCTTTATAAATTGTATTTATGTTGTTTTATCCTATGCTTTATTAAATGTGTTTATGTTGTTTTGTCCGATGCTTTATTAAATTGTATTTATGTTGTTTTAACCTATGCTTTATTAAATTTTATTTATGTTGTTTTATCCTATGCTTTATTAAATTGTATTTATGTTGTTTTATCCTATGCTTTATTAAATTGTATTTATGTTGTTTTAACCTATGCTTTATTAAATTGTATTTAATTTGTTTTATCCTATGCTTTATTAAATTGTATTTATGTAGTTTTAGCCTATGCTTTATGAAATTGTATTTATGTTGTTTTATCCTATGCTTTATTAAATTGTATTTATGTTGTTTTAACCTATGCTTTATTAAATAGTATTTATGTTGTTTTATCCTATGCTTTATTAAATTGTATTTATGTTGTTTTAACCTATGCTTTATTAAATTGTATTCATGTTGTTTTATCTTATGCTTTATTAAATTGTATTTATGTTGTTTTATCCTATGCTTTATTAAATTGTATTTATGTTGTTTTAACCTATGCTTTATTAAATTTTATTTATGTTGTTTTATCTTATGCTTTATTAAATTGTATTTATGTTGTTTTATCCTATGCTTTATAAATTGTATTTATGTTGTTTTATCCTATGCTTTATTAAATGTGTTTATGTTGTTTTGTCCGATGCTTTATTAAATTGTATTTATGTTGTTTTAACCTATGCTTTATTAAATTTTATTTATGTTGTTTTATCCTATGCTTTATTAAATTGTATTTATGTTGTTTTATCCTATGCTTTATTAAATTGTATTTATGTTGTTTTAACCTATGCTTTATTAAAATGTATTTAATTTGTTTTCTCCTATGCTTTATTAAATTGTATTTAATTTGTTTTAGCCTATGCTTTATGAAATTGTATTTATGTTGTTTTATCCTATGCTTTATTAAATTGTATTTATGTTGTTTTAACCTATGCTTTATTAAATTGTATTTATGTTGTTTTATCCTATGCTTTATTAAATTGTATTTATGTTGTTTTAACCTATGCTTTATTAAATTGTATTCATGTTGTTTTATCTTATGCTTTATTAAATTGTATTTATGTTGTTTTATCCTATGCTTTATTAAATTGTATTTATGTTGTTTTATCCTATGCTTTATTAAATTGAATTTATGTTGTTTTGTCCTATGCTTTATTAAATTGTATTTATGTTGTTTTGTCCTATGCTTTATTAAATTGTATTTATGTTGTTTATCCTATGTTTCATTAAATTGTATTTATGTTGTTTTATCCTATGCTTTATTAAATTGTATTTATGTTGTTTTAACGTATGCTTTATTAAATTGTATTTATGTTGTTTTATCCTATGCTTTATTAAATTTTATTTATGTTGTTTTATTCTATGCTTTATTAAATTGTATTTATGTTGTTTTATCCTATGCTTTATTAAATTGTATTTATGTTGTTTTAACCTATGCTTTATTTAATTGTATTTATGTTGTTTTAACGTATGCTTTATTAAATTGTATTTATGTTGTTTTAACCTATGCTTTATTAAATTTTATTTATGTTGTTTTATCCTATGCTTTATTAAATTGTATTTATGTTGTTTTATCCTATGCTTTATTAAATTGTATTTATGTTGTTTTATCCTATGCTTTATTAAATTGTATTTATGTTGTTTTATCCTATGCTTTATTAAATTGTATTTATGTTGTTTTATCCTATGCTTTATTAAATTGAATTTATGTTGTTTTGTCCTATGCTTTATTAAATTGTATTTATGTTGTTTTGTCCTATGCTTTATTAAATTGTATTTATGTTGTTTATCCTATGTTTCATTAAATTGTATTTATGTTGTTTTATCCTATGCTTTATTAAATTGAATTCATGTTGTTTTGTCCTATGCTTTATTAAATTGTATTTATGTTGTTTTATCCTATGCTTTATTAAATTGTATTTATGTTGTTTTAACGTATGCTTTATTAAATTGTATTTATGTTGTTTTATCCTATGCTTTATTAAATTTTATTTATGTTGTTTTATTCTATGCTTTATTAAATTGTATTTATGTTGTTTTATCCTATGCTTTATTAAATTGTATTTATGTTGTTTTAACCTATGCTTTATTTAATTGTATTTATGTTGTTTTAACGTATGCTTTATTAAATTGTATTTATGTTGTTTTAACCTATGCTTTATTAAATTTTATTTATGTTGTTTTATCCTATGCTTTATTAAATTGTATTTATGTTGTTTTATCCTATGCTTTATAAATTGTATTTATGTTGTTTTATCCTATGCTTTATTAAATGTGTTTATGTTGTTTTGTCCGATGCTTTATTAAATTGTATTTATGTTGTTTTAACCTATGCTTTATTAAATTTTATTTATGTTGTTTTATCCTATGCTTTATAAAATTGTATTTATGTTGTTTTATTCTATGCTTTATTAAATTGTATTTATGTTGTTTTAACCTATGCTTTATTAAATTGTATTTAATTTGTTTTATCCTATGCTTTATTAAATTGTATTTAATTTGTTTTAGCCTATGCTTTATGAAATTGTATTTATGTTGTTTTATCCTATGCTTTATTAAATTGTATTTATGTTGTTTTAACCTATGCTTTATTAAATTGTATTTATGTTGTTTTATCCTATACTTTATTAAATTTTATTTATGTTGTTTTAACCTATGCTTTATTAAATTATATTCATGTTGTTTTATCTTATGCTTTATTAAATTGTATTTATGTTGTTTTATCCTATGCTTTATTAAATTGTATTTATGTTGTTTTATCCTATGCTTTATTAAATTGTATTTATGTTGTTTTATCCTATGCTTTATTAAATTGAATTTATGTTGTTTTGTCCTATGCTTTATTAAATTGTATTTATGTTGTTTTGTCCTATGCTTTATTAAATTGTATTTATGTTGTTTATCCTATGTTTCATTAAATTGTATTTATGTTGTTTTATCCTATGCTTTATTAAATTGAATTTATGTTGTTTTGTCCTATGCTTTATTAAATTGTATTTATGTTGTTTTATCCTATGCTTTATTAAATTGTATTTATGTTGTTTTATCCTATGCTTTATTAAATTGTATTTCTGTGGTTTTATCCTATGCTTTATTAAATTGTATTTATGTTGTTTTAACCTATGCTTTATTAAATTGTATTTATGTTGTTTTATCCTATGCTTTATTAAATTGTATTTATGTTGTTTTAACCTATGCTTTATTAAATTGTATTCATGTTGTTTTATCTTATGCTTTATTAAATTGTATTTATGTTGTTTTATCCTATGCTTTATTAAATTGTATTTATGTTGTTTTATCCTATGCTTTATTAAATTGAATTTATGTTGTTTTGTCCTATGCTTTATTAAATTGTATTTATGTTGTTTTGTCCTATGCTTTATTAAATTGTATTTATGTTGTTTATCCTATGTTTCATTAAATTGTATTTATGTTGTTTTATCCTATGCTTTATTAAATTGAATTTATGTTGTTTTGTCCTATGCTTTATTAAATTGTATTTATGTTGTTTTATCCTATGCTTTATTAAATTGTATTTATGTTGTTTTATCCTATGCTTTATTAAATTGTATTTCTGTGGTTTTATCCTATGCTTTATTAAATTGTATTTATGTTGTTTTAAACTATGCTTTATTAAATTGTATTTATGTTGTTTTAACCTATGCTTTATTAAATTTTATTTATGTTGTTTTATCCTATGCTTTATTAAATTGTATTTATGTTGTTTTATCCTATGCTTTATTAAATTGTATTTATGTTGTTTTATCCTATGCTTTATTAAATTGTATTTATGTTGTTTTATCCTATGCTTTATTAAATTGTATTTCTGTGGTTTTATCCTATGCTTTATTAAATAGTATTTATGTTGTTTTAACATATGCTTAATTAAATTGTATTTATGTTGTTTTGTCCTATGCTTTATTAAATTGTATTTATGTTGTTTATCCTATGTTTCATTAAATTGAATTTATGTTGTTTTATCCTATGCTTTATTAAATTGTATTTAATTTGTTTTATCCTATGCTTTATTAAAGTGTATTTATGTTGTTTTATCCTATGCTTTATTAAATTGTATTTAATTTGTTTTATCCTATGCTTTATTAAAGTGTATTTATGTTGTTTTAGCCTATGCTTTATTAAATTGTATTTATGTTGTTTTATCCTATGCTTTATTAAATTGTATTTATGTTGTTTTATCCTATGCTTTATAAATTGTATTTATGTTGTTTTATCCTATGCTTTATTAAATTGTATTTACGTTGTTTTATCCTATGCTTTATAAATTGTATTTATGTTGTTTTATCCTATGCTTTATTAAATTGTATTTATGTTGTTTTGTCCGATGCTTTATTAAATTGTATTTATGTTGTTTTAACCTATGCTTTATTAAATTTTATTTATGTTGTTTTATCCTATGCTTTATTAAATTGTATTTATGTTGTTTTATCCTATGCTTTATAAATTGTATTTATGTTGTTTTATCCTATGCTTTATTAAATGTGTTTATGTTGTTTTGTCCGATGCTTTATTAAATTGTATTTATGTTGTTTTAACCTATGCTTTATTAAATTTTATTTATGTTGTTTTATCCTATGCTTTATTAAATTGTATTTATGTTGTTTTATCCTATGCTTTATTAAATTGTATTTATGTTGTTTTAACCTATGCTTTATTAAATTGTATTTAATTTGTTTTATCCTATGCTTTATTAAATTGTATTTATGTAGTTTTAGCCTATGCTTTATGAAATTGTATTTATGTTGTTTTATCCTATGCTTTATTAAATTGTATTTATGTTGTTTTAACCTATGCTTTATTAAATTGTATTTATGTTGTTTTATCCTATGCTTTATTAAATTGTATTTATGTTGTTTTAACCTATGCTTTATTAAATTGTATTCATGTTGTTTTATCTTATGCTTTATTAAATTGTATTCATGTTGTTTTATCCTATGCTTTATTAAATTGTATTTATGTTGTTTTATCCTATGCTTTATTAAATTGAATTTATGTTGTTTTGTCCTATGCTTTATTAAATTGTATTTATGTTGTTTTGTCCTATGCTTTATTAAATTGTATTTATGTTGTTTTGTCCTATGCTTTATTAAATTGTATTTATGTTGTTTTATCCTATGCTTTATTAAATTGTATTTATGTTGTTTTAACGTATGCTTTATTAAATTGTATTTATGTTGTTTTATCCTATGCTTTATTAAATTGTATTTATGTTGTTTTATCCTATGCTTTATTAAATTGTATTTATGTTGTTTTATCCTATGCTTTATTAAATTGTATTTATGTTGTTTTATCCTATGCTTTATTAAATTGTATTTATGTTGTTTTAACGTATGCTTTATTAAATTTTATTTATGTTGTTTTATCCTATGCTTTATTAAATTGTATTTATGTTGTTTTATCCTATGCTTTATAAATTGTATTTATGTTGTTTTATCCTATGCTTTATTAAATTGTATTTATGTTGTTTTGTCCGATGCTTTATTAAATTGTATTTATGTTGTTTTAACCTATGCTTTATTAAATTTTATTTATGTTGTTTTATCTTATGCTTTATTAAATTGTATTTATGTTGTTTTATCCTATGCTTTATAAATTGTATTTATGTTGTTTTATCCTATGCTTTATTAAATGTGTTTATGTTGTTTTGTCCGATGCTTTATTAAATTGTATTTATGTTGTTTTAACCTATGCTTTATTAAATTTTATTTATGTTGTTTTATCCTATGCTTTATTAAATTGTATTTATGTTGTTTTATCCTATGCTTTATTAAATTGTATTCATGTTGTTTTATCTTATGCTTTATTAAATTGTATTTATGTTGTTTTATCCTATGCTTTATTAAATTGTATTTATGTTGTTTTATCCTATGCTTTATTAAATTGAATTTATGTTGTTTTGTCCTATGCTTTATTAAATTGTATTTATGTTGTTTTGTCCTATGCTTTATTAAATTGTATTTATGTTGTTTATCCTATGTTTCATTAAATTGTATTTATGTTGTTTTATCCTATGCTTTATTAAATTGTATTTATGTTGTTTTATCCTATGCTTTATTAAATTGTATTTATGTTGTTTTAACGTATGCTTTATTAAATTGTATTTATGTTGTTTTATCCTATGCTTTATTAAATTTTATTTATGTTGTTTTATTCTATGCTTTATTAAATTGTATTTATGTTGTTTTATCCTATGCTTTATTAAATTGTATTTATGTTGTTTTAACCTATGCTTTATTTAATTGTATTTATGTTGTTTTAACGTATGCTTTATTAAATTGTATTTATGTTGTTTTAACCTATGCTTTATTAAATTTTATTTATGTTGTTTTATCCTATGCTTTATTAAATTGTATTTATGTTGTTTTGTCCGATGCTTTATTAAATTGTATTTATGTTGTTTTAACCTATGCTTTATTAAATTTTATTTATGTTGTTTTATCCTATGCTTTATTAAATTGTATTTATGTTGTTTTATCCTATGCTTTATAAATTGTATTTATGTTGTTTTATCCTATGCTTTATTAAATGTGTTTATGTTGTTTTGTCCGATGCTTTATTAAATTGTATTTATGTTGTTTTAACCTATGCTTTATTAAATTTTATTTATGTTGTTTTATCCTATGCTTTATTAAATTGTATTTATGTTGTTTTATCCTATGCTTTATTAAATTGTATTTATGTTGTTTTAACCTATGCTTTATTAAATTGTATTTAATTTGTTTTATCCTATGCTTTATTAAATTGTATTTATGTAGTTTTAGCCTATGCTTTATGAAATTGTATTTATGTTGTTTTATCCTATGCTTTATTAAATTGTATTTATGTTGTTTTAACCTATGCTTTATTAAATTGTATTTATGTTGTTTTATCCTATGCTTTATTAAATTGTATTTATGTTGTTTTAACCTATGCTTTATTAAATTGTATTCATGTTGTTTTATCTTATGCTTTATTAAATTGTATTCATGTTGTTTTATCCTATGCTTTATTAAATTCTATTTATGTTGTTTTATCCTATGCTTTATTAAATTGAATTTATGTTGTTTTGTCCTATGCTTTATTAAATTGTATTTATGTTGTTTTGTCCTATGCTTTATTAAATTGTATTTATGTTGTTTTGTCCTATGCTTTATTAAATTGTATTTATGTTGTTTTATCCTATGCTTTATTAAATTGTATTTATGTTGTTTTAACGTATGCTTTATTAAATTGTATTTATGTTGTTTTATCCTATGCTTTATTAAATTGTATTTATGTTGTTTTATCCTATGCTTTATTAAATTGTATTTATGTTGTTTTATCCTATGCTTTATTAAATTGTATTTATGTTGTTTTAACCTATGCTTTATTTAATTGTATTTATGTTGTTTTAACGTATGCTTTATTAAATTTTATTTATGTTGTTTTATCCTATGCTTTATTAAATTGTATTTATGTTGTTTTATCCTATGCTTTATAAATTGTATTTATGTTGTTTTATCCTATGCTTTATTAAATTGTATTTATGTTGTTTTGTCCGATGCTTTATTAAATTGTATTTATGTTGTTTTAACCTATGCTTTATTAAATTTTATTTATGTTGTTTTATCTTATGCTTTATTAAATTGTATTTATGTTGTTTTATCCTATGCTTTATAAATTGTATTTATGTTGTTTTATCCTATGCTTTATTAAATGTGTTTATGTTGTTTTGTCCGATGCTTTATTAAATTGTATTTATGTTGTTTTAACCTATGCTTTATTAAATTTTATTTATGTTGTTTTATCCTATGCTTTATTAAATTGTATTTATGTTGTTTTATCCTATGCTTTATTAAATTGTATTCATGTTGTTTTATCTTATGCTTTATTAAATTGTATTTATGTTGTTTTATCCTATGCTTTATTAAATTGTATTTATGTTGTTTTATCCTATGCTTTATTAAATTGAATTTATGTTGTTTTGTCCTATGCTTTATTAAATTGTATTTATGTTGTTTTGTCCTATGCTTTATTAAATTGTATTTATGTTGTTTATCCTATGTTTCATTAAATTGTATTTATGTTGTTTTATCCTATGCTTTATTAAATTGTATTTATGTTGTTTTATCCTATGCTTTATTAAATTGTATTTATGTTGTTTTAACGTATGCTTTATTAAATTGTATTTATGTTGTTTTATCCTATGCTTTATTAAATTTTATTTATGTTGTTTTATTCTATGCTTTATTAAATTGTATTTATGTTGTTTTATCCTATGCTTTATTAAATTGTATTTATGTTGTTTTAACCTATGCTTTATTTAATTGTATTTATGTTGTTTTAACGTATGCTTTATTAAATTGTATTTATGTTGTTTTAACCTATGCTTTATTAAATTTTATTTATGTTGTTTTATCCTATGCTTTATTAAATTGTATTTATGTTGTTTTATCCTATGCTTTATAAATTGTATTTATGTTGTTTTATCCTATGCTTTATTAAATGTGTTTATGTTGTTTTGTCCGATGCTTTATTAAATTGTATTTATGTTGTTTTAACCTATGCTTTATTAAATTTTATTTATGTTGTTTTATCCTATGCTTTATTAAATTGTATTTATGTTGTTTTATCCTATGCTTTATTAAATTGTATTTATGTTGTTTTAACCTATGCTTTATTAAATTGTATTTAATTTGTTTTATCCTATGCTTTATTAAATTGTATTTAATTTGTTTTAGCCTATGCTTTATGAAATTGTATTTATGTTGTTTTATCCTATGCTTTATTAAATTGTATTTATGTTGTTTTAACCTATGCTTTATTAAATTGTATTTATGTTGTTTTATCCTATACTTTATTAAATTTTATTTATGTTGTTTTAACCTATGCTTTATTAAATTATATTCATGTTGTTTTATCTTATGCTTTATTAAATTGTATTTATGTTGTTTTATCCTATGCTTTATTAAATTGTATTTATGTTGTTTTATCCTATGCTTTATTAAATTGAATTTATGTTGTTTTGTCCTATGCTTTATTAAATTGTATTTATGTTGTTTTGTCCTATGCTTTATTAAAATGTATTTATGTTGTTTATCCTATGTTTCATTAAATTGTATTTATGTTGTTTTATCCTATGCTTTATTAAATTGAATTTATGTTGTTTTGTCCTATGCTTTATTAAATTGTATTTATGTTGTTTTATCCTATGCTTTATTAAATTGTATTTATGTTGTTTTATCCTATGCTTTATTAAATTGTATTTATGTTGTTTTATCCTATGCTTTATTAAATAGTATTTATGTTGTTTTAACATATGCTTAATTAAATTGTATTTATGTTGTTTTGTCCTATGCTTTATTAAATTGTATTTATGTTGTTTATCCTATGTTTCATTAAATTGAATTTATGTTGTTTTATCCTATGCTTTATTAAATTGTATTTAATTTGTTTTATCCTATGCTTTATTAAAGTGTATTTATGTTGTTTTATCCTATGCTTTATTAAATTGTATTTAATTTGTTTTATCCTATGCTTTATTAAATTGTATTTATGTTGTTTTAACCTATGCTTTATTAAATTGTATTCATGTTGTTTTATCTTATGCTTAATTAAATTGTATTTATGTTGTTTTGTCCTATGCTTTATTAAATTGTATTTATGTTGTTTTATCCTATGCTTTATTAAATGTGTTTATGTTGTTTTGTCCGATGCTTTATTAAATTGTATTTATGTTGTTTTAACCTATGCTTTATTAAATTTTATTTATGTTGTTTTATCCTATGCTTTATTAAATTGTATTTATGTTGTTTTATCCTATGCTTTATTAAATTGTATTTATGTTGTTTTAACCTATGCTTTATTAAATTGTATTTAATTTGTTTTATCCTATGCTTTATTAAATTGTATTTATGTAGTTTTAGCCTATGCTTTATGAAATTGTATTTATGTTGTTTTATCCTATGCTTTATTAAATTGTATTTATGTTGTTTTAACCTATGCTTTATTAAATTGTATTTATGTTGTTTTATCCTATGCTTTATTAAATTGTATTTATGTTGTTTTAACCTATGCTTTATTAAATTGTATTCATGTTGTTTTATCTTATGCTTTATTAAATTGTATTTATGTTGTTTTATCCTATGCTTTATTAAATTGTATTTATGTTGTTTTATCCTATGCTTTATTAAATTGAATTTATGTTGTTTTGTCCTATGCTTTATTAAATTGTATTTATGTTGTTTTGTCCTATGCTTTATTAAATTGTATTTATGTTGTTTATCCTATGTTTCATTAAATTGTATTTATGTTGTTTTATCCTATGCTTTATTAAATTGAATTTATGTTGTTTTGTCCTATGCTTTATTAAATTGTATTTATGTTGTTTTATCCTATGCTTTATTAAATTGTATTTATGTTGTTTTAACGTATGCTTTATTAAATTGTATTTATGTTGTTTTATCCTATGCTTTATTAAATTGTATTTATGTTGTTTTATCCTATGCTTTATTAAATTGTATTTATGTTGTTTTATCCTATGCTTTATTAAATTGTATTTATGTTGTTTTAACCTATGCTTTATTTAATTGTATTTATGTTGTTTTAACGTATGCTTTATTAAATTTTATTTATGTTGTTTTATCCTATGCTTTATTAAATTGTATTTATGTTGTTTTATCCTATGCTTTATAAATTGTATTTATGTTGTTTTATCCTATGCTTTATTAAATTGTATTTATGTTGTTTTGTCCGATGCTTTATTAAATTGTATTTATGTTGTTTTAACCTATGCTTTATTAAATTTTATTTATGTTGTTTTATCTTATGCTTTATTAAATTGTATTTATGTTGTTTTATCCTATGCTTTATAAATTGTATTTATGTTGTTTTATCCTATGCTTTATTAAATGTGTTTATGTTGTTTTGTCCGATGCTTTATTAAATTGTATTTATGTTGTTTTAACCTATGCTTTATTAAATTTTATTTATGTTGTTTTATCCTATGCTTTATTAAATTGTATTTATGTTGTTTTATCCTATGCTTTATTAAATTGTATTTATGTTGTTTTAACCTATGCTTTATTAAATTGTATTTAATTTGTTTTATCCTATGCTTTATTAAATTGTATTTAATTTGTTTTAGCCTATGCTTTATGAAATTGTATTTATGTTGTTTTATCCTATGCTTTATTAAATTGTATTTATGTTGTTTTAACCTATGCTTTATTAAATTGTATTTATGTTGTTTTATCCTATGATTTATTAAATTGTATTTATGTTGTTTTAACCTATGCTTTATTAAATTGTATTCATGTTGTTTTATCTTATGCTTTATTAAATTGTACTTATGTTGTTTTATCCTATGCTTTATTAAATTGTATTTATGTTGTTTTATCCTATGCTTTATTAAATTGAATTTATGTTGTTTTGTCCTATGCTTTATTAAATTGTATTTATGTTGTTTTGTCCTATGCTTTATTAAATTGTATTTATGTTGTTTATCCTATGTTTCATTAAATTGTATTTATGTTGTTTTATCCTATGCTTTATTAAATTGAATTTATGTTGTTTTGTCCTATGCTTTATTAAATTGTATTTATGTTGTTTTATCCTATGCTTTATTAAATTGTATTTATGTTGTTTTAACGTATGCTTTATTAAATTGTATTTATGTTGTTTTATCCTATGCTTTATTAAATTTTATTTATGTTGTTTTATTCTATGCTTTATTAAATTGTATTTATGTTGTTTTATCCTATGCTTTATTAAATTGTATTTATGTTGTTTTAACCTATGCTTTATTTAATTGTATTTATGTTGTTTTAACGTATGCTTTATTAAATTGTATTTATGTTGTTTTAACCTATGCTTTATTAAATTTTATTTATGTTGTTTTATCCTATGCTTTATTAAATTGTATTTATGTTGTTTTATCCTATGCTTTATTAAATTGTATTTATGTTGTTTTTTCCTATGCTTTATTAAATTGTATTTATGTTGTTTTATCCTATGCTTTATTAAATTGTATTTATGTTGTTTTATCCTATGCTTTATTAAATTGAATTTATGTTGTTTTGTCCAATGCTTTATTAAATTGTATTTATGTTGTTTTGTCCTATGCTTTATTAAATTGTATTTATGTTGTTTATCCTATGTTTCATTAAATTGTATTTATGTTGTTTTATCCTATGCTTTATTAAATTGAATTTATGTTGTTTTGTCCTATGCTTTATTAAATTGTATTTATGTTGTTTTATCCTATGCTTTATTAAATTGTATTTATGTTGTTTTATCCTATGCTTTATTAAATTGTATTTCTGTGGTTTTATCCTATGCTTTATTAAATTGTATTTATGTTGTTTTATCCTATGCTTTATTAAATTGTATTTATGTTGTTTTATCCTATGCTTTATTAAATTGTATTTATGTTGTTTTAACCTATGCTTTATTTAATTGTATTTATGTTGTTTTAACGTATGCTTTATTAAATTTTATTTATGTTGTTTTATCCTATGCTTTATTAAATTGTATTTATGTTGTTTTATCCTATGCTTTATAAATTGTATTTATGTTGTTTTATCCTATGCTTTATTAAATTGTATTTATGTTGTTTTGTCCGATGCTTTATTAAATTGTATTTATGTTGTTTTAACCTATGCTTTATTAAATTTTATTTATGTTGTTTTATCTTATGCTTTATTAAATTGTATTTATGTTGTTTTATCCTATGCTTTATAAATTGTATTTATGTTGTTTTATCCTATGCTTTATTAAATGTGTTTATGTTGTTTTGTCCGATGCTTTATTAAATTGTATTTATGTTGTTTTAACCTATGCTTTATTAAATTTTATTTATGTTGTTTTATCCTATGCTTTATTAAATTGTATTTATGTTGTTTTGTCCTATGCTTTATTAAATTGTATTTATGTTGTTTTGTCCTATGCTTTATTAAATTGTATTTATGTTGTTTTATCCTATGCTTTATTAAATTGTATTTATGTTGTTTTAACCTATGCTTTATTAAATTGTATTTAATTTGTTTTATCCTATGCTTTATTAAATTGTATTTAATTTGTTTTAGCCTATGCTTTATGAAATTGTATTTATGTTGTTTTATCCTATGCTTTATTAAATTGTATTTATGTTGTTTTAACCTATGCTTTATTAAATTGTATTTATGTTGTTTTATCCTATACTTTATTAAATTTTATTTATGTTGTTTTAACCTATGCTTTATTAAATTATATTCATGTTGTTTTATCTTATGCTTTATTAAATTGTATTTATGTTGTTTTATCCTATGCTTTATTAAATTGTATTTATGTTGTTTTATCCTATGCTTTATTAAATTGAATTTATGTTGTTTTGTCCTATGCTTTATTAAATTGTATTTATGTTGTTTTGTCCTATGCTTTATTAAATTGTATTTATGTTGTTTATCCTATGTTTCATTAAATTGTATTTATGTTGTTTTATCCTATGCTTTATTAAATTGAATTTATGTTGTTTTGTCCTATGCTTTATTAAATTGTATTTATGTTGTTTTATCCTATGCTTTATTAAATTGTATTTATGTTGTTTTATCCTATGCTTTATTAAATTGTATTTCTGTGGTTTTATCCTATGCTTTATTAAATTGTATTTATGTTGTTTTAACCTATGCTTTATTAAATTGTATTTATGTTGTTTTATCCTATGCTTTATTAAATTGTATTTATGTTGTTTTAACCTATGCTTTATTAAATTGTATTCATGTTGTTTTATCTTATGCTTTATTAAATTGTATTTATGTTGTTTTATCCTATGCTTTATTAAATTGTATTTATGTTGTTTTATCCTATGCTTTATTAAATTGAATTTATGTTGTTTTGTCCTATGCTTTATTAAATTGTATTTATGTTGTTTTGTCCTATGCTTTATTAAATTGTATTTATGTTGTTTATCCTATGTTTCATTAAATTGTATTTATGTTGTTTTATCCTATGCTTTATTAAATTGAATTTATGTTGTTTTGTCCTATGCTTTATTAAATTGTATTTATGTTGTTTTATCCTATGCTTTATTAAATTGTATTTATGTTGTTTTATCCTATGCTTTATTAAATAGTATTTATGTTGTTTTAACATATGCTTAATTAAATTGTATTTATGTTGTTTTGTCCTATGCTTTATTAAATTGTATTTATGTTGTTTATCCTATGTTTCATTAAATTGAATTTATGTTGTTTTATCCTATGCTTTATTAAATTGTATTTAATTTGTTTTATCCTATGCTTTATTAAAGTGTATTTATGTTGTTTTATCCTATGCTTTATTAAATTGTATTTAATTTGTTTTATCCTATGCTTTATTAAATTGTATTTATGTTGTTTTAACCTATGCTTTATTAAATTGTATTCATGTTGTTTTATCTTATGCTTAATTAAATTGTATTTATGTTGTTTTGTCCTATGCTTTATTAAATTGTATTTATGTTGTTTTATCCTATGCTTTATTAAATGTGTTTATGTTGTTTTGTCCGATGCTTTATTAAATTGTATTTATGTTGTTTTAACCTATGCTTTATTAAATTTTATTTATGTTGTTTTATCCTATGCTTTATTAAATTGTATTTATGTTGTTTTATCCTATGCTTTATTAAATTGTATTTATGTTGTTTTAACCTATGCTTTATTAAATTGTATTTAATTTGTTTTATCCTATGCTTTATTAAATTGTATTTATGTAGTTTTAGCCTATGCTTTATGAAATTGTATTTATGTTGTTTTATCCTATGCTTTATTAAATTGTATTTATGTTGTTTTAACCTATGCTTTATTAAATTGTATTTATGTTGTTTTATCCTATGCTTTATTAAATTGTATTTATGTTGTTTTAACCTATGCTTTATTAAATTGTATTCATGTTGTTTTATCTTATGCTTTATTAAATTGTATTTATGTTGTTTTATCCTATGCTTTATTAAATTGTATTTATGTTGTTTTATCCTATGCTTTATTAAATTGAATTTATGTTGTTTTGTCCTATGCTTTATTAAATTGTATTTATGTTGTTTTGTCCTATGCTTTATTAAATTGTATTTATGTTGTTTATCCTATGTTTCATTAAATTGTATTTATGTTGTTTTATCCTATGCTTTATTAAATTGAATTTATGTTGTTTTGTCCTATGCTTTATTAAATTGTATTTATGTTGTTTTATCCTATGCTTTATTAAATTGTATTTATGTTGTTTTAACGTATGCTTTATTAAATTGTATTTATGTTGTTTTATCCTATGCTTTATTAAATTGTATTTATGTTGTTTTATCCTATGCTTTATTAAATTGTATTTATGTTGTTTTATCCTATGCTTTATTAAATTGTATTTATGTTGTTTTAACCTATGCTTTATTTAATTGTATTTATGTTGTTTTAACGTATGCTTTATTAAATTTTATTTATGTTGTTTTATCCTATGCTTTATTAAATTGTATTTATGTTGTTTTATCCTATGCTTTATAAATTGTATTTATGTTGTTTTATCCTATGCTTTATTAAATTGTATTTATGTTGTTTTGTCCGATGCTTTATTAAATTGTATTTATGTTGTTTTAACCTATGCTTTATTAAATTTTATTTATGTTGTTTTATCTTATGCTTTATTAAATTGTATTTATGTTGTTTTATCCTATGCTTTATAAATTGTATTTATGTTGTTTTATCCTATGCTTTATTAAATGTGTTTATGTTGTTTTGTCCGATGCTTTATTAAATTGTATTTATGTTGTTTTAACCTATGCTTTATTAAATTTTATTTATGTTGTTTTATCCTATGCTTTATTAAATTGTATTTATGTTGTTTTATCCTATGCTTTATTAAATTGTATTTATGTTGTTTTAACCTATGCTTTATTAAATTGTATTTAATTTGTTTTATCCTATGCTTTATTAAATTGTATTTAATTTGTTTTAGCCTATGCTTTATGAAATTGTATTTATGTTGTTTTATCCTATGCTTTATTAAATTGTATTTATGTTGTTTTAACCTATGCTTTATTAAATTGTATTTATGTTGTTTTATCCTATGATTTATTAAATTGTATTTATGTTGTTTTAACCTATGCTTTATTAAATTGTATTCATGTTGTTTTATCTTATGCTTTATTAAATTGTACTTATGTTGTTTTATCCTATGCTTTATTAAATTGTATTTATGTTGTTTTATCCTATGCTTTATTAAATTGAATTTATGTTGTTTTGTCCTATGCTTTATTAAATTGTATTTATGTTGTTTTGTCCTATGCTTTATTAAATTGTATTTATGTTGTTTATCCTATGTTTCATTAAATTGTATTTATGTTGTTTTATCCTATGCTTTATTAAATTGAATTTATGTTGTTTTGTCCTATGCTTTATTAAATTGTATTTATGTTGTTTTATCCTATGCTTTATTAAATTGTATTTATGTTGTTTTAACGTATGCTTTATTAAATTGTATTTATGTTGTTTTATCCTATGCTTTATTAAATTTTATTTATGTTGTTTTATTCTATGCTTTATTAAATTGTATTTATGTTGTTTTATCCTATGCTTTATTAAATTGTATTTATGTTGTTTTAACCTATGCTTTATTTAATTGCATTTATGTTGTTTTAACGTATGCTTTATTAAATTGTATTTATGTTGTTTTAACCTATGCTTTATTAAATTTTATTTATGTTGTTTTATCCTATGCTTTATTAAATTGTATTTATGTTGTTTTATCCTATGCTTTATTAAATTGTATTTATGTTGTTTTTTCCTATGCTTTATTAAATTGTATTTATGTTGTTTTATCCTATGCTTTATTAAATTGTATTTATGTTGTTTTATCCTATGCTTTATTAAATTGAATTTATGTTGTTTTGTCCAATGCTTTATTAAATTGTATTTATGTTGTTTTGTCCTATGCTTTATTAAATTGTATTTATGTTGTTTATCCTATGTTTCATTAAATTGTATTTATGTTGTTTTATCCTATGCTTTATTAAATTGAATTTATGTTGTTTTGTCCTATGCTTTATTAAATTGTATTTATGTTGTTTTATCCTATGCTTTATTAAATTGTATTTATGTTGTTTTATCCTATGCTTTATTAAATTGTATTTCTGTGGTTTTATCCTATGCTTTATTAAATTGTATTTATGTTGTTTTAACCTATGCTTTATTAAATTGTATTTATGTTGTTTTATCCTATGCTTTATTAAATTGTATTTATGTTGTTTTAACCTATGCTTTATTAAATTGTATTCATGTTGTTTTATCTTATGCTTTATTAAATTGTATTTATGTTGTTTTATCCTATGCTTTATTAAATTGTATTTATGTTGTTTTATCCTATGCTTTATTAAATTGAATTTATGTTGTTTTGTCCTATGCTTTATTAAATTGTATTTATGTTGTTTTGTCCTATGCTTTATTAAATTGTATTTATGTTGTTTATCCTATGTTTCATTAAATTGTATTTATGTTGTTTTATCCTATGCTTTATTAAATTGAATTTATGTTGTTTTGTCCTATGCTTTATTAAATTGTATTTATGTTGTTTTATCCTATGCTTTATTAAATTGTATTTATGTTGTTTTATCCTATGCTTTATTAAATTGTATTTCTGTGGTTTTATCCTATGCTTTATTAAATTGTATTTATGTTGTTTTAAACTATGCTTTATTAAATTGTATTTATGTTGTTTTAACCTATGCTTTATTAAATTTTATTTATGTTGTTTTATCCTATGCTTTATTAAATTGTATTTATGTTGTTTTATCCTATGCTTTATTAAATTGTATTTATGTTGTTTTATCCTATGCTTTATTAAATTGTATTTATGTTGTTTTGTCCAATGCTTTATTAAATTCTATTTATGTTGTTTTATCCTATGCTTTATTAAATTGTATTTATGTTGTTTTAACGTATGCTTTATTAAATTGTATTTATGTTGTTTTATCCTATGCTTTATTAAATTTTATTTATGTTGTTTTATTCTATGCTTTATTAAATTGTATTTATGTTGTTTTATCCTATGCTTTATTAAATTGTATTTATGTTGTTTTAACCTATGCTTTATTTAATTGTATTTATGTTGTTTTAACGTATGCTTTATTAAATTGTATTTATGTTGTTTTATCCTATGCTTTATTAAATTGTATTTATGTTGTTTTATCCTATGCTTTATTAAATTGTATTTATGTTGTTTTATCCTATGCTTTATTAAATTGTATTTATGTTGTTTTAACCTATGCTTTATTTAATTGTATTTATGTTGTTTTAACGTATGCTTTATTAAATTTTATTTATGTTGTTTTATCCTATGCTTTATTAAATTGTATTTATGTTGTTTTATCCTATGCTTTATAAATTGTATTTATGTTGTTTTATCCTATGCTTTATTAAATTGTATTTATGTTGTTTTGTCCGATGCTTTATTAAATTGTATTTATGTTGTTTTAACCTATGCTTTATTAAATTTTATTTATGTTGTTTTATCCTATGCTTTATTAAATTGAATTTATGTTGTTTTGTCCAATGCTTTATTAAATTGTATTTATGTTGTTTTGTCCTATGCTTTATTAAATTGTATTTATGTTGTTTATCCTATGTTTCATTAAATTGTATTTATGTTGTTTTATCCTATGCTTTATTAAATTGAATTTATGTTGTTTTGTCCTATGCTTTATTAAATTGTATTTATGTTGTTTTATCCTATGCTTTATTAAATTGTATTTATGTTGTTTTATCCTATGCTTTATTAAATTGTATTTCTGTGGTTTTATCCTATGCTTTATTAAATTGTATTTATGTTGTTTTAACCTATGCTTTATTAAATTGTATTTATGTTGTTTTATCCTATGCTTTATTAAATTGTATTTATGTTGTTTTAACCTATGCTTTATTAAATTGTATTCATGTTGTTTTATCTTATGCTTTATTAAATTGTATTTATGTTGTTTTATCCTATGCTTTATTAAATTGTATTTATGTTGTTTTATCCTATGCTTTATTAAATTGAATTTATGTTGTTTTGTCCTATGCTTTATTAAATTGTATTTATGTTGTTTTGTCCTATGCTTTATTAAATTGTATTTATGTTGTTTATCCTATGTTTCATTAAATTGTATTTATGTTGTTTTATCCTATGCTTTATTAAATTGAATTTATGTTGTTTTGTCCTATGCTTTATTAAATTGTATTTATGTTGTTTTATCCTATGCTTTATTAAATTGTATTTATGTTGTTTTATCCTATGCTTTATTAAATTGTATTTCTGTGGTTTTATCCTATGCTTTATTAAATTGTATTTATGTTGTTTTAAACTATGCTTTATTAAATTGTATTTATGTTGTTTTAACCTATGCTTTATTAAATTTTATTTATGTTGTTTTATCCTATGCTTTATTAAATTGTATTTATGTTGTTTTATCCTATGCTTTATTAAATTGTATTTATGTTGTTTTATCCTATGCTTTATTAAATTGTATTTATGTTGTTTTGTCCAATGCTTTATTAAATTCTATTTATGTTGTTTTATCCTATGCTTTATTAAATTGTATTTATGTTGTTTTAACGTATGCTTTATTAAATTGTATTTATGTTGTTTTATCCTATGCTTTATTAAATTTTATTTATGTTGTTTTATTCTATGCTTTATTAAATTGTATTTATGTTGTTTTATCCTATGCTTTATTAAATTGTATTTATGTTGTTTTAACCTATGCTTTATTTAATTGTATTTATGTTGTTTTAACGTATGCTTTATTAAATTGTATTTATGTTGTTTTATCCTATGCTTTATTAAATTGTATTTATGTTGTTTTATCCTATGCTTTATTAAATTGTATTTATGTTGTTTTATCCTATGCTTTATTAAATTGTATTTATGTTGTTTTAACCTATGCTTTATTTAATTGTATTTATGTTGTTTTAACGTATGCTTTATTAAATTTTATTTATGTTGTTTTATCCTATGCTTTATTAAATTGTATTTATGTTGTTTTATCCTATGCTTTATAAATTGTATTTATGTTGTTTTATCCTATGCTTTATTAAATTGTATTTATGTTGTTTTGTCCGATGCTTTATTAAATTGTATTTATGTTGTTTTAACCTATGCTTTATTAAATTTTATTTATGTTGTTTTATCCTATGCTTTATTAAATTGTATTTATGTTGTTTTATCCTATGCTTTATAAATTGTATTTATGTTGTTTTATCCTATGCTTTATTAAATGTGTTTATGTTGTTTTGTCCGATGCTTTATTAAATTGTATTTATGTTGTTTTAACCTATGCTTTATTAAATTTTATTTATGTTGTTTTATCCTATGCTTTATTAAATTGTATTTATGTTGTTTTATCCTATGCTTTATAAATTGTATTTATGTTGTTTTATCCTATGCTTTATTAAATGTGTTTATGTTGTTTTGTCCGATGCTTTATTAAATTGTATTTATGTTGTTTTAACCTATGCTTTATTAAATTTTATTTATGTTGTTTTATCCTATGCTTTATTAAATTGTATTTATGTTGTTTTATCCTATGCTTTATTAAATTGTATTTATGTTGTTTTAACCTATGCTTTATTAAATTGTATTTAATTTGTTTTATCCTATGCTTTATTAAATTGTATTTATGTAGTTTTAGCCTATGCTTTATGAAATTGTATTTATGTTGTTTTATCCTATGCTTTATTAAATTGTATTTATGTTGTTTTAACCTATGCTTTATTAAATTGTATTTATGTTGTTTTATCCTATGCTTTATTAAATTGTATTTATGTTGGTTTAACCTATGCTTTATTAAATTGTATTCATGTTGTTTTATCTTATGCTTTATTAAATTGTATTTATGTTGTTTTATCCTATGCTTTATTAAATTGTATTTATGTTGTTTTATCCTATGCTTTATTAAATTGAATTTATGTTGTTTTGTCCTATGCTTTATTAAATTGTATTTATGTTGTTTTGTCCTATGCTTTATTAAATTGTATTTATGTTGTTTATCCTATGTTTCATTAAATTGTATTTATTTTGTTTTATCCTATGCTTTATTAAATTGAATTTATGTTGTTTTGTCCTATGCTTTATTAAATTGTATTTATGTTGTTTTATCCTATGCTTTATTAAATTGTATTTATGTTGTTTTAACGTATGCTTTATTAAATTGTATTTATGTTGTTTTATCCTATGCTTTATTAAATTGTATTTATGTTGTTTTATCCTATGCTTTATTAAATTGTATTTATGTTGTTTTATCCTATGCTTTATTAAATTGTATATATGTTGTTTTAACCTATGCTTTATTTAATTGTATTTATGTTGTTTTAACGTATGCTTTATTAAATTTTATTTATGTTGTTTTATCCTATGCTTTATTAAATTGTATTTATGTTGTTTTATCCTATGCTTTATAAATTGTATTTATGTTGTTTTATCCTATGCTTTATTAAATTGTATTTATGTTGTTTTGTCCGATGCTTTATTAAATTGTATTTATGTTGTTTTAACCTATGCTTTATTAAATTTTATTTATGTTGTTTTATCTTATGCTTTATTAAATTGTATTTATGTTGTTTTATCCTATGCTTTATAAATTGTATTTATGTTGTTTTATCCTATGCTTTATTAAATGTGTTTATGTTGTTTTGTCCGATGCTTTATTAAATTGTATTTATGTTGTTTTAACCTATGCTTTATTAAATTTTATTTATGTTGTTTTATCCTATGCTTTATTAAATTGTATTTATGTTGTTTTATCCTATGCTTTATTAAATTGTATTTATGTTGTTTTAACCTATGCTTTATTAAATTGTATTTAATTTGTTTTATCCTATGCTTTATTAAATTGTATTTAATTTGTTTTAGCCTATGCTTTATGAAATTGTATTTATGTTGTTTTATCCTATGCTTTATTAAATTGTATTTATGTTGTTTTAACCTATGCTTTATTAAATTGTATTTATGTTGTTTTATCCTATGCTTTATTAAATTGTATTTATGTTGTTTTAACCTATGCTTTATTTAATTGTATTTATGTTGTTTTAACGTATGCTTTATTAAATTGTATTTATGTTGTTTTAACCTATGCTTTATTAAATTTTATTTATGTTGTTTTATCCTATGCTTTATTAAATTGTATTTATGTTGTTTTATCCTATGCTTTATTAAATTGTATTTATGTTGTTTTATCCTATGCTTTATTAAATTGTATTTATGTTGTTTTATCCTATGCTTTATTAAATTGTATTTATGTTGTTTTATCCTATGCTTTATTAAATTGAATTTATGTTGTTTTGTCCTATGCTTTTATAAATTGTATTTATGTTGTTTTGTCCTATGCTTTATTAAATTGTATTTATGTTGTTTATCCTATGTTTCATTAAATTGTATTTATGTTGTTTTATCCTATGCTTTATTAAATTGAATTTATGTTGTTTTGTCCTATGCTTTATTAAATTGTATTTATGTTGTTTTATCCTATGCTTTATTAAATTGTATTTATGTTGTTTTATCCTATGCTTTATTAAATTGTATTTCTGTGGTTTTATCCTATGCTTTATTAAATTGTATTTATGTTGTTTTAACCTATGCTTTATTAAATTGTATTTATGTTGTTTTATCCTATGCTTTATTAAATTGTATTTATGTTGTTTTAACCTATGCTTTATTAAATTGTATTCATGTTGTTTTATCTTATGCTTTATTAAATTGTATTTATGTTGTTTTATCCTATGCTTTATTAAATTGTATTTATGTTGTTTTATCCTATGCTTTATTAAATTGAATTTATGTTGTTTTGTCCTATGCTTTATTAAATTGTATTTATGTTGTTTTGTCCTATGCTTTATTAGATTGTATTTATGTTGTTTATCCTATGTTTCATTAAATTGTATTTATGTTGTTTTATCCTATGCTTTATTAAATTGAATTTATGTTGTTTTGTCCTATGCTTTATTAAATTGTATTTATGTTGTTTTATCCTATGCTTTATTAAATTGTATTTATGTTGTTTTATCCTATGCTTTATTAAATTGTATTTCTGTGGTTTTATCCTATGCTTTATTAAATTGTATTTATGTTGTTTTAAACTATGCTTTATTAAATTGTATTTATGTTGTTTTAACCTATGCTTTATTAAATTTTATTTATGTTGTTTTATCCTATGCTTTATTAAATTGTATTTATGTTGTTTTATCCTATGCTTTATTAAATTGTATTTATGTTGTTTTATCCTATGCTTTATTAAATTGTATTTCTGTGGTTTTATCCTATGCTTTATTAAATAGTATTTATGTTGTTTTAACATATGCTTAATTAAATTGTATTTATGTTGTTTTGTCCTATGCTTTATTAAATTGTATTTATGTTGTTTATCCTATGTTTCATTAAATTGAATTTATGTTGTTTTATCCTATGCTTTATTAAATTGTATTTAATTTGTTTTATCCTATGCTTTATTAAAGTGTATTTATGTTGTTTTATCCTATGCTTTATTAAATTGTATTTAATTTGTTTTATCCTATGCTTTATTAAATTGTATTTATGTTGTTTTATCCTATGCTTTATAAATTGTATTTATGTTGTTTTATTCTATGCTTTATTAAATTGTATTTATGTTGTTTTGTCCGATGCTTTATTAAATTGTATTTATGTTGTTTTAACCTATGCTTTATTAAATTTTATTTATGTTGTTTTATCCTATGCTTTATTAAATTGTATTTATGTTGTTTTATCCTATGCTTTATAAATTATATTTATGTTGTTTTATCCTATGCTTTATTAAATGTGTTTATGTTGTTTTGTCCGATGCTTTATTAAATTGTATTTATGTTGTTTTAACCTATGCTTTATTAAATTTTATTTATGTTGTTTTATCCTATGCTTTATTAAATTGTATTTATGTTGTTTTATCCTATGCTTTATTAAATTGTATTTATGTTGTTTTAACCTATGCTTTATTAAATTGTATTTAATTTGTTTTATCCTATGCTTTATTAAATTGTATTTATGTAGTTTTAGCCTATGCTTTATGAAATTGTATTTTTGTTGTTTTATCCTATGCTTTATTAAATTGTATTTATGTTGTTTTAACCTATGCTTTATTAAATTGTATTTATGTTGTTTTATCCTATGCTTTATTAAATTGTATTTATGTTGTTTTAACCTATGCTTTATTAAATTGTATTCATGTTGTTTTATCTTATGCTTTATTAAATTGTATTTATGTTGTTTTATCCTATGCTTTATTAAATTGTATTTATGTTGTTTTATCCTATGCTTTATTAAATTGAATTTATGTTGTTTTGTCCTATGCTTTATTAAATTGTATTTATGTTGTTTTGTCCTATGCTTTATTAAATTGTATTTATGTTGTTTATCCTATGTTTCATGAAATTGTATTTATGTTGTTTTATCCTATGCTTTATTAAATTGAATTTATGTTGTTTTGTCCTATGCTTTATTAAATTGTATTTATGTTGTTTTATCCTATGCTTTATTAAATTGTATTTATGTTGTTTTAACGTATGCTTTATTAAATTGTATTTATGTTGTTTTATCCTATGCTTTATTAAATTTTATTTATGTTGTTTTATTCTATGCTTTATTAAATTGTATTTATGTTGTTTTATCCTATGCTTTATTAAATTGTATTTATGTTGTTTTAACCTATGCTTTATTTAATTGTATTTATGTTGTTTTAACGTATGCTTTATTAAATTGTATTTATGTTGTTTTATCCTATGCTTTATTAAATTGTATTTATGTTGTTTTATCCTATGCTTTATTAAATTGTATTTATGTTGTTTTATCCTATGCTTTATTAAATTGTATTTATGTTGTTTTAACCTATGCTTTATTTAATTGTATTTATGTTGTTTTAACGTATGCTTTATTAAATTTTATTTATGTTGTTTTATCCTATGCTTTATTAAATTGTATTTATGTTGTTTTATCCTATGCTTTATAAATTGTATTTATGTTGTTTTATCCTATGCTTTATTAAATTGTATTTATGTTGTTTTGTCCGATGCTTTATTAAATTTTATTTATGTTGTTTTAACCTATGCTTTATTAAATTTTATTTATGTTGTTTTATCCTATGCTTTATTAAATTGTATTTATGTTGTTTTATCCTATGCTTTATAAATTGTATTTATGTTGTTTTATCCTATGCTTTATTAAATGTGTTTATGTTGTTTTGTCCGATGCTTTATTAAATTGTATTTATGTTGTTTTAACCTATGCTTTATTAAATTTTATTTATGTTGTTTTATCCTATGCTTTATTAAATTGTATTTATGTTGTTTTATCCTATGCTTTATAAATTGTATTTATGTTGTTTTATCCTATGCTTTATTAAATGTGTTTATGTTGTTTTGTCCGATGCTTTATTAAATTGTATTTATGTTGTTTTAACCTATGCTTTATTAAATTTTATTTATGTTGTTTTATCCTATGCTTTATTAAATTGTATTTATGTTGTTTTATCCTATGCTTTATTAAATTGTATTTATGTTGTTTTAACCTATGCTTTATTAAATTGTATTTAATTTGTTTTATCCTATGCTTTATTAAATTGTATTTATGTAGTTTTAGCCTATGCTTTATGAAATTGTATTTATGTTGTTTTATCCTATGCTTTATTAAATTGTATTTATGTTGTTTTAACCTATGCTTTATTAAATTGTATTTATGTTGTTTTATCCTATGCTTTATTAAATTGTATTTATGTTGTTTTAACCTATGCTTTATTAAATTGTATTCATGTTGTTTTATCTTATGCTTTATTAAATTGTATTTATGTTGTTTTATCCTATGCTTTATTAAATTGTATTTATGTTGTTTTATCCTATGCTTTATTAAATTGAATTTATGTTGTTTTGTCCTATGCTTTATTAAATTGTATTTATGTTGTTTTGTCCTATGCTTTATTAAATTGTATTTATGTTGTTTTATCCTATGCTTTATTAAATTGAATTTATGTTGTTTTGTCCTATGCTTTATTAAATTGTATTTATGTTGTTTTATCCTATGCTTTATTAAATTGTATTTATGTTGTTTTAACGTATGCTTTATTAAATTGTATTTATGTTGTTTTATCCTATGCTTTATTAAATTTTATTTATGTTGTTTTATTCTATGCTTTATTAAATTGTATTTATGTTGTTTTATCCTATGCTTTATTAAATTATATTTATGTTGTTTTAACCTATGCTTTATTTAATTGTATTTATGTTGTTTTAACGTATGCTTTATTAAATTGTATTTATGTTGTTTTATCCTATGCTTTATTAAATTGTATTTATGTTGTTTTATCCTATGCTTTATTAAATTGTATTTATGTTGTTTTATCCTATGCTTTATTAAATTGTATTTATGTTGTTTTAACCTATGCTTTATTTAATTATATTTATGTTGTTTTAACGTATGCTTTGTTAAATTTTATTTATGTTGTTTTATCCTATGCTTTATTAAATTGTATTTATGTTGTTTTATCCTATGCTTTATAAATTGTATTTATGTTGTTTTATCCTATGCTTTATTAAATTGTATTTATGTTGTTTTGTCCGATGCTTTATTAAATTGTATTTATGTTGTTTTAACCTATGCTTTATTAAATTTTATTTATGTTGTTTTATCCTATGCTTTATTAAATTGTATTTATGTTGTTTTATCCTATGCTTTATAAATTGTATTTATGTTGTTTTATCCTATGCTTTATTAAATTGTATTTATGTTGTTTTAACCTATGCTTTATTAAATTGTATTTAATTTGTTTTATCCTATGCTTTATTAAATTGTATTTAATTTGTTTTAGCCTATGCTTTATGAAATTGTATTTATGTTGTTTTATCCTATGCTTTATTAAATTGTATTTATGTTGTTTTAACCTATGCTTTATTAAATTGTATTTATGTTGTTTTATCCTATGCTTTATTAAATTGTATTTATGTTGTTTTAACCTATGCTTTATTAAATTGTATTCATGTTGTTTTATCTTATGCTTTATTAAATTGTATTTATGTTGTTTTATCCTATGCTTTATTAAATTGTATTTATGTTGTTTTATCCTATGCTTTATTAAATTGAATTTATGTTGTTTTGTCCTATGCTTTATTAAATTGTATTTATGTTGTTTTGTCCTATGCTTTATTAAATTGTATTTATGTTGTTTATCCTATGTTTCATTAAATTGTATTTATGTTGTTTTATCCTATGCTTTATTAAATTGAATTTATGTTGTTTTGTCCTATGTTTTATTAAATTGTATTTATGTTGTTTTATCCTATGCTTTATTAAATTGTATTTATGATGTTTTATCCTATGCTTTATTAAATTGTATTTCTGTGGTTTTATCCTATGCTTTATTAAATTGTATTTATGTTGTTTTAACCTATGCTTTATTAAATTGTATTTATGTTGTTTTATCCTATGCTTTATTAAATTGTATTTATGTTGTTTTAACCTATGCTTTATTAAATTGTATTCATGTTGTTTTATCTTATGCTTTATTAAATTGTATTTATGTTGTTTTATCCTATGCTTTATTAAATTGTATTTATGTTGTTTTATCCTATGCTTTATTAAATTGAATTTATGTTGTTTTGTCCTATGCTTTATTAAATTGTATTTATGTTGTTTTATCCTATGCTTTATTAAATTGTATTTATGTTGTTTTATCCTATGCTTTATAAATTGTATTTATGTTGTTTTATCCTATGCTTTATTAAATGTGTTTATGTTGTTTTGTCCGATGCTTTATTAAATTGTATTTATGTTGTTTTAACCTATGCTTTATTAAATTTTATTTATGTTGTTTTATCCTATGCTTTATTAAATTGTATTTATGTTGTTTTATCCTATGCTTTATTAAATTGTATTTATGTTGTTTTAACCTATGCTTTATTAAATTGTATTTAATTTGTTTTATCCTATGCTTTATTAAATTGTATCTATGTAGTTTTAGCCTATGCTTTATGAAATTGTATTTATGTTGTTTTATCCTATGCTTTATTAAATTGAATTTATGTTGTTTTGTCCTATGCTTTATTAAATTGTATTTATGTTGTTTTGTCCTATGCTTTATTAAATTGTATTTATGTTGTTTATCCTATGTTTCATTAAATTGTATTTATGTTGTTTTATCCTATGCTTTATTAAATTGAATTTATGTTGTTTTGTCCTATGCTTTATTAAATTGTATTTATGTTGTTTTGTCCTATGCTTTATTAAATTGTATTTATGTTGTTTATCCTATGTTTCATTAAATTGTATTTATGTTGTTTTATCCTATGCTTTATTAAATTGAATTTATGTTGTTTTGTCCTATGCTTTATTAAATTGTATTTATGTTGTTTTATCCTATGCTTTATTAAATTGTATTTATGTTGTTTTAACGTATGCTTTATTAAATTGTATTTATGTTGTTTTATCCTATGCTTTATTAAATTTTATTTATGTTGTTTTATTCTATGCTTTATTAAATTGTATTTATGTTGTTTTATCCTATGCTTTATTAAATTGTATTTATGTTGTTTTATCCTATGCTTTATTAAATTGTATTTATGTTGTTTTATCCTATGCTTTATAAATTGTATTTATGTTGTTTTATCCTATGTTTTATTAAATGTGTTTATGTTGTTTTGTCCGATGCTTTATTAAATTGTATTTATGTTGTTTTAACCTATGCTTTATTAAATTTTATTTATGTTGTTTTATCCTATGCTTTATTAAATTGTATTTATGTTGTTTTATCCTATGCTTTATAAATTGTATTTATGTTGTTTTATCCTATGCTTTATTAAATGTGTTTATGTTGTTTTGTCCGATGCTTTATTAAATTGTATTTATGTTGTTTTAACCTATGCTTTATTAAATTTTATTTATGTTGTTTTATCCTATGCTTTATTAAATTGTATTTATGTTGTTTTATCCTATGCTTTATTAAATTGTATTTATGTTGTTTTAACCTATGCTTTATTAAATTGTATTTAATTTGTTTTATCCTATGCTTTATTAAAGTGTATTTATGTTGTTTTATCCTATGCTTTATTAAATTGTATTTAATTTGTTTTATCCTATGCTTTATTAAATTGTATTTATGTTGTTTTATCCTATGCTTTATAAATTGTATTTATGTTGTTTTATCCTATGCTTTATTAAATTGTATTTATGTTGTTTTGTCCGATGCTTTATTAAATTGTATTTATGTTGTTTTAACCTATGCTTTATTAAATTTTATTTATGTTGTTTTATCCTATGCTTTATTAAATTGTATTTATGTTGTTTTATCCTATGCTTTATAAATTATATTTATGTTGTTTTATCCTATGCTTTATTAAATGTGTTTATGTTGTTTTGTCCGATGCTTTAT
The DNA here is from genome assembly GCF_046119375.1 of Phyllobates terribilis. Taxonomy (NCBI): domain Eukaryota; kingdom Metazoa; phylum Chordata; class Amphibia; order Anura; family Dendrobatidae; genus Phyllobates; species Phyllobates terribilis. Next base: position 21,351,557 of record NW_027362778.1, read on the forward strand.
TAAATTGTATTTATGTTGTTTTAACCTATGCTTTATTAAATTTTATTTATGTTGTTTTATCCTATGCTTTATTAAATTGTATTTATGTTGTTTTATCCTATGCTTTATTAAATTGTATTTATGTTGTTTTAACCTATGCTTTATTAAATTGTATTTAATTTGTTTTATCCTATGCTTTATTAAATTGTATTTATGTAGTTTTAGCCTATGCTTTATGAAATTGTATTTTTGTTGTTTTATCCTATGCTTTATTAAATTGTATTTATGTTGTTTTAACCTATGCTTTATTAAATTGTATTTATGTTGTTTTATCCTATGCTTTATTAAATTGTATTTATGTTGTTTTAACCTATGCTTTATTAAATTGTATTCATGTTGTTTTATCTTATGCTTTATTAAATTGTATTTATGTTGTTTTATCCTATGCTTTATTAAATTGTATTTATGTTGTTTTATCCTATGCTTTATTAAATTGAATTTATGTTGTTTTGTCCTATGCTTTATTAAATTGTATTTATGTTGTTTTGTCCTATGCTTTATTAAATTGTATTTATGTTGTTTATCCTATGTTTCATGAAATTGTATTTATGTTGTTTTATCCTATGCTTTATTAAATTGAATTTATGTTGTTTTGTCCTATGCTTTATTAAATTGTATTTATGTTGTTTTATCCTATGCTTTATTAAATTGTATTTATGTTGTTTTAACGTATGCTTTATTAAATTGTATTTATGTTGTTTTATCCTATGCTTTATTAAATTTTATTTATGTTGTTTTATTCTATGCTTTATTAAATTGTATTTATGTTGTTTTATCCTATGCTTTATTAAATTGTATTTATGTTGTTTTAACCTATGCTTTATTTAATTGTATTTATGTTGTTTTAACGTATGCTTTATTAAATTGTATTTATGTTGTTTTATCCTATGCTTTATTAAATTGTATTTATGTTGTTTTATCCTATGCTTTATTAAATTGTATTTATGTTGTTTTATCCTATGCTTTATTAAATTGTATTTATGTTGTTTTAACCTATGCTTTATTTAATTGTATTTATGTTGTTTTAACGTATGCTTTATTAAATTTTATTTATGTTGTTTTATCCTATGCTTTATTAAATTGTATTTATGTTGTTTTATCCTATGCTTTATAAATTGTATTTATGTTGTTTTATCCTATGCTTTATTAAATTGTATTTATGTTGTTTTGTCCGATGCTTTATTAAATTTTATTTATGTTGTTTTAACCTATGCTTTATTAAATTTTATTTATGTTGTTTTATCCTATGCTTTATTAAATTGTATTTATGTTGTTTTATCCTATGCTTTATAAATTGTATTTATGTTGTTTTATCCTATGCTTTATTAAATGTGTTTATGTTGTTTTGTCCGATGCTTTATTAAATTGTATTTATGTTGTTTTAACCTATGCTTTATTAAATTTTATTTATGTTGTTTTATCCTATGCTTTATTAAATTGTATTTATGTTGTTTTATCCTATGCTTTATAAATTGTATTTATGTTGTTTTATCCTATGCTTTATTAAATGTGTTTATGTTGTTTTGTCCGATGCTTTATTAAATTGTATTTATGTTGTTTTAACCTATGCTTTATTAAATTTTATTTATGTTGTTTTATCCTATGCTTTATTAAATTGTATTTATGTTGTTTTATCCTATGCTTTATTAAATTGTATTTATGTTGTTTTAACCTATGCTTTATTAAATTGTATTTAATTTGTTTTATCCTATGCTTTATTAAATTGTATTTATGTAGTTTTAGCCTATGCTTTATGAAATTGTATTTATGTTGTTTTATCCTATGCTTTATTAAATTGTATTTATGTTGTTTTAACCTATGCTTTATTAAATTGTATTTATGTTGTTTTATCCTATGCTTTATTAAATTGTATTTATGTTGTTTTAACCTATGCTTTATTAAATTGTATTCATGTTGTTTTATCTTATGCTTTATTAAATTGTATTTATGTTGTTTTATCCTATGCTTTATTAAATTGTATTTATGTTGTTTTATCCTATGCTTTATTAAATTGAATTTATGTTGTTTTGTCCTATGCTTTATTAAATTGTATTTATGTTGTTTTGTCCTATGCTTTATTAAATTGTATTTATGTTGTTTTATCCTATGCTTTATTAAATTGAATTTATGTTGTTTTGTCCTATGCTTTATTAAATTGTATTTATGTTGTTTTATCCTATGCTTTATTAAATTGTATTTATGTTGTTTTAACGTATGCTTTATTAAATTGTATTTATGTTGTTTTATCCTATGCTTTATTAAATTTTATTTATGTTGTTTTATTCTATGCTTTATTAAATTGTATTTATGTTGTTTTATCCTATGCTTTATTAAATTATATTTATGTTGTTTTAACCTATGCTTTATTTAATTGTATTTATGTTGTTTTAACGTATGCTTTATTAAATTGTATTTATGTTGTTTTATCCTATGCTTTATTAAATTGTATTTATGTTGTTTTATCCTATGCTTTATTAAATTGTATTTATGTTGTTTTATCCTATGCTTTATTAAATTGTATTTATGTTGTTTTAACCTATGCTTTATTTAATTATATTTATGTTGTTTTAACGTATGCTTTGTTAAATTTTATTTATGTTGTTTTATCCTATGCTTTATTAAATTGTATTTATGTTGTTTTATCCTATGCTTTATAAATTGTATTTATGTTGTTTTATCCTATGCTTTATTAAATTGTATTTATGTTGTTTTGTCCGATGCTTTATTAAATTGTATTTATGTTGTTTTAACCTATGCTTTATTAAATTTTATTTATGTTGTTTTATCCTATGCTTTATTAAATTGTATTTATGTTGTTTTATCCTATGCTTTATAAATTGTATTTATGTTGTTTTATCCTATGCTTTATTAAATTGTATTTATGTTGTTTTAACCTATGCTTTATTAAATTGTATTTAATTTGTTTTATCCTATGCTTTATTAAATTGTATTTAATTTGTTTTAGCCTATGCTTTATGAAATTGTATTTATGTTGTTTTATCCTATGCTTTATTAAATTGTATTTATGTTGTTTTAACCTATGCTTTATTAAATTGTATTTATGTTGTTTTATCCTATGCTTTATTAAATTGTATTTATGTTGTTTTAACCTATGCTTTATTAAATTGTATTCATGTTGTTTTATCTTATGCTTTATTAAATTGTATTTATGTTGTTTTATCCTATGCTTTATTAAATTGTATTTATGTTGTTTTATCCTATGCTTTATTAAATTGAATTTATGTTGTTTTGTCCTATGCTTTATTAAATTGTATTTATGTTGTTTTGTCCTATGCTTTATTAAATTGTATTTATGTTGTTTATCCTATGTTTCATTAAATTGTATTTATGTTGTTTTATCCTATGCTTTATTAAATTGAATTTATGTTGTTTTGTCCTATGTTTTATTAAATTGTATTTATGTTGTTTTATCCTATGCTTTATTAAATTGTATTTATGTTGTTTTATCCTATGCTTTATTAAATTGTATTTCTGTGGTTTTATCCTATGCTTTATTAAATTGTATTTATGTTGTTTTAACCTATGCTTTATTAAATTGTATTTATGTTGTTTTATCCTATGCTTTATTAAATTGTATTTATGTTGTTTTAACCTATGCTTTATTAAATTGTATTCATGTTGTTTTATCTTATGCTTTATTAAATTGTATTTATGTTGTTTTATCCTATGCTTTATTAAATTGTATTTATGTTGTTTTATCCTATGCTTTATTAAATTGAATTTATGTTGTTTTGTCCTATGCTTTATTAAATTGTATTTATGTTGTTTTATCCTATGCTTTATTAAATTGTATTTATGTTGTTTTATCCTATGCTTTATAAATTGTATTTATGTTGTTTTATCCTATGCTTTATTAAATGTGTTTATGTTGTTTTGTCCGATGCTTTATTAAATTGTATTTATGTTGTTTTAACCTATGCTTTATTAAATTTTATTTATGTTGTTTTATCCTATGCTTTATTAAATTGTATTTATGTTGTTTTATCCTATGCTTTATTAAATTGTATTTATGTTGTTTTAACCTATGCTTTATTAAATTGTATTTAATTTGTTTTATCCTATGCTTTATTAAATTGTATCTATGTAGTTTTAGCCTATGCTTTATGAAATTGTATTTATGTTGTTTTATCCTATGCTTTATTAAATTGAATTTATGTTGTTTTGTCCTATGCTTTATTAAATTGTATTTATGTTGTTTTGTCCTATGCTTTATTAAATTGTATTTATGTTGTTTATCCTATGTTTCATTAAATTGTATTTATGTTGTTTTATCCTATGCTTTATTAAATTGAATTTATGTTGTTTTGTCCTATGCTTTATTAAATTGTATTTATGTTGTTTTGTCCTATGCTTTATTAAATTGTATTTATGTTGTTTATCCTATGTTTCATTAAATTGTATTTATGTTGTTTTATCCTATGCTTTATTAAATTGAATTTATGTTGTTTTGTCCTATGCTTTATTAAATTGTATTTATGTTGTTTTATCCTATGCTTTATTAAATTGTATTTATGTTGTTTTAACGTATGCTTTATTAAATTGTATTTATGTTGTTTTATCCTATGCTTTATTAAATTTTATTTATGTTGTTTTATTCTATGCTTTATTAAATTGTATTTATGTTGTTTTATCCTATGCTTTATTAAATTGTATTTATGTTGTTTTATCCTATGCTTTATTAAATTGTATTTATGTTGTTTTATCCTATGCTTTATAAATTGTATTTATGTTGTTTTATCCTATGTTTTATTAAATGTGTTTATGTTGTTTTGTCCGATGCTTTATTAAATTGTATTTATGTTGTTTTAACCTATGCTTTATTAAATTTTATTTATGTTGTTTTATCCTATGCTTTATTAAATTGTATTTATGTTGTTTTATCCTATGCTTTATAAATTGTATTTATGTTGTTTTATCCTATGCTTTATTAAATGTGTTTATGTTGTTTTGTCCGATGCTTTATTAAATTGTATTTATGTTGTTTTAACCTATGCTTTATTAAATTTTATTTATGTTGTTTTATCCTATGCTTTATTAAATTGTATTTATGTTGTTTTATCCTATGCTTTATTAAATTGTATTTATGTTGTTTTAACCTATGCTTTATTAAATTGTATTTAATTTGTTTTATCCTATGCTTTATTAAATTGTATTTATGTAGTTTTAGCCTATGCTTTATGAAATTGTATTTATGTTGTTTTATCCTATGCTTTATTAAATTGTATTTATGTTGTTTTAACCTATGCTTTATTAAATTGTATTTATGTTGTTTTATCCTATGCTTTATTAAATTGTATTTATGTTGTTTTAACCTATGCTTTATTAAATTGTATTCATGTTGTTTTATCTTATGCTTTATTAAATTGTATTTATGTTGTTTTATCCTATGCTTTATTAAATTGTATTTATGTTGTTTTATCCTATGCTTTATTAAATTGAATTTATGTTGTTTTGTCCTATGCTTTATTAAATTGTATTTATGTTGTTTTGTCCTATGCTTTATTAAATTGTATTTATGTTGTTTATCCTATGTTTCATTAAATTGTATTTATGTTGTTTTATCCTATGCTTTATTAAATTGAATTTATGTTGTTTTGTCCTATGCTTTATTAAATTGTATTTATGTTGTTTTATCCTATGCTTTATTAAATTGTATTTATGTTGTTTTAACGTATGCTTTATTAAATTGTATTTATGTTGTTTTATCCTATGCTTTATTAAATTTTATTTATGTTGTTTTATTCTATGCTTTATTAAATTGTATTTATGTTGTTTTATCCTATGCTTTATTAAATTGTATTTATGTTGTTTTAACCTATGCTTTATTTAATTGTATTTATGTTGTTTTAACGTATGCTTTATTAAATTGTATTTATGTTGTTTTATCCTATGCTTTATTAAATTGTATTTATGTTGTTTTATCCTATGCTTTATTAAATTGTATTTATGTTGTTTTATCCTATGCTTTATTAAATTGTATTTATGTTGTTTTAACCTATGCTTTATTTAATTATATTTATGTTGTTTTAACGTATGCTTTATTAAATTTTATTTATGTTGTTTTATCCTATGCTTTATTAAATTGTATTTATGTTGTTTTATCCTATGCTTTATAAATTGTATTTATGTTGTTTTATCCTATGCTTTATTAAATTGTATTTATGTTGTTTTGTCCGATGCTTTATTAAATTGTATTTATGTTGTTTTAACCTATGCTTTATTAAATTTTATTTATGTTGTTTTATCCTATGCTTTATTAAATTGTATTTATGTTGTTTTATCCTATGCTTTATAAATTGTATTTATGTTGTTTTATCCTATGCTTTATTAAATGTGTTTATGTTGTTTTGTCCGATGCTTTATTAAATTGTATTTATGTTGTTTTAACCTATGCTTTATTAAATTTTATTTATGTTGTTTTATCCTATGCTTTATTAAATTGTATTTATGTTGTTTTATCCTATGCTTTATTAAATTGTATTTATGTTGTTTTAACCTATGCTTTATTAAATTGTATTTAATTTGTTTTATCCTATGCTTTATTAAATTGTATTTAATTTGTTTTAGCCTATGCTTTATGAAATTGTATTTATGTTGTTTTATCCTATGCTTTATTAAATTGTATTTATGTTGTTTTAACCTATGCTTTATTAAATTGTATTTATGTTGTTTTATCCTATGCTTTATTAAATTGTATTTATGTTGTTTTAACCTATGCTTTATTAAATTGTATTCATGTTGTTTTATCTTATGCTTTATTAAATTGTATTTATGTTGTTTTATCCTATGCTTTATTAAATTGTATTTATGTTGTTTTATCCTATGCTTTATTAAATTGAATTTATGTTGTTTTGTCCTATGCTTTATTAAATTGTATTTATGTTGTTTTATCCTATGCTTTATTAAATTGTATTTATGTTGTTTTATCCTATGCTTTATAAATTGTATTTATGTTGTTTTATCCTATGCTTTATTAAATGTGTTTATGTTGTTTTGTCCGATGCTTTATTAAATTGTATTTATGTTGTTTTAACCTATGCTTTATTAAATTTTATTTATGTTGTTTTATCCTATGCTTTATTAAATTGTATTTATGTTGTTTTATCCTATGCTTTATTAAATTGTATTTATGTTGTTTTAACCTATGCTTTATTAAATTGTATTTAATTTGTTTTATCCTATGCTTTATTAAATTGTATTTATGTAGTTTTAGCCTATGCTTTATGAAATTGTATTTATGTTGTTTTATCCTATGCTTTATTAAATTGAATTTATGTTGTTTTGTCCTATGCTTTATTAAATTGTATTTATGTTGTTTTGTCCTATGCTTTATTAAATTGTATTTATGTTGTTTATCCTATGTTTCATTAAATTGTATTTATGTTGTTTTATCCTATGCTTTATTAAATTGAATTTATGTTGTTTTGTCCTATGCTTTATTAAATTGTATTTATGTTGTTTTGTCCTATGCTTTATTAAATTGTATTTATGTTGTTTATCCTATGTTTCATTAAATTGTATTTATGTTGTTTTATCCTATGCTTTATTAAATTGAATTTATGTTGTTTTGTCCTATGCTTTATTAAATTGTATTTATGTTGTTTTATCCTATGCTTTATTAAATTGTATTTATGTTGTTTTAACGTATGCTTTATTAAATTGTATTTATGTTGTTTTATCCTATGCTTTATTAAATTTTATTTATGTTGTTTTATTCTATGCTTTATTAAATTGTATTTATGTTGTTTTATCCTATGCTTTATTAAATTGTATTTATGTTGTTTTATCCTATGCTTTATTAAATTGTATTTATGTTGTTTTATCCTATGCTTTATTAAATTGTATTTATGTTGTTTTAACCTATGCTTTATTTAATTGTATTTATGTTGTTTTAACGTATGCTTTATTAAATTTTATTTATGTTGTTTTATCCTATGCTTTATTAAATTGTATTTATGTTGTTTTAACCTATGCTTTATAAATTGTATTTATGTTGTTTTATCCTATGCTTTATTAAATTGTATTTATGTTGTTTTGTCCGATGCTTTATTAAATTGTATTTATGTTGTTTTAACCTATGCTTTATTAAATTTTATTTATGTTGTTTTATCCTATGCTTTATTAAATTGTATTTATGTTGTTTTATCCTATGCTTTATAAATTGTATTTATGTTGTTTTATCCTATGCTTTATTAAATGTGTTTATGTTGTTTTGTCCGATGCTTTATTAAATTGTATTTATGTTGTTTTAACCTATGCTTTATTAAATTTTATTTATGTTGTTTTATCCTATGCTTTATTAAATTGTATTTATGTTGTTTTATCCTATGCTTTATAAATTGTATTTATGTTGTTTTATCCTATGCTTTATTAAATGTGTTTATGTTGTTTTGTCCGATGCTTTATTAAATTGTATTTATGTTGTTTTAACCTATGCTTTATTAAATTTTATTTATGTTGTTTTATCCTATGCTTTATTAAATTGTATTTATGTTGTTTTATCCTATGCTTTATTAAATTGTATTTATGTTGTTTTAACCTATGCTTTATTAAATTGTATTTAATTTGTTTTATCCTATGCTTTATTAAATTGTATTTATGTAGTTTTAGCCTATGCTTTATGAAATTGTATTTATGTTGTTTTATCCTATGCTTTATTAAATTGTATTTATGTTGTTTTAACCTATGCTTTATTAAATTGTATTTATGTTGTTTTATCCTATGCTTTATTAAATTGTATCTATGTTGTTTTAACCTATGCTTTATTAAATTGTATTCATGTTGTTTTATCTTATGCTTTATTAAATTGTATTTATGTTGTTTTATCCTATGCTTTATTAAATTGTATTTATGTTGTTTTATCCTATGCTTTATTAAATTGAATTTATGTTGTTTTGTCCTATGCTTTATTAAATTGTATTTATGTTGTTTTGTCCTATGCTTTATTAAATTGTATTTATGTTGTTTATCCTATGTTTCATTAAATTGTATTTATGTTGTTTTATCCTATGCTTTATTAAATTGAATTTATGTTGTTTTGTCCTATGCTTTATTAAATTGTATTTATGTTGTTTTATCCTATGCTTTATTAAATTGTATTTATGTTGTTTTATCCTATGCTTTATTAAATTGTATTTAATTTGTTTTATCCTATGCTTTATTAAAGTGTATTTATGTTGTTTTATCCTATGCTTTATTAAATTGTATTTAATTTGTTTTATCCTATGCTTTATTAAAGTGTATTTATGTTGTTTTAGCCTATGCTTTATTAAATTGTATTTATGTTGTTTTATCCTATGCTTTATTAAATTGTATTTATGTTGTTTTATCCTATGCTTTATAAATTGTATTTATGTTGTTTTATCCTATGCTTTATTAAATTGTATTTATGTTGTTTTATCCTATGCTTTATAAATTGTATTTATGTTGTTTTATCCTATGCTTTATTAAATTGTATTTATGTTGTTTTGTCCGATGCTTTATTAAATTGTATTTATGTTGTTTTAACCTATGCTTTATTAAATTTTATTTATGTTGTTTTATCCTATGCTTTATTAAATTGTATTTATGTTGTTTTATCCTATGCTTTATAAATTATATTTATGTTGTTTTATCCTATGCTTTATTAAATGTGTTTATGTTGTTTTGTCCGATGCTTTATTAAATTGTATTTATGTTGTTTTAACCTATGCTTTATTAAATTTTATTTATGTTGTTTTATCCTATGCTTTATTAAATTGTATTTATGTTGTTTTATCCTATGCTTTATTAAATTGTATTTATGTTGTTTTAACCTATGCTTTATTAAATTGTATTCATGTTGTTTTATCTTATGCTTTATTAAATTGTATTTATGTTGTTTTATCCTATGCTTTATTAAATTGTATTTATGTTGTTTTATCCTATGCTTTATTAAATTGAATTTATGTTGTTTTGTCCTATGCTTTATTAAATTGTATTTATGTTGTTTTATCCTATGCTTTATTAAATTGTATTTATGTTGTTTATCCTATGTTTCATTAAATTGTATTTATGTTGTTTTATCCTATGCTTTATTAAATTGAATTTATGTTGTTTTGTCCTATGCTTTATTAAATTGTATTTATGTTGTTTTATCCTATGCTTTATTAAATTGTATTTATGTTGTTTTAACGTATGCTTTATTAAATTGTATTTATGTTGTTTTATCCTATGCTTTATTAAATTTTATTTATGTTGTTTTATTCTATGCTTTATTAAATTGTATTTATGTTGTTTTATCCTATGCTTTATTAAATTGTATTTATGTTGTTTTAACCTATGCTTTATTTAATTGTATTTATGTTGTTTTAACGTATGCTTTATTAAATTGTATTTATGTTGTTTTATCCTATGCTTTATTAAATTGTATTTATGTTGTTTTATCCTATGCTTTATTAAATTGTATTTATGTTGTTTTAACGTATGCTTTATTAAATTGTATTTATGTTGTTTTATCCTATGCTTTATTAAATTTTATTTATGTTGTTTTATTCTATGCTTTATTAAATTGTATTTATGTTGTTTTATCCTATGCTTTATTAAATTGTATTTATGTTGTTTTAACCTATGCTTTATTTAATTGTATTTATGTTGTTTTAACGTATGCTTTATTAAATTGTATTTATGTTGTTTTATCCTATGCTTTATTAAATTGTATTTATGTTGTTTTAACCTATGCTTTATTAAATTGTATTTATGTTGTTTTATCCTATGCTTTATTAAATTGTATTTATGTTGTTTTAACCTATGCTTTATTTAATTGTATTTATGTTGTTTTAACGTATGCTTTATTAAATTTTATTTATGTTGTTTTATCCTATGCTTTATTAAATTGTATTTATGTTGTTTTATCCTATGCTTTATAAATTGTATTTATGTTGTTTTATCCTATGCTTTATTAAATTGAATTTATGTTGTTTTGTCCTATGCTTTATTAAATTGTATTTATGTTGTTTTATCCTATGCTTTATTAAATTGTATTTATGTTGTTTTAACGTATGCTTTATTAAATTGTATTTATGTTGTTTTATCCTATGCTTTATTAAATTTTATTTATGTTGTTTTATTCTATGCTTTATTAAATTGTATTTATGTTGTTTTATCCTATGCTTTATTAAATTGTATTTATGTTGTTTTATCCTATGCTTTATTAAATTGTATTTATGTTGTTTTATCCTATGCTTTATTAAATTGTATTTATGTTGTTTTAACCTATGCTTTATTTAATTGTATTTATGTTGTTTTAACGTATGCTTTATTAAATTTTATTTATGTTGTTTTATCCTATGCTTTATTAAATTGTATTTATGTTGTTTTAACCTATGCTTTATAAATTGTATTTATGTTGTTTTATCCTATGCTTTATTAAATTGTATTTATGTTGTTTTGTCCGATGCTTTATTAAATTGTATTTATGTTGTTTTAACCTATGCTTTATTAAATTTTATTTATGTTGTTTTATCCTATGCTTTATTAAATTGTATTTATGTTGTTTTATCCTATGCTTTATAAATTGTATTTATGTTGTTTTATCCTATGCTTTATTAAATGTGTTTATGTTGTTTTGTCCGATGCTTTATTAAATTGTATTTATGTTGTTTTAACCTATGCTTTATTAAATTTTATTTATGTTGTTTTATCCTATGCTTTATTAAATTGTATTTATGTTGTTTTATCCTATGCTTTATAAATTGTATTTATGTTGTTTTATCCTATGCTTTATTAAATGTGTTTATGTTGTTTTGTCCGATGCTTTATTAAATTGTATTTATGTTGTTTTAACCTATGCTTTATTAAATTTTATTTATGTTGTTTTATCCTATGCTTTATTAAATTGTATTTATGTTGTTTTATCCTATGCTTTATTAAATTGTATTTATGTTGTTTTAACCTATGCTTTATTAAATTGTATTTAATTTGTTTTATCCTATGCTTTATTAAATTGTATTTATGTAGTTTTAGCCTATGCTTTATGAAATTGTATTTATGTTGTTTTATCCTATGCTTTATTAAATTGTATTTATGTTGTTTTAACCTATGCTTTATTAAATTGTATTTATGTTGTTTTATCCTATGCTTTATTAAATTGTATTTATGTTGTTTTAACCTATGCTTTATTAAATTGTATTCATGTTGTTTTATCTTATGCTTTATTAAATTGTATTTATGTTGTTTTATCCTATGCTTTATTAAATTGTATTTATGTTGTTTTATCCTATGCTTTATTAAATTGAATTTATGTTGTTTTGTCCTATGCTTTATTAAATTGTATTTATGTTGTTTTGTCCTATGCTTTATTAAATTGTATTTATGTTGTTTATCCTATGTTTCATTAAATTGTATTTATGTTGTTTTATCCTATGCTTTATTAAATTGAATTTATGTTGTTTTGTCCTATGCTTTATTAAATTGTATTTATGTTGTTTTATCCTATGCTTTATTAAATTGTATTTATGTTGTTTTATCCTATGCTTTATTAAATTGTATTTAATTTGTTTTATCCTATGCTTTATTAAAGTGTATTTATGTTGTTTTATCCTATGCTTTATTAAATTGTATTTAATTTGTTTTATCCTATGCTTTATTAAAGTGTATTTATGTTGTTTTAGCCTATGCTTTATTAAATTGTATTTATGTTGTTTTATCCTATGCTTTATTAAATTGTATTTATGTTGTTTTATCCTATGCTTTATAAATTGTATTTATGTTGTTTTATCCTATGCTTTATTAAATTGTATTTATGTTGTTTTATCCTATGCTTTATAAATTGTATTTATGTTGTTTTATCCTATGCTTTATTAAATTGTATTTATGTTGTTTTGTCCTATGCTTTATTAAATTGTATTTATGTTGTTTTATCCTATGCTTTATTAAATTGTATTTATGTTGTTTATCCTATGTTTCATTAAATTGTATTTATGTTGTTTTATCCTATGCTTTATTAAATTGAATTTATGTTGTTTTGTCCTATGCTTTATTAAATTGTATTTATGTTGTTTTATCCTATGCTTTATTAAATTGTATTTATGTTGTTTTAACGTATGCTTTATTAAATTGTATTTATGTTGTTTTATCCTATGCTTTATTAAATTTTATTTATGTTGTTTTATTCTATGCTTTATTAAATTGTATTTATGTTGTTTTATCCTATGCTTTATTAAATTGTATTTATGTTGTTTTAACCTATGCTTTATTTAATTGTATTTATGTTGTTTTAACGTATGCTTTATTAAATTGTATTTATGTTGTTTTATCCTATGCTTTATTAAATTGTATTTATGTTGTTTTATCCTATGCTTTATTAAATTGTATTTATGTTGTTTTAACGTATGCTTTATTAAATTGTATTTATGTTGTTTTATCCTATGCTTTATTAAATTTTATTTATGTTGTTTTATTCTATGCTTTATTAAATTGTATTTATGTTGTTTTATCCTATGCTTTATTAAATTGTATTTATGTTGTTTTAACCTATGCTTTATTTAATTGTATTTATGTTGTTTTAACGTATGCTTTATTAAATTGTATTTATGTTGTTTTATCCTATGCTTTATTAAATTGTATTTATGTTGTTTTAACCTATGCTTTATTAAATTGTATTTATGTTGTTTTATCCTATGCTTTATTAAATTGTATTTATGTTGTTTTAACCTATGCTTTATTTAATTGTATTTATGTTGTTTTAACGTATGCTTTATTAAATTTTATTTATGTTGTTTTATCCTATGCTTTATTAAATTGTATTTATGTTGTTTTATCCTATGCTTTATAAATTGTATTTATGTTGTTTTATCCTATGCTTTATTAAATTGTATTTATGTTGTTTTGTCCGATGCTTTATTAAATTTTATTTATGTTGTTTTAACCTATGCTTTATTAAATTTTATTTATGTTGTTTTATCCTATGCTTTATTAAATTGTATTTATGTTGTTTTATCCTATGCTTTATAAATTGTATTTATGTTGTTTTATCCTATGCTTTATTAAATGTGTTTATGTTGTTTTGTCCGATGCTTTATTAAATTGTATTTATGTTGTTTTAACCTATGCTTTATTAAATTTTATTTATGTTGTTTTATCCTATGCTTTATTAAATTGTATTTATGTTGTTTTATCCTATGCTTTATAAATTGTATTTATGTTGTTTTACCCTATGCTTTATTAAATGTGTTTATGTTGTTTTGTCCGATGCTTTATTAAATTGTATTTATGTTGTTTTAACCTATGCTTTATTAAATTTTATTTATGTTGTTTTATCCTATGCTTTATTAAATTGTATTTATGTTGTTTTATCCTATGCTTTATTAAATTGTATTTATGTTGTTTTAACCTATGCTTTATTAAATTGTATTTAATTTGTTTTATCCTATGCTTTATTAAATTGTATTTATGTAGTTTTAGCCTATGCTTTATGAAATTGTATTTATGTTGTTTTATCCTATGCTTTATTAAATTGTATTTATGTTGTTTTAACCTATGCTTTATTAAATTGTATTTATGTTGTTTTATCCTATGCTTTATTAAATTGTATGTATGTTGTTTTAACCTATGCTTTATTAAATTGTATTCATGTTGTTTTATCTTATGCTTTATTAAATTGTATTTATGTTGTTTTATCCTATGCTTTATTAAATTGTATTTATGTTGTTTTATCCTATGCTTTATTAAATTGAATTTATGTTGTTTTGTCCTATGCTTTATTAAATTGTATTTATGTTGTTTATCCTATGTTTCATTAAATTGTATTTATGTTGTTTTATCCTATGCTTTATTAAATTGAATTTATGTTGTTTTGTCCTATGCTTTATTAAATTGTATTTATGTTGTTTTATCCTATGCTTTATTAAATTGTATTTATGTTGTTTTAACGTATGCTTTATTAAATTGTATTTATGTTGTTTTATCCTATGCTTTATTAAATTTTATTTATGTTGTTTTATTCTATGCTTTATTAAAATGTATTTATGTTGTTTTATCCTATGCTTTATTAAATTGTATTTATGTTGTTTTAACCTATGCTTTATTTAATTGTATTTATGTTGTTTTAACGTATGCTTTATTAAATTGTATTTATGTTGTTTTATCCTATGCTTTATTAAATTGTATTTATGTTGTTTTATCCTATGCTTTATTAAATTGTATTTATGTTGTTTTATCCTATGCTTTATTAAATTGTATTTATGTTGTTTTAACCTATGCTTTATTTAATTGTATTTATGTTGTTTTAACGTATGCTTTATTAAATTTTATTTATGTTGTTTTATCCTATGCTTTATTAAATTGTATTTATGTTGTTTTATCCTATGCTTTATAAATTGTATTTATGTTGTTTTATCCTATGCTTTATTAAATTGTATTTATGTTGTTTTGTCCGATGCTTTATTAAATTGTATTTATGTTGTTTTAACCTATGCTTTATTAAATTTTATTTATGTTGTTTTATCCTATGCTTTATAAATTGTATTTATGTTGTTTTATCCTATGCTTTATTAAATGTGTTTATGTTGTTTTGTCCGATGCTTTATTAAATTGTATTTATGTTGTTTTAACCTATGCTTTATTAAATTTTATTTATGTTGTTTTATCCTATGCTTTATTAAATTGTATTTATGTTGTTTTATCCTATGCTTTATTAAATTGTATTTATGTTGTTTTAACCTATGCTTTATTAAATTGTATTTAATTTGTTTTATCCTATGCTTTATTAAATTGTATTTAATTTGTTTTAGCCTATGCTTTATGAAATTGTATTTATGTTGTTTTATCCTATGCTTTATTAAATTGTATTTATGTTGTTTTAACCTATGCTTTATTAAATTGTATTTATGTTGTTTTATCCTATGCTTTATTAAATTGTATTTATGTTGTTTTAACCTATGCTTTATTAAATTGTATTCATGTTGTTTTATCTTATGCTTTATTAAATTGTATTTATGTTGTTTTATCCTATGCTTTATTAAATTGTATTTATGCTGTTTTATCCTATGCTTTATTAAATTGAATTTATGTTGTTTTGTCCTATGCTTTATTAAATTGTATTTATGTTGTTTTGTCCTATGCTTTATTAAATTGTATTTATGTTGTTTATCCTATGTTTCATTAAATTGTATTTATGTTGTTTTATCCTATGCTTTATTAAATTGAATTTATGTTGTTTTGTCCTATGTTTTATTAAATTGTATTTATGTTGTTTTATCCTATGCTTTATTAAATTGTATTTATGTTGTTTTATCCTATGCTTTATTAAATTGTATTTCTGTGGTTTTATCCTATGCTTTATTAAATTGTATTTATGTTGTTTTAGCCTATGCTTTATTAAATTGTATTTATGTTGTTTTATCCTATGCTTTATTAAATTGTATTTATGTTGTTTTAACCTATGCTTTATTAAATTGTATTCATGTTGTTTTATCTTATGCTTTATTAAATTGTATTTATGTTGTTTTATCCTATGCTTTATTAAATTGTATTTATGTTGTTTTATCCTATGCTTTATTAAATTGAATTTATGTTGTTTTGTCCTATGCTTTATTAAATTGTATTTATGTTGTTTTATCCTATGCTTTATTAAATTGTATTTATGTTGTTTTATCCTATGCTTTATAAATTGTATTTATGTTGTTTTATCCTATGCTTTATTAAATGTGTTTATGTTGTTTTGTCCGATGCTTTATTAAATTGTATTTATGTTGTTTTAACCTATGCTTTATTAAATTTTATTTATGTTGTTTTATCCTATGCTTTATTAAATTGTATTTATGTTGTTTTATCCTATGCTTTATTAAATTGTATTTATGTTGTTTTAACCTATGCTTTATTAAATTGTATTTAATTTGTTTTATCCTATGCTTTATTAAATTGTATTTATGTTGTTTTATCCTATGCTTTATTAAATTGTATTTATGTTGTTTTAACCTATGCTTTATTAAATTGTATTCATGTTGTTTTATCTTATGCTTTATTAAATTGTATTTATGTTGTTTTATCCTATGCTTTATTAAATTGTATTTATGTTGTTTTATCCTATGCTTTATTAAATTGAATTTATGTTGTTTTGTCCTATGCTTTATTAAATTGTATTTATGTTGTTTTGTCCTATGCTTTATTAAATTGTATTTATGTTGTTTATCCTATGTTTCATTAAATTGTATTTATGTTGTTTTATCCTATGCTTTATTAAATTGAATTTATGTTGTTTTGTCCTATGCTTTATTAAATTGTATTTATGTTGTTTTATCCTATGCTTTATTAAATTGTATTTATGTTGTTTTAACGTATGCTTTATTAAATTGTATTTATGTTGTTTTATCCTATGCTTTATTAAATTTTATTTATGTTGTTTTATTCTATGCTTTATTAAATTGTATTTATGTTGTTTTATCCTATGCTTTATTAAATTGTATTTATGTTGTTTTAACCTATGCTTTATTAAATTGTATTTATGTTGTTTTATCCTATGCTTTATTAAATTGTATTTATGTTGTTTTAACCTATGCTTTATTAAATTGTATTCATGTTGTTTTATCTTATGCTTTATTAAATTGTATTTATGTTGTTTTATCCTATGCTTTATTAAATTGTATTTATGTTGTTTTATCCTATGCTTTATTAAATTGAATTTATGTTGTTTTGTCCTATGCTTTATTAAATTGTATTTATGTTGTTTTGTCCTATGCTTTATTAAATTGTATTTATGTTGTTTATCCTATGTTTCATTAAATTGTATTTATGTTGTTTTATCCTATGCTTTATTAAATTGAATTTATGTTGTTTTGTCCTATGCTTTATTAAATTGTATTTATGTTGTTTTATCCTATGCTTTATTAAATTGTATTTATGTTGTTTTATCCTATGCTTTATTAAATTGTATTTAATTTGTTTTATCCTATGCTTTATTAAAGTGTATTTATGTTGTTTTATCCTATGCTTTATTAAATTGTATTTAATTTGTTTTATCCTATGCTTTATTAAAGTGTATTTATGTTGTTTTAGCCTATGCTTTATTAAATTGTATTTATGTTGTTTTATCCTATGCTTTATTAAATTGTATTTATGTTGTTTTATCCTATGCTTTATAAATTGTATTTATGTTGTTTTATCCTATGCTTTATTAAATTGTATTTATGTTGTTTTATCCTATGCTTTATAAATTGTATTTATGTTGTTTTATCCTATGCTTTATTAAATTGTATTTATGTTGTTTTGTCCGATGCTTTATTAAATTGTATTTATGTTGTTTTAACCTATGCTTTATTAAATTTTATTTATGTTGTTTTATCCTATGCTTTATTAAATTGTATTTATGTTGTTTTATCCTATGCTTTATAAATTATATTTATGTTGTTTTATCCTATGCTTTATTAAATGTGTTTATGTTGTTTTGTCCGATGCTTTATTAAATTGTATTTATGTTGTTTTAACCTATGCTTTATTAAATTTTATTTATGTTGTTTTATCCTATGCTTTATTAAATTGTATTTATGTTGTTTTATCCTATGCTTTATTAAATTGTATTTATGTTGTTTTAACCTATGCTTTATTAAATTGTATTCATGTTGTTTTATCTTATGCTTTATTAAATTGTATTTATGTTGTTTTATCCTATGCTTTATTAAATTGTATTTATGTTGTTTTATCCTATGCTTTATTAAATTGAATTTATGTTGTTTTGTCCTATGCTTTATTAAATTGTATTTATGTTGTTTTATCCTATGCTTTATTAAATTGTATTTATGTTGTTTATCCTATGTTTCATTAAATTGTATTTATGTTGTTTTATCCTATGCTTTATTAAATTGAATTTATGTTGTTTTGTCCTATGCTTTATTAAATTGTATTTATGTTGTTTTATCCTATGCTTTATTAAATTGTATTTATGTTGTTTTAACGTATGCTTTATTAAATTGTATTTATGTTGTTTTATCCTATGCTTTATTAAATTTTATTTATGTTGTTTTATTCTATGCTTTATTAAATTGTATTTATGTTGTTTTATCCTATGCTTTATTAAATTGTATTTATGTTGTTTTAACCTATGCTTTATTTAATTGTATTTATGTTGTTTTAACGTATGCTTTATTAAATTGTATTTATGTTGTTTTATCCTATGCTTTATTAAATTGTATTTATGTTGTTTTATCCTATGCTTTATTAAATTGTATTTATGTTGTTTTAACGTATGCTTTATTAAATTGTATTTATGTTGTTTTATCCTATGCTTTATTAAATTTTATTTATGTTGTTTTATTCTATGCTTTATTAAATTGTATTTATGTTGTTTTATCCTATGCTTTATTAAATTGTATTTATGTTGTTTTAACCTATGCTTTATTTAATTGTATTTATGTTGTTTTAACGTATGCTTTATTAAATTGTATTTATGTTGTTTTATCCTATGCTTTATTAAATTGTATTTATGTTGTTTTAACCTATGCTTTATTAAATTGTATTTATGTTGTTTTATCCTATGCTTTATTAAATTGTATTTATGTTGTTTTAACCTATGCTTTATTTAATTGTATTTATGTTGTTTTAACGTATGCTTTATTAAATTTTATTTATGTTGTTTTATCCTATGCTTTATTAAATTGTATTTATGTTGTTTTATCCTATGCTTTATAAATTGTATTTATGTTGTTTTATCCTATGCTTTATTAAATTGTATTTATGTTGTTTTGTCCGATGCTTTATTAAATTTTATTTATGTTGTTTTAACCTATGCTTTATTAAATTTTATTTATGTTGTTTTATCCTATGCTTTATTAAATTGTATTTATGTTGTTTTATCCTATGCTTTATAAATTGTATTTATGTTGTTTTATCCTATGCTTTATTAAATGTGTTTATGTTGTTTTGTCCGATGCTTTATTAAATTGTATTTATGTTGTTTTAACCTATGCTTTATTAAATTTTATTTATGTTGTTTTATCCTATGCTTTATTAAATTGTATTTATGTTGTTTTATCCTATGCTTTATAAATTGTATTTATGTTGTTTTACCCTATGCTTTATTAAATGTGTTTATGTTGTTTTGTCCGATGCTTTATTAAATTGTATTTATGTTGTTTTAACCTATGCTTTATTAAATTTTATTTATGTTGTTTTATCCTATGCTTTATTAAATTGTATTTATGTTGTTTTATCCTATGCTTTATTAAATTGTATTTATGTTGTTTTAACCTATGCTTTATTAAATTGTATTTAATTTGTTTTATCCTATGCTTTATTAAATTGTATTTATGTAGTTTTAGCCTATGCTTTATGAAATTGTATTTATGTTGTTTTATCCTATGCTTTATTAAATTGTATTTATGTTGTTTTAACCTATGCTTTATTAAATTGTATTTATGTTGTTTTATCCTATGCTTTATTAAATTGTATGTATGTTGTTTTAACCTATGCTTTATTAAATTGTATTCATGTTGTTTTATCTTATGCTTTATTAAATTGTATTTATGTTGTTTTATCCTATGCTTTATTAAATTGTATTTATGTTGTTTTATCCTATGCTTTATTAAATTGAATTTATGTTGTTTTGTCCTATGCTTTATTAAATTGTATTTATGTTGTTTATCCTATGTTTCATTAAATTGTATTTATGTTGTTTTATCCTATGCTTTATTAAATTGAATTTATGTTGTTTTGTCCTATGCTTTATTAAATTGTATTTATGTTGTTTTATCCTATGCTTTATTAAATTGTATTTATGTTGTTTTAACGTATGCTTTATTAAATTGTATTTATGTTGTTTTATCCTATGCTTTATTAAATTTTATTTATGTTGTTTTATTCTATGCTTTATTAAAATGTATTTATGTTGTTTTATCCTATGCTTTATTAAATTGTATTTATGTTGTTTTAACCTATGCTTTATTTAATTGTATTTATGTTGTTTTAACGTATGCTTTATTAAATTGTATTTATGTTGTTTTATCCTATGCTTTATTAAATTGTATTTATGTTGTTTTATCCTATGCTTTATTAAATTGTATTTATGTTGTTTTATCCTATGCTTTATTAAATTGTATTTATGTTGTTTTAACCTATGCTTTATTTAATTGTATTTATGTTGTTTTAACGTATGCTTTATTAAATTTTATTTATGTTGTTTTATCCTATGCTTTATTAAATTGTATTTATGTTGTTTTATCCTATGCTTTATAAATTGTATTTATGTTGTTTTATCCTATGCTTTATTAAATTGTATTTATGTTGTTTTGTCCGATGCTTTATTAAATTGTATTTATGTTGTTTTAACCTATGCTTTATTAAATTTTATTTATGTTGTTTTATCCTATGCTTTATTAAATTGTATTTATGTTGTTTTATCCTATGCTTTATAAATTGTATTTATGTTGTTTTATCCTATGCTTTATTAAATGTGTTTATGTTGTTTTGTCCGATGCTTTATTAAATTGTATTTATGTTGTTTTAACCTATGCTTTATTAAATTTTATTTATGTTGTTTTATCCTATGCTTTATTAAATTGTATTTATGTTGTTTTAACCTATGCTTTATTAAATTGTATTTAATTTGTTTTATCCTATGCTTTATTAAATTGTATTTAATTTGTTTTAGCCTATGCTTTATGAAATTGTATTTATGTTGTTTTATCCTATGCTTTATTAAATTGTATTTATGTTGTTTTAACCTATGCTTTATTAAATTGTATTTATGTTGTTTTATCCTATGCTTTATTAAATTGTATTTATGTTGTTTTAACCTATGCTTTATTAAATTGTATTCATGTTGTTTTATCTTATGCTTTATTAAATTGTATTTATGTTGTTTTATCCTATGCTTTATTAAATTGTATTTATGTTGTTTTATCCTATGCTTTATTAAATTGAATTTATGTTGTTTTGTCCTATGCTTTATTAAATTGTATTTATGTTGTTTTGTCCTATGCTTTATTAAATTGTATTTATGTTGTTTATCCTATGTTTCATTAAATTGTATTTATGTTGTTTTATCCTATGCTTTATTAAATTGAATTTATGTTGTTTTGTCCTATGTTTTATTAAATTGTATTTATGTTGTTTTATCCTATGCTTTATTAAATTGTATTTATGTTGTTTTATCCTATGCTTTATTAAATTGTATTTCTGTGGTTTTATCCTATGCTTTATTAAATTGTATTTATGTTGTTTTAGCCTATGCTTTATTAAATTGTATTTATGTTGTTTTATCCTATGCTTTATTAAATTGTATTTATGTTGTTTTAACCTATGCTTTATTAAATTGTATTCATGTTGTTTTATCTTATGCTTTATTAAATTGTATTTATGTTGTTTTATCCTATGCTTTATTAAATTGTATTTATGTTGTTTTATCCTATGCTTTATTAAATTGAATTTATGTTGTTTTGTCCTATGCTTTATTAAATTGTATTTATGTTGTTTTGTCCTATGCTTTATTAAATTGTATTTATGTTGTTTATCCTATGTTTCATTAAATTGTATTTATGTTGTTTTATCCTATGCTTTATTAAATTGAATTTATGTTGTTTTGTCCTATGCTTTATTAAATTGTATTTATGTTGTTTTATCCTATGCTTTATTAAATTGTATTTATGTTGTTTTAACGTATGCTTTATTAAATTGTATTTATGTTGTTTTATCCTATGCTTTATTAAATTTTATTTATGTTGTTTTATTCTATGCTTTATTAAATTGTATTTATGTTGTTTTATCCTATGCTTTATTAAATTGTATTTATGTTGTTTTAACCTATGCTTTATTTAATTGTATTTATGTTGTTTTAACGTATGCTTTATTAAATTGTATTTATGTTGTTTTATCCTATGCTTTATTAAATTGTATTTATGTTGTTTTAACCTATGCTTTATTAAATTGTATTTATGTTGTTTTATCCTATGCTTTATTAAATTGTATTTATGTTGTTTTAACCTATGCTTTATTTAATTGTATTTATGTTGTTTTAACGTATGCTTTATTAAATTTTATTTATGTTGTTTTATCCTATGCTTTATTAAATTGTATTTATGTTGTTTTATCCTATGCTTTATAAATTGTATTTATGTTGTTTTATCCTATGCTTTATTAAATTGTATTTATGTTGTTTTGTCCGATGCTTTATTAAATTGTATTTATGTTGTTTTAACCTATGCTTTATTAAATTTTATTTATGTTGTTTTATCCTATGCTTTATTAAATTGTATTTATGTTGTTTTATCCTATGCTTTATAAATTGTATTTATGTTGTTTTATCCTATGCTTTATTAAATGTGTTTATGTTGTTTTGTCCGATGCTTTATTAAATTGTATTTATGTTGTTTTAACCTATGCTTTATTAAATTTTATTTATGTTGTTTTATCCTATGCTTTATTAAATTGTATTTATGTTGTTTTATCCTATGCTTTATTAAATTGTATTTATGTTGTTTTAACCTATGCTTTATTAAATTGTAATTAATTTGTTTTATCCTATGCTTTATTAAATTGTATTTAATTTGTTTTAGCCTATGCTTTATGAAATTGTATTTATGTTGTTTTATCCTATGCTTTATTAAATTGTATTTATGTTGTTTTATCCTATGCTTTATAAATTGTATTTATGTTGTTTTACCCTATGCTTTATTAAATGTGTTTATGTTGTTTTGTCCGATGCTTTATTAAATTGTATTTATGTTGTTTTAACCTATGCTTTATTAAATTTTATTTATGTTGTTTTATCCTATGCTTTATTAAATTGTATTTATGTTGTTTTATCCTATGCTTTATTAAATTGTATTTATGTTGTTTTAACCTATGCTTTATTAAATTGTATTTAATTTGTTTTATCCTATGCTTTATTAAATTGTATTTATGTAGTTTTAGCCTATGCTTTATGAAATTGTATTTATGTTGTTTTATCCTATGCTTTATTAAATTGTATTTATGTTGTTTTAACCTATGCTTTATTAAATTGTATTTATGTTGTTTTATCCTATGCTTTATTAAATTGTATGTATGTTGTTTTAACCTATGCTTTATTAAATTGTATTCATGTTGTTTTATCTTATGCTTTATTAAATTGTATTTATGTTGTTTTATCCTATGCTTTATTAAATTGTATTTATGTTGTTTTATCCTATGCTTTATTAAATTGAATTTATGTTGTTTTGTCCTATGCTTTATTAAATTGTATTTATGTTGTTTATCCTATGTTTCATTAAATTGTATTTATGTTGTTTTATCCTATGCTTTATTAAATTGAATTTATGTTGTTTTGTCCTATGCTTTATTAAATTGTATTTATGTTGTTTTATCCTATGCTTTATTAAATTGTATTTATGTTGTTTTAACGTATGCTTTATTAAATTGTATTTATGTTGTTTTATCCTATGCTTTATTAAATTTTATTTATGTTGTTTTATTCTATGCTTTATTAAAATGTATTTATGTTGTTTTATCCTATGCTTTATTAAATTGTATTTATGTTGTTTTAACCTATGCTTTATTTAATTGTATTTATGTTGTTTTAACGTATGCTTTATTAAATTGTATTTATGTTGTTTTATCCTATGCTTTATTAAATTGTATTTATGTTGTTTTATCCTATGCTTTATTAAATTGTATTTATGTTGTTTTATCCTATGCTTTATTAAATTGTATTTATGTTGTTTTAACCTATGCTTTATTTAATTGTATTTATGTTGTTTTAACGTATGCTTTATTAAATTTTATTTATGTTGTTTTATCCTATGCTTTATTAAATTGTATTTATGTTGTTTTATCCTATGCTTTATAAATTGTATTTATGTTGTTTTATCCTATGCTTTATTAAATTGTATTTATGTTGTTTTGTCCGATGCTTTATTAAATTGTATTTATGTTGTTTTAACCTATGCTTTATTAAATTTTATTTATGTTGTTTTATCCTATGCTTTATTAAATTGTATTTATGTTGTTTTATCCTATGCTTTATAAATTGTATTTATGTTGTTTTATCCTATGCTTTATTAAATGTGTTTATGTTGTTTTGTCCGATGCTTTATTAAATTGTATTTATGTTGTTTTAACCTATGCTTTATTAAATTTTATTTATGTTGTTTTATCCTATGCTTTATTAAATTGTATTTATGTTGTTTTAACCTATGCTTTATTAAATTGTATTTAATTTGTTTTATCCTATGCTTTATTAAATTGTATTTAATTTGTTTTAGCCTATGCTTTATGAAATTGTATTTATGTTGTTTTATCCTATGCTTTATTAAATTGTATTTATGTTGTTTTAACCTATGCTTTATTAAATTGTATTTATGTTGTTTTATCCTATGCTTTATTAAATTGTATTTATGTTGTTTTAACCTATGCTTTATTAAATTGTATTCATGTTGTTTTATCTTATGCTTTATTAAATTGTATTTATGTTGTTTTATCCTATGCTTTATTAAATTGTATTTATGTTGTTTTATCCTATGCTTTATTAAATTGAATTTATGTTGTTTTGTCCTATGCTTTATTAAATTGTATTTATGTTGTTTTGTCCTATGCTTTATTAAATTGTATTTATGTTGTTTATCCTATGTTTCATTAAATTGTATTTATGTTGTTTTATCCTATGCTTTATTAAATTGAATTTATGTTGTTTTGTCCTATGTTTTATTAAATTGTATTTATGTTGTTTTATCCTATGCTTTATTAAATTGTATTTATGTTGTTTTATCCTATGCTTTATTAAATTGTATTTCTGTGGTTTTATCCTATGCTTTATTAAATTGTATTTATGTTGTTTTAGCCTATGCTTTATTAAATTGTATTTATGTTGTTTTATCCTATGCTTTATTAAATTGTATTTATGTTGTTTTAACCTATGCTTTATTAAATTGTATTCATGTTGTTTTATCTTATGCTTTATTAAATTGTATTTATGTTGTTTTATCCTATGCTTTATTAAATTGTATTTATGTTGTTTTATCCTATGCTTTATTAAATTGAATTTATGTTGTTTTGTCCTATGCTTTATTAAATTGTATTTATGTTGTTTTGTCCTATGCTTTATTAAATTGTATTTATGTTGTTTATCCTATGTTTCATTAAATTGTATTTATGTTGTTTTATCCTATGCTTTATTAAATTGAATTTATGTTGTTTTGTCCTATGCTTTATTAAATTGTATTTATGTTGTTTTATCCTATGCTTTATTAAATTGTATTTATGTTGTTTTAACGTATGCTTTATTAAATTGTATTTATGTTGTTTTATCCTATGCTTTATTAAATTTTATTTATGTTGTTTTATTCTATGCTTTATTAAATTGTATTTATGTTGTTTTATCCTATGCTTTATTAAATTGTATTTATGTTGTTTTAACCTATGCTTTATTTAATTGTATTTATGTTGTTTTAACGTATGCTTTATTAAATTGTATTTATGTTGTTTTATCCTATGCTTTATTAAATTGTATTTATGTTGTTTTAACCTATGCTTTATTAAATTGTATTTATGTTGTTTTATCCTATGCTTTATTAAATTGTATTTATGTTGTTTTAACCTATGCTTTATTTAATTGTATTTATGTTGTTTTAACGTATGCTTTATTAAATTTTATTTATGTTGTTTTATCCTATGCTTTATTAAATTGTATTTATGTTGTTTTATCCTATGCTTTATAAATTGTATTTATGTTGTTTTATCCTATGCTTTATTAAATTGTATTTATGTTGTTTTGTCCGATGCTTTATTAAATTGTATTTATGTTGTTTTAACCTATGCTTTATTAAATTTTATTTATGTTGTTTTATCCTATGCTTTATTAAATTGTATTTATGTTGTTTTATCCTATGCTTTATAAATTGTATTTATGTTGTTTTATCCTATGCTTTATTAAATGTGTTTATGTTGTTTTGTCCGATGCTTTATTAAATTGTATTTATGTTGTTTTAACCTATGCTTTATTAAATTTTATTTATGTTGTTTTATCCTATGCTTTATTAAATTGTATTTATGTTGTTTTATCCTATGCTTTATTAAATTGTATTTATGTTGTTTTAACCTATGCTTTATTAAATTGTAATTAATTTGTTTTATCCTATGCTTTATTAAATTGTATTTAATTTGTTTTAGCCTATGCTTTATGAAATTGTATTTATGTTGTTTTATCCTATGCTTTATTAAATTGTATTTATGTTGTTTTAACCTATGCTTTATTAAATTGTATTTATGTTGTTTTATCCTATGCTTTATTAAATTGTATTTATGTTGTTTTAACCTATGCTTTATTAAATTGTATTCATGTTGTTTTATCTTATGCTTTATTAAATTGTATTTATGTTGTTTTATCCTATGCTTTATTAAATTGTATTTATGTTGTTTTATCCTATGCTTTATTAAATTGAATTTATGTTGTTTTGTCCTATGCTTTATTAAATTGTATTTATGTTGTTTTGTCCTATGCTTTATTAAATTGTATTTATGTTGTTTATCCTATGTTTCATTAAATTGTATTTATGTTGTTTTATCCTATGCTTTATTAAATTGAATTTATGTTGTTTTGTCCTATGCTTTATTAAATTGTATTTATGTTGTTTTATCCTATGCTTTATTAAATTGTATTTATGTTGTTTTATCCTATGCTTTATTAAATTGTATTTCTGTGGTTTTATCCTATGCTTTATTAAATTGTATTTATGTTGTTTTAACCTATGCTTTATTAAATTGTATTTATGTTGTTTTATCCTATGCTTTATTAAATTGTATTTATGTTGTTTTAACCTATGCTTTATTAAATTGTATTCATGTTGTTTTATCTTATGCTTTATTAAATTGTATTTATGTTGTTTTATCCTATGCTTTATTAAATTGTATTTATGTTGTTTTATCCTATGCTTTATTAAATTGAATTTATGTTGTTTTGTCCTATGCTTTATTAAATTGTATTTATGTTGTTTTGTCCTATGCTTTATTAAATTGTATTTATGTTGTTTATCCTATGTTTCATTAAATTGTATTTATGTTGTTTTATCCTATGCTTTATTAAATTGAATTTATGTTGTTTTGTCCTATGCTTTATTAAATTGTATTTATGTTGTTTTATCCTATGCTTTATTAAATTGTATTTATGTTGTTTTATCCTATGCTTTATTAAATTGTATTTCTGTGGTTTTATCCAATGCTTTATTAAATTGTATTTATGTTGTTTTAAACTATGCTTTATTAAATTGTATTTATGTTGTTTTAACCTATGCTTTATTAAATTTTATTTATGTTGTTTTATCCTATGCTTTATTAAATTTTATTTATGTTGTTTTATCCTATGCTTTATTAAATTGTATTTATGTTGTTTTATCCTATGCTTTATTAAATTGTATTTATGTTGTTTTATCCTATGCTTTATTAAATTGTATTTCTGTGGTTTTATCCTATGCTTTATTAAATTGTATTTATGTTGTTTTAAACTATGCTTTATTAAATTGTATTTATGTTGTTTTATCCTATGCTTTATTAAATTGTATTTATGTTTTTTTATCCTATGCTTTATTAAATTGAATTTATGTTGTTTTATCCTATGCTTTATTAAATTGTATTTAATTTGTTTTATCCTATGCTTTATTAAATTGTATTTATGTAGTTTTAGCCTATGCTTTATTAAATTGTATTTATGTTGTTTTATCCTATGCTTTATTAAATTGTATTCATGTTGTTTTATCTTATGCTTTACTAAATTATATTCATGTTGTTTTATCTTATGCTTTATTAAATAGTATTTATGTTGTTTTAACATATGCTTAATTAAATTGTATTTATGTTGTTTTGTCCTATGCTTTATTAAATTGTATTTATGTTGTTTATCCTATGTTTCATTAAATTGAATTTATGTTGTTTTATCCTATGCTTTATTAAATTGTATTTAATTTGTTTTATCCTATGCTTTATTAAAGTGTATTTATGTTGTTTTAGCCTATGCTTTATTAAATTGTATTTATATTGTTTTATCCTATGCTTTATTAAATTGTATTTATGTTGTTTTATCCTATGCTTTATAAATTGT
Organism: Phyllobates terribilis; assembly: GCF_046119375.1. Lineage (NCBI taxonomy): Eukaryota > Metazoa > Chordata > Amphibia > Anura > Dendrobatidae > Phyllobates > Phyllobates terribilis. Next base: position 21,380,631 of record NW_027362778.1, read on the forward strand.
ATTTATGTTGTTTTGTCCTATGCTTTATTAAATTGTATTTATGTTGTTTATCCTATGTTTCATTAAATTGTATTTATGTTGTTTTATCCTATGCTTTATTAAATTGTATTTATGTTGTTTTAAACTATGCTTTATTAAATTGTATTTATGTTGTTTTAACCTATGCTTTATTAAATTTTATTTATGTTGTTTTATCCTATGCTTTATTAAATTGTATTTATGTTGTTTTATCCTATGCTTTATTAAATTGTATTTATGTTGTTTTATCCTATGCTTTATTAAATTGTATTTATGTTGTTTTATCCTATGCTTTATTAAATTGTATTTCTGTGGTTTTATCCTATGCTTTATTAAATTGTATTTATGTTGTTTTAAACTATGCTTTATTAAATTGTATTTATGTTGTTTTATCTTATGCTTTACTAAATTATATTCATGTTGTTTTATCTTATGCTTTATTAAATAGTATTTATGTTGTTTTAACATATGCTTAATTATATTGTATTTATGTTGTTTTGTCCTATGCTTTATTAAATTGTATTTATGTTGTTTATCCTATGTTTCATTAAATTGTATATATGTTGTTTTATCCTATGCTTTATTAAATTGTATTTATGTTGTTTTGTCCTATGCTTTATTAAATTGTATTTATGTTGTTTTATCCTATGCTTTATTAAATTGTATTTATGTTGTTTTATCCTATGCTTTATTAAATTGTATTTCTGTGGTTTTATCCTATGCTTTATTAAATTGTATTTATGTTGTTTTAACCTATGCTTTATTAAATTGTATTTATGTTGTTTTATCCTATGCTTTATTAAATTGTATTTATGTTGTTTTAACCTATGCTTTATTAAATTGTATTCATGTTGTTTTATCTTATGCTTTATTAAATTGTATTTATGTTGTTTTATCCTATGCTTTATTAAATTGTATTTATGTTGTTTTATCCTATGCTTTATTAAATTGAATTTATGTTGTTTTGTCCTATGCTTTATTAAATTGTATTTATGTTGTTTTGTCCTATGCTTTATTAAATTGTATTTATGTTGTTTATCCTATGTTTCATTAAATTGTATTTATGTTGTTTTATCCTATGCTTTATTAAATTGAATTTATGTTGTTTTGTCCTATGCTTTATTAAATTGTATTTATGTTGTTTTATCCTATGCTTTATTAAATTGTATTTATGTTGTTTTATCCTATGCTTTATTAAATTGTATTTCTGTGGTTTTATCCTATGCTTTATTAAATTGTATTTATGTTGTTTTAAACTATGCTTTATTAAATTGTATTTATGTTGTTTTAACCTATGCTTTATTAAATTTTATTTATGTTGTTTTATCCTATGCTTTATTAAATTGTATTTATGTTGTTTTATCCTATGCTTTATTAAATTGTATTTATGTTGTTTTATCCTATGCTTTATTAAATTGTATTTATGTTGTTTTATCCTATGCTTTATTAAATTGTATTTCTGTGGTTTTATCCTATGCTTTATTAAATTGTATTTATGTTGTTTTAAACTATGCTTTATTAAATTGTATTTATGTTGTTTTATCCTATGCTTTATTAAATTGTATTTATGTTTTTTTATCCTATGCTTTATTAAATTGAATTTATGTTGTTTTATCCTATGCTTTATTAAATTGTATTTAATTTGTTTTATCCTATGCTTTATTAAATTGTATTTATGTAGTTTTAGCCTATGCTTTATTAAATTGTATTTATGTTGTTTTATCCTATGCTTTATTAAATTGTATTCATGTTGTTTTATCTTATGCTTTACTAAATTATATTCATGTTGTTTTATCTTATGCTTTATTAAATAGTATTTATGTTGTTTTAACATATGCTTAATTAAATTGTATTTATGTTGTTTTGTCCTATGCTTTATTAAATTGTATTTATGTTGTTTATCCTATGTTTCATTAAATTGAATTTATGTTGTTTTATCCTATGCTTTATTAAATTGTATTTAATTTGTTTTATCCTATGCTTTATTAAAGTGTATTTATGTTGTTTTAGCCTATGCTTTATTAAATTGTATTTATGTTGTTTTATCCTATGCTTTATTAAATTTTATTTATGTTGTTTTATCCTATGCTTTATAAATTGTATTTATGTTGTTTTGTCCTATGCTTTATTAAATTGTATTTATGTTGTTTATCCTATGTTTCATTAAATTGTATTTATGTTGTTTTATCCTATGCTTTATTAAATTGTATTTATGTTGTTTTAAACTATGCTTTATTAAATTGTATTTATGTTGTTTTAACCTATGCTTTATTAAATTTTATTTATGTTGTTTTATCCTATGCTTTATTAAATTGTATTTATGTTGTTTTATCCTATGCTTTATTAAATTGTATTTATGTTGTTTTATCCTATGCTTTATTAAATTGTATTTATGTTGTTTTATCCTATGCTTTATTAAATTGTATTTCTGTGGTTTTATCCTATGCTTTATTAAATTGTATTTATGTTGTTTTAAACTATGCTTTATTAAATTGTATTTATGTTGTTTTATCTTATGCTTTACTAAATTATATTCATGTTGTTTTATCTTATGCTTTATTAAATAGTATTTATGTTGTTTTAACATATGCTTAATTAAATTGTATTTATGTTGTTTTGTCCTATGCTTTATTAAATTGTATTTATGTTGTTTATCCTATGTTTCATTAAATTGTATATATGTTGTTTTATCCTATGCTTTATTAAATTGTATTTATGTTGTTTTAAACTATGCTTTATTAAATTGTATTTATGTTGTTTTAACCTATGCTTTATTAAATTTTATTTATGTTGTTTTATCCTATGCTTTATTAAATTGTATTTATGTTGTTTTATCCTATGCTTTATTAAATTGTATTTATGTTGTTTTATCCTATGCTTTATTAAATTGTATTTATGTTGTTTTATCCTATGCTTTATTAAATTGTATTTCTGTGGTTTTATCCTATGCTTTATTAAATTGTATTTATGTTGTTTTAAACTATGCTTTATTAAATTGTATTTATGTTGTTTTATCCTATGCTTTATTAAATTGTATTTATGTTTTTTTATCCTATGCTTTATTAAATTGAATTTATGTTGTTTTATCCTATGCTTTATTAAATTGTATTTAATTTGTTTTATCCTATGCTTTATTAAATTGTATTTATGTAGTTTTAGCCTATGCTTTATTAAATTGTATTTATGTTGTTTTATCCTATGCTTTATTAAATTGTATTCATGTTGTTTTATCTTATGCTTTACTAAATTATATTCATGTTGTTTTATCTTATGCTTTATTAAATAGTATTTATGTTGTTTTAACATATGCTTAATTAAATTGTATTTATGTTGTTTTGTCCTATGCTTTATTAAATTGTATTTATGTTGTTTATCCTATGTTTCATTAAATTGAATTTATGTTGTTTTATCCTATGCTTTATTAAATTGTATTTATGTTGTTTTGTCCTATGCTTTATTAAATTGTATTTATGTTGTTTTAACCTATGCTTTATTAAATTTTATTTATGTTGTTTTATCCTATGCTTTATTAAATTGTATTTATGTTGTTTTATCCTATGCTTTATTAAATTGTATTTATGTTGTTTTAACCTATGCTTTATTAAATTGTATTTAATTTGTTTTATCCTATGCTTTATTAAATTGTATTTAATTTGTTTTAGCCTATGCTTTATGAAATTGTATTTATGTTGTTTTATCCTATGCTTTATTAAATTGTATTTATGTTGTTTTAACCTATGCTTTATTAAATTGTATTTATGTTGTTTTATCCTATGCTTTATTAAATTGTATTTATGTTGTTTTAACCTATGCTTTATTAAATTGTATTCATGTTGTTTTATCTTATGCTTTATTAAATTGTATTTATGTTGTTTTATCCTATGCTTTATTAAATTGTATTTATGTTGTTTTATCCTATGCTTTATTAAATTGAATTTATGTTGTTTTGTCCTATGCTTTATTAAATTGTATTTATGTTGTTTTGTCCTATGCTTTATTAAATTGTATTTATGTTGTTTATCCTATGTTTCATTAAATTGTATTTATGTTGTTTTATCCTATGCTTTATTAAATTGAATTTATGTTGTTTTGTCCTATGCTTTATTAAATTGTATTTATGTTGTTTTATCCTATGCTTTATTAAATTGTATTTATGTTGTTTGATCCTATGCTTTATTAAATTGTATTTCTGTGGTTTTATCCTATGCTTTATTAAATTGTATTTATGTTGTTTTAACCTATGCTTTATTAAATTGTATTTATGTTGTTTTATCCTATGCTTTATTAAATTGTATTTATGTTGTTTTAACCTATGCTTTATTAAATTGAATTTATGTTGTTTTGTCCTATGCTTTATTAAATTGTATTTATGTTGTTTTATCCTATGCTTTATTAAATTGTATTTATGTTGTTTTATCCTATGCTTTATTAAATTGTATTTCTGTGGTTTTATCCTATGCTTTATTAAATTGTATTTATGTTGTTTTAAACTATGCTTTATTAAATTGTATTTATGTTGTTTTAACCTATGCTTTATTAAATTTTATTTATGTTGTTTTATCCTATGCTTTATTAAATTGTATTTATGTTGTTTTATCCTATGCTTTATTAAATTGTATTTATGTTGTTTTATCCTATGCTTTATTAAATTGTATTTATGTTGTTTTATCCTATACTTTATTAAATTGTATTTCTGTGGTTTTATCCTATGCTTTATTAAATTGTATTTATGTTGTTTTAAACTATGCTTTATTAAATTGTATTTATGTTGTTTTATCCTATGCTTTATTAAATTGTATTTATGTTTTTTTATCCTATGCTTTATTAAATTGAATTTATGTTGTTTTATCCTATGCTTTATTAAATTGTATTTAATTTGTTTTATCCTATGCTTTATTAAATTGTATTTATGTAGTTTTAGCCTATGCTTTATTAAATTGTATTTATGTTGTTTTATCCTATGCTTTATTAAATTGTATTCATGTTGTTTTATCTTATGCTTTACTAAATTATATTCATGTTGTTTTATCTTATGCTTTATTAAATAGTATTTATGTTGTTTTAACATATGCTTAATTAAATTGTATTTATGTTGTTTTGTCCTATGCTTTATTAAATTGTATTTATGTTGTTTATCCTATGTTTCATTAAATTGAATTTATGTTGTTTTATCCTATGCTTTATTAAATTGTATTTAATTTGTTTTATCCTATGCTTTATTAAAGTGTATTTATGTTGTTTTAGCCTATGCTTTATTAAATTGTATTTATGTTGTTTTATCCTATGCTTTATTAAATTTTATTTATGTTGTTTTATCCTATGCTTTATAAATTGTATTTATGTTGTTTTGTCCTATGCTTTATTAAATTGTATTTATGTTGTTTATCCTATGTTTCATTAAATTGTATTTATGTTGTTTTATCCTATGCTTTATTAAATTGTATTTATGTTGTTTTAAACTATGCTTTATTAAATTGTATTTATGTTGTTTTAACCTATGCTTTATTAAATTTTATTTATGTTGTTTTATCCTATGCTTTATTAAATTGTATTTATGTTGTTTTATCCTATGCTTTATTAAATTGTATTTATGTTGTTTTATCCTATGCTTTATTAAATTGTATTTATGTTGTTTTATCCTATGCTTTATTAAATTGTATTTCTGTGGTTTTATCCTATGCTTTATTAAATTGTATTTATGTTGTTTTAAACTATGCTTTATTAAATTGTATTTATGTTGTTTTATCTTATGCTTTACTAAATTATATTCATGTTGTTTTATCTTATGCTTTATTAAATAGTATTTATGTTGTTTTAACATATGCTTAATTAAATTGTATTTATGTTGTTTTGTCCTATGCTTTATTAAATTGTATTTATGTTGTTTATCCTATGTTTCATTAAATTGTATATATGTTGTTTTATCCTATGCTTTATTAAATTGTATTTATGTTGTTTTAAACTATGCTTTATTAAATTGTATTTATGTTGTTTTAACCTATGCTTTATTAAATTTTATTTATGTTGTTTTATCCTATGCTTTATTAAATTGTATTTATGTTGTTTTATCCTATGCTTTATTAAATTGTATTTATGTTGTTTTATCCTATGCTTTATTAAATTGTATTTATGTTGTTTTATCCTATGCTTTATTAAATTGTATTTCTGTGGTTTTATCCTATGCTTTATTAAATTGTATTTATGTTGTTTTAAACTATGCTTTATTAAATTGTATTTATGTTGTTTTATCCTATGCTTTATTAAATTGTATTTATGTTTTTTTATCCTATGCTTTATTAAATTGAATTTATGTTGTTTTATCCTATGCTTTATTAAATTGTATTTAATTTGTTTTATCCTATGCTTTATTAAATTGTATTTATGTAGTTTTAGCCTATGCTTTATTAAATTGTATTTATGTTGTTTTATCCTATGCTTTATTAAATTGTATTCATGTTGTTTTATCTTATGCTTTACTAAATTATATTCATGTTGTTTTATCTTATGCTTTATTAAATAGTATTTATGTTGTTTTAACATATGCTTAATTAAATTGTATTTATGTTGTTTTGTCCTATGCTTTATTAAATTGTATTTATGTTGTTTATCCTATGTTTCATTAAATTGAATTTATGTTGTTTTATCCTATGCTTTATTAAATTGTATTTATGTTGTTTTGTCCTATGCTTTATTAAATTGTATTTATGTTGTTTTAACCTATGCTTTATTAAATTTTATTTATGTTGTTTTATCCTATGCTTTATTAAATTGTATTTATGTTGTTTTATCCTATGCTTTATTAAATTGTATTTATGTTGTTTTAACCTATGCTTTATTAAATTGTATTTAATTTGTTTTATCCTATGCTTTATTAAATTGTATTTAATTTGTTTTAGCCTATGCTTTATGAAATTGTATTTATGTTGTTTTATCCTATGCTTTATTAAATTGTATTTATGTTGTTTTAACCTATGCTTTATTAAATTGTATTTATGTTGTTTTATCCTATGCTTTATTAAATTGTATTTATGTTGTTTTAACCTATGCTTTATTAAATTGTATTCATGTTGTTTTATCTTATGCTTTATTAAATTGTATTTATGTTGTTTTATCCTATGCTTTATTAAATTGTATTTATGTTGTTTTATCCTATGCTTTATTAAATTGAATTTATGTTGTTTTGTCCTATGCTTTATTAAATTGTATTTATGTTGTTTTGTCCTATGCTTTATTAAATTGTATTTATGTTGTTTATCCTATGTTTCATTAAATTGTATTTATGTTGTTTTATCCTATGCTTTATTAAATTGAATTTATGTTGTTTTGTCCTATGCTTTATTAAATTGTATTTATGTTGTTTTATCCTATGCTTTATTAAATTGTATTTATGTTGTTTGATCCTATGCTTTATTAAATTGTATTTCTGTGGTTTTATCCTATGCTTTATTAAATTGTATTTATGTTGTTTTAACCTATGCTTTATTAAATTGTATTTATGTTGTTTTATCCTATGCTTTATTAAATTGTATTTATGTTGTTTTAACCTATGCTTTATTAAATTGTATTCATGTTGTTTTATCTTATGCTTTATTAAATTGTATTTATGTTGTTTTATCCTATGCTTTATTAAATTGTATTTATGTTGTTTTATCCTATGCTTTATTAAATTGAATTTATGTTGTTTTGTCCTATGCTTTATTAAATTGTATTTATGTTGTTTTGTCCTATGCTTTATTAAATTGTATTTATGTTGTTTATCCTATGTTTCATTAAATTGTATTTATGTTGTTTTATCCTATGCTTTATTAAATTGAATTTATGTTGTTTTGTCCTATGCTTTATTAAATTGTATTTATGTTGTTTTATCCTTTGCTTTATTAAATTGTATTTATGTTGTTTTATCCTATGCTTTATTAAATTGTATTTCTGTGGTTTTATCCTATGCTTTATTAAATTTTATTTATGTTGTTTTAAACTATGCTTTATTAAATTGTATTTATGTTGTTTTAACCTATGCTTTATTAAATTGTATTTATGTTGTTTTATCCTATGCTTTATTAAATTGTATTTATGTTTTTTTATCCTATGCTTTATTAAATTGAATTTATGTTGTTTTATCCTATGCTTTATTAAATTGTATTTAATTTGTTTTATCCTATGCTTTATTAAATTGTATTTATGTAGTTTTAGCCTATGCTTTATTAAATTGTATTTATGTTGTTTTATCCTATGCTTTATTAAATTGTATTCATGTTGTTTTATCTTATGCTTTACTAAATTATATTCATGTTGTTTTATCTTATGCTTTATTAAATAGTATTTATGTTGTTTTAACATATGCTTAATTAAATTGTATTTATGTTGTTTTGTCCTATGCTTTATTAAATTGTATTTATGTTGTTTATCCTATGTTTCATTAAATTGAATTTATGTTGTTTTATCCTATGCTTTATTAAATTGTATTTAATTTGTTTTATCCTATGCTTTATTAAAGTGTATTTATGTTGTTTTAGCCTATGCTTTATTAAATTGTATTTATGTTGTTTTATCCTATGCTTTATTAAATTTTATTTATGTTGTTTTATCCTATGCTTTATAAATTGTATTTATGTTGTTTTGTCCTATGCTTTATTAAATTGTATTTATGTTGTTTATCCTATGTTTCATTAAATTGTATTTATGTTGTTTTATCCTATGCTTTATTAAATTGTATTTATGTTGTTTTAAACTATGCTTTATTAAATTGTATTTATGTTGTTTTAACCTATGCTTTATTAAATTTTATTTATGTTGTTTTATCCTATGCTTTATTAAATTGTATTTATGTTGTTTTATCCTATGCTTTATTAAATTGTATTTATGTTGTTTTATCCTATGCTTTATTAAATTGTATTTATGTTGTTTTATCCTATGCTTTATTAAATTGTATTTCTGTGGTTTTATCCTATGCTTTATTAAATTGTATTTATGTTGTTTTAAACTATGCTTTATTAAATTGTATTTATGTTGTTTTATCTTATGCTTTACTAAATTATATTCATGTTGTTTTATCTTATGCTTTATTAAATAGTATTTATGTTGTTTTAACATATGCTTAATTAAATTGTATTTATGTTGTTTTGTCCTATGCTTTATTAAATTGTATTTATGTTGTTTATCCTATGTTTCATTAAATTGTATATATGTTGTTTTATCCTATGCTTTATTAAATTGTATTTATGTTGTTTTAAACTATGCTTTATTAAATTGTATTTATGTTGTTTTAACCTATGCTTTATTAAATTTTATTTATGTTGTTTTATCCTATGCTTTATTAAATTGTATTTATGTTGTTTTATCCTATGCTTTATTAAATTGTATTTATGTTGTTTTATCCTATGCTTTATTAAATTGTATTTATGTTGTTTTATCCTATGCTTTATTAAATTGTATTTCTGTGGTTTTATCCTATGCTTTATTAAATTGTATTTATGTTGTTTTAAACTATGCTTTATTAAATTGTATTTATGTTGTTTTATCCTATGCTTTATTAAATTGTATTTATGTTTTTTTATCCTATGCTTTATTAAATTGAATTTATGTTGTTTTATCCTATGCTTTATTAAATTGTATTTAATTTGTTTTATCCTATGCTTTATTAAATTGTATTTATGTAGTTTTAGCCTATGCTTTATTAAATTGTATTTATGTTGTTTTATCCTATGCTTTATTAAATTGTATTCATGTTGTTTTATCTTATGCTTTACTAAATTATATTCATGTTGTTTTATCTTATGCTTTATTAAATAGTATTTATGTTGTTTTAACATATGCTTAATTAAATTGTATTTATGTTGTTTTGTCCTATGCTTTATTAAATTGTATTTATGTTGTTTATCCTATGTTTCATTAAATTGAATTTATGTTGTTTTATCCTATGCTTTATTAAATTGTATTTATGTTGTTTTGTCCTATGCTTTATTAAATTGTATTTATGTTGTTTTAACCTATGCTTTATTAAATTTTATTTATGTTGTTTTATCCTATGCTTTATTAAATTGTATTTATGTTGTTTTATCCTATGCTTTATTAAATTGTATTTATGTTGTTTTAACCTATGCTTTATTAAATTGTATTTAATTTGTTTTATCCTATGCTTTATTAAATTGTATTTAATTTGTTTTAGCCTATGCTTTATGAAATTGTATTTATGTTGTTTTATCCTATGCTTTATTAAATTGTATTTATGTTGTTTTAACCTATGCTTTATTAAATTGTATTTATGTTGTTTTATCCTATGCTTTATTAAATTGTATTTATGTTGTTTTAACCTATGCTTTATTAAATTGTATTCATGTTGTTTTATCTTATGCTTTATTAAATTGTATTTATGTTGTTTTATCCTATGCTTTATTAAATTGTATTTATGTTGTTTTATCCTATGCTTTATTAAATTGAATTTATGTTGTTTTGTCCTATGCTTTATTAAATTGTATTTATGTTGTTTTGTCCTATGCTTTATTAAATTGTATTTATGTTGTTTATCCTATGTTTCATTAAATTGTATTTATGTTGTTTTATCCTATGCTTTATTAAATTGAATTTATGTTGTTTTGTCCTATGCTTTATTAAATTGTATTTATGTTGTTTTATCCTATGCTTTATTAAATTGTATTTATGTTGTTTGATCCTATGCTTTATTAAATTGTATTTCTGTGGTTTTATCCTATGCTTTATTAAATTGTATTTATGTTGTTTTAACCTATGCTTTATTAAATTGTATTTATGTTGTTTTATCCTATGCTTTATTAAATTGTATTTATGTTGTTTTAACCTATGCTTTATTAAATTGTATTCATGTTGTTTTATCTTATGCTTTATTAAATTGTATTTATGTTGTTTTATCCTATGCTTTATTAAATTGTATTTATGTTGTTTTATCCTATGCTTTATTAAATTGAATTTATGTTGTTTTGTCCTATGCTTTATTAAATTGTATTTATGTTGTTTTGTCCTATGCTTTATTAAATTGTATTTATGTTGTTTATCCTATGTTTCATTAAATTGTATTTATGTTGTTTTATCCTATGCTTTATTAAATTGAATTTATGTTGTTTTGTCCTATGCTTTATTAAATTGTATTTATGTTGTTTTATCCTTTGCTTTATTAAATTGTATTTATGTTGTTTTATCCTATGCTTTATTAAATTGTATTTCTGTGGTTTTATCCTATGCTTTATTAAATTTTATTTATGTTGTTTTAAACTATGCTTTATTAAATTGTATTTATGTTGTTTTAACCTATGCTTTATTAAATTGTATTTATGTTGTTTTATCCTATGCTTTATTAAATTGTATTTATGTTTTTTTATCCTATGCTTTATTAAATTGAATTTATGTTGTTTTATCCTATGCTTTATTAAATTGTATTTAATTTGTTTTATCCTATGCTTTATTAAATTGTATTTATGTAGTTTTAGCCTATGCTTTATTAAATTGTATTTATGTTGTTTTATCCTATGCTTTATTAAATTGTATTCATGTTGTTTTATCTTATGCTTTACTAAATTATATTCATGTTGTTTTATCTTATGCTTTATTAAATAGTATTTATGTTGTTTTAACATATGCTTAATTAAATTGTATTTATGTTGTTTTGTCCTATGCTTTATTAAATTGTATTTATGTTGTTTATCCTATGTTTCATTAAATTGAATTTATGTTGTTTTATCCTATGCTTTATTAAATTGTATTTAATTTGTTTTATCCTATGCTTTATTAAAGTGTATTTATGTTGTTTTAGCCTATGCTTTATTAAATTGTATTTATGTTGTTTTATCCTATGCTTTATTAAATTGTATTTATGTTGTTTTATCCTATGCTTTATAAATTGTATTTATGTTGTTTTGTCCTATGCTTTATTAAATTGTATTTATGTTGTTTATCCTATGTTTCATTAAATTGTATTTATGTTGTTTTATCCTATGCTTTATTAAATTGTATTTATGTTGTTTTAAACTATGCTTTATTAAATTGTATTTATGTTGTTTTAACCTATGCTTTATTAAATTTTATTTATGTTGTTTTATCCTATGCTTTATTAAATTGTATTTATGTTGTTTTATCCTATGCTTTATTAAATTGTATTTATGTTGTTTTATCCTATGCTTTATTAAATTGTATTTATGTTGTTTTATCCTATGCTTTATTAAATTGTATTTCTGTGGTTTTATCCTATGCTTTATTAAATTGTATTTATGTTGTTTTAAACTATGCTTTATTAAATTGTATTTATGTTGTTTTATCTTATGCTTTACTAAATTATATTCATGTTGTTTTATCTTATGCTTTATTAAATAGTATTTATGTTGTTTTAACATATGCTTAATTAAATTGTATTTATGTTGTTTTGTCCTATGCTTTATTAAATTGTATTTATGTTGTTTATCCTATGTTTCATTAAATTGTATATATGTTGTTCTATCCTATGCTTTATTAAATTGTATTTATGTTGTTTTAAACTATGCTTTATTAAATTGTATTTATGTTGTTTTAACCTATGCTTTATTAAATTTTATTTATGTTGTTTTATCCTATGCTTTATTAAATTGTATTTATGTTGTTTTATCCTATGCTTTATTAAATTGTATTTATGTTGTTTTATCCTATGCTTTATTAAATTGTATTTATGTTGTTTTATCCTATGCTTTATTAAATTGAATTTATGTTGTTTTGTCCTATGCTTTATTAAATTGTATTTATGTTGTTTTGTCCTATGCTTTATTAAATTGTATTTATGTTGTTTATCCTATGTTTCATTAAATTGTATTTATGTTGTTTTAACGTATGCTTTATTAAATTGTATTTATGTTGTTTTATCCTATGCTTTATTAAATTTTATTTATGTTGTTTTATTCTATGCTTTATTAAATTGTATTTATGTTGTTTTATCCTATGCTTTATTAAATTGTATTTATGTTGTTTTAACCTATGCTTTATTAAATTGTATTTATGTTGTTTTATCCTATGCTTTATTAAATTGTATTTATGTTGTTTTAACCTATGCTTTATTTAATTGTATTTATGTTGTTTTAACGTATGCTTTATTAAATTTTATTTATGTTGTTTTATCCTATGCTTTATTAAATTGTATTTATGTTGTTTTATCCTATGCTTTATAAATTGTATTTATGTTGTTTTATCCTATGCTTTATTAAATTGTATTTATGTTGTTTTGTCCGATGCTTTATTAAATTGTATTTATGTTGTTTTAACCTATGCTTTATTAAATTTTATTTATGTTGTTTTATCCTATGCTTTATTAAATTGTATTTATGTTGTTTTATCCTATGCTTTATAAATTGTATTTATGTTGTTTTATCCTATGCTTTATTAAATGTGTTTATGTTGTTTTGTCCGATGCTTTATTAAATTGTATTTATGTTGTTTTAACCTATGCTTTATTAAATTTTATTTATGTTGTTTTATCCTATGCTTTATTAAATTGTATTTATGTTGTTTTATCCTATGCTTTATTAAATTGTATTTATGTTGTTTTAACCTATGCTTTATTAAATTGTATTTAATTTGTTTTATCCTATGCTTTATTAAATTGTATTTAATTTGTTTTAGCCTATGCTTTATGAAATTGTATTTATGTTGTTTTATCCTATGCTTTATTAAATTGTATTTATGTTGTTTTAACCTATGCTTTATTAAATTGTATTTATGTTGTTTTATCCTATGCTTTATTAAATTGTATTTATGTTGTTTTAACCTATGCTTTATTAAATTGTATTCATGTTGTTTTATCTTATGCTTTATTAAATTGTATTTATGTTGTTTTATCCTATGCTTTATTAAATTGTATTTATGTTGTTTTATCCTATGCTTTATTAAATTGAATTTATGTTGTTTTGTCCTATGCTTTATTAAATTGTATTTATGTTGTTTTTGTCCTATGCTTTATTAAATTGTATTTATGTTGTTTATCCTATGTTTCATTAAATTGTATTTATGTTGTTTTATCCTATGCTTTATTAAATTGAATTTATGTTGTTTTGTCCTATGTTTTATTAAATTGTATTTATGTTGTTTTATCCTATGCTTTATTAAATTGTATTTATGTTGTTTTATCCTATGCTTTATTAAATTGTATTTATGTTGTTTTATCCTATGCTTTATTAAATTGTATTTCTGTGGTTTTATCCTATGCTTTATTAAATTGTATTTATGTTGTTTTAAACTATGCTTTATTAAATTGTATTTATGTTGTTTTATCTTATGCTTTACTAAATTATATTCATGTTGTTTTATCTTATGCTTTATTAAATAGTATTTATGTTGTTTTAACATATGCTTAATTAAATTGTATTTATGTTGTTTTGTCCTATGCTTTATTAAATTGTATTTATGTTGTTTATCCTATGTTTCATTAAATTGTATATATGTTGTTTTATCCTATGCTTTATTAAATTGTATTTATGTTGTTTTAAACTATGCTTTATTAAATTGTATTTATGTTGTTTTAACCTATGCTTTATTAAATTTTATTTATGTTGTTTTATCCTATGCTTTATTAAATTGTATTTATGTTGTTTTATCCTATGCTTTATTAAATTGTATTTATGTTGTTTTATCCTATGCTTTATTAAATTGTATTTATGTTGTTTTATCCTATGCTTTATTAAATTGAATTTATGTTGTTTTGTCCTATGCTTTATTAAATTGTATTTATGTTGTTTTGTCCTATGCTTTATTAAATTGTATTTATGTTGTTTATCCTATGTTTCATTAAATTGTATTTATGTTGTTTTATCCTATGCTTTATTAAATTGAATTTATGTTGTTTTGTCCTATGCTTTATTAAATTGTATTTATGTTGTTTTATCGTATGCTTTATTAAATTGTATTTATGTTGTTTTAACGTATGCTTTATTAAATTGTATTTATGTTGTTTTATCCTATGCTTTATTAAATTGTATTTATGTTGTTTTAACCTATGCTTTATTAAATTGTATTCATGTTGTTTTATCTTATGCTTTATTAAATTGTATTTATGTTGTTTTATCCTATGCTTTATTAAATTGTATTTATGTTGTTTTATCCTATGCTTTATTAAATTGAATTTATGTTGTTTTGTCCTATGCTTTATTAAATTGTATTTATGTTGTTTTGTCCTATGCTTTATTAAATTGTATTTATGTTGTTTATCCTATGTTTCATTAAATTGTATTTATGTTGTTTTATCCTATGCTTTATTAAATTGAATTTATGTTGTTTTGTCCTATGCTTTATTAAATTGTATTTATGTTGTTTTATCCTTTGCTTTATTAAATTGTATTTATGTTGTTTTATCCTATGCTTTATTAAATTGTATTTCTGTGGTTTTATCCTATGCTTTATTAAATTTTATTTATGTTGTTTTAAACTATGCTTTATTAAATTGTATTTATGTTGTTTTAACCTATGCTTTATTAAATTGTATTTATGTTGTTTTATCCTATGCTTTATTAAATTGTATTTATGTTGTTTATCCTATGTTTCATTAAATTGAATTTATGTTGTTTTATCCTATGCTTTATTAAATTGTATTTAATTTGTTTTATCCTATGCTTTATTAAAGTGTATTTATGTTGTTTTAGCCTATGCTTTATTAAATTGTATTTATGTTGTTTTATCCTATGCTTTATTAAATTGTATTTATGTTGTTTTATCCTATGCTTTATAAATTGTATTTATGTTGTTTTGTCCTATGCTTTATTAAATTGTATTTATGTTGTTTATCCTATGTTTCATTAAATTGTATTTATGTTGTTTTATCCTATGCTTTATTAAATTGTATTTATGTTGTTTTAAACTATGCTTTATTAAATTGTATTTATGTTGTTTTAACCTATGCTTTATTAAATTTTATTTATGTTGTTTTATCCTATGCTTTATTAAATTGTATTTATGTTGTTTTATCCTATGCTTTATTAAATTGTATTTATGTTGTTTTATCCTATGCTTTATTAAATTGTATTTATGTTGTTTTATCCTATGCTTTATTAAATTGTATTTCTGTGGTTTTATCCTATGCTTTATTAAATTGTATTTATGTTGTTTTAAACTATGCTTTATTAAATTGTATTTATGTTGTTTTATCTTATGCTTTACTAAATTATATTCATGTTGTTTTATCTTATGCTTTATTAAATAGTATTTATGTTGTTTTAACATATGCTTAATTAAATTGTATTTATGTTGTTTTGTCCTATGCTTTATTAAATTGTATTTATGTTGTTTATCCTATGTTTCATTAAATTGAATTTATGTTGTTTTATCCTATGCTTTATTAAATTGTATTTATGTTGTTTTGTCCTATGCTTTATTAAATTGTATTTATGTTGTTTATCCTATGTTTCATTAAATTGTATTTATGTTGTTTTATCCTATGCTTTATTAAATTGAATTTATGTTGTTTTGTCCTATGTTTTATTAAATTGTATTTATGTTGTTTTATCCTATGCTTTATTAAATTGTATTTATGTTGTTTTATCCTATGCTTTATTAAATTGTATTTATGTTGTTTTATCCTATGCTTTATTAAATTGTATTTCTGTGGTTTTATCCTATGCTTTATTAAATTGTATTTATGTTGTTTTAAACTATGCTTTATTAAATTGTATTTATGTTGTTTTATCTTATGCTTTACTAAATTATATTCATGTTGTTTTATCTTATGCTTTATTAAATAGTATTTATGTTGTTTTAACATATGCTTAATTAAATTGTATTTATGTTGTTTTGTCCTATGCTTTATTAAATTGTATTTATGTTGTTTATCCTATGTTTCATTAAATTGTATATATGTTGTTTTATCCTATGCTTTATTAAATTGTATTTATGTTGTTTTAAACTATGCTTTATTAAATTGTATTTATGTTGTTTTAACCTATGCTTTATTAAATTTTATTTATGTTGTTTTATCCTATGCTTTATTAAATTGTATTTATGTTGTTTTATCCTATGCTTTATTAAATTGTATTTATGTTGTTTTATCCTATGCTTTATTAAATTGTATTTATGTTGTTTTATCCTATGCTTTATTAAATTGAATTTATGTTGTTTTGTCCTATGCTTTATTAAATTGTATTTATGTTGTTTTGTCCTATGCTTTATTAAATTGTATTTATGTTGTTTATCCTATGTTTCATTAAATTGTATTTATGTTGTTTTATCCTATGCTTTATTAAATTGAATTTATGTTGTTTTGTCCTATGCTTTATTAAATTGTATTTATGTTGTTTTATCGTATGCTTTATTAAATTGTATTTATGTTGTTTTAACGTATGCTTTATTAAATTGTATTTATGTTGTTTTATCCTATGCTTTATTAAATTTTATTTATGTTGTTTTATTCTATGCTTTATTAAATTGTATTTATGTTGTTTTATCCTATGCTTTATTAAATTGTATTTATGTTGTTTTAACCTATGCTTTATTAAATTGTATTTATGTTGTTTTATCCTATGCTTTATTAAATTGTATTTATGTTGTTTTAACCTATGGTTTATTTAATTGTATTTATGTTGTTTTAACGTATGCTTTATTAAATTTTATTTATGTTGTTTTATCCTATGCTTTATTAAATTGTATTTATGTTGTTTTATCCTATGCTTTATAAATTGTATTTATGTTGTTTTATCCTATGCTTTATTAAATTGTATTTATGTTGTTTTGTCCGATGCTTTATTAAATTGTATTTATGTTGTTTTAACCTATGCTTTATTAAATTTTATTTATGTTGTTTTATCCTATGCTTTATTAAATTGTATTTATGTTGTTTTATCCTATGCTTTATAAATTGTATTTATGTTGTTTTATCCTATGCTTTATTAAATGTGTTTATGTTGTTTTGTCCGATGCTTTATTAAATTGTATTTATGTTGTTTTAACCTATGCTTTATTAAATTTTATTTATGTTGTTTTATCCTATGCTTTATTAAATTGTATTTATGTTGTTTTATCCTATGCTTTATTAAATTGTATTTATGTTGTTTTAACCTATGCTTTATTAAATTGTATTTAATTTGTTTTATCCTATGCTTTATTAAATTGTATTTAATTTGTTTTAGCCTATGCTTTATGAAATTGTATTTATGTTGTTTTATCCTATGCTTTATTAAATTGTATTTATGTTGTTTTAACCTATGCTTTATTAAATTGTATTTATGTTGTTTTATCCTATGCTTTATTAAATTGTATTTATGTTGTTTTAACCTATGCTTTATTAAATTGTATTCATGTTGTTTTATCTTATGCTTTATTAAATTGTATTTATGTTGTTTTATCCTATGCTTTATTAAATTGTATTTATGTTGTTTTATCCTATGCTTTATTAAATTGAATTTATGTTGTTTTGTCCTATGCTTTATTAAATTGTATTTATGTTGTTTTATCCTATGCTTTATTAAATTGTATTTATGTTGTTTTATCCTATGCTTTATAAATTGTATTTATGTTGTTTTATCCTATGCTTTATTAAATGTGTTTATGTTGTTTTGTCCGATGCTTTATTAAATTGTATTTATGTTGTTTTAACCTATGCTTTATTAAATTTTATTTATGTTGTTTTATCCTATGCTTTATTAAATTGTATTTATGTTGTTTTATCCTATGCTTTATTAAATTGTATTTATGTTGTTTTAACCTATGCTTTATTAAATTGTATTTAATTTGTTTTATCCTATGCTTTATTAAATTGTATTTATGTAGTTTTTGCCTATGCTTTATGAAATTGTATTTATGTTGTTTTATCCTATGCTTTATTAAATTGTATTTATGTTGTTTTAACCTATGCTTTAATAAATTGTATTTATGTTGTTTTATCCTATGCTTTATTAAATTGTATTTATGTTGTTTTAACCTATGCTTTATTAAATTGTATTCATGTTGTTTTATCTTATGCTTTATTAAATTGTATTTATGTTGTTTTATCCTATGCTTTATTAAATTGTATTTATGTTGTTTTATCCTATGCTTTATTAAATTGAATTTATGTTGTTTTGTCCTATGCTTTATTAAATTGTATTTATGTTGTTTTGTCCTATGCTTTATTAAATTGTATTTATGTTGTTTATCCTATGTTTCATTAAATTGTATTTATGTTGTTTTATCCTATGCTTTATTAAATTGAATTTATGTTGTTTTGTCCTATGCTTTATTAAATTGTATTTATGTTGTTTTATCCTATGCTTTATTAAATTGTATTTATGTTGTTTTAACGTATGCTTTATTAAATTGTATTTATGTTGTTTTATCCTATGCTTTATTAAATTTTATTTATGTTGTTTTATTCTATGCTTTATTAAATTGTATTTATGTTGTTTTATCCTATGCTTTATTAAATTGTATTTATGTTGTTTTATCCTATGCTTTATTAAATTGTATTTATGTTGTTTTAACCTATGCTTTATTAAATTGTATTCATGTTGTTTTATCTTATGCTTTATTAAATTGTATTTATGTTGTTTTATCCTATGCTTTATTAAATTGTATTTATGTTGTTTTATCCTATGCTTTATTAAATTGAATTTATGTTGTTTTGTCCTATGCTTTATTAAATTGTATTTATGTTGTTTTGTCCTATGCTTTATTAAATTGTATTTATGTTGTTTATCCTATGTTTCATTAAATTGTATTTATGTTGTTTTATCCTATGCTTTATTAAATTGAATTTATGTTGTTTTGTCCTATGCTTTATTAAATTGTATTTATGTTGTTTTATCCTTTGCTTTATTAAATTGTATTTATGTTGTTTTATCCTATGCTTTATTAAATTGTATTTCTGTGGTTTTATCCTATGCTTTATTAAATTTTATTTATGTTGTTTTAAACTATGCTTTATTAAATTGTATTTATGTTGTTTTAACCTATGCTTTATTAAATTGTATTTATGTTGTTTTATCCTATGCTTTATTAAATTGTATTTATGTTGTTTATCCTATGTTTCATTAAATTGAATTTATGTTGTTTTATCCTATGCTTTATTAAATTGTATTTAATTTGTTTTATCCTATGCTTTATTAAAGTGTATTTATGTTGTTTTAGCCTATGCTTTATTAAATTGTATTTATGTTGTTTTATCCTATGCTTTATTAAATTGTATTTATGTTGTTTTATCCTATGCTTTATAAATTGTATTTATGTTGTTTTGTCCTATGCTTTATTAAATTGTATTTATGTTGTTTATCCTATGTTTCATTAAATTGTATTTATGTTGTTTTATCCTATGCTTTATTAAATTGTATTTATGTTGTTTTAAACTATGCTTTATTAAATTGTATTTATGTTGTTTTAACCTATGCTTTATTAAATTTTATTTATGTTGTTTTATCCTATGCTTTATTAAATTGTATTTATGTTGTTTTATCCTATGCTTTATTAAATTGTATTTATGTTGTTTTATCCTATGCTTTATTAAATTGTATTTATGTTGTTTTATCCTATGCTTTATTAAATTGTATTTCTGTGGTTTTATCCTATGCTTTATTAAATTGTATTTATGTTGTTTTAAACTATGCTTTATTAAATTGTATTTATGTTGTTTTATCTTATGCTTTACTAAATTATATTCATGTTGTTTTATCTTATGCTTTATTAAATAGTATTTATGTTGTTTTAACATATGCTTAATTAAATTGTATTTATGTTGTTTTGTCCTATGCTTTATTAAATTGTATTTATGTTGTTTATCCTATGTTTCATTAAATTGTATATATGTTGTTTTATCCTATGCTTTATTAAATTGTATTTATGTTGTTTTAAACTATGCTTTATTAAATTGTATTTATGTTGTTTTAACCTATGCTTTATTAAATTTTATTTATGTTGTTTTATCCTATGCTTTATTAAATTGTATTTATGTTGTTTTATCCTATGCTTTATTAAATTGTATTTATGTTGTTTTATCCTATGCTTTATTAAATTGTATTTATGTTGTTTTATCCTATGCTTTATTAAATTGAATTTATGTTGTTTTGTCCTATGCTTTATTAAATTGTATTTATGTTGTTTTGTCCTATGCTTTATTAAATTGTATTTATGTTGTTTATCCTATGTTTCATTAAATTGTATTTATGTTGTTTTATCCTATGCTTTATTAAATTGAATTTATGTTGTTTTGTCCTATGCTTTATTAAATTGTATTTATGTTGTTTTATCGTATGCTTTATTAAATTGTATTTATGTTGTTTTAACGTATGCTTTATTAAATTGTATTTATGTTGTTTTATCCTATGCTTTATTAAATTTTATTTATGTTGTTTTATTCTATGCTTTATTAAATTGTATTTATGTTGTTTTATCCTATGCTTTATTAAATTGTATTTATGTTGTTTTAACCTATGCTTTATTAAATTGTATTTATGTTGTTTTATCCTATGCTTTATTAAATTGTATTTATGTTGTTTTAACCTATGCTTTATTTAATTGTATTTATGTTGTTTTAACGTATGCTTTATTAAATTTTATTTATGTTGTTTTATCCTATGCTTTATTAAATTGTATTTATGTTGTTTTATCCTATGCTTTATAAATTGTATTTATGTTGTTTTATATTATGCTTTATTAAATTGTATTTATGTTGTTTTGTCCGATGCTTTATTAAATTGTATTTATGTTGTTTTAACCTATGCTTTATTAAATTTTATTTATGTTGTTTTATCCTATGCTTTATTAAATTGTATTTATGTTGTTTTATCCTATGCTTTATAAATTGTATTTATGTTGTTTTATCCTATGCTTTATTAAATGTGTTTATGTTGTTTTGTCCGATGCTTTATTAAATTGTATTTATGTTGTTTTAACCTATGCTTTATTAAATTTTATTTATGTTGTTTTATCCTATGCTTTATTAAATTGTATTTATGTTGTTTTATCCTATGCTTTATTAAATTGTATTTATGTTGTTTTAACCTATGCTTTATTAAATTGTATTTAATTTGTTTTATCCTATGCTTTATTAAATTGTATTTAATTTGTTTTAGCCTATGCTTTATGAAATTGTATTTATGTTGTTTTATCCTATGCTTTATTAAATTGTATTTATGTTGTTTTAACCTATGCTTTATTAAATTGTATTTATGTTGTTTTATCCTATGCTTTATTAAATTGTATTTATGTTGTTTTAACCTATGCTTTATTAAATTGTATTCATGTTGTTTTATCTTATGCTTTATTAAATTGTATTTATGTTGTTTTATCCTATGCTTTATTAAATTGTATTTATGTTGTTTTATCCTATGCTTTATTAAATTGAATTTATGTTGTTTTGTCCTATGCTTTATTAAATTGTATTTATGTTGTTTTGTGCTATGCTTTATTAATTTGTATTTATGTTGTTTATCCTATGTTTCATTAAATTGTATTTATGTTGTTTTATCCTATGCTTTATTAAATTGAATTTATGTTGTTTTGTCCTATGTTTTATTAAATTGTATTTATGTTGTTTTATCCTATGCTTTATTAAATTGTATTTATGTTGTTTTATCCTATGCTTTATTAAATTGTATTTATGTTGTTTTATCCTATGCTTTATTAAATTGTATTTCTGTGGTTTTATCCTATGCTTTATTAAATTGTATTTATGTTGTTTTAAACTATGCTTTATTAAATTGTATTTATGTTGTTTTATCTTATGCTTTACTAAATTATATTCATGTTGTTTTATCTTATGCTTTATTAAATAGTATTTATGTTGTTTTAACATATGCTTAATTAAATTGTATTTATGTTGTTTTGTCCTATGCTTTATTAAATTGTATTTATGTTGTTTATCCTATGTTTCATTAAATTGTATATATGTTGTTTTATCCTATGCTTTATTAAATTGTATTTATGTTGTTTTAAACTATGCTTTATTAAATTGTATTTATGTTGTTTTAACCTATGCTTTATTAAATTTTATTTATGTTGTTTTATCCTATGCTTTATTAAATTGTATTTATGTTGTTTTATCCTATGCTTTATTAAATTGTATTTATGTTGTTTTATCCTATGCTTTATTAAATTGTATTTATGTTGTTTTATCCTATGCTTTATTAAATTGAATTTATGTTGTTTTGTCCTATGCTTTATTAAATTGTATTTATGTTGTTTTGTCCTATGCTTTATTAAATTGTATTTATGTTGTTTATCCTATGTTTCATTAAATTGTATTTATGTTGTTTTATCCTATGCTTTATTAAATTGAATTTATGTTGTTTTGTCCTATGCTTTATTAAATTGTATTTATGTTGTTTTATCGTATGCTTTATTAAATTGTATTTATGTTGTTTTAACGTATGCTTTATTAAATTGTATTTATGTTGTTTTATCCTATGCTTTATTAAATTTTATTTATGTTGTTTTATTCTATGCTTTATTAAATTGTATTTATGTTGTTTTATCCTATGCTTTATTAAATTGTATTTATGTTGTTTTAACCTATGGTTTATTTAATTGTATTTATGTTGTTTTAACGTATGCTTTATTAAATTTTATTTATGTTGTTTTATCCTATGCTTTATTAAATTGTATTTATGTTGTTTTATCCTATGCTTTATAAATTGTATTTATGTTGTTTTATCCTATGCTTTATTAAATTGTATTTATGTTGTTTTGTCCGATGCTTTATTAAATTGTATTTATGTTGTTTTAACCTATGCTTTATTAAATTTTATTTATGTTGTTTTATCCTATGCTTTATTAAATTGTATTTATGTTGTTTTATCCTATGCTTTATAAATTGTATTTATGTTGTTTTATCCTATGCTTTATTAAATGTGTTTATGTTGTTTTGTCCGATGCTTTATTAAATTGTATTTATGTTGTTTTAACCTATGCTTTATTAAATTTTATTTATGTTGTTTTATCCTATGCTTTATTAAATTGTATTTATGTTGTTTTATCCTATGCTTTATTAAATTGTATTTATGTTGTTTTAACCTATGCTTTATTAAATTGTATTTAATTTGTTTTATCCTATGCTTTATTAAATTGTATTTAATTTGTTTTAGCCTATGCTTTATGAAATTGTATTTATGTTGTTTTATCCTATGCTTTATTAAATTGTATTTATGTTGTTTTAACCTATGCTTTATTAAATTGTATTTATGTTGTTTTATCCTATGCTTTATTAAATTGTATTTATGTTGTTTTAACCTATGCTTTATTAAATTGTATTCATGTTGTTTTATCTTATGCTTTATTAAATTGTATTTATGTTGTTTTATCCTATGCTTTATTAAATTGTATTTATGTTGTTTTATCCTATGCTTTATTAAATTGAATTTATGTTGTTTTGTCCTATGCTTTATTAAATTGTATTTATGTTGTTTTATCCTATGCTTTATTAAATTGTATTTATGTTGTTTTATCCTATGCTTTATAAATTGTATTTATGTTGTTTTATCCTATGCTTTATTAAATGTGTTTATGTTGTTTTGTCCGATGCTTTATTAAATTGTATTTATGTTGTTTTAACCTATGCTTTATTAAATTTTATTTATGTTGTTTTATCCTATGCTTTATTAAATTGTATTTATGTTGTTTTATCCTATGCTTTATTAAATTGTATTTATGTTGTTTTAACCTATGCTTTATTAAATTGTATTTAATTTGTTTTATCCTATGCTTTATTAAATTGTATTTATGTAGTTTTTGCCTATGCTTTATGAAATTGTATTTATGTTGTTTTATCCTATGCTTTATTAAATTGTATTTATGTTGTTTTAACCTATGCTTTAATAAATTGTATTTATGTTGTTTTATCCTATGCTTTATTAAATTGTATTTATGTTGTTTTAACCTATGCTTTATTAAATTGTATTCATGTTGTTTTATCTTATGCTTTATTAAATTGTATTTATGTTGTTTTATCCTATGCTTTATTAAATTGTATTTATGTTGTTTTATCCTATGCTTTATTAAATTGAATTTATGTTGTTTTGTCCTATGCTTTATTAAATTGTATTTATGTTGTTTTGTCCTATGCTTTATTAAATTGTATTTATGTTGTTTATCCTATGTTTCATTAAATTGTATTTATGTTGTTTTATCCTATGCTTTATTAAATTGAATTTATGTTGTTTTGTCCTATGCTTTATTAAATTGTATTTATGTTGTTTTATCCTATGCTTTATTAAATTGTATTTATGTTGTTTTAACGTATGCTTTATTAAATTGTATTTATGTTGTTTTATCCTATGCTTTATTAAATTTTATTTATGTTGTTTTATTCTATGCTTTATTAAATTGTATTTATGTTGTTTTATCCTATGCTTTATTAAATTGTATTTATGTTGTTTTATCCTATGCTTTATTAAATTGTATTTATGTTGTTTTATCCTATGCTTTATTAAATTGTATTTATGTTGTTTTAACCTATGCTTTATTTAATTGTATTTATGTTGTTTTAACGTATGCTTTATTAAATTTTATTTATGTTGTTTTATCCTATGCTTTATTAAATTGTATTTATGTTGTTTTATCCTATGCTTTATAAATTGTATTTATGTTGTTTTATCCTATGCTTTATGAAATTGTATTTATGTTGTTTTGTCCGATGCTTTATTAAATTGTATTTATGTTGTTTTAACCTATGCTTAATTAAATTTTATTTATGTTGTTTTATCCTATGCTTTATTAAATTGTATTTATGTTGTTTTATCCTATGCTTTATAAATTGTATTTATGTTGTTTTATCCTATGCTTTATTAAATGTGTTTATGTTGTTTTGTCCGATGCTTTATTAAATTGTATTTATGTTGTTTTAACCTATGCTTTATTAAATTTTATTTATGTTGTTTTATCCTATGCTTTATTAAATTGTATTTATGTTGTTTTATCCTATGCTTTATAAATTGTATTTATGTTGTTTTATCCTATGCTTTATTAAATGTGTTTATGTTGTTTTGTCCGATGCTTTATTAAATTGTATTTATGTTGTTTTAACCTATGCTTTATTAAATTTTATTTATGTTGTTTTATCCTATGCTTTATTAAATTGTATTTATGTTGTTTTATCCTATGCTTTATTAAATTGTATTTATGTTGTTTTAACCTATGCTTTATTAAATTGTATTTAATTTGTTTTATCCTATGCTTTATTAAATTGTATTTATGTAGTTTTAGCCTATGCTTTATGAAATTGTATTTATGTTGTTTTATCCTATGCTTTATTAAATTGTATTTATGTTGTTTTAACCTATGCTTTATTAAATTGTATTTATGTTGTTTTATCCTATGCTTTATTAAATTGTATTTATGTTGTTTTAACCTATGCTTTATTAAATTGTATTCATGTTGTTTTATCTTATGCTTTATTAAATTGTATTTATGTTGTTTTATCCTATGCTTTATTAAATTGTATTTATGTTGTTTTATCCTATGCTTTATTAAATTGAATTTATGTTGTTTTGTCCTATGCTTTATTAAATTGTATTTATGTTGTTTTGTCCTATGCTTTATTAAATTGTATTTATGTTGTTTATCCTATGTTTCATTAAATTGTATTTATGTTGTTTTATCCTATGCTTTATTAAATTGAATTTATGTTGTTTTGTCCTATGCTTTATTAAATTGTATTTATGTTGTTTTATCCTATGCTTTATTAAATTGTATTTATGTTGTTTTAACGTATGCTTTATTAAATTGTATTTATGTTGTTTTATCCTATGCTTTATTAAATTTTATTTATGTTGTTTTATTCTATGCTTTATTAAATTGTATTTATGTTGTTTTATCCTATGCTTTATTAAATTGTATTTATGTTGTTTTAACCTATGCTTTATTTAATTGTATTTATGTTGTTTTAACGTATGCTTTATTAAATTGTATTTATGTTGTTTTATCCTATGCTTTATTAAATTGTATTTATGTTGTTTTATCCTATGCTTTATTAAATTGTATTTATGTTGTTTTATCCTATGCTTTATTAAATTGTATTTATGTTGTTTTAACCTATGCTTTATTTAATTGTATTTATGTTGTTTTAACGTATGCTTTATTAAATTTTATTTATGTTGTTTTATCCTATGCTTTATTAAATTGTATTTATGTTGTTTTATCCTATGCTTTATAAATTGTATTTATGTTGTTTTATCCTATGCTTTATTAAATTGTATTTATGTTGTTTTGTCCGATGCTTTATTAAATTGTATTTATGTTGTTTTAACCTATGCTTTATTAAATTTTATTTATGTTGTTTTATCCTATGCTTTATTAAATTGTATTTATGTTGTTTTATCCTATGCTTTATAAATTGTATTTATGTTGTTTTATCCTATGCTTTATTAAATGTGTTTATGTTGTTTTGTCCGATGCTTTATTAAATTGTATTTATGTTGTTTTAACCTATGCTTTATTAAATTTTATTTATGTTGTTTTATCCTATGCTTTATTAAATTGTATTTATGTTGTTTTATCCAATGCTTTATTAAATTGTATTTATGTTGTTTTAACCTATGCTTTATTAAATTGTATTTAATTTGTTTTATCCTATGCTTTATTAAATTGTATTTAATTTGTTTTAGCCTATGCTTTATGAAATTGTATTTATGTTGTTTTATCCTATGCTTTATTAAATTGTATTTATGTTGTTTTAACCTATGCTTTATTAAATTGTATTTATGTTGTTTTATCCTATGCTTTATTAAATTGTATTTATGTTGTTTTAACCTATGCTTTATTAAATTGTATTCATGTTGTTTTATCTTATGCTTTATTAAATTGTATTTATGTTGTTTTATCCTATGCTTTATTAAATTGTATTTATGTTGTTTATCCTATGTTTCATTAAAATGTATTTATGTTGTTTTATCCTATGCTTTATTAAATTGAATTTATGTTGTTTTGTCCTATGCTTTATTAAATTGTATTTATGTTGTTTTATCCTATGCTTTATTAAATTGTATTTCTGTGGTTTTATCCTATGCTTTATTAAATTGTATTTATGTTGTTTTAACCTATGCTTTATTAAATTGTATTTATGTTGTTTTATCCTATGCTTTATTAAATTGTATTTATGTTGTTTTAACCTATGCTTTATTAAATTGTATTCATGTTGTTTTATCTTATGCTTTATTAAATTGTATTTATGTTGTTTTATCCTATGCTTTATTAAATTGTATTTATGTTGTTTTATCCTATGCTTTATTAAATTGAATTTATGTTGTTTTGTCCTATGCTTTATTAAATTGTATTTATGTTGTTTTGTCCTATGCTTTATTAAATTGTATTTATGTTGTTTATCCTATGTTTCATTAAATTGTATTTATGTTGTTTTATCCTATGCTTTATTAAATTGAATTTATGTTGTTTTGTCCTATGCTTTATTAAATTGTATTTATGTTGTTTTATCCTATGCTTTATTAAATTGTATTTATGTTGTTTTATCCTATGCTTTATTAAATTGTATTTCTGTGGTTTTATCCTATGCTTTATTAAATTGTATTTATGTTGTTTTAAACTATGCTTTATTAAATTGTATTTATGTTGTTTTAACCTATGCTTTATTAAATTTTATTTATGTTGTTTTATCCTATGCTTTATTAAATTGTATTTATGTTGTTTTATCCTATGCTTTATTAAATTGTATTTATGTTGTTTTATCCTATGCTTTATTAAATTGTATTTATGTTGTTTTATCCTATGCTTTATTAAATTGTATTTCTGTGGTTTTATCCTATGCTTTATTAAATTGTATTTATGTTGTTTTATCCTATGCTTTATTAAATTGTATTTATGTTGTTTTAACCTATGCTTTATTAAATTGTATTCATGTTGTTTTATCTTATGCTTTATTAAATTGTATTTATGTTGTTTTATCCTATGCTTTATTAAATTGTATTTATGTTGTTTTATCCTATGCTTTATTAAATTGAATTTATGTTGTTTTGTCCTATGCTTTATTAAATTGTATTTATGTTGTTTTGTCCTATGCTTTATTAAATTGTATTTATGTTGTTTATCCTATGTTTCATTAAATTGTATTTATGTTGTTTTATCCTATGCTTTATTAAATTGAATTTATGTTGTTTTGTCCTATGCTTTATTAAATTGTATTTATGTTGTTTTATCCTATGCTTTATTAAATTGTATTTATGTTGTTTTATTCTATGCTTTATTAAATTGTATTTATGTTGTTTTATCCTATGCTTTATTAAATTGTATTTATGTTGTTTTATCCTATGCTTTATTAAATTGTATTTATGTTGTTTTATCCTATGCTTTATTAAATTGTATTTATGTTGTTTTAACCTATGCTTTATTTAATTGTATTTATGTTGTTTTAACGTATGCTTTATTAAATTTTATTTATGTTGTTTTATCCTATGCTTTATTAAATTGTATTTATGTTGTTTTATCCTATGCTTTATAAATTGTATTTATGTTGTTTTATCCTATGCTTTATGAAATTGTATTTATGTTGTTTTGTCCGATGCTTTATTAAATTGTATTTATGTTGTTTTAACCTATGCTTAATTAAATTTTATTTATGTTGTTTTATCCTATGCTTTATTAAATTGTATTTATGTTGTTTTATCCTATGCTTTATAAATTGTATTTATGTTGTTTTATCCTATGCTTTATTAAATGTGTTTATGTTGTTTTGTCCGATGCTTTATTAAATTGTATTTATGTTGTTTTAACCTATGCTTTATTAAATTTTATTTATGTTGTTTTATCCTATGCTTTATTAAATTGTATTTATGTTGTTTTATCCTATGCTTTATAAATTGTATTTATGTTGTTTTATCCTATGCTTTATTAAATGTGTTTATGTTGTTTTGTCCGATGCTTTATTAAATTGTATTTATGTTGTTTTAACCTATGCTTTATTAAATTTTATTTATGTTGTTTTATCCTATGCTTTATTAAATTGTATTTATGTTGTTTTATCCTATGCTTTATTAAATTGTATTTATGTTGTTTTAACCTATGCTTTATTAAATTGTATTTAATTTGTTTTATCCTATGCTTTATTAAATTGTATTTATGTAGTTTTAGCCTATGCTTTATGAAATTGTATTTATGTTGTTTTATCCTATGCTTTATTAAATTGTATTTATGTTGTTTTAACCTATGCTTTATTAAATTGTATTTATGTTGTTTTATCCTATGCTTTATTAAATTGTATTTATGTTGTTTTAACCTATGCTTTATTAAATTGTATTCATGTTGTTTTATCTTATGCTTTATTAAATTGTATTTATGTTGTTTTATCCTATGCTTTATTAAATTGTATTTATGTTGTTTTATCCTATGCTTTATTAAATTGAATTTATGTTGTTTTGTCCTATGCTTTATTAAATTGTATTTATGTTGTTTTGTCCTATGCTTTATTAAATTGTATTTATGTTGTTTATCCTATGTTTCATTAAATTGTATTTATGTTGTTTTATCCTATGCTTTATTAAATTGAATTTATGTTGTTTTGTCCTATGCTTTATTAAATTGTATTTATGTTGTTTTATCCTATGCTTTATTAAATTGTATTTATGTTGTTTTAACGTATGCTTTATTAAATTGTATTTATGTTGTTTTATCCTATGCTTTATTAAATTTTATTTATGTTGTTTTATTCTATGCTTTATTAAATTGTATTTATGTTGTTTTATCCTATGCTTTATTAAATTGTATTTATGTTGTTTTAACCTATGCTTTATTTAATTGTATTTATGTTGTTTTAACGTATGCTTTATTAAATTGTATTTATGTTGTTTTATCCTATGCTTTATTAAATTGTATTTATGTTGTTTTATCCTATGCTTTATTAAATTGTATTTATGTTGTTTTATCCTATGCTTTATTAAATTGTATTTATGTTGTTTTAACCTATGCTTTATTTAATTGTATTTATGTTGTTTTAACGTATGCTTTATTAAATTTTATTTATGTTGTTTTATCCTATGCTTTATTAAATTGTATTTATGTTGTTTTATCCTATGCTTTATAAATTGTATTTATGTTGTTTTATCCTATGCTTTATTAAATTGTATTTATGTTGTTTTGTCCGATGCTTTATTAAATTGTATTTATGTTGTTTTAACCTATGCTTTATTAAATTTTATTTATGTTGTTTTATCCTATGCTTTATTAAATTGTATTTATGTTGTTTTATCCTATGCTTTATAAATTGTATTTATGTTGTTTTATCCTATGCTTTATTAAATGTGTTTATGTTGTTTTGTCCGATGCTTTATTAAATTGTATTTATGTTGTTTTAACCTATGCTTTATTAAATTTTATTTATGTTGTTTTATCCTATGCTTTATTAAATTGTATTTATGTTGTTTTATCCAATGCTTTATTAAATTGTATTTATGTTGTTTTAACCTATGCTTTATTAAATTGTATTTAATTTGTTTTATCCTATGCTTTATTAAATTGTATTTAATTTGTTTTAGCCTATGCTTTATGAAATTGTATTTATGTTGTTTTATCCTATGCTTTATTAAATTGTATTTATGTTGTTTTAACCTATGCTTTATTAAATTGTATTTATGTTGTTTTATCCTATGCTTTATTAAATTGTATTTATGTTGTTTTAACCTATGCTTTATTAAATTGTATTCATGTTGTTTTATCTTATGCTTTATTAAATTGTATTTATGTTGTTTTATCCTATGCTTTATTAAATTGTATTTATGTTGTTTATCCTATGTTTCATTAAAATGTATTTATGTTGTTTTATCCTATGCTTTATTAAATTGAATTTATGTTGTTTTGTCCTATGCTTTATTAAATTGTATTTATGTTGTTTTATCCTATGCTTTATTAAATTGTATTTCTGTGGTTTTATCCTATGCTTTATTAAATTGTATTTATGTTGTTTTAACCTATGCTTTATTAAATTGTATTTATGTTGTTTTATCCTATGCTTTATTAAATTGTATTTATGTTGTTTTAACCTATGCTTTATTAAATTGTATTCATGTTGTTTTATCTTATGCTTTATTAAATTGTATTTATGTTGTTTTATCCTATGCTTTATTAAATTGTATTTATGTTGTTTTATCCTATGCTTTATTAAATTGAATTTATGTTGTTTTGTCCTATGCTTTATTAAATTGTATTTATGTTGTTTTGTCCTATGCTTTATTAAATTGTATTTATGTTGTTTATCCTATGTTTCATTAAATTGTATTTATGTTGTTTTATCCTATGCTTTATTAAATTGAATTTATGTTGTTTTGTCCTATGCTTTATTAAATTGTATTTATGTTGTTTTATCCTATGCTTTATTAAATTGTATTTATGTTGTTTTATCCTATGCTTTATTAAATTGTATTTCTGTGGTTTTATCCTATGCTTTATTAAATTGTATTTATGTTGTTTTAAACTATGCTTTATTAAATTGTATTTATGTTGTTTTAACCTATGCTTTATTAAATTTTATTTATGTTGTTTTATCCTATGCTTTATTAAATTGTATTTATGTTGTTTTATCCTATGCTTTATTAAATTGTATTTATGTTGTTTTATCCTATGCTTTATTAAATTGTATTTATGTTGTTTTATCCTATGCTTTATTAAATTGTATTTCTGTGGTTTTATCCTATGCTTTATTAAATTGTATTTATGTTGTTTTAAACTATGCTTTATTAAATTGTATTTATGTTGTTTTATCCTATGCTTTATTAAATTGTATTTATGTTTTTTTATCCTATGCTTTATTAAATTGAATTTATGTTGTTTTATCCTATGCTTTATTAAATTGTATTTAATTTGTTTTATCCTATGCTTTATTAAATTGTATTTATGTAGTTTTAGCCTATGCTTTATTAAATTGTATTCATGTTGTTTTATCTTATGCTTTACTAAATTATATTCATGTTGTTTTATCTTATGCTTTATTAAATAGTATTTATGTTGTTTTAACATATGCTTAATTAAATTGTATTTATGTTGTTTTGTCCTATGCTTTATTAAATTGTATTTATGTTGTTTATCCTATGTTTCATTAAATTGAATTTATGTTGTTTTATCCTATGCTTTATTAAATTGTATTTAATTTGTTTTATCCTATGCTTTATTAAAGTGTATTTATGTTGTTTTAGCCTATGCTTTATTAAATTGTATTTATGTTGTTTTATCCTATGCTTTATTAAATTGTATTTATGTTGTTTTATCCTATGCTTTATAAATTGTATTTATGTTGTTTTGTCCTATGCTTTATTAAATTGTATTTATGTTGTTTATCCTATGTTTTATTAAATTGTATTTATGTTGTTTTATCCTATGCTTTATTAAATTGTATTTATGTTGTTTTAAACTATGCTTTATTAAATTGTATTTATGTTGTTTTAACCTATGCTTTATTAAATTGTATTTATGTTGTTTTATCCTATGCTTTATTAAATTGTATTTATGTTGTTTTATCCTATGCTTTATTAAATTGTATTTATGTTGTTTTATCCTATGCTTTATTAAATTGTATTTATGTTGTTTTATCCTATGCTTTATTAAATTGTATTTCTGTGGTTTTATCCTATGCTTTATTAAATTGTATTTATGTTGTTTTAAACTATGCTTTATTAAATTGTATTTATGTTGTTTTATCTTATGCTTTACTAAATTATATTCATGTTGTTTTATCTTATGCTTTATTAAATAGTATTTATGTTGTTTTAACATATGCTTAATTAAATTGTATTTATGTTGTTTTGTCCTATGCTTTATTAAATTGTATTTATGTTGTTTATCCTATGTTTCATTAAATTGTATATATGTTGTTTTATCCTATGCTTTATTAAATTGTATTTATGTTGTTTTAAACTATGCTTTATTAAATTGTATTTATGTTGTTTTAACCTATGCTTTATTAAATTTTATTTATGTTGTTTTATCCTATGCTTTATTAAATTGTATTTATGTTGTTTTATCCTATGCTTTATTAAATTGTATTTATGTTGTTTTATCCTATGCTTTATTAAATTGTATTTATGTTGTTTTATCCTATGCTTTATTAAATTGTATTTCTGTGGTTTTATCCTATGCTTTATTAAATTGTATTTATGTTGTTTTAAACTATGCTTTATTAAATTGTATTTATGTTGTTTTATCCTATGCTTTATTAAATTGTATTTATGTTTTTTTATCCTATGCTTTATTAAATTGAATTTATGTTGTTTTATCCTATGCTTTATTAAATTGTATTTAATTTGTTTTATCCTATGCTTTATTAAATTGTATTTATGTAGTTTTAGCCTATGCTTTATTAAATTGTATTTATGTTGTTTTATCCTATGCTTTATTAAATTGTATTCATGTTGTTTTATCTTATGCTTTACTAAATTATATTCATGTTGTTTTATCTTATGCTTTATTAAATAGTATTTATGTTGTTTTAACATATGCTTAATTAAATTGTATTTATGTTGTTTTGTCCTATGCTTTATTAATTTGTATTTATGTTGTTTATCCTATGTTTCATTAAATTGAATTTATGTTGTTTTATCCTATGCTTTATTAAATTGTATTTATGTTGTTTTGTCCTATGCTTTATTAAATTGTATTTATGTTGTTTTAACCTATGCTTTATTAAATTTTATTTATGTTGTTTTATCCTATGCTTTATTAAATTGTATTTATGTTGTTTTATCCTATGCTTTATTAAATTGTATTTATGTTGTTTTAACCTATGCTTTATTAAATTGTATTTAATTTGTTTTATCCTATGCTTTATTAAATTGTATTTAATTTGTTTTAGCCTATGCTTTATGAAATTGTATTTATGTTGTTTTATCCTATGCTTTATTAAATTGTATTTATGTTGTTTTAACCTATGCTTTATTAAATTGTATTTATGTTGTTTTATCCTATGCTTTATTAAATTGTATTTATGTTGTTTTAACCTATGCTTTATTAAATTGTATTCATGTTGTTTTATTTTATGCTTTATTAAATTGTATTTATGTTGTTTTATCCTATGCTTTATTAAATTGTATTTATGTTGTTTTATCCTATGCTTTATTAAATTGAATTTATGTTGTTTTGTCCTATGCTTTATTAAATTGTATTTATGTTGTTTTGTCCTATGCTTTATTAAATTGTATTTATGTTGTTTATCCTATGTTTCATTAAATTGTATTTATGTTGTTTTATCCTATGCTTTATTAAATTGAATTTATGTTGTTTTGTCCTATGCTTTATTAAATTGTATTTATGTTGTTTTATCCTATGCTTTATTAAATTGTATTTATGTTGTTTGATCCTATGCTTTATTAAATTGTATTTCTGTGGTTTTATCCTATGCTTTATTAAATTGTATTTATGTTGTTTTAACCTATGCTTTATTAAATTGTATTTATGTTGTTTTATCCTATGCTTTATTAAATTGTATTTATGTTGTTTTAACCTATGCTTTATTAAATTGTATTCATGTTGTTTTATCTTATGCTTTATTAAATTGTATTTATGTTGTTTTATCCTATGCTTTATTAAATTGTATTTATGTTGTTTTATCCTATGCTTTATTAAATTGAATTTATGTTGTTTTGTCCTATGCTTTATTAAATTGTATTTATGTTGTTTTGTCCTATGCTTTATTAAATTGTATTTATGTTGTTTATCCTATGTTTCATTAAATTGTATTTATGTTGTTTTATCCTATGCTTTATTAAATTGAATTTATGTTGTTTTGTCCTATGCTTTATTAAATTGTATTTATGTTGTTTTATCCTATGCTTTATTAAATTGTATTTATGTTGTTTTATCCTATGCTTTATTAAAATGTATTTCTGTGGTTTTATCCTATGCTTTATTAAATTTTATTTATGTTGTTTTAAACTATGCTTTATTAAATTGTATTTATGTTGTTTTAACCTATGCTTTATTAAATTTTATTTATGTTGTTTTATCCTATGCTTTATTAAATTGTATTTATGTTGTTTTATCCTATGCTTTATTAAATTGTATTTATGTTGTTTTATCCTATGCTTTATTAAATTGTATTTATGTTGTTTTATCTTATGCTTTATTAAATTGTATTTCTGTGGTTTTATCCTATGCTTTATTAAATTGTATTTATGTTGTTTTAAACTATGCTTTATTAAATTGTATTTATGTTGTTTTATCCTATGCTTTATTAAATTGTATTTATGTTTTTTTATCCTATGCTTTATTAAATTGAATTTATGTTGTTTTATCCTATGCTTTATTAAATTGTATTTAATTTGTTTTATCCTATGCTTTATTAAATTGAATTTATGTTGTTTTGTCCTATGCTTTATTAAATTGTATTTATGTTGTTTTATCCTATGCTTTATTAAATTGTATTTATGTTGTTTGATCCTATGCTTTATTAAATTGTATTTCTGTTGTTTTATCCTATGCTTTATTAAATTGTATTTATGTTGTTTTAACCTATGCTTTATTAAATTGTATTTATGTTGTTTTATCCTATGCTTTATTAAATTGTATTTATGTTGTTTTAACCTATGCTTTATTAAATTGTATTCATGTTGTTTTATCTTATGCTTTATTAAATTGTATTTATGTTGTTTTATCCTATGCTTTATTAAATTGTATTTATGTTGTTTTGTCCTATGCTTTATTAAATTGTATTTATGTTGTTTATCCTATGTTTCATTAAATTGTATTTATGTTGTTTTATCCTATGCTTTATTAAATTGAATTTATGTTGTTTTGTCCTATGCTTTATTAAATTGTATTTATGTTGTTTTATCCTATGCTTTATTAAATTGTATTTATGTTGTTTTATCCTATGCTTTATTAAATTGTATTTCTGTGGTTTTATCCTATGCTTTATTAAATTTTATTTATGTTGTTTTAAACTATGCTTTATTAAATTGTATTTATGTTGTTTTAACCTATGCTTTATTAAATTTTATTTATGTTGTTTTATCCTATGCTTTATTAAATTGTATTTATGTTGTTTTATCCTATGCTTTATTAAATTGTATTTATGTTGTTTTATCCTATGCTTTATTAAATTGTATTTATGTTGTTTTATCTTATGCTTTATTAAATTGTATTTCTGTGGTTTTATCCTATGCTTTATTAAATTGTATTTATGTTGTTTTAAACTATGCTTTATTAAATTGTATTTATGTTGTTTTATCCTATGCTTTATTAAATTGTATTTATGTTTTTTTATCCTATGCTTTATTAAATTGAATTTATGTTGTTTTATCCTATGCTTTATTAAATTGTATTTAATTTGTTTTATCCTATGCTTTATTAAATTGTATTTATGTAGTTTTAGCCTATGCTTTATTAAATTGTATTTATGTTGTTTTATCCTATGCTTTATTAAATTGTATTCATGTTGTTTTATCTTATGCTTTACTAAATTATATTCATGTTGTTTTATCTTATGCTTTATTAAATAGTATTTATGTTGTTTTAACATATGCTTAATTAAATTGTATTTATGTTGTTTTGTCCTATGCTTTATTAAATTGTATTTATGTTGTTTATCCTATGTTTCATTAAATTGAATTTATGTTGTTTTATCCTATGCTTTATTAAATTGTATTTAATTTGTTTTATCCTATGCTTTATTAAAGTGTATTTATGTTGTTTTAGCCTATGCTTTATTAAATTGTATTTATGTTGTTTTATCCTATGCTTTATTAAATTGTATTTATGTTGTTTTATCCTATGCTTTATAAATTGTATTTATGTTGTTTTGTCCTATGCTTTATTAAATTGTATTTATGTTGTTTATCCTATGTTTCATTAAATTGTATTTATGTTGTTTTATCCTATGCTTTATTAAATTGTATTTATGTTGTTTTAAACTATGCTTTATTAAATTGTATTTATGTTGTTTTAACCTATGCTTTATTAAATTTTATTTATGTTGTTTTATCCTATGCTTTATTAAATTGTATTTATGTTGTTTTATCCTATGCTTTATTAAATTGTATTTATGTTGTTTTATCCTATGCTTTATTAAATTGTATTTATGTTGTTTTATCCTATGCTTTATTAAATTGTATTTCTGTGGTTTTATCCTATGCTTTATTAAATTGTATTTATGTTGTTTTATCCTATGCTTTATTAAATTGTATTTATGTTGTTTTATCCTATGCTTTATTAAATTGTATTTCTGTGGTTTTATCCTATGCTTTATTAAATTGTATTTATGTTGTTTTAAACTATGCTTTATTAAATTGTATTTATGTTGTTTTATCTTATGCTTTATTAAATTGTATTTATGTTGTTTTATCCTATGCTTTATTAAATTGTATTTATGTTGTTTTATCCTATGCTTTATTAAATTGAATTTATGTTGTTTTGTCCTATGCTTTATTAAATTGTATTTATGTTGTTTTGTCCTATGCTTTATTAAATTGTATTTATGTTGTTTATCCTATGTTTCATTAAATTGTATTTATGTTGTTTTGTCCTATGCTTTATTAAATTGTATTTATGTTGTTTTGTCCTATGCTTTATTAAATTGTATTTATGTTGTTTATCCTATGTTTCATTAAATTGTATTTATGTTGTTTTATCCTATGCTTTATTAAATTGAATTTATGTTGTTTTGTCCTATGTTTTATTAAATTGTATTTATGTTGTTTTATCCTATGCTTTATTAAATTGTATTTATGTTGTTTTATCCTATGCTTTATTAAATTGTATTTCTGTGGTTTTATCCTATGCTTTATTAAATTGTATTTATGTTGTTTTAACCTATGCTTTATTAAATTGTATTTATGTTGTTTTATCCTATGCTTTATTAAATTGTATTTATGTTGTTTTAACCTATGCTTTATTAAATTGTATTCATGTTGTTTTATCTTATGCTTTATTAAATTGTATTTATGTTGTTTTATCCTATGCTTTATTAAATTGTATTTATGTTGTTTTATCCTATGCTTTATTAAATTGAATTTATGTTGTTTTGTCCTATGCTTTATTAAATTGTATTTATGTTGTTTTATCCTATGCTTTATTAAATTGTATTTATGTTGTTTTATCCTATGCTTTATAAATTGTATTTATGTTGTTTTATCCTATGCTTTATTAAATGTGTTTATGTTGTTTTGTCCGATGCTTTATTAAATTGTATTTATGTTGTTTTAACCTATGCTTTATTAAATTTTATTTATGTTGTTTTATCCTATGCTTTATTAAATTGTATTTATGTTGTTTTATCCTATGCTTTATTAAATTGTATTTATGTTGTTTTATCCTATGCTTTATTAAATTGTATTTATGTTGTTTTATCCTATGCTTTATTAAATTGTATTTATGTTGTTTTATCCTATGCTTTATTAAATTGTATTTCTGTGGTTTTATCCTATGCTTTATTAAATTGTATTTATGTTGTTTTAAACTATGCTTTATTAAATTGTATTTATGTTGTTTTATCCTATGCTTTATTAAATTGTATTTATGTTTTTTTATCCTATGCTTTATTAAATTGAATTTATGTTGTTTTATCCTATGCTTTATTAAATTGTATTTAATTTGTTTTATCCTATGCTTTATTAAATTGTATTTATGTAGTTTTAGCCTATGCTTTATTAAATTGTATTTATGTTGTTTTATCCTATGCTTTATTAAATTGTATTCATGTTGTTTTATCTTATGCTTTACTAAATTATATTCATGTTGTTTTATCTTATGCTTTATTAAATAGTATTTATGTTGTTTTAACATATGCTTAATTAAATTGTATTTATGTTGTTTTGTCCTATGCTTTATTAAATTGTATTTATGTTGTTTATCCTATGTTTCATTAAATTGAATTTATGTTGTTTTATCCTATGCTTTATTAAATTGTATTTATGTTGTTTTGTCCTATGCTTTATTAAATTGTATTTATGTTGTTTTAACCTATGCTTTATTAAATTTTATTTATGTTGTTTTATCCTATGCTTTATTAAATTGTATTTATGTTGTTTTATCCTATGCTTTATTAAATTGTATTTATGTTGTTTTAACCTATGCTTTATTAAATTGTATTTAATTTGTTTTATCCTATGCTTTATTAAATTGTATTTAATTTGTTTTAGCCTATGCTTTATGAAATTGTATGTATGTTGTTTTATCCTATGCTTTATTAAATTGTATTTATGTTGTTTTAACCTATGCTTTATTAAATTGTATTTATGTTGTTTTATCCTATGCTTTATTAAATTGTATTTATGTTGTTTTAACCTATGCTTTATTAAATTGTATTCATGTTGTTTTATTTTATGCTTTATTAAATTGTATTTATGTTGTTTTATCCTATGCTTTATTAAATTGTATTTATGTTGTTTTATCCTATGCTTTATTAAATTGAATTTATGTTGTTTTGTCCTATGCTTTATTAAATTGTATTTATGTTGTTTTGTCCTATGCTTTATTAAATTGTATTTATGTTGTTTATCCTATGTTTCATTAAATTGTATTTATGTTGTTTTATCCTATGCTTTATTAAATTGAATTTATGTTGTTTTGTCCTATGCTTTATTAAATTGTATTTATGTTGTTTTATCCTATGCTTTATTAAATTGTATTTATGTTGTTTGATCCTATGCTTTATTAAATTGTATTTCTGTGGTTTTATCCTATGCTTTATTAAATTGTATTTATGTTGTTTTAACCTATGCTTTATTAAATTGTATTTATGTTGTTTTATCCTATGCTTTATTAAATTGTATTTATGTTGTTTTAACCTTTGCTTTATTAAATTGTATTCATGTTGTTTTATCTTATGCTTTATTAAATTGTATTTATGTTGTTTTATCCTATGCTTTATTAAATTGTATTTATGTTGTTTTATCCTATGCTTTATTAAATTGAATTTATGTTGTTTTGTCCTATGCTTTATTAAATTGTATTTATGTTGTTTTGTCCTATGCTTTATTAAATTGTATTTATGTTGTTTATCCTATGTTTCATTAAATTGTATTTATGTTGTTTTATCCTATGCTTTATTAAATTGAATTTATGTTGTTTTGTCCTATGCTTTATTAAATTGTATTTATGTTGTTTTATCCTATGCTTTATTAAATTGTATTTATGTTGTTTTATCCTATGCTTTATTAAATTGTATTTCTGTGGTTTTATCCTATGCTTTATTAAATTTTATTTATGTTGTTTTAAACTATGCTTTATTAAATTGTATTTATGTTGTTTTAACCTATGCTTTATTAAATTTTATTTATGTTGTTTTATCCTATGCTTTATTAAATTGTATTTATGTTGTTTTATCCTATGCTTTATTAAATTGTATTTATGTTGTTTTATCCTATGCTTTATTAAATTGTATTTATGTTGTTTTATCTTATGCTTTATTAAATTGTATTTCTGTGGTTTTATCCTATGCTTTATTAAATTGTATTTATGTTGTTTTAAACTATGCTTTATTAAATTGTATTTATGTTGTTTTATCCTATGCTTTATTAAATTGTATTTATGTTTTTTTATCCTATGCTTTATTAAATTGAATTTATGTTGTTTTATCCTATGCTTTATTAAATTGTATTTAATTTGTTTTATCCTATGCTTTATTAAATTGAATTTATGTTGTTTTGTCCTATGCTTTATTAAATTGTATTTATGTTGTTTTATCCTATGCTTTATTAAATTGTATTTATGTTGTTTGATCCTATGCTTTATTAAATTGTATTTCTGTTGTTTTATCCTATGCTTTATTAAATTGTATTTATGTTGTTTTAACCTATGCTTTATTAAATTGTATTTATGTTGTTTTATCCTATGCTTTATTAAATTGTATTTATGTTGTTTTAACCTATGCTTTATTAAATTGTATTTATGTTGTTTTATCCTATGCTTTATTAAATTGTATTTATGTTGTTTTATCCTATGCTTTATTAAATTGTATTTCTGTGGTTTTATCCTATGCTTTATTAAATTGTATTTATGTTGTTTTATCCTATGCTTTATTAAATTGTATTTATGTTGTTTTATCCTATGCTTTATTAAATTGTATTTCTGTGGTTTTATCCTATGCTTTATTAAATTGTATTTATGTTGTTTTATCCTATGCTTTATTAAATTGTATTTATGTTGTTTTATCCTATGCTTTATTAAATTGTATTTCTGTGGTTTTATCCTATGCTTTATTAAATTGTATTTATGTTGTTTTAAACTATGCTTTATTAAATTGTATTTATGTTGTTTTATCTTATGCTTTATTAAATTGTAT
Source organism: Phyllobates terribilis (assembly GCF_046119375.1). Taxonomy (NCBI): domain Eukaryota; kingdom Metazoa; phylum Chordata; class Amphibia; order Anura; family Dendrobatidae; genus Phyllobates; species Phyllobates terribilis. Next base: position 21,422,791 of record NW_027362778.1, read on the forward strand.
TTATGTTGTTTTATCCTATGCTTTATTAAATTGTATTTATGTTGTTTTATCCTATGCTTTATTAAATTGAATTTATGTTGTTTTGTCCTATGCTTTATTAAATTGTATTTATGTTGTTTTGTCCTATGCTTTATTAAATTGTATTTATGTTGTTTATCCTATGTTTCATTAAATTGTATTTATGTTGTTTTGTCCTATGCTTTATTAAATTGTATTTATGTTGTTTTGTCCTATGCTTTATTAAATTGTATTTATGTTGTTTATCCTATGTTTCATTAAATTGTATTTATGTTGTTTTATCCTATGCTTTATTAAATTGAATTTATGTTGTTTTGTCCTATGTTTTATTAAATTGTATTTATGTTGTTTTATCCTATGCTTTATTAAATTGTATTTATGTTGTTTTATCCTATGCTTTATTAAATTGTATTTCTGTGGTTTTATCCTATGCTTTATTAAATTGTATTTATGTTGTTTTAACCTATGCTTTATTAAATTGTATTTATGTTGTTTTATCCTATGCTTTATTAAATTGTATTTATGTTGTTTTAACCTATGCTTTATTAAATTGTATTCATGTTGTTTTATCTTATGCTTTATTAAATTGTATTTATGTTGTTTTATCCTATGCTTTATTAAATTGTATTTATGTTGTTTTATCCTATGCTTTATTAAATTGAATTTATGTTGTTTTGTCCTATGCTTTATTAAATTGTATTTATGTTGTTTTATCCTATGCTTTATTAAATTGTATTTATGTTGTTTTATCCTATGCTTTATAAATTGTATTTATGTTGTTTTATCCTATGCTTTATTAAATGTGTTTATGTTGTTTTGTCCGATGCTTTATTAAATTGTATTTATGTTGTTTTAACCTATGCTTTATTAAATTTTATTTATGTTGTTTTATCCTATGCTTTATTAAATTGTATTTATGTTGTTTTATCCTATGCTTTATTAAATTGTATTTATGTTGTTTTATCCTATGCTTTATTAAATTGTATTTATGTTGTTTTATCCTATGCTTTATTAAATTGTATTTATGTTGTTTTATCCTATGCTTTATTAAATTGTATTTCTGTGGTTTTATCCTATGCTTTATTAAATTGTATTTATGTTGTTTTAAACTATGCTTTATTAAATTGTATTTATGTTGTTTTATCCTATGCTTTATTAAATTGTATTTATGTTTTTTTATCCTATGCTTTATTAAATTGAATTTATGTTGTTTTATCCTATGCTTTATTAAATTGTATTTAATTTGTTTTATCCTATGCTTTATTAAATTGTATTTATGTAGTTTTAGCCTATGCTTTATTAAATTGTATTTATGTTGTTTTATCCTATGCTTTATTAAATTGTATTCATGTTGTTTTATCTTATGCTTTACTAAATTATATTCATGTTGTTTTATCTTATGCTTTATTAAATAGTATTTATGTTGTTTTAACATATGCTTAATTAAATTGTATTTATGTTGTTTTGTCCTATGCTTTATTAAATTGTATTTATGTTGTTTATCCTATGTTTCATTAAATTGAATTTATGTTGTTTTATCCTATGCTTTATTAAATTGTATTTATGTTGTTTTGTCCTATGCTTTATTAAATTGTATTTATGTTGTTTTAACCTATGCTTTATTAAATTTTATTTATGTTGTTTTATCCTATGCTTTATTAAATTGTATTTATGTTGTTTTATCCTATGCTTTATTAAATTGTATTTATGTTGTTTTAACCTATGCTTTATTAAATTGTATTTAATTTGTTTTATCCTATGCTTTATTAAATTGTATTTAATTTGTTTTAGCCTATGCTTTATGAAATTGTATTTATGTTGTTTTATCCTATGCTTTATTAAATTGTATTTATGTTGTTTTAACCTATGCTTTATTAAATTGTATTTATGTTGTTTTATCCTATGCTTTATTAAATTGTATTTATGTTGTTTTAACCTATGCTTTATTAAATTGTATTCATGTTGTTTTATTTTATGCTTTATTAAATTGTATTTATGTTGTTTTATCCTATGCTTTATTAAATTGTATTTATGTTGTTTTATCCTATGCTTTATTAAATTTAATTTATGTTGTTTTGTCCTATGCTTTATTAAATTGTATTTATGTTGTTTTGTCCTATGCTTTATTAAATTGTATTTATGTTGTTTATCCTATGTTTCATTAAATTGTATTTATGTTGTTTTATCCTATGCTTTATTAAATTGAATTTATGTTGTTTTGTCCTATGCTTTATTAAATTGTATTTATGTTGTTTTATCCTATGCTTTATTAAATTGTATTTATGTTGTTTGATCCTATGCTTTATTAAATTGTATTTCTGTGGTTTTATCCTATGCTTTATTAAATTGTATTTATGTTGTTTTAACCTATGCTTTATTAAATTGTATTTATGTTGTTTTATCCTATGCTTTATTAAATTGTATTTATGTTGTTTTAACCTTTGCTTTATTAAATTGTATTCATGTTGTTTTATCTTATGCTTTATTAAATTGTATTTATGTTGTTTTATCCTATGCTTTATTAAATTGTATTTATGTTGTTTTATCCTATGCTTTATTAAATTGAATTTATGTTGTTTTGTCCTATGCTTTATTAAATTGTATTTATGTTGTTTTGTCCTATGCTTTATTAAATTGTATTTATGTTGTTTATCCTATGTTTCATTAAATTGTATTTATGTTGTTTTATCCTATGCTTTATTAAATTGAATTTATGTTGTTTTGTCCTATGCTTTATTAAATTGTATTTATGTTGTTTTATCCTATGCTTTATTAAATTGTATTTATGTTGTTTTATCCTATGCTTTATTAAATTGTATTTCTGTGGTTTTATCCTATGCTTTATTAAATTTTATTTATGTTGTTTTAAACTATGCTTTATTAAATTGTATTTATGTTGTTTTAACCTATGCTTTATTAAATTTTATTTATGTTGTTTTATCCTATGCTTTATTAAATTGTATTTATGTTGTTTTATCCTATGCTTTATTAAATTGTATTTATGTTGTTTTATCCTATGCTTTATTAAATTGTATTTATGTTGTTTTATCTTATGCTTTATTAAATTGTATTTCTGTGGTTTTATCCTATGCTTTATTAAATTGTATTTATGTTGTTTTAAACTATGCTTTATTAAATTGTATTTATGTTGTTTTATCCTATGCTTTATTAAATTGTATTTATGTTTTTTTATCCTATGCTTTATTAAATTGAATTTATGTTGTTTTATCCTATGCTTTATTAAATTGTATTTAATTTGTTTTATCCTATGCTTTATTAAATTGAATTTATGTTGTTTTGTCCTATGCTTTATTAAATTGTATTTATGTTGTTTTATCCTATGCTTTATTAAATTGTATTTATGTTGTTTGATCCTATGCTTTATTAAATTGTATTTCTGTTGTTTTATCCTATGCTTTATTAAATTGTATTTATGTTGTTTTAACCTATGCTTTATTAAATTGTATTTATGTTGTTTTATCCTATGCTTTATTAAATTGTATTTATGTTGTTTTAACCTATGCTTTATTAAATTGTATTCATGTTGTTTTATCTTATGCTTTATTAAATTGTATTTATGTTGTTTTATCCTATGCTTTATTAAATTGTATTTATGTTGTTTTGTCCTATGCTTTATTAAATTGTATTTATGTTGTTTATCCTATGTTTCATTAAATTGTATTTATGTTGTTTTATCCTATGCTTTATTAAATTGAATTTATGTTGTTTTGTCCTATGCTTTATTAAATTGTATTTATGTTGTTTTATCCTATGCTTTATTAAATTGTATTTATGTTGTTTTATCCTATGCTTTATTAAATTGTATTTCTGTTTTTTTATCCTATGCTTTATTAAATTTTATTTATGTTGTTTTAAACTATGCTTTATTAAATTGTATTTATGTTGTTTTAACCTATGCTTTATTAAATTTTATTTATGTTGTTTTATCCTATGCTTTATTAAATTGTATTTATGTTGTTTTATCCTATGCTTTATTAAATTGTATTTATGTTGTTTTATCCTATGCTTTATTAAATTGTATTTATGTTGTTTTATCTTATGCTTTATTAAATTGTATTTCTGTGGTTTTATCCTATGCTTTATTAAATTGTATTTATGTTGTTTTAAACTATGCTTTATTAAATTGTATTTATGTTGTTTTATCCTATGCTTTATTAAATTGTATTTATGTTTTTTTATCCTATGCTTTATTAAATTGAATTTATGTTGTTTTATCCTATGCTTTATTAAATTGTATTTAATTTGTTTTATCCTATGCTTTATTAAATTGTATTTATGTAGTTTTAGCCTATGCTTTATTAAATTGTATTTATGTTGTTTTATCCTATGCTTTATTAAATTGTATTCATGTTGTTTTATCTTATGCTTTACTAAATTATATTCATGTTGTTTTATCTTATGCTTTATTAAATAGTATTTATGTTGTTTTAACATATGCTTTATTAAATTGTATTTATGTTGTTTTATCCTATGCTTTATTAAATTGTATTTAATTTGTTTTATCCTATGCTTTATTAAAGTGTATTTATGTTGTTTTAGCCTATGCTTTATTAAATTGTATTTATGTTGTTTTATCCTATGCTTTATTAAATTGTATTTATGTTGTTTTATCCTATGCTTTATAAATTGTATTTATGTTGTTTTGTCCTATGCTTTATTAAATTGTATTTATGTTGTTTATCCTATGTTTCATTAAATTGTATTTATGTTGTTTTATCCTATGCTTTATTAAATTGTATTTATGTTGTTTTAAACTATGCTTTATTAAATTGTATTTATGTTGTTTTAACCTATGCTTTATTAAATTTTATTTATGTTGTTTTATCCTATGCTTTATTAAATTGTATTTATGTTGTTTTATCCTATGCTTTATTAAATTGTATTTATGTTGTTTTATCCTATGCTTTATTATATTGTATTTATGTTGTTTTATCCTATGCTTTATTAAATTGTATTTATGTTGTTTGATCCTATGCTTTATTAAATTGTATTTCTGTTGTTTTATCCTATGCTTTATTAAATTGTATTTATGTTGTTTTAACCTATGCTTTATTAAATTGTATTTATGTTGTTTTATCCTATGCTTTATTAAATTGTATTTATGTTGTTTTAACCTATGCTTTATTAAATTGTATTCATGTTGTTTTATCTTATGCTTTATTAAATTGTATTTATGTTGTTTTATCCTATGCTTTATTAAATTGTATTTATGTTGTTTTGTCCTATGCTTTATTAAATTGTATTTATGTTGTTTATCCTATGTTTCATTAAATTGTATTTATGTTGTTTTATCCTATGCTTTATTAAATTGAATTTATGTTGTTTTGTCCTATGCTTTATTAAATTGTATTTATGTTGTTTTATCCTATGCTTTATTAAATTGTATTTATGTTGTTTTATCCTATGCTTTATTAAATTGTATTTCTGTTTTTTTATCCTATGCTTTATTAAATTTTATTTATGTTGTTTTAAACTATGCTTTATTAAATTGTATTTATGTTGTTTTAACCTATGCTTTATTAAATTTTATTTATGTTGTTTTATCCTATGCTTTATTAAATTGTATTTATGTTGTTTTATCCTATGCTTTATTAAATTGTATTTATGTTGTTTTATCCTATGCTTTATTAAATTGTATTTATGTTGTTTTATCTTATGCTTTATTAAATTGTATTTCTGTGGTTTTATCCTATGCTTTATTAAATTGTATTTATGTTGTTTTAAACTATGCTTTATTAAATTGTATTTATGTTGTTTTATCCTATGCTTTATTAAATTGTATTTATGTTTTTTTATCCTATGCTTTATTAAATTGAATTTATGTTGTTTTATCCTATGCTTTATTAAATTGTATTTAATTTGTTTTATCCTATGCTTTATTAAATTGTATTTATGTAGTTTTAGCCTATGCTTTATTAAATTGTATTTATGTTGTTTTATCCTATGCTTTATTAAATTGTATTCATGTTGTTTTATCTTATGCTTTACTAAATTATATTCATGTTGTTTTATCTTATGCTTTATTAAATAGTATTTATGTTGTTTTAACATATGCTTTATTAAATTGTATTTATGTTGTTTTATCCTATGCTTTATTAAATTGTATTTAATTTGTTTTATCCTATGCTTTATTAAAGTGTATTTATGTTGTTTTAGCCTATGCTTTATTAAATTGTATTTATGTTGTTTTATCCTATGCTTTATTAAATTGTATTTATGTTGTTTTATCCTATGCTTTATAAATTGTATTTATGTTGTTTTGTCCTATGCTTTATTAAATTGTATTTATGTTGTTTATCCTATGTTTCATTAAATTGTATTTATGTTGTTTTATCCTATGCTTTATTAAATTGTATTTATGTTGTTTTAAACTATGCTTTATTAAATTGTATTTATGTTGTTTTAACCTATGCTTTATTAAATTTTATTTATGTTGTTTTATCCTATGCTTTATTAAATTGTATTTATGTTGTTTTATCCTATGCTTTATTAAATTGTATTTATGTTGTTTTATCCTATGCTTTATTATATTGTATTTATGTTGTTTTATCCTATGCTTTATTAAATTGTATTTCTGTGGTTTTATCCTATGCTTTATTAAATTGTATTTATGTTGTTTTAAACTATGCTTTATTAAATTGTATTTATGTTGTTTTATCTTATGCTTTATTAAATTGTATTTATGTTGTTTTATCCTATGCTTTATTAAATTGTATTTATGTTGTTTTATCCTATGCTTTATTAAATTGAATTTATGTTGTTTTGTCCTATGCTTTATTAAATTGTATTTATGTTGTTTTGTCCTATGCTTTATTAAATTGTATTTATGTTGTTTATCCTATGTTTCATTAAATTGTATTTATGTTGTTTTGTCCTATGCTTTATTAAATTGTATTTATGTTGTTTTGTCCTATGCTTTATTAAATTGTATTTATGTTGTTTATCCTATGTTTCATTAAATTGTATTTATGTTGTTTTATCCTATGCTTTATTAAATTGAATTTATGTTGTTTTGTCCTATGTTTTATTAAATTGTATTTATGTTGTTTTATCCTATGCTTTATTAAATTGTATTTATGTTGTTTTATCCTATGCTTTATTAAATTGTATTTCTGTGGTTTTATCCTATGCTTTATTAAATTGTATTTATGTTGTTTTAACCTATGCTTTATTAAATTGTATTTATGTTGTTTTATCCTATGCTTTATTAAATTGTATTTATGTTGTTTTAACCTATGCTTTATTAAATTGTATTCATGTTGTTTTATCTTATGCTTTATTAAATTGTATTTATGTTGTTTTATCCTATGCTTTATTAAATTGTATTTATGTTGTTTTATCCTATGCTTTATTAAATTGAATTTATGTTGTTTTGTCCTATGCTTTATTAAATTGTATTTATGTTGTTTTATCCTATGCTTTATTAAATTGTATTTATGTTGTTTTATCCTATGCTTTATAAATTGTATTTATGTTGTTTTATCCTATGCTTTATTAAATGTGTTTATGTTGTTTTGTCCGATGCTTTATTAAATTGTATTTATGTTGTTTTAACCTATGCTTTATTAAATTTTATTTATGTTGTTTTATCCTATGCTTTATTAAATTGTATTTATGTTGTTTTATCCTATGCTTTATTAAATTGTATTTATGTTGTTTTAACCTATGCTTTATTAAATTGTATTTAATTTGTTTTATCCTATGCTTTATTAAATTGTATTTATGTAGTTTTAGCCTATGCTTTATGAAATTGTATTTATGTTGTTTTATCCTATGCTTTATTAAATTGTATTTATGTTGTTTTAACCTATGCTTTATTAAATTGTATTTATGTTGTTTTATCCTATGCTTTATTAAATTGTATTTATGTTGTTTTAACCTATGCTTTATTAAATTGTATTCATGTTGTTTTATCTTATGCTTTATTAAATTGTATTTATGTTGTTTTATCCTATGCTTTATTAAATTGTATTTATGTTGTTTTATCCTATGCTTTATTAAATTGAATTTATGTTGTTTTGTCCTATGCTTTATTAAATTGTATTTATGTTGTTTTGTCCTATGCTTTATTAAATTGTATTTATGTTGTTTATCCTATGTTTCATTAAATTGTATTTATGTTGTTTTATCCTATGCTTTATTAAATTGAATTTATGTTGTTTTGTCCTATGCTTTATTAAATTGTATTTATATTGTTTTATCCTATGCTTTATTAAATTGTATTTATGTTGTTTTAACGTATGCTTTATTAAATTGTATTTATGTTGTTTTATCCTATGCTTTATTAAATTTTATTTATGTTGTTTTATTCTATGCTTTATTAAATTGTATTTATGTTGTTTTATCCTATGCTTTATTAAATTGTATTTATGTTGTTTTATCCTATGCTTTATTAAATTGTATTTATGTTGTTTTATCCTATGCTTTATTAAATTGTATTTATGTTGTTTTAACCTATGCTTTATTTAATTGTATTTATGTTGTTTTAACGTATGCTTTATTAAATTTTATTTATGTTGTTTTATCCTATGCTTTATTAAATTGTATTTATGTTGTTTTATCCTATGCTTTATAAATTGTATTTATGTTGTTTTATCCTATGCTTTATTAAATTGTATTTATGTTGTTTTGTCCGATGCTTTATTAAATTGTATTTATGTTGTTTTAACCTATGCTTTATTAAATTTTATTTATGTTGTTTTATCCTATGCTTTATTAAATTGTATTTATGTTGTTTTATCCTATGCTTTATAAATTGTATTTATGTTGTTTTATCCTATGCTTTATTAAATGTGTTTATGTTGTTTTGTCCGATGCTTTATTAAATTGTATTTATGTTGTTTTAACCTATGCTTTATTAAATTTTATTTATGTTGTTTTATCCTATGCTTTATTAAATTGTATTTATGTTGTTTTATCCTATGCTTTATAAATTGTATTTATGTTGTTTTATCCTATGCTTTATTAAATGTGTTTATGTTGTTTTGTCCGATGCTTTATTAAATTGTATTTATGTTGTTTTAACCTATGCTTTATTAAATTTTATTTATGTTGTTTTATCCTATGCTTTATTAAATTGTATTTATGTTGTTTTATCCTATGCTTTATTAAATTGTATTTATGTTGTTTTAACCTATGCTTTATTAAATTGTATTTAATTTATTTTATCCTATGCTTTATTAAATTGTATTTATGTAGTTTTAGCCTATGCTTTATGAAATTGTATTTATGTTGTTTTATCCTATGCTTTATTAAATTGTATTTATGTTGTTTTAACCTATGCTTTATTAAATTGTATTTATGTTGTTTTATCCTATGCTTTATTAAATTGTATTTATGTTGTTTTAACCTATGCTTTATTAAATTGTATTCATGTTGTTTTATTTTATGCTTTATTAAATTGTATTTATGTTGTTTTATCCTATGCTTTATTAAATTGTATTTATGTTGTTTTATCCTATGCTTTATTAAATTGAATTTATGTTGTTTTGTCCTATGCTTTATTAAATTGTATTTATGTTGTTTTGTCCTATGCTTTATTAAATTGTATTTATGTTGTTTATCCTATGTTTCATTAAATTGTATTTATGTTGTTTTATCCTATGCTTTATTAAATTGAATTTATGTTGTTTTGTCCTATGCTTTATTAAATTGTATTTATGTTGTTTTATCCTATGCTTTATTAAATTGTATTTATGTTGTTTGATCCTATGCTTTATTAAATTGTATTTCTGTGGTTTTATCCTATGCTTTATTAAATTGTATTTATGTTGTTTTAACCTATGCTTTATTAAATTGTATTTATGTTGTTTTATCCTATGCTTTATTAAATTGTATTTATGTTGTTTTAACCTATGCTTTATTAAATTGTATTCATGTTGTTTTATCTTATGCTTTATTAAATTGTATTTATGTTGTTTTATCCTATGCTTTATTAAATTGTATTTATGTTGTTTTATCCTATGCTTTATTAAATTGAATTTATGTTGTTTTGTCCTATGCTTTATTAAATTGTATTTATGTTGTTTTGTCCTATGCTTTATTAAATTGTATTTATGTTATTTATCCTATGTTTCATTAAATTGTATTTATGTTGTTTTATCCTATGCTTTATTAAATTGAATTTATGTTGTTTTGTCCTATGCTTTATTAAATTGTATTTATGTTGTTTTATCCTATGCTTTATTAAATTGTATTTATGTTGTTTTATCCTATGCTTTATTAAATTGTATTTCTGTGGTTTTATCCTATGCTTTATTAAATTTTATTTATGTTGTTTTAAACTATGCTTTATTAAATTGTATTTATGTTGTTTTAACCTATGCTTTATTAAATTTTATTTATGTTGTTTTATCCTATGCTTTATTAAATTGTATTTATGTTGTTTTATCCTATGCTTTATTAAATTGTATTTATGTTGTTTTATCCTATGCTTTATTAAATTGTATTTATGTTGTTTTATCTTATGCTTTATTAAATTGTATTTCTGTGGTTTTATCCTATGCTTTATTAAATTGTATTTATGTTGTTTTAAACTATGCTTTATTAAATTGTATTTATGTTGTTTTATCCTATGCTTTATTAAATTGTATTTATGTTTTTTTATCCTATGCTTTATTAAATTGAATTTATGTTGTTTTATCCTATGCTTTATTAAATTGTATTTAATTTGTTTTATCCTATGCTTTATTAAATTGAATTTATGTTGTTTTGTCCTATGCTTTATTAAATTGTATTTATGTTGTTTTATCCTATGCTTTATTAAATTGTATTTATGTTGTTTGATCCTATGCTTTATTAAATTGTATTTCTGTTGTTTTATCCTATGCTTTATTAAATTGTATTTATGTTGTTTTAACCTATGCTTTATTAAATTGTATTTATGTTGTTTTATCCTATGCTTTATTAAATTGTATTTATGTTGTTTTAACCTATGCTTTATTAAATTGTATTCATGTTGTTTTATCTTATGCTTTATTAAATTGTATTTATGTTGTTTTATCCTATGCTTTATTAAATTGTATTTATGTTGTTTTGTCCTATGCTTTATTAAATTGTATTTATGTTGTTTATCCTATGTTTCATTAAATTGTATTTATGTTGTTTTATCCTATGCTTTATTAAATTGAATTTATGTTGTTTTGTCCTATGCTTTATTAAATTGTATTTATGTTGTTTTATCCTATGCTTTATTAAATTGTATTTATGTTGTTTTATCCTATGCTTTATTAAATTGTATTTCTGTGGTTTTATGCTATGCTTTATTAAATTTTATTTATGTTGTTTTAAACTATGCTTTATTAAATTGTATTTATGTTGTTTTAACCTATGCTTTATTAAATTTTATTTATGTTGTTTTATCCTATGCTTTATTAAATTGTATTTATGTTGTTTTATCCTATGCTTTATTAAATTGTATTTATGTTGTTTTATCCTATGCTTTATTAAATTGTATTTATGTTGTTTTATCTTATGCTTTATTAAATTGTATTTCTGTGGTTTTATCCTATGCTTTATTAAATTGTATTTATGTTGTTTTAAACTATGCTTTATTAAATTGTATTTATGTTGTTTTATCCTATGCTTTATTAAATTGTATTTATGTTTTTTTATCCTATGCTTTATTAAATTGAATTTATGTTGTTTTATCCTATGCTTTATTAAATTGTATTTAATTTGTTTTATCCTATGCTTTATTAAATTGTATTTATGTAGTTTTAGCCTATGCTTTATTAAATTGTATTTATGTTGTTTTATCCTATGCTTTATTAAATTGTATTCATGTTGTTTTATCTTATGCTTTACTAAATTATATTCATGTTGTTTTATCTTATGCTTTATTAAATAGTATTTATGTTGTTTTAACATATGCTTAATTAAATTGTATTTATGTTGTTTTGTCCTATGCTTTATTAAATTGTATTTATGTTGTTTATCCTATGTTTCATTAAATTGAATTTATGTTGTTTTATCCTATGCTTTATTAAATTGTATTTAATTTGTTTTATCCTATGCTTTATTAAAGTGTATTTATGTTGTTTTAGCCTATGCTTTATTAAATTGTATTTATGTTGTTTTATCCTATGCTTTATTAAATTGTATTTATGTTGTTTTATCCTATGCTTTATAAATTGTATTTATGTTGTTTTGTCCTATGCTTTATTAAATTGTATTTATGTTGTTTATCCTATGTTTCATTAAATTGTATTTATGTTGTTTTATCCTATGCTTTATTAAATTGTATTTATGTTGTTTTAAACTATGCTTTATTAAATTGTATTTATGTTGTTTTAACCTATGCTTTATTAAATTTTATTTATGTTGTTTTATCCTATGCTTTATTAAATTGTATTTATGTTGTTTTATCCTATGCTTTATTAAATTGTATTTATGTTGTTTTAAACTATGCTTTATTAAATTGTATTTATGTTGTTTTAACCTATGCTTTATTAAATTTTATTTATGTTGTTTTATCCTATGCTTTATTAAATTGTATTTATGTTGTTTTATCCTATGCTTTATTAAATTGTATTTATGTTGTTTTATCCTATGCTTTATTAAATTGTATTTAATTTGTTTTATCCTATGCTTTATTAAATTGTATTTATGTAGTTTTAGCCTATGCTTTATTAAATTGTATTTATGTTGTTTTATCCTATGCTTTATTAAATTGTATTCATGTTGTTTTATCTTATGCTTTACTAAATTATATTCATGTTGTTTTATCTTATGCTTTATTAAATAGTATTTATGTTGTTTTAACATATGCTTAATTAAATTGTATTTATGTTGTTTTGTCCTATGCTTTATTAAATTGTATTTATGTTGTTTATCCTATGTTTCATTAAATTGAATTTATGTTGTTTTATCCTATGCTTTATTAAATTGTATTTAATTTGTTTTATCCTATGCTTTATTAAAGTGTATTTATGTTGTTTTAGCCTATGCTTTATTAAATTGTATTTATGTTGTTTTATCCTATGCTTTATTAAATTGTATTTATGTTGTTTTATCCTATGCTTTATAAATTGTATTTATGTTGTTTTGTCCTATGCTTTATTAAATTGTATTTATGTTGTTTATCCTATGTTTCATTAAATTGTATTTATGTTGTTTTATCCTATGCTTTATTAAATTGTATTTATGTTGTTTTAAACTATGCTTTATTAAATTGTATTTATGTTGTTTTAACCTATGCTTTATTAAATTTTATTTATGTTGTTTTATCCTATGCTTTATTAAATTGTATTTATGTTGTTTTATCCTATGCTTTATTAAATTGTATTTATGTTGTTTTATCCTATGCTTTATTAAATTGTATTTATGTTGTTTTATCCTATGCTTTATTAAATTGTATTTCTGTGGTTTTATCCTATGCTTTATTAAATTGTATTTATGTTGTTTTATCCTATGCTTTATTAAATTGTATTTATGTTGTTTTATCCTATGCTTTATTAAATTGTATTTCTGTGGTTTTATCCTATGCTTTATTAAATTGTATTTATGTTGTTTTAAACTATGCTTTATTAAATTGTATTTATGTTGTTTTATCTTATGCTTTATTAAATTGTATTTATGTTGTTTTATCCTATGCTTTATTAAATTGTATTTATGTTGTTTTATCCTATGCTTTATTAAATTGAATTTATGTTGTTTTGTCCTATGCTTTATTAAATTGTATTTATGTTGTTTTGTCCTATGCTTTATTAAATTGTATTTATGTTGTTTATCCTATGTTTCATTAAATTGTATTTATGTTGTTTTATCCTATGCTTTATTAAATTGAATTTATGTTGTTTTGTCCTATGTTTTATTAAATTGTATTTATGTTGTTTTATCCTATGCTTTATTAAATTGTATTTATGTTGTTTTATCCTATGCTTTATTAAATTGTATTTCTGTGGTTTTATCCTATGCTTTATTAAATTGTATTTATGTTGTTTTAACCTATGCTTTATTAAATTGTATTTATGTTGTTTTATCCTATGCTTTATTAAATTGTATTTATGTTGTTTTAACCTATGCTTTATTAAATTGTATTCATGTTGTTTTATCTTATGCTTTATTAAATTGTATTTATGTTGTTTTATCCTATGCTTTATTAAATTGTATTTATGTTGTTTTATCCTATGCTTTATTAAATTGAATTTATGTTGTTTTGTCCTATGCTTTATTAAATTGTATTTATGTTGTTTTATCCTATGCTTTATTAAATTGTATTTATGTTGTTTTATCCTATGCTTTATAAATTGTATTTATGTTGTTTTATCCTATGCTTTATTAAATGTGTTTATGTTGTTTTGTCCGATGCTTTATTAAATTGTATTTATGTTGTTTTAACCTATGCTTTATTAAATTTTATTTATGTTGTTTTATCCTATGCTTTATTAAATTGTATTTATGTTGTTTTATCCTATGCTTTATTAAATTGTATTTATGTTGTTTTAACCTATGCTTTATTAAATTGTATTTAATTTGTTTTATCCTATGCTTTATTAAATTGTATTTATGTAGTTTTAGCCTATGCTTTATGAAATTGTATTTATGTTGTTTTATCCTATGCTTTATTAAATTGTATTTATGTTGTTTTAACCTATGCTTTATTAAATTGTATTTATGTTGTTTTATCCTATGCTTTATTAAATTGTATTTATGTTGTTTTAACCTATGCTTTATTAAATTGTATTCATGTTGTTTTATCTTATGCTTTATTAAATTGTATTTATGTTGTTTTATCCTATGCTTTATTAAATTGTATTTATGTTGTTTTATCCTATGCTTTATTAAATTGAATTTATGTTGTTTTGTCCTATGCTTTATTAAATTGTATTTATGTTGTTTTGTCCTATGCTTTATTAAATTGTATTTATGTTGTTTATCCTATGTTTCATTAAATTGTATTTATGTTGTTTTATCCTATGCTTTATTAAATTGAATTTATGTTGTTTTGTCCTATGCTTTATTAAATTGTATTTATATTGTTTTATCCTATGCTTTATTAAATTGTATTTATGTTGTTTTAACGTATGCTTTATTAAATTGTATTTATGTTGTTTTATCCTATGCTTTATTAAATTTTATTTATGTTGTTTTATTCTATGCTTTATTAAATTGTATTTATGTTGTTTTATCCTATGCTTTATTAAATTGTATTTATGTTGTTTTATCCTATGCTTTATTAAATTGTATTTATGTTGTTTTATCCTATGCTTTATTAAATTGTATTTATGTTGTTTTAACCTATGCTTTATTTAATTGTATTTATGTTGTTTTAACGTATGCTTTATTAAATTTTATTTATGTTGTTTTATCCTATGCTTTATTAAATTGTATTTATGTTGTTTTATCCTATGCTTTATAAATTGTATTTATGTTGTTTTATCCTATGCTTTATTAAATTGTATTTATGTTGTTTTGTCCGATGCTTTATTAAATTGTATTTATGTTGTTTTAACCTATGCTTTATTAAATTTTATTTATGTTGTTTTATCCTATGCTTTATTAAATTGTATTTATGTTGTTTTATCCTATGCTTTATAAATTGTATTTATGTTGTTTTATCCTATGCTTTATTAAATGTGTTTATGTTGTTTTGTCCGATGCTTTATTAAATTGTATTTATGTTGTTTTAACCTATGCTTTATTAAATTTTATTTATGTTGTTTTATCCTATGCTTTATTAAATTGTATTTATGTTGTTTTATCCTATGCTTTATAAATTGTATTTATGTTGTTTTATCCTATGCTTTATTAAATGTGTTTATGTTGTTTTGTCCGATGCTTTATTAAATTGTATTTATGTTGTTTTAACCTATGCTTTATTAAATTTTATTTATGTTGTTTTATCCTATGCTTTATTAAATTGTATTTATGTTGTTTTATCCTATGCTTTATTAAATTGTATTTATGTTGTTTTAACCTATGCTTTATTAAATTGTATTTAATTTGTTTTATCCTATGCTTTATTAAATTGTATTTATGTAGTTTTAGCCTATGCTTTATGAAATTGTATTTATGTTGTTTTATCCTATGCTTTATTAAATTGTATTTATGTTGTTTTAACCTATGCTTTATTAAATTGTATTTATGTTGTTTTATCCTATGCTTTATTAAATTGTATTTATGTTGTTTTAACCTATGCTTTAATAAATTGTATTCATGTTGTTTTATCTTATGCTTTATTAAATTGTATTTATGTTGTTTTATCCTATGCTTTATTAAATTGTATTTATGTTGTTTTATCCTATGCTTTATTAAATTGAATTTATGTTGTTTTGTCCTATGCTTTATTAAATTGTATTTATGTTGTTTTGTCCTATGCTTTATTAAATTGTATTTATGTTGTTTATCCTATGTTTCATTAAATTGTATTTATGTTGTTTTATCCTATGCTTTATTAAATTGAATTTATGTTGTTTTGTCCTATGCTTTATTAAATTGTATTTATGTTGTTTTATTATATGCTTTATTAAATTGTATTTATGTTGTTTTATCCTATGCTTTATTAAATTGTATTTCTGTGGTTTTATCCTATGCTTTATTAAATTGTATTTATGTTGTTTTAAACTATGCTTTATTAAATTGTATTTATGTTGTTTTAACTTATGCTTTATTAAATTTTATTTATGTTGTTTTATCCTATGCTTTATTAAATTGTATTTATGTTGTTTTATCCTATGCTTTATTAAATTGTATTTATGTTGTTTTATCCTATGCTTTATTAAATTGTATTTATGTTGTTTTGTCCTATGCTTTATTAAATTCTATTTATGTTGTTTTATCCTATGCTTTATTAAATTGTATTTATGTTGTTTTAACGTATGCTTTATTAAATTGTATTTATGTTGTTTTATCCTATGCTTTATTAAATTTTATTTATGTTGTTTTATTCTATGCTTTATTAAATTGTATTTATGTTGTTTTATCCTATGCTTTATTAAATTGAATTTATGTTGTTTTGTCCTATGCTTTATTAAATTGTATTTATGTTGTTTTATCCTATGCTTTATTAAATTGTATTTATGTTGTTTTATCCTATGCTTTATTAAATTGTATTTATGTTGTTTTAACCTATGCTTTATTTAATTGTATTTATGTTGTTTTAACGTATGCTTTATTAAATTTTATTTATGTTGTTTTATCCTATGCTTTATTAAATTGTATTTATGTTGTTTTATCCTATGCTTTATAAATTGTATTTATGTTGTTTTATCCTATGCTTTATTAAATTGTATTTATGTTGTTTTGTCCGATGCTTTATTAAATTGTATTTATGTTGTTTTAACCTATGCTTTATTAAATTTTATTTATGTTGTTTTATCCTATGCTTTATTAAATTGTATTTATGTTGTTTTATCCTATGCTTTATAAATTGTATTTATGTTGTTTTATCCTATGCTTTATTAAATGTGTTTATGTTGTTTTGTCCGATGCTTTATTAAATTGTATTTATGTTGTTTTAACCTATGCTTTATTAAATTTTATTTATGTTGTTTTATCCTATGCTTTATTAAATTGTATTTATGTTGTTTTATCCTATGCTTTATTAAATTGTATTTATGTTGTTTTAACCTATGCTTTATTAAATTGTATTTAATTTGTTTTATCCTATGCTTTATTAAATTGTATTTAATTTGTTTTAGCCTATGCTTTATGAAATTGTATTTATGTTGTTTTATCCTATGCTTTATTAAATTGTATTTATGTTGTTTTAACCTATGCTTTATTAAATTGTATTTATGTTGTTTTATCCTATGCTTTATTAAATTGTATTTATGTTGTTTTAACCTATGCTTTATTAAATTGTATTCATGTTGTTTTATCTTATGCTTTATTAAATTGTATTTATGTTGTTTTATCCTATGCTTTATTAAATTGTATTTATGTTGTTTTATCCTATGCTTTATTAAATTGAATTTATGTTGTTTTGTCCTATGCTTTATTAAATTGTATTTATGTTGTTTTGTCCTATGCTTTATTAAATTGTATTTATGTTGTTTATCCTATGTTTCATTAAATTGTATTTATGTTGTTTTATCCTATGCTTTATTAAATTGAATTTATGTTGTTTTGTCCTATGCTTTATTAAATTGTATTTATGTTGTTTTATCCTATGCTTTATTAAATTGTATTTATGTTGTTTTATCCTATGCTTTATTAAATTGTATTTCTGTGGTTTTATCCTATGCTTTATTAAATTGTATTTATGTTGTTTTAACCTATGCTTTATTAAATTGTATTCATGTTGTTTTATCTTATGCTTTATTAAATTGTATTTATGTTGTTTTATCCTATGCTTTATTAAATTGTATTTCTGTGGTTTTATCCTATGCTTTATTAAATTGTATTTATGTTGTTTTATCCTATGCTTTATTAAATTGTATTTATGTTGTTTTATCCTATGCTTTATTAAATTGTATTTCTGTGGTTTTATCCTATGCTTTATTAAATTGTATTTATGTTGTTTTAAACTATGCTTTATTAAATTGTATTTATGTTGTTTTATCTTATGCTTTATTAAATTGTATTTATGTTGTTTTATCCTATGCTTTATTAAATTGTATTTATGTTGTTTTATCCTATGCTTTATTAAATTGAATTTATGTTGTTTTGTCCTATGCTTTATTAAATTGTATTTATGTTGTTTATCCTATGTTTCATTAAATTGTATTTATGTTGTTTTATCCTATGCTTTATTAAATTGAATTTATGTTGTTTTGTCCTATGTTTATTAAATTGTATTTATGTTGTTTTATCCTATGCTTTATTAAATTGTATTTATGTTGTTTTATCCTATGCTTTATTAAATTGTATTTCTGTGGTTTTATCCTATGCTTTATTAAATTGTATTTATGTTGTTTTAACCTATGCTTTATTAAATTGTATTTATGTTGTTTTATCCTATGCTTTATTAAATTGTATTTATGTTGTTTTAACCTATGCTTTATTAAATTGTATTCATGTTGTTTTATCTTATGCTTTATTAAATTGTATTTATGTTGTTTTATCCTATGCTTTATTAAATTGTATTTATGTTGTTTTATCCTATGCTTTATTAAATTGAATTTATGTTGTTTTGTCCTATGCTTTATTAAATTGTATTTATGTTGTTTTGTCCTATGCTTTATTAAATTGTATTTATGTTGTTTATCCTATGTTTCATTAAATTGTATTTATGTTGTTTTATCCTATGCTTTATTAAATTGAATTTATGTTGTTTTGTCCTATGCTTTATTAAATTGTATTTATGTTGTTTTGTCCTATGCTTTATTAAATTGTATTTATGTTGTTTTGTCCTATGCTTTATTAAATTGTATTTATGTTGTTTATCCTATGTTTCATTAAATTGTATTTATGTTGTTTTATCCTATGCTTTATTAAATTGAATTTATGTTGTTTTGTCCTATGCTTTATTAAATTGTATTTATGTTGTTTTATCCTATGCTTTATTAAATTGTATTTATGTTGTTTTAACGTATGCTTTATTAAATTGTATTTATGTTGTTTTATCCTATGCTTTATTAAATTTTATTTATGTTGTTTTATTCTATGCTTTATTAAATTGTATTTATGTTGTTTTATCCTATGCTTTATTAAATTGTATTTATGTTGTTTTATCCTATGCTTTATTAAATTGTATTTATGTTGTTTTATCCTATGCTTTATTAAATTGTATTTATGTTGTTTTAACCTATGCTTTATTTAATTGTATTTATGTTGTTTTAACGTATGCTTTATTAAATTTTATTTATGTTGTTTTATCCTATGCTTTATTAAATTGTATTTATGTTGTTTTATCCTATGCTTTATAAATTGTATTTATGTTGTTTTATCCTATGCTTTATTAAATTGTATTTATGTTGTTTTGTCCGATGCTTTATTAAATTGTATTTATGTTGTTTTAACCTATGCTTTATTAAATTTTATTTATGTTGTTTTATCCTATGCTTTATTAAATTGTATTTATGTTGTTTTATCCTATGCTTTATAAATTGTATTTATGTTGTTTTATCCTATGCTTTATTAAATGTGTTTATGTTGTTTTGTCCGATGCTTTATTAAATTGTATTTATGTTGTTTTAACCTATGCTTTATTAAATTTTATTTATGTTGTTTTATCCTATGCTTTATTAAATTGTATTTATGTTGTTTTATCCTATGCTTTATAAATTGTATTTATGTTGTTTTATCCTATGCTTTATTAAATGTGTTTATGTTGTTTTGTCCGATGCTTTATTAAATTGTATTTATGTTGTTTTAACCTATGCTTTATTAAATTTTATTTATGTTGTTTTATCCTATGCTTTATTAAATTGTATTTATGTTGTTTTATCCTATGCTTTATTAAATTGTATTTATGTTGTTTTAACCTATGCTTTATTAAATTGTATTTAATTTGTTTTATCCTATGCTTTATTAAATTGTATTTATGTAGTTTTAGCCTATGCTTTATGAAATTGTATTTATGTTGTTTTATCCTATGCTTTATTAAATTGTATTTATGTTGTTTTAACCTATGCTTTATTAAATTGTATTTATGTTGTTTTATCCTATGCTTTATTAAATTGTATTTATGTTGTTTTAACCTATGCTTTATTAAATTGTATTCATGTTGTTTTATCTTATGCTTTATTAAATTGTATTTATGTTGTTTTATCCTATGCTTTATTAAATTGTATTTATGTTGTTTTATCCTATGCTTTATTAAATTGAATTTATGTTGTTTTGTCCTATGCTTTATTAAATTGTATTTATGTTGTTTTGTCCTATGCTTTATTAAATTGTATTTATGTTGTTTATCCTATGTTTCATTAAATTGTATTTATGTTGTTTTATCCTATGCTTTATTAAATTGAATTTATGTTGTTTTGTCCTATGCTTTATTAAATTGTATTTATGTTGTTTTATCCTATGCTTTATTAAATTGTATTTATGTTGTTTTAACGTATGCTTTATTAAATTGTATTTATGTTGTTTTATCCTATGCTTTATTACATTTTATTTATGTTGTTTTATTCTATGCTTTATTAAATTGTATTTATGTTGTTTTATCCTATGCTTTATTAAATTGTATTTATGTTGTTTTAACCTATGCTTTATTTAATTGTATTTATGTTGTTTTAACGTATGCTTTATTAAATTGTATTTATGTTGTTTTATCCTATGCTTTATTAAATTGTATTTATGTTGTTTTATCCTATGCTTTATTAAATTGTATTTATGTTGTTTTATCCTATGCTTTATTAAATTGTATTTATGTTGTTTTAACCTATGCTTTATTTAATTGTATTTATGTTGTTTTAACGTATGCTTTATTAAATTTTATTTATGTTGTTTTATCCTATGCTTTATTAAATTGTATTTATGTTGTTTTATCCTATGCTTTATAAATTGTATTTATGTTGTTTTATCCTATGCTTTATTAAATTGTATTTATGTTGTTTTGTCCGATGCTTTATTAAATTGTATTTATGTTGTTTTAACCTATGCTTTATTAAATTTTATTTATGTTGTTTTATCCTATGCTTTATTAAATTGTATTTATGTTGTTTTATCCTATGCTTTATAAATTGTATTTATGTTGTTTTATCCTATGCTTTATTAAATGTGTTTATGTTGTTTTGTCCGATGCTTTATTAAATTGTATTTATGTTGTTTTAACCTATGCTTTATTAAATTTTATTTATGTTGTTTTATCCTATGCTTTATTAAATTGTATTTATGTTGTTTTGTCCTATGCTTTATTAAATTGTATTTATGTTGTTTTAACGTATGCTTTATTAAATTGTATTTATGTTGTTTTATCCTATGCTTTATTACATTTTATTTATGTTGTTTTATTCTATGCTTTATTAAATTGTATTTATGTTGTTTTATCCTATGCTTTATTAAATTGTATTTATGTTGTTTTAACCTATGCTTTATTTAATTGTATTTATGTTGTTTTAACGTATGCTTTATTAAATTGTATTTATGTTGTTTTATCCTATGCTTTATTAAATTGTATTTATGTTGTTTTATCCTATGCTTTATTAAATTGTATTTATGTTGTTTTATCCTATGCTTTATTAAATTGTATTTATGTTGTTTTAACCTATGCTTTATTTAATTGTATTTATGTTGTTTTAACGTATGCTTTATTAAATTTTATTTATGTTGTTTTATCCTATGCTTTATTAAATTGTATTTATGTTGTTTTATCCTATGCTTTATAAATTGTATTTATGTTGTTTTATCCTATGCTTTATTAAATTGTATTTATGTTGTTTTGTCCGATGCTTTATTAAATTGTATTTATGTTGTTTTAACCTATGCTTTATTAAATTTTATTTATGTTGTTTTATCCTATGCTTTATTAAATTGTATTTATGTTGTTTTATCCTATGCTTTATAAATTGTATTTATGTTGTTTTATCCTATGCTTTATTAAATGTGTTTATGTTGTTTTGTCCGATGCTTTATTAAATTGTATTTATGTTGTTTTAACCTATGCTTTATTAAATTGTATTTATGTTGTTTATCCTATGTTTCATTAAATTGTATTTATGTTGTTTTATCCTATGCTTTATTAAATTGAATTTATGTTGTTTTGTCCTATGTTTATTAAATTGTATTTATGTTGTTTTATCCTATGCTTTATTAAATTGTATTTATGTTGTTTTATCCTATGCTTTATTAAATTGTATTTCTGTGGTTTTATCCTATGCTTTATTAAATTGTATTCATGTTGTTTTATCTTATGCTTTATTAAATTGTATTTATGTTGTTTTATCCTATGCTTTATTAAATTGTATTTATGTTGTTTTATCCTATGCTTTATTAAATTGAATTTATGTTGT
Source organism: Phyllobates terribilis (assembly GCF_046119375.1). NCBI lineage: Eukaryota > Metazoa > Chordata > Amphibia > Anura > Dendrobatidae > Phyllobates > Phyllobates terribilis. Next base: position 21,445,668 of record NW_027362778.1, read on the forward strand.
TTTGTCCTATGCTTTATTAAATTGTATTTATGTTGTTTTGTCCTATGCTTTATTAAATTGTATTTATGTTGTTTATCCTATGTTTCATTAAATTGTATTTATGTTGTTTTATCCTATGCTTTATTAAATTGAATTTATGTTGTTTTGTCCTATGCTTTATTAAATTGTATTTATGTTGTTTTATCCTATGCTTTATTAAATTGTATTTATGTTGTTTTATCCTATGCTTTATTAAATTGTATTTCTGTGGTTTTATCCTATGCTTTATTAAATTGTATTTATGTTGTTTTAAACTATGCTTTATTAAATTGTATTTATGTTGTTTTAACCTATGCTTTATTAAATTTTATTTATGTTGTTTTATCCTATGCTTTATTAAATTGTATTTATGTTGTTTTATCCTATGCTTTATTAAATTGTATTTATGTTGTTTTATCCTATGCTTTATTAAATTGTATTTATGTTGTTTTATCCTATGCTTTATTAAATTGTATTTCTGTGGTTTTATCCTATGCTTTATTAAATTGTATTTATGTTGTTTTAAACTATGCTTTATTAAATTGTATTTATGTTGTTTTATCCTATGCTTTATTAAATTGTATTTATGTTTTTTTATCCTATGCTTTATTAAATTGAATTTATGTTGTTTTATCCTATGCTTTATTAAATTGTATTTAATTTGTTTTATCCTATGCTTTATTAAATTGTATTTATGTAGTTTTAGCCTATGCTTTATTAAATTGTATTTATGTTGTTTTATCCTATGCTTTATTAAATTGTATTCATGTTGTTTTATCTTATGCTTTACTAATTTATATTCATGTTGTTTTATCTTATGCTTTATTAAATAGTATTTATGTTGTTTTAACATATGCTTAATTAAATTGTATTTATGTTGTTTTGTCCTATGCTTTATTAAATTGTATTTATGTTGTTTATCCTATGTTTCATTAAATTGAATTTATGTTGTTTTATCCTATGCTTTATTAAATTGTATTTAATTTGTTTTATCCTATGCTTTATTAAAGTGTATTTATGTTGTTTTAGCCTATGCTTTATTAAATTGTATTTATGTTGTTTTATCCTATGCTTTATTAAATTGTATTTATGTTGTTTTATCCTATGCTTTATAAATTGTATTTATGTTGTTTTGTCCTATGCTTTATTAAATTGTATTTATGTTGTTTATCCTATGTTTCATTAAATTGTATTTATGTTGTTTTATCCTATGCTTTATTAAATTGTATTTATGTTGTTTTAAACTATGCTTTATTAAATTGTATTTATGTTGTTTTAACCTATGCTTTATTAAATTTTATTTATGTTGTTTTATCCTATGCTTTATTAAATTGTATTTATGTTGTTTTATCCTATGCTTTATTAAATTGTATTTATGTTGTTTTATCCTATGCTTTATTAAATTGTATTTATGTTGTTTTATCCTATGCTTTATTAAATTGTATTTCTGTGGTTTTATCCTATGCTTTATTAAATTGTATTTATGTTGTTTTAAACTATGCTTTATTAAATTGTATTTATGTTGTTTTATCTTATGCTTTACTAAATTATATTCATGTTGTTTTATCTTATGCTTTATTAAATAGTATTTATGTTGTTTTAACATATGCTTAATTAAATTGTATTTATGTTGTTTTGTCCTATGCTTTATTAAATTGTATTTATGTTGTTTATCCTATGTTTCATTAAATTGTATATATGTTGTTTTATCCTATGCTTTATTAAATTGTATTTATGTTGTTTTAAACTATGCTTTATTAAATTGTATTTATGTTGTTTTAACCTATGCTTTATTAAATTTTATTTATGTTGTTTTATCCTATGCTTTATTAAATTGTATTTATGTTGTTTTATCCTATGCTTTATTAAATTGTATTTATGTTGTTTTATCCTATGCTTTATTAAATTGTATTTATGTTGTTTTATCCTATGCTTTATTAAATTGTATTTCTGTGGTTTTATCCTATGCTTTATTAAATTGTATTTATGTTGTTTTAAACTATGCTTTATTAAATTGTATTTATGTTGTTTTATCCTATGCTTTATTAAATTGTATTTATGTTTTTTTATCCTATGCTTTATTAAATTGAATTTATGTTGTTTTATCCTATGCTTTATTAAATTGTATTTAATTTGTTTTATCCTATGCTTTATTAAATTGTATTTATGTAGTTTTAGCCTATGCTTTATTAAATTGTATTTATGTTGTTTTATCCTATGCTTTATTAAATTGTATTCATGTTGTTTTATCTTATGCTTTACTAAATTATATTCATGTTGTTTTATCTTATGCTTTATTAAATAGTATTTATGTTGTTTTAACATATGCTTAATTAAATTGTATTTATGTTGTTTTGTCCTATGCTTTATTAAATTGTATTTATGTTGTTTATCCTATGTTTCATTAAATTGAATTTATGTTGTTTTATCCTATGCTTTATTAAATTGTATTTATGTTGTTTTGTCCTATGCTTTATTAAATTGTATTTATGTTGTTTTAACCTATGCTTTATTAAATTTTATTTATGTTGTTTTATCCTATGCTTTATTAAATTGTATTTATGTTGTTTTATCCTATGCTTTATTAAATTGTATTTATGTTGTTTTAACCTATGCTTTATTAAATTGTATTTAATTTGTTTTATCCTATGCTTTATTAAATTGTATTTAATTTGTTTTAGCCTATGCTTTATGAAATTGTATTTATGTTGTTTTATCCTATGCTTTATTAAATTGTATTTATGTTGTTTTAACCTATGCTTTATTAAATTGTATTTATGTTGTTTTATCCTATGCTTTATTAAATTGTATTTATGTTGTTTTAACCTATGCTTTATTAAATTGTATTCATGTTGTTTTATCTTATGCTTTATTAAATTGTATTTATGTTGTTTTATCCTATGCTTTATTAAATTGTATTTATGTTGTTTTATCCTATGCTTTATTAAATTGAATTTATGTTGTTTTGTCCTATGCTTTATTAAATTGTATTTATGTTGTTTTGTCCTATGCTTTATTAAATTGTATTTATGTTGTTTATCCTATGTTTCATTAAATTGTATTTATGTTGTTTTATCCTATGCTTTATTAAATTGAATTTATGTTGTTTTGTCCTATGCTTTATTAAATTGTATTTATGTTGTTTTATCCTATGCTTTATTAAATTGTATTTATGTTGTTTGATCCTATGCTTTATTAAATTGTATTTCTGTGGTTTTATCCTATGCTTTATTAAATTGTATTTATGTTGTTTTAACCTATGCTTTATTAAATTGTATTTATGTTGTTTTATCCTATGCTTTATTAAATTGTATTTATGTTGTTTTAACCTATGCTTTATTAAATTGTATTCATGTTGTTTTATCTTATGCTTTATTAAATTGTATTTATGTTGTTTTATCCTATGCTTTATTAAATTGTATTTATGTTGTTTTATCCTATGCTTTATTAAATTGAATTTATGTTGTTTTGTCCTATGCTTTATTAAATTGTATTTATGTTGTTTTGTCCTATGCTTTATTAAATTGTATTTATGTTGTTTATCCTATGTTTCATTAAATTGTATTTATGTTGTTTTATCCTATGCTTTATTAAATTGAATTTATGTTGTTTTGTCCTATGCTTTATTAAATTGTATTTATGTTGTTTTATCCTATGCTTTATTAAATTGTATTTATGTTGTTTTATCCTATGCTTTATTAAATTGTATTTCTGTGGTTTTATCCTATGCTTTATTAAATTTTATTTATGTTGTTTTAAACTATGCTTTATTAAATTGTATTTATGTTGTTTTAACCTATGCTTTATTAAATTTTATTTATGTTGTTTTATCCTATGCTTTATTAAATTGTATTTATGTTGTTTTATCCTATGCTTTATTAAATTGTATTTATGTTGTTTTATCCTATGCTTTATTAAATTGTATTTATGTTGTTTTATCCTATGCTTTATTAAATTGTATTTCTGTGGTTTTATCCTATGCTTTATTAAATTGTATTTATGTTGTTTTAAACTATGCTTTATTAAATTGTATTTATGTTGTTTTATCCTATGCTTTATTAAATTGTATTTATGTTTTTTTATCCTATGCTTTATTAAATTGAATTTATGTTGTTTTATCCTATGCTTTATTAAATTGTATTTAATTTGTTTTATCCTATGCTTTATTAAATTGTATTTATGTAGTTTTAGCCTATGCTTTATTAAATTGTATTTATGTTGTTTTATCCTATGCTTTATTAAATTGTATTCATGTTGTTTTATCTTATGCTTTACTAAATTATATTCATGTTGTTTTATCTTATGCTTTATTAAATAGTATTTATGTTGTTTTAACATATGCTTAATTAAATTGTATTTATGTTGTTTTGTCCTATGCTTTATTAAATTGTATTTATGTTGTTTATCCTATGTTTCATTAAATTGAATTTATGTTGTTTTATCCTATGCTTTATTAAATTGTATTTAATTTGTTTTATCCTATGCTTTATTAAAGTGTATTTATGTTGTTTTAGCCTATGCTTTATTAAATTGTATTTATGTTGTTTTATCCTATGCTTTATTAAATTGTATTTATGTTGTTTTATCCTATGCTTTATAAATTGTATTTATGTTGTTTTGTCCTATGCTTTATTAAATTGTATTTATGTTGTTCATCCTATGTTTCATTAAATTGTATTTATGTTGTTTTATCCTATGCTTTATTAAATAGTATTTATGTTGTTTTAACCTATGCTTAATTAAATTGTATTTATGTTGTTTTGTCCTATGCTTTATTAAATTGTATTTATGTTGTTTATCCTATGTTTCATTAAATTGTATTTATGTTGTTTTATCCTATGCTTTATTAAATTGAATTTATGTTGTTTTGTCCTATGCTTTATTAAATTGTATTTATGTTGTTTTGTCCTATGCTTTATTAAATTGTATTTATGTTGTTTATCCTATGTTTCATTAAATTGTATTTATGTTGTTTTATCCTATGCTTTATTAAATTGAATTTATGTTGTTTTGTCCTATGCTTTATTAAATTGTATTTATGTTGTTTTAAACTATGCTTTATTAAATTGTATTTATGTTGTTTTAACCTATGCTTTATTAAATTTTATTTATGTTGTTTTATCCTATGCTTTATTAAATTGTATTTATGTTGTTTTATCCTATGCTTTATTAAATTGTATTTATGTTGTTTTATCCTATGCTTTATTAAATTGTATTTATGTTGTTTTATCCTATGCTTTATTAAATTGTATTTCTGTGGTTTTATCCTATGCTTTATTAAATTGTATTTATGTTGTTTTAAACTATGCTTTATTAAATTGTATTTATGTTGTTTTATCCTATGCTTTATTAAATTGTATTTATGTTTTTTTATCCTATGCTTTATTAAATTGAATTTATGTTGTTTTATCCTATGCTTTATTAAATTGTATTTAATTTGTTTTATCCTATGCTTTATTAAATTGTATTTATGTAGTTTTAGCCTATGCTTTATTAAATTGTATTTATGTTGTTTTATCCTATGCTTTATTAAATTGTATTCATGTTGTTTTATCTTATGCTTTACTAAATTATATTCATGTTGTTTTATCTTATGCTTTATTAAATAGTATTTATGTTGTTTTAACATATGCTTAATTAAATTGTATTTATGTTGTTTTGTCCTATGCTTTATTAAATTGTATTTATGTTGTTTATCCTATGTTTCATTAAATTGAATTTATGTTGTTTTATCCTATGCTTTATTAAATTGTATTTAATTTGTTTTATCCTATGCTTTATTAAAGTGTATTTATGTTGTTTTAGCCTATGCTTTATTAAATTGTATTTATGTTGTTTTATCCTATGCTTTATTAAATTGTATTTATGTTGTTTTATCCTATGCTTTATAAATTGTATTTATGTTGTTTTGTCCTATGCTTTATTAAATTGTATTTATGTTGTTTATCCTATGTTTCATTAAATTGTATTTATGTTGTTTTATCCTATGCTTTATTAAATTGTATTTATGTTGTTTTAAACTATGCTTTATTAAATTGTATTTATGTTGTTTTAACCTATGCTTTATTAAATTTTATTTATGTTGTTTTATCCTATGCTTTATTAAATTGTATTTATGTTGTTTTATCCTATGCTTTATTAAATTGTATTTATGTTGTTTTATCCTATGCTTTATTAAATTGTATTTATGTTGTTTTATCCTATGCTTTATTAAATTGTATTTCTGTGGTTTTATCCTATGCTTTATTAAATTGTATTTATGTTGTTTTAAACTATGCTTTATTAAATTGTATTTATGTTGTTTTATCTTATGCTTTACTAAATTATATTCATGTTGTTTTATCTTATGCTTTATTAAATAGTATTTATGTTGTTTTAACATATGCTTAATTAAATTGTATTTATGTTGTTTTGTCCTATGCTTTATTAAATTGTATTTATGTTGTTTATCCTATGTTTCATTAAATTGTATATATGTTGTTTTATCCTATGCTTTATTAAATTGTATTTATGTTGTTTTGTCCTATGCTTTATTAAATTGTATTTATGTTGTTTTATCCTATGCTTTATTAAATTGTATTTATGTTGTTTTATCCTATGCTTTATTAAATTGTATTTCTGTGGTTTTATCCTATGCTTTATTAAATTGTATTTATGTTGTTTTAACCTATGCTTTATTAAATTGTATTAATGTTGTTTTATCCTATGCTTTATTAAATTGTATTTATGTTGTTTTAACCTATGCTTTATTAAATTGTATTCATGTTGTTTTATCTTATGCTTTATTAAATTGTATTTATGTTGTTTTATCCTATGCTTTATTAAATTGTATTTATGTTGTTTTATCCTATGCTTTATTAAATTGAATTTATGTTGTTTTGTCCTATGCTTTATTAAATTGTATTTATGTTGTTTTGTCCTATGCTTTATTAAATTGTATTTATGTTGTTTATCCTATGTTTCATTAAATTGTATTTATGTTGTTTTATCCTATGCTTTATTAAATTGAATTTATGTTGTTTTGTCCTATGCTTTATTAAATTGTATTTATGTTGTTTTATCCTATGCTTTATTAAATTGTATTTATGTTGTTTTATCCTATGCTTTATTAAATTGTATTTCTGTGGTTTTATCCTATGCTTTATTAAATTGTATTTATGTTGTTTTAAACTATGCTTTATTAAATTGTATTTATGTTGTTTTAACCTATGCTTTATTAAATTTTATTTATGTTGTTTTATCCTATGCTTTATTAAATTGTATTTATGTTGTTTTATCCTATGCTTTATTAAATTGTATTTATGTTGTTTTATCCTATGCTTTATTAAATTGTATTTATGTTGTTTTATCCTATGCTTTATTAAATTGTATTTCTGTGGTTTTATCCTATGCTTTATTAAATTGTATTTATGTTGTTTTAAACTATGCTTTATTAAATTGTATTTATGTTGTTTTATCCTATGCTTTATTAAATTGTATTTATGTTTTTTTATCCTATGCTTTAGTAAATTGAATTTATGTTGTTTTATCCTATGCTTTATTAAATTGTATTTAATTTGTTTTATCCTATGCTTTATTAAATTGTATTTATGTAGTTTTAGCCTATGCTTTATTAAATTGTATTTATGTTGTTTTATCCTATGCTTTATTAAATTGTATTCATGTTGTTTTATCTTATGCTTTACTAAATTATATTCATGTTGTTTTATCTTATGCTTTATTAAATAGTATTTATGTTGTTTTAACATATGCTTAATTAAATTGTATTTATGTTGTTTTGTCCTATGCTTTATTAAATTGTATTTATGTTGTTTATCCTATGTTTCATTAAATTGAATTTATGTTGTTTTATCCTATGCTTTATTAAATTGTATTTAATTTGTTTTATCCTATGCTTTATTAAAGTGTATTTATGTTGTTTTAGCCTATGCTTTATTAAATTGTATTTATGTTGTTTTATCCTATGCTTTATTAAATTGTATTTATGTTGTTTTATCCTATGCTTTATAAATTGTATTTATGTTGTTTTGTCCTATGCTTTATTAAATTGTATTTATGTTGTTTATCCTATGTTTCATTAAATTGTATTTATGTTGTTTTATCCTATGCTTTATTAAATTGTATTTATGTTGTTTTAAACTATGCTTTATTAAATTGTATTTATGTTGTTTTAACCTATGCTTTATTAAATTTTATTTATGTTGTTTTATCCTATGCTTTATTAAATTGTATTTATGTTGTTTTATCCTATGCTTTATTAAATTGTATTTATGTTGTTTTATCCTATGCTTTATTAAATTGTATTTATGTTGTTTTATCCTATGCTTTATTAAATTGTATTTCTGTGGTTTTATCCTATGCTTTATTAAATTGTATTTATGTTGTTTTAAACTATGCTTTATTAAATTGTATTTATGTTGTTTTATCTTATGCTTTACTAAATTATATTCATGTTGTTTTATCTTATGCTTTATTAAATAGTATTTATGTTGTTTTAACATATGCTTAATTAAATTGTATTTATGTTGTTTTGTCCTATGCTTTATTAAATTGTATTTATGTTGTTTATCCTATGTTTCATTAAATTGTATATATGTTGTTTTATCCTATGCTTTATTAAATTGTATTTATGTTGTTTTAAACTATGCTTTATTAAATTGTATTTATGTTGTTTTAACCTATGCTTTATTAAATTTTATTTATGTTGTTTTATCCTATGCTTTATTAAATTGTATTTATGTTGTTTTATCCTATGCTTTATTAAATTGTATTTATGTTGTTTTATCCTATGCTTTATTAAATTGTATTTATGTTGTTTTATCCTATGCTTTATTAAATTGTATTTCTGTGGTTTTATCCTATGCTTTATTAAATTGTATTTATGTTGTTTTAAACTATGCTTTATTAAATTGTATTCATGTTGTTTTATCCTATGCTTTATTAAATTGTATTTATGTTTTTTTATCCTATGCTTTATTAAATTGAATTTATGTTGTTTTATCCTATGCTTTATTAAATTGTATTTAATTTGTTTTATCCTATGCTTTATTAAATTGTATTTATGTAGTTTTAGCCTATGCTTTATTAAATTGTATTTATGTTGTTTTATCCTATGCTTTATTAAATTGTATTCATGTTGTTTTATCTTATGCTTTACTAAATTATATTCATGTTGTTTTATCTTATGCTTTATTAAATAGTATTTATGTTGTTTTAACATATGCTTAATTAAATTGTATTTATGTTGTTTTGTCCTATGCTTTATTAAATTGTATTTATGTTGTTTATCCTATGTTTCATTAAATTGAATTTATGTTGTTTTATCCTATGCTTTATTAAATTGTATTTAATTTGTTTTATCCTATGCTTTATTAAAGTGTATTTATGTTGTTTTAGCCTATGCTTTATTAAATTGTATTTATGTTGTTTTATCCTATGCTTTATTAAATTGGATTTATGTTGTTTTATCCTATGCTTTATAAATTGTATTTATGTTGTTTTGTCCTATGCTTTATTAAATTGTATTTATGTTGTTTATCCTATGTTTCATTAAATTGTATTTATGTTGTTTTATCCTATGCTTTATTAAATTGTATTTATGTTGTTTTAAACTATGCTTTATTAAATTGTATTTATGTTGTTTTAACCTATGCTTTATTAAATTTTATTTATGTTGTTTTATCCTATGCTTTATTAAATTGTATTTATGTTGTTTTATCCTATGCTTTATTAAATTGTATTTATGTTGTTTTATCCTATGCTTTATTAAATTGTATTTATGTTGTTTTATCCTATGCTTTATTAAATTGTATTTCTGTGGTTTTATCCTATGCTTTATTAAATTGTATTTATGTTGTTTTAAACTATGCTTTATTAAATTGTATTTATGTTGTTTTATCTTATGCTTTACTAAATTATATTCATGTTGTTTTATCTTATGCTTTATTAAATAGTATTTATGTTGTTTTAACATATGCTTAATTAAATTGTATTTATGTTGTTTTGTCCTATGCTTTATTAAATTGTATTTATGTTGTTTATCCTATGTTTCATTAAATTGTATATATGTTGTTTTATCCTATGCTTTATTAAATTGTATTTATGTTGTTTTAAACTATGCTTTATTAAATTGTATTTATGTTGTTTTAACCTATGCTTTATTAAATTTTATTTATGTTGTTTTATCCTATGCTTTATTAAATTGTATTTATGTTGTTTTATCCTATGCTTTATTAAATTGTATTTATGTTGTTTTATCCTATGCTTTATTAAATTGTATTTATGTTGTTTTATCCTATGCTTTATTAAATTGAATTTATGTTGTTTTGTCCTATGCTTTATTAAATTGTATTTATGTTGTTTTGTCCTATGCTTTATTAAATTGTATTTATGTTGTTTATCCTATGTTTCATTAAATTGTATTTATGTTGTTTTATCCTATGCTTTATTAAATTGAATTTATGTTGTTTTATCCTATGCTTTATTAAATGTGTTTATGTTGTTTTGTCCGATGCTTTATTAAATTGTATTTATGTTGTTTTAACCTATGCTTTATTAAATGTGTTTATGTTGTTTTGTCCGATGCTTTATTAAATTGTATTTATGTTGTTTTAACCTATGCTTTATTAAATTTTATTTATGTTGTTTTATCCTATGCTTTATTAAATTGTATTTATGTTGTTTTATCCTATGCTTTATTAAATTGTATTTATGTTGTTTTAACCTATGCTTTATTAAATTGTATTTAATTTGTTTTATCCTATGCTTTATTAAATTGTATTTAATTTGTTTTAGCCTATGCTTTATGAAATTGTATTTATGTTGTTTTATCCTATGCTTTATTAAATTGTATTTATGTTGTTTTAACCTATGCTTTATTAAATTGTATTTATGTTGTTTTATCCTATGCTTTATTAAATTGTATTTATGTTGTTTTATCCTATGCTTTATTAAATGTGTTTATGTTGTTTTGTCCGATGCTTTATTAAATTGTATTTATGTTGTTTTAACCTATGCTTTATTAAATTTTATTTATGTTGTTTTATCCTATGCTTTATTAAATTGTATTTATGTTGTTTTATCCTATGCTTTATTAAATTGTATTTATGTTGTTTTAACCTATGCTTTATTAAATTGTATTTAATTTGTTTTATCCTATGCTTTATTAAATTGTATTTAATTTGTTTTAGCCTATGCTTTATGAAATTGTATTTATGTTGTTTTATCCTATGCTTTATTAAATTGTATTTATGTTGTTTTAACCTATGCTTTATTAAATTGTATTTATGTTGTTTTATCCTATGCTTTATTAAATTGTATTTATGTTGTTTTAACCTATGCTTTATTAAATTGTATTCATGTTGTTTTATCTTATGCTTTATTAAATTGTATTTATGTTGTTTTATCCTATGCTTTATTAAATTGTATTTATGTTGTTTTATCCTATGCTTTATTAAATTGAATTTATGTTGTTTTGTCCTATGCTTTATTAAATTGTATTTATGTTGTTTTGTCCTATGCTTTATTAAATTGTATTTATGTTGTTTATCCTATGTTTCATTAAATTGTATTTATGTTGTTTTATCCTATGCTTTATTAAATTGAATTTATGTTGTTTTGTCCTATGTTTTATTAAATTGTATTTATGTTGTTTTATCCTATGCTTTATTAAATTGTATTTATGTTGTTTTATCCTATGCTTTATTAAATTGTATTTATGTTGTTTTATCCTATGCTTTATTAAATTGTATTTCTGTGGTTTTATCCTATGCTTTATTAAATTGTATTTATGTTGTTTTAAACTATGCTTTATTAAATTGTATTTATGTTGTTTTATCTTATGCTTTACTAAATTATATTCATGTTGTTTTATCTTATGCTTTATTAAATAGTATTTATGTTGTTTTAACATATGCTTAATTAAATTGTATTTATGTTGTTTTGTCCTATGCTTTATTAAATTGTATTTATGTTGTTTATCCTATGTTTCATTAAATTGTATATATGTTGTTTTATCCTATGCTTTATTAAATTGTATTTATGTTGTTTTAAACTATGCTTTATTAAATTGTATTTATGTTGTTTTAACCTATGCTTTATTAAATTTTATTTATGTTGTTTTATCCTATGCTTTATTAAATTGTATTTATGTTGTTTTATCCTATGCTTTATTAAATTGTATTTATGTTGTTTTATCCTATGCTTTATTAAATTGTATTTATGTTGTTTTATCCTATGCTTTATTAAATTGAATTTATGTTGTTTTGTCCTATGCTTTATTAAATTGTATTTATGTTGTTTTGTCCTATGCTTTATTAAATTGTATTTATGTTGTTTATCCTATGTTTCATTAAATTGTATTTATGTTGTTTTATCCTATGCTTTATTAAATTGAATTTATGTTGTTTTGTCCTATGCTTTATTAAATTGTATTTATGTTGTTTTATCGTATGCTTTATTAAATTGTATTTATGTTGTTTTAACGTATGCTTTATTAAATTGTATTTATGTTGTTTTATCCTATGCTTTATTAAATTGTATTTATGTTGTTTTAACCTATGCTTTATTAAATTGTATTCATGTTGTTTTATCTTATGCTTTATTAAATTGTATTTATGTTGTTTTATCCTATGCTTTATTAAATTGTATTTATGTTGTTTTATCCTATGCTTTATTAAATTGAATTTATGTTGTTTTGTCCTATGCTTTATTAAATTGTATTTATGTTGTTTTGTCCTATGCTTTATTAAATTGTATTTATGTTGTTTATCCTATGTTTCATTAAATTGTATTTATGTTGTTTTATCCTATGCTTTATTAAATTGAATTTATGTTGTTTTGTCCTATGTTTTATTAAATTGTATTTATGTTGTTTTATCCTATGCTTTATTAAATTGTATTTATGTTGTTTTATCCTATGCTTTATTAAATTGTATTTATGTTGTTTTATCCTATGCTTTATTAAATTGTATTTCTGTGGTTTTATCCTATGCTTTATTAAATTGTATTTATGTTGTTTTAAACTATGCTTTATTAAATTGTATTTATGTTGTTTTATCTTATGCTTTACTAAATTATATTCATGTTGTTTTATCTTATGCTTTATTAAATAGTATTTATGTTGTTTTAACATATGCTTAATTAAATTGTATTTATGTTGTTTTGTCCTATGCTTTATTAAATTGTATTTATGTTGTTTATCCTATGTTTCATTAAATTGTATATATGTTGTTTTATCCTATGCTTTATTAAATTGTATTTATGTTGTTTTAAACTATGCTTTATTAAATTGTATTTATGTTGTTTTAACCTATGCTTTATTAAATTTTATTTATGTTGTTTTATCCTATGCTTTATTAAATTGTATTTATGTTGTTTTATCCTATGCTTTATTAAATTGTATTTATGTTGTTTTATCCTATGCTTTATTAAATTGTATTTATGTTGTTTTATCCTATGCTTTATTAAATTGAATTTATGTTGTTTTGTCCTATGCTTTATTAAATTGTATTTATGTTGTTTTGTCCTATGCTTTATTAAATTGTATTTATGTTGTTTATCCTATGTTTCATTAAATTGTATTTATGTTGTTTTATCCTATGCTTTATTAAATTGAATTTATGTTGTTTTGTCCTATGCTTTATTAAATTGTATTTATGTTGTTTTATCGTATGCTTTATTAAATTGTATTTATGTTGTTTTAACGTATGCTTTATTAAATTGTATTTATGTTGTTTTATCCTATGCTTTATTAAATTGTATTTATGTTGTTTTAACCTATGCTTTATTAAATTGTATTCATGTTGTTTTATCTTATGCTTTATTAAATTGTATTTATGTTGTTTTATCCTATGCTTTATTAAATTGTATTTATGTTGTTTTATCCTATGCTTTATTAAATTGAATTTATGTTGTTTTGTCCTATGCTTTATTAAATTGTATTTATGTTGTTTTGTCCTATGCTTTATTAAATTGTATTTATGTTGTTTATCCTATGTTTCATTAAATTGTATTTATGTTGTTTTATCCTATGCTTTATTAAATTGAATTTATGTTGTTTTGTCCTATGCTTTATTAAATTGTATTTATGTTGTTTTATCCTTTGCTTTATTAAATTGTATTTATGTTGTTTTATCCTATGCTTTATTAAATTGTATTTCTGTGGTTTTATCCTATGCTTTATTAAATTTTATTTATGTTGTTTTAAACTATGCTTTATTAAATTGTATTTATGTTGTTTTAACCTATGCTTTATTAAATTGTATTTATGTTGTTTTATCCTATGCTTTATTAAATTGTATTTATGTTTTTTTATCCTATGCTTTATTAAATTGAATTTATGTTGTTTTATCCTATGCTTTATTAAATTGTATTTAATTTGTTTTATCCTATGCTTTATTAAATTGTATTTATGTAGTTTTAGCCTATGCTTTATTAAATTGTATTTATGTTGTTTTATCCTATGCTTTATTAAATTGTATTCATGTTGTTTTATCTTATGCTTTACTAAATTATATTCATGTTGTTTTATCTTATGCTTTATTAAATAGTATTTATGTTGTTTTAACATATGCTTAATTAAATTGTATTTATGTTGTTTTGTCCTATGCTTTATTAAATTGTATTTATGTTGTTTATCCTATGTTTCATTAAATTGAATTTATGTTGTTTTATCCTATGCTTTATTAAATTGTATTTAATTTGTTTTATCCTATGCTTTATTAAAGTGTATTTATGTTGTTTTAGCCTATGCTTTATTAAATTGTATTTATGTTGTTTTATCCTATGCTTTATTAAATTGTATTTATGTTGTTTTATCCTATGCTTTATAAATTGTATTTATGTTGTTTTGTCCTATGCTTTATTAAATTGTATTTATGTTGTTTATCCTATGTTTCATTAAATTGTATTTATGTTGTTTTATCCTATGCTTTATTAAATTGTATTTATGTTGTTTTAAACTATGCTTTATTAAATTGTATTTATGTTGTTTTAAACTATGCTTTATTAAATTGTATTTATGTTGTTTTAAACTATGCTTTATTTAATTGTATTTATGTTGTTTTATCCTATGCTTTATTAAATGTGTTTATGTTGTTTTGTCCGATGCTTTATTAAATTGTATTTATGTTGTTTTAACCTATGCTTTATTAAATTTTATTTATGTTGTTTTATCCTATGCTTTATTAAATTGTATTTATGTTGTTTTATCCTATGCTTTATTAAATTGTATTTATGTTGTTTTAACCTATGCTTTATTAAATTGTATTTAATTTGTTTTATCCTATGCTTTATTAAATTGTATTTAATTTGTTTTAGCCTATGCTTTATGAAATTGTATTTATGTTGTTTTATCCTATGCTTTATTAAATTGTATTTATGTTGTTTTAACCTATGCTTTATTAAATTGTATTTATGTTGTTTTATCCTATGCTTTATTAAATTGTATTTATGTTGTTTTAACCTATGCTTTATTAAATTGTATTCATGTTGTTTTATCTTATGCTTTATTAAATTGTATTTATGTTGTTTTATCCTATGCTTTATTAAATTGTATTTATGTTGTTTTATCCTATGCTTTATTAAATTGAATTTATGTTGTTTTGTCCTATGCTTTATTAAATTGTATTTATGTTGTTTTGTCCTATGCTTTATTAAATTGTATTTATGTTGTTTATCCTATGTTTCATTAAATTGTATTTATGTTGTTTTATCCTATGCTTTATTAAATTGAATTTATGTTGTTTTGTCCTATGTTTTATTAAATTGTATTTATGTTGTTTTATCCTATGCTTTATTAAATTGTATTTATGTTGTTTTATCCTATGCTTTATTAAATTGTATTTATGTAGTTTTAGCCTATGCTTTATTAAATTGTATTTATGTTGTTTTATCCTATGCTTTATTAAATTGTATTCATGTTGTTTTATCTTATGCTTTACTAAATTATATTCATGTTGTTTTATCTTATGCTTTATTAAATAGTATTTATGTTGTTTTAACATATGCTTAATTAAATTGTATTTATGTTGTTTTGTCCTATGCTTTATTAAATTGTATTTATGTTGTTTATCCTATGTTTCATTAAATTGAATTTATGTTGTTTTATCCTATGCTTTATTAAATTGTATTTAATTTGTTTTATCCTATGCTTTATTAAAGTGTATTTATGTTGTTTTAGCCTATGCTTTATTAAATTGTATTTATGTTGTTTTATCCTATGCTTTATTAAATTGTATTTATGTTGTTTTATCCTATGCTTTATAAATTGTATTTATGTTGTTTTGTCCTATGCTTTATTAAATTGTATTTATGTTGTTTATCCTATGTTTCATTAAATTGTATTTATGTTGTTTTATCCTATGCTTTATTAAATTGTATTTATGTTGTTTTAAACTATGCTTTATTAAATTGTATTTATGCTGTTTTAACCTATGCTTTATTAAATTTTATTTATGTTGTTTTATCCTATGCTTTATTAAATTGTATTTATGTTGTTTTATCCTATGCTTTATTAAATTGTATTTATGTTGTTTTATCCTATGCTTTATTAAATTGTATTTATGTTGTTTTATCCTATGCTTTATTAAATTGTATTTCTGTGGTTTTATCCTATGCTTTATTAAATTGTATTTATGTTGTTTTAAACTATGCTTTATTAAATTGTATTTATGTTGTTTTATCTTATGCTTTACTAAATTATATTCATGTTGTTTTATCTTATGCTTTATTAAATAGTATTTATGTTGTTTTAACATATGCTTAATTAAATTGTATTTATGTTGTTTTGTCCTATGCTTTATTAAATTGTATTTATGTTGTTTATCCTATGTTTCATTAAATTGTATATATGTTGTTTTATCCTATGCTTTATTAAATTGTATTTATGTTGTTTTAAACTATGCTTTATTAAATTGTATTTATGTTGTTTTAACCTATGCTTTATTAAATTTTATTTATGTTGTTTTATCCTATGCTTTATTAAATTGTATTTATGTTGTTTTATCCTATGCTTTATTAAATTGTATTTATGTTGTTTTATCCTATGCTTTATTAAATTGTATTTATGTTGTTTTATCCTATGCTTTATTAAATTGAATTTATGTTGTTTTGTCCTATGCTTTATTAAATTGTATTTATGTTGTTTTGTCCTATGCTTTATTAAATTGTATTTATGTTGTTTATCCTATGTTTCATTAAATTGTATTTATGTTGTTTTATCCTATGCTTTATTAAATTGAATTTATGTTGTTTTGTCCTATGCTTTATTAAATTGTATTTATGTTGTTTTATCGTATGCTTTATTAAATTGTATTTATGTTGTTTTAACGTATGCTTTATTAAATTGTATTTATGTTGTTTTATCCTATGCTTTATTAAATTTTATTTATGTTGTTTTATTCTATGCTTTATTAAATTGTATTTATGTTGTTTTATCCTATGCTTTATTAAATTGTATTTATGTTGTTTTAACCTATGCTTTATTAAATTGTATTTATGTTGTTTTATCCTATGCTTTATTAAATTGTATTTATGTTGTTTTAACCTATGCTTTATTTAATTGTATTTATGTTGTTTTAACGTATGCTTTATTAAATTTTATTTATGTTGTTTTATCCTATGCTTTATTAAATTGTATTTATGTTGTTTTATCCTATGCTTTATAAATTGTATTTATGTTGTTTTATCCTATGCTTTATTAAATTGTATTTATGTTGTTTTGTCCGATGCTTTATTAAATTGTATTTATGTTGTTTTAACCTATGCTTTATTAAATTTTATTTATGTTGTTTTATCCTATGCTTTATTAAATTGTATTTATGTTGTTTTATCCTATGCTTTATAAATTGTATTTATGTTGTTTTATCCTATGCTTTATTAAATGTGTTTATGTTGTTTTGTCCGATGCTTTATTAAATTGTATTTATGTTGTTTTAACCTATGCTTTATTAAATTTTATTTATGTTGTTTTATCCTATGCTTTATTAAATTGTATTTATGTTGTTTTATCCTATGCTTTATTAAATTGTATTTATGTTGTTTTAACCTATGCTTTATTAAATTGTATTTAATTTGTTTTATCCTATGCTTTATTAAATTGTATTTAATTTGTTTTAGCCTATGCTTTATGAAATTGTATTTATGTTGTTTTATCCTATGCTTTATTAAATTGTATTTATGTTGTTTTAACCTATGCTTTATTAAATTGTATTTATGTTGTTTTATCCTATGCTTTATTAAATTGTATTTATGTTGTTTTAACCTATGCTTTATTAAATTGTATTCATGTTGTTTTATCTTATGCTTTATTAAATTGTATTTATGTTGTTTTATCCTATGCTTTATTAAATTGTATTTATGTTGTTTTATCCTATGCTTTATTAAATTGAATTTATGTTGTTTTGTCCTATGCTTTATTAAATTGTATTTATGTTGTTTTGTCCTATGCTTTATTAAATTGTATTTATGTTGTTTATCCTATGTTTCATTAAATTGTATTTATGTTGTTTTATCCTATGCTTTATTAAATTGAATTTATGTTGTTTTGTCCTATGTTTTATTAAATTGTATTTATGTTGTTTTATCCTATGCTTTATTAAATTGTATTTATGTTGTTTTATCCTATGCTTTATTAAATTGTATTTATGTTGTTTTATCCTATGCTTTATTAAATTGTATTTCTGTGGTTTTATCCTATGCTTTATTAAATTGTATTTATGTTGTTTTAAACTATGCTTTATTAAATTGTATTTATGTTGTTTTATCTTATGCTTTACTAAATTATATTCATGTTGTTTTATCTTATGCTTTATTAAATAGTATTTATGTTGTTTTAACATATGCTTAATTAAATTGTATTTATGTTGTTTTGTCCTATGCTTTATTAAATTGTATTTATGTTGTTTATCCTATGTTTCATTAAATTGTATATATGTTGTTTTATCCTATGCTTTATTAAATTGTATTTATGTTGTTTTAAACTATGCTTTATTAAATTGTATTTATGATGTTTTAACCTATGCTTTATTAAATTTTATTTATGTTGTTTTATCCTATGCTTTATTAAATTGTATTTATGTTGTTTTATCCTATGCTTTATTAAATTGTATTTATGTTGTTTTATCCTATGCTTTATTAAATTGTATTTATGTTGTTTTATCCTATGCTTTATTAAATTGAATTTATGTTGTTTTGTCCTATGCTTTATTAAATTGTATTTATGTTGTTTTGTCCTATGCTTTATTAAATTGTATTTATGTTGTTTATCCTATGTTTCATTAAATTGTATTTATGTTGTTTTATCCTATGCTTTATTAAATTGAATTTATGTTGTTTTGTCCTATGCTTTATTAAATTGTATTTATGTTGTTTTGTCCTATGCTTTATTAAATTGTATTTATGTTGTTTTGTCCGATGCTTTATTAAATTGTATTTATGTTGTTTTAACCTATGCTTTATTAAATTTTATTTATGTTGTTTTATCCTATGCTTTATTAAATTGTATTTATGTTGTTTTATCCTATGCTTTATAAATTGTATTTATGTTGTTTTATCCTATGCTTTATTAAATGTGTTTATGTTGTTTTGTCCGATGCTTTATTAAATTGTATTTATGTTGTTTTAACCTATGCTTTATTAAATTTTATTTATGTTGTTTTATCCTATGCTTTATTAAATTGTATTTATGTTGTTTTATCCTATGCTTTATTAAATTGTATTTATGTTGTTTTAACCTATGCTTTATTAAATTGTATTTAATTTGTTTTATCCTATGCTTTATTAAATTGTATTTAATTTGTTTTAGCCTATGCTTTATGAAATTGTATTTATGTTGTTTTATCCTATGCTTTATTAAATTGTATTTATGTTGTTTTAACCTATGCTTTATTAAATTGTATTTATGTTGTTTTATCCTATGCTTTATTAAATTGTATTTATGTTGTTTTAACCTATGCTTTATTAAATTGTATTCATGTTGTTTTATCTTATGCTTTATTAAATTGTATTTATGTTGTTTTATCCTATGCTTTATTAAATTGTATTTATGTTGTTTTATCCTATGCTTTATTAAATTGAATTTATGTTGTTTTGTCCTATGCTTTATTAAATTGTATTTATGTTGTTTTGTCCTATGCTTTATTAAATTGTATTTATGTTGTTTATCCTATGTTTCATTAAATTGTATTTATGTTGTTTTATCCTATGCTTTATTAAATTGAATTTATGTTGTTTTGTCCTATGTTTTATTAAATTGTATTTATGTTGTTTTATCCTATGCTTTATTAAATTGTATTTATGTTGTTTTATCCTATGCTTTATTAAATTGTATTTATGTTGTTTTATCCTATGCTTTATTAAATTGTATTTCTGTGGTTTTATCCTATGCTTTATTAAATTGTATTTATGTTGTTTTAAACTATGCTTTATTAAATTGTATTTATGTTGTTTTATCTTATGCTTTACTAAATTATATTCATGTTGTTTTATCTTATGCTTTATTAAATAGTATTTATGTTGTTTTAACATATGCTTAATTAAATTGTATTTATGTTGTTTTGTCCTATGCTTTATTAAATTGTATTTATGTTGTTTATCCTATGTTTCATTAAATTGTATATATGTTGTTTTATCCTATGCTTTATTAAATTGTATTTATGTTGTTTTAAACTATGCTTTATTAAATTGTATTTATGTTGTTTTAACCTATGCTTTATTAAATTTTATTTATGTTGTTTTATCCTATGCTTTATTAAATTGTATTTATGTTGTTTTATCCTATGCTTTATTAAATTGTATTTATGTTGTTTTATCCTATGCTTTATTAAATTGTATTTATGTTGTTTTATCCTATGCTTTATTAAATTGAATTTATGTTGTTTTGTCCTATGCTTTATTAAATTGTATTTATGTTGTTTTGTCCTATGCTTTATTAAATTGTATTTATGTTGTTTATCCTATGTTTCATTAAATTGTATTTATGTTGTTTTATCCTATGCTTTATTAAATTGAATTTATGTTGTTTTGTCCTATGCTTTATTAAATTGTATTTATGTTGTTTTGTCCTATGCTTTATTAAATTGTATTTATGTTGTTTTGTCCTATGCTTTATTAAATTGTATTTATGTTGTTTATCCTATGTTTCATTAAATTGTATTTATGTTGTTTTATCCTATGCTTTATTAAATTGAATTTATGTTGTTTTGTCCTATGCTTTATTAAATTGTATTTATGTTGTTTTATCGTATGCTTTATTAAATTGTATTTATGTTGTTTTAACGTATGCTTTATTAAATTGTATTTATGTTGTTTTATCCTATGCTTTATTAAATTTTATTTATGTTGTTTTATTCTATGCTTTATTAAATTGTATTTATGTTGTTTTATCCTATGCTTTATTAAATTGTATTTATGTTGTTTTAACCTATGCTTTATTAAATTGTATTTATGTTGTTTTATCCTATGCTTTATTAAATTGTATTTATGTTGTTTTAACCTATGGTTTATTTAATTGTATTTATGTTGTTTTAACGTATGCTTTATTAAATTTTATTTATGTTGTTTTATCCTATGTTTTATTAAATTGTATTTATGTTGTTTTATCCTATGCTTTATTAAATTGTATTTATGTTGTTTTATCCTATGCTTTATTAAATTGTATTTCTGTGGTTTTATCCTATGCTTTATTAAATTGTATTTATGTTGTTTTAACCTATGCTTTATTAAATTGTATTTATGTTGTTTTATCCTATGCTTTATTAAATTGTATTTATGTTGTTTTAACCTATGCTTTATTAAATTGTATTCATGTTGTTTTATCTTATGCTTTATTAAATTGTATTTATGTTGTTTTATCCTATGCTTTATTAAATTGTATTTATGTTGTTTTATCCTATGCTTTATTAAATTGAATTTATGTTGTTTTGTCCTATGCTTTATTAAATTGTATTTATGTTGTTTTATCCTATGCTTTATTAAATTGTATTTATGTTGTTTTATCCTATGCTTTATAAATTGTATTTATGTTGTTTTATCCTATGCTTTATTAAATGTGTTTATGTTGTTTTGTCCGATGCTTTATTAAATTGTATTTATGTTGTTTTAACCTATGCTTTATTAAATTTTATTTATGTTGTTTTATCCTATGCTTTATTAAATTGTATTTATGTTGTTTTATCCTATGCTTTATTAAATTGTATTTATGTTGTTTTAACCTATGCTTTATTAAATTGTATTTAATTTGTTTTATCCTATGCTTTATTAAATTGTATTTATGTAGTTTTAGCCTATGCTTTATGAAATTGTATTTATGTTGTTTTATCCTATGCTTTATTAAATTGTATTTATGTTGTTTTAACCTATGCTTTAATAAATTGTATTTATGTTGTTTTATCCTATGCTTTATTAAATTGTATTTATGTTGTTTTAACCTATGCTTTATTAAATTGTATTCATGTTGTTTTATCTTATGCTTTATTAAATTGTATTTATGTTGTTTTATCCTATGCTTTATTAAATTGTATTTATGTTGTTTTATCCTATGCTTTATTAAATTGAATTTATGTTGTTTTGTCCTATGCTTTATTAAATTGTATTTATGTTGTTTTGTCCTATGCTTTATTAAATTGTATTTATGTTGTTTATCCTATGTTTCATTAAATTGTATTTATGTTGTTTTATCCTATGCTTTATTAAATTGAATTTATGTTGTTTTGTCCTATGCTTTATTAAATTGTATTTATGTTGTTTTATCCTATGCTTTATTAAATTGTATTTATGTTGTTTTAACGTATGCTTTATTAAATTGTATTTATGTTGTTTTATCCTATGCTTTATTAAATTTTATTTATGTTGTTTTATTCTATGCTTTATTAAATTGTATTTATGTTGTTTTATCCTATGCTTTATTAAATTGTATTTATGTTGTTTTATCCTATGCTTTATTAAATTGTATTTATGTTGTTTTATCCTATGCTTTATTAAATTGTATTTATGTTGTTTTAACCTATGCTTTATTTAATTGTATTTATGTTGTTTTAACGTATGCTTTATTAAATTTTATTTATGTTGTTTTATCCTATGCTTTATTAAATTGTATTTATGTTGTTTTATCCTATGCTTTATAAATTGTATTTATGTTGTTTTATCCTATGCTTTATGAAATTGTATTTATGTTGTTTTGTCCGATGCTTTATTAAATTGTATTTATGTTGTTTTAACCTATGCTTAATTAAATTTTATTTATGTTGTTTTATCCTATGCTTTATTAAATTGTATTTATGTTGTTTTATCCTATGCTTTATAAATTGTATTTATGTTGTTTTATCCTATGCTTTATTAAATGTGTTTATGTTGTTTTGTCCGATGCTTTATTAAATTGTATTTATGTTGTTTTAACCTATGCTTTATTAAATTTTATTTATGTTGTTTTATCCTATGCTTTATTAAATTGTATTTATGTTGTTTTATCCTATGCTTTATAAATTGTATTTATGTTGTTTTATCCTATGCTTTATTAAATGTGTTTATGTTGTTTTGTCCGATGCTTTATTAAATTGTATTTATGTTGTTTTAACCTATGCTTTATTAAATTTTATTTATGTTGTTTTATCCTATGCTTTATTAAATTGTATTTATGTTGTTTTATCCTATGCTTTATTAAATTGTATTTATGTTGTTTTAACCTATGCTTTATTAAATTGTATTTAATTTGTTTTATCCTATGCTTTATTAAATTGTATTTATGTAGTTTTAGCCTATGCTTTATGAAATTGTATTTATGTTGTTTTATCCTATGCTTTATTAAATTGTATTTATGTTGTTTTAACCTATGCTTTATTAAATTGTATTTATGTTGTTTTATCCTATGCTTTATTAAATTGTATTTATGTTGTTTTAACCTATGCTTTATTAAATTGTATTCATGTTGTTTTATCTTATGCTTTATTAAATTGTATTTATGTTGTTTTATCCTATGCTTTATTAAATTGTATTTATGTTGTTTTATCCTATGCTTTATTAATTGAATTTATGTTGTTTTGTCCTATGCTTTATTAAATTGTATTTATGTTGTTTTGTCCTATGCTTTATTAAATTGTATTTATGTTGTTTATCCTATGTTTCATTAAATTGTATTTATGTTGTTTTATCCTATGCTTTATTAAATTGAATTTATGTTGTTTTGTCCTATGCTTTATTAAATTGTATTTATGTTGTTTTATCCTATGCTTTATTAAATTGTATTTATGTTGTTTTAACGTATGCTTTATTAAATTGTATTTATGTTGTTTTATCCTATGCTTTATTAAATTTTATTTATGTTGTTTTATTCTATGCTTTATTAAATTGTATTTATGTTGTTTTATCCTATGCTTTATTAAATTGTATTTATGTTGTTTTAACCTATGCTTTATTTAATTGTATTTATGTTGTTTTAACGTATGCTTTATTAAATTGTATTTATGTTGTTTTATCCTATGCTTTATTAAATTGTATTTATGTTGTTTTATCCTATGCTTTATTAAATTGTATTTATGTTGTTTTATCCTATGCTTTATTAAATTGTATTTATGTTGTTTTAACCTATGCTTTATTTAATTGTATTTATGTTGTTTTAACGTATGCTTTATTAAATTTTATTTATGTTGTTTTATCCTATGCTTTATTAAATTGTATTTATGTTGTTTTATCCTATGCTTTATAAATTGTATTTATGTTGTTTTATCCTATGCTTTATTAAATTGTATTTATGTTGTTTTGTCCGATGCTTTATTAAATTGTATTTATGTTGTTTTAACCTATGCTTTATTAAATTTTATTTATGTTGTTTTATCCTATGCTTTATTAAATTGTATTTATGTTGTTTTATCCTATGCTTTATAAATTGTATTTATGTTGTTTTATCCTATGCTTTATTAAATGTGTTTATGTTGTTTTGTCCGATGCTTTATTAAATTGTATTTATGTTGTTTTAACCTATGCTTTATTAAATTTTATTTATGTTGTTTTATCCTATGCTTTATTAAATTGTATTTATGTTGTTTTATCCAATGCTTTATTAAATTGTATTTATGTTGTTTTAACCTATGCTTTATTAAATTGTATTTAATTTGTTTTATCCTATGCTTTATTAAATTGTATTTAATTTGTTTTAGCCTATGCTTTATGAAATTGTATTTATGTTGTTTTATCCTATGCTTTATTAAATTGTATTTATGTTGTTTTAACCTATGCTTTATTAAATTGTATTTATGTTGTTTTATCCTATGCTTTATTAAATTGTATTTATGTTGTTTTAACCTATGCTTTATTAAATTGTATTCATGTTGTTTTATCTTATGCTTTATTAAATTGTATTTATGTTGTTTTATCCTATGCTTTATTAAATTGTATTTATGTTGTTTATCCTATGTTTCATTAAAATTTATTTATGTTGTTTTATCCTATGCTTTATTAAATTGAATTTATGTTGTTTTGTCCTATGCTTTATTAAATTGTATTTATGTTGTTTTATCCTATGCTTTATTAAATTGTATTTATGTTGTTTTATCCTATGCTTTATTAAATTGTATTTCTGTGGTTTTATCCTATGCTTTATTAAATTGTATTTATGTTGTTTTAACCTATGCTTTATTAAATTGTATTTATGTTGTTTTATCCTATGCTTTATTAAATTGTATTTATGTTGTTTTAACCTATGCTTTATTAAATTGTATTCATGTTGTTTTATCTTATGCTTTATTAAATTGTATTTATGTTGTTTTATCCTATGCTTTATTAAATTGTATTTATGTTGTTTTATCCTATGCTTTATTAAATTGAATTTATGTTGTTTTGTCCTATGCTTTATTAAATTGTATTTATGTTGTTTTGTCCTATGCTTTATTAAATTGTATTTATGTTGTTTATCCTATGTTTCATTAAATTGTATTTATGTTGTTTTATCCTATGCTTTATTAAATTGAATTTATGTTGTTTTGTCCTATGCTTTATTAAATTGTATTTATGTTGTTTTATCCTATGCTTTATTAAATTGTATTTATGTTGTTTTATCCTATGCTTTATTAAATTGTATTTCTGTGGTTTTATCCTATGCTTTATTAAATTGTATTTATGTTGTTTTAAACTATGCTTTATTAAATTGTATTTATGTTGTTTTAACCTATGCTTTATTAAATTTTATTTATGTTGTTTTATCCTATGCTTTATTAAATTGTATTTATGTTGTTTTATCCTATGCTTTATTAAATTGTATTTATGTTGTTTTATCCTATGCTTTATTAAATTGTATTTATGTTGTTTTATCCTATGCTTTATTAAATTGTATTTCTGTGGTTTTATCCTATGCTTTATTAAATTGTATTTATGTTGTTTTAAACTATGCTTTATTAAATTGTATTTATGTTGTTTTATCCTATGCTTTATTAAATTGTATTTATGTTTTTTTATCCTATGCTTTATTAAATTGAATTTATGTTGTTTTATCCTATGCTTTATTAAATTGTATTTATGTTGTTTATCCTATGTTTCATTAAAATGTATTTATGTTGTTTTATCCTATGCTTTATTAAATTGAATTTATGTTGTTTTGTCCTATGCTTTATTAAATTGTATTTATGTTGTTTTATCCTATGCTTTATTAAATTGTATTTATGTTGTTTTATCCTATGCTTTATTAAATTGTATTTCTGTGGTTTTATCCTATGCTTTATTAAATTGTATTTATGTTGTTTTAACCTATGCTTTATTAAATTGTATTTATGTTGTTTTATCCTATGCTTTATTAAATTGTATTTATGTTGTTTTAACCTATGCTTTATTAAATTGTATTCATGTTGTTTTATCTTATGCTTTATTAAATTGTATTTATGTTGTTTTATCCTATGCTTTATTAAATTGTATTTATGTTGTTTTATCCTATGCTTTATTAAATTGAATTTATGTTGTTTTGTCCTATGCTTTATTAAATTGTATTTATGTTGTTTTGTCCTATGCTTTATTAAATTGTATTTATGTTGTTTATCCTATGTTTCATTAAATTGTATTTATGTTGTTTTATCCTATGCTTTATTAAATTGAATTTATGTTGTTTTGTCCTATGCTTTATTAAATTGTATTTATGTTGTTTTATCCTATGCTTTATTAAATTGTATTTATGTTGTTTTATCCTATGCTTTATTAAATTGTATTTCTGTGGTTTTATCCTATGCTTTATTAAATTGTATTTATGTTGTTTTAAACTATGCTTTATTAAATTGTATTTATGTTGTTTTAACCTATGCTTTATTAAATTTTATTTATGTTGTTTTATCCTATGCTTTATTAAATTGTATTTATGTTGTTTTATCCTATGCTTTATTAAATTGTATTTATGTTGTTTTATCCTATGCTTTATTAAATTGTATTTATGTTGTTTTATCCTATGCTTTATTAAATTGTATTTCTGTGGTTTTATCCTATGCTTTATTAAATTGTATTTATGTTGTTTTAAACTATGCTTTATTAAATTGTATTTATGTTGTTTTATCCTATGCTTTATTAAATTGTATTTATGTTTTTTTATCCTATGCTTTATTAAATTGAATTTATGTTGTTTTATCCTATGCTTTATTAAATTGTATTTATGTTGTTTTATCCTATGCTTTATTAAATTGTATTTATGTTGTTTTATCCTATGCTTTATTAAATTGTATTTCTGTGGTTTTATCCTATGCTTTATTAAATTGTATTTATGTTGTTTTAAACTATGCTTTATTAAATTGTATTTATGTTGTTTTATCTTATGCTTTACTAAATTATATTCATGTTGTTTTATCTTATGCTTTATTAAATAGTATTTATGTTGTTTTAACATATGCTTAATTAAATTGTATTTATGTTGTTTTGTCCTATGCTTTATTAAATTGTATTTATGTTGTTTATCCTATGTTTCATTAAATTGTATATATGTTGTTTTATCCTATGCTTTATTAAATTGTATTTATGTTGTTTTATCCTATGCTTTATTAAATTGTATTTATGTTTTTTTATCCTATGCTTTATTAAATTGAATTTATGTTGTTTTATCCTATGCTTTATTAAATTGTATTTAATTTGTTTTATCCTATGCTTTATTAAATTGTATTTATGTAGTTTTAGCCTATGCTTTATTAAATTGTATTTATGTTGTTTTATCCTATGCTTTATTAAATTGTATTCATGTTGTTTTATCTTATGCTTTATTAAATTGTATTTATGTTGTTTTAACCTATGCTTTATTAAATTGTATTCATGTTGTTTTATCCTATGCTTTATTAAATTGTATTTATGTTGTTTGATCCTATGCTTTATTAAATTGTATTTCTGTGGTTTTATCCTATGCTTTATTAAATTGTATTTATGTTGTTTTAACCTATGCTTTATTAAATTGTATTTATGTTGTTTTATCCTATGCTTTATTAAATTGTATTTATGTTGTTTTAACCTATGCTTTATTAAATTGTATTCATGTTGTTTTATCTTATGCTTTATTAAATTGTATTTATGTTGTTTTATCCTATGCTTTATTAAATTGTATTTATGTTGTTTTATCCTATGCTTTATTAAATTGAATTTATGTTGTTTTGTCCTATGCTTTATTAAATTGTATTTATGTTGTTTTGTCCTATGCTTTATTAAATTGTATTTATGTTGTTTATCCTATGTTTCATTAAATTGTATTTATGTTGTTTTATCCTATGCTTTATTAAATTGAATTTATGTTGTTTTGTCCTATGCTTTATTAAATTGTATTTATGTTGTTTTATCCTATGCTTTATTAAATTGTATTTATGTTGTTTTATCCTATGCTTTATTAAATTGTATTTCTGTGGTTTTATCCTATGCTTTATTAAATTTTATTTATGTTGTTTTAAACTATGCTTTATTAAATTGTATTTATGTTGTTTTAACCTATGCTTTATTAAATTTTATTTATGTTGTTTTATCCTATGCTTTATTAAATTGTATTTATGTTGTTTTATCCTATGCTTTATTAAATTGTATTTATGTTGTTTTATCCTATGCTTTATTAAATTGTATTTATGTTGTTTTATCTTATGCTTTATTAAATTGTATTTCTGTGGTTTTATCCTATGCTTTATTAAATTGTATTTATGTTGTTTTAAACTATGCTTTATTAAATTGTATTTATGTTGTTTTATCCTATGCTTTATTAAATTGTATTTATGTTTTTTTATCCTATGCTTTATTAAATTGAATTTATGTTGTTTTATCCTATGCTTTATTAAATTGTATTTAATTTGTTTTATCCTATGCTTTATTAAATTGAATTTATGTTGTTTTGTCCTATGCTTTATTAAATTGAATTTATGTTGTTTTGTCCTATGCTTTATTAAATTGTATTTATGTTGTTTTATCCTATGCTTTATTAAATTGTATTTATGTTGTTTTATCCTATGCTTTATTAAATTGTATTTCTGTGGTTTTATCCTATGCTTTATTAAATTGTATTTATGTTGTTTTAACCTATGCTTTATTAAATTGTATTTATGTTGTTTTATCCTATGCTTTATTAAATTGTATTTATGTTGTTTTAACCTATGCTTTATTAAATTGTATTCATGTTGTTTTATCTTATGCTTTATTAAATTGTATTTATGTTGTTTTATCCTATGCTTTATTAAATTGTATTTATGTTGTTTTATCCTATGCTTTATTAAATTGAATTTATGTTGTTTTGTCCTATGCTTTATTAAATTGTATTTATGTTGTTTTGTCCTATGCTTTATTAAATTGTATTTATGTTGTTTATCCTATGTTTCATTAAATTGTATTTATGTTGTTTTATCCTATGCTTTATTAAATTGAATTTATGTTGTTTTGTCCTATGCTTTATTAAATTGTATTTATGTTGTTTTATCCTATGCTTTATTAAATTGTATTTATGTTGTTTTATCCTATGCTTTATTAAATTGTATTTCTGTGGTTTTATCCTATGCTTTATTAAATTGTATTTATGTTGTTTTAAACTATGCTTTATTAAATTGTATTTATGTTGTTTTAACCTATGCTTTATTAAATTTTATTTATGTTGTTTTATCCTATGCTTTATTAAATTGTATTTATGTTGTTTTATCCTATGCTTTATTAAATTGTATTTATGTTGTTTTATCCTATGCTTTATTAAATTGTATTTATGTTGTTTTATCCTATGCTTTATTAAATTGTATTTCTGTGGTTTTATCCTATGCTTTATTAAATTGTATTTATGTTGTTTTAAACTATGCTTTATTAAATTGTATTTATGTTGTTTTATCCTATGCTTTATTAAATTGTATTTATGTTTTTTTATCCTATGCTTTATTAAATTGAATTTATGTTGTTTTATCCTATGCTTTATTAAATTGTATTTATGTTGTTTTATCCTATGCTTTATTAAATTGTATTTATGTTGTTTTATCCTATGCTTTATTAAATTGTATTTCTGTGGTTTTATCCTATGCTTTATTAAATTGTATTTATGTTGTTTTAAACTATGCTTTATTAAATTGTATTTATGTTGTTTTATCTTATGCTTTACTAAATTATATTCATGTTGTTTTATCTTATGCTTTATTAAATAGTATTTATGTTGTTTTAACATATGCTTAATTAAATTGTATTTATGTTGTTTTGTCCTATGCTTTATTAAATTGTATTTATGTTGTTTATCCTATGTTTCATTAAATTGTATATATGTTGTTTTATCCTATGCTTTATTAAATTGTATTTATGTTGTTTTATCCTATGCTTTATTAAATTGTATTTATGTTTTTTTATCCTATGCTTTATTAAATTGAATTTATGTTGTTTTATCCTATGCTTTATTAAATTGTATTTAATTTGTTTTATCCTATGCTTTATTAAATTGTATTTATGTAGTTTTAGCCTATGCTTTATTAAATTGTATTTATGTTGTTTTATCCTATGCTTTATTAAATTGTATTCATGTTGTTTTATCTTATGCTTTATTAAATTGTATTTATGTTGTTTTAACCTATGCTTTATTAAATTGTATTCATGTTGTTTTATCCTATGCTTTATTAAATTGTATTTATGTTGTTTGATCCTATGCTTTATTAAATTGTATTTCTGTGGTTTTATCCTATGCTTTATTAAATTGTATTTATGTTGTTTTAACCTATGCTTTATTAAATTGTATTTATGTTGTTTTATCCTATGCTTTATTAAATTGTATTTATGTTGTTTTAACCTATGCTTTATTAAATTGTATTCATGTTGTTTTATCTTATGCTTTATTAAATTGTATTTATGTTGTTTTATCCTATGCTTTATTAAATTGTATTTATGTTGTTTTATCCTATGCTTTATTAAATTGAATTTATGTTGTTTTGTCCTATGCTTTATTAAATTGTATTTATGTTGTTTTGTCCTATGCTTTATTAAATTGTATTTATGTTGTTTATCCTATGTTTCATTAAATTGTATTTATGTTGTTTTATCCTATGCTTTATTAAATTGAATTTATGTTGTTTTGTCCTATGCTTTATTAAATTGTATTTATGTTGTTTTATCCTATGCTTTATTAAATTGTATTTATGTTGTTTTATCCTATGCTTTATTAAATTGTATTTCTGTGGTTTTATCCTATGCTTTATTAAATTTTATTTATGTTGTTTTAAACTATGCTTTATTAAATTGTATTTATGTTGTTTTAACCTATGCTTTATTAAATTTTATTTATGTTGTTTTATCCTATGCTTTATTAAATTGTATTTATGTTGTTTTATCCTATGCTTTATTAAATTGTATTTATGTTGTTTTATCCTATGCTTTATTAAATTGTATTTATGTTGTTTTATCTTATGCTTTATTAAATTGTATTTCTGTGGTTTTATCCTATGCTTTATTAAATTGTATTTATGTTGTTTTAAACTATGCTTTATTAAATTGTATTTATGTTGTTTTATCCTATGCTTTATTAAATTGTATTTATGTTTTTTTATCCTATGCTTTATTAAATTGAATTTATGTTGTTTTATCCTATGCTTTATTAAATTGTATTTAATTTGTTTTATCCTATGCTTTATTAAATTGAATTTATGTTGTTTTGTCCTATGCTTTATTAAATTGTATTTATGTTGTTTTATCCTATGCTTTATTAAATTGTATTTATGTTGTTTGATCCTATGCTTTATTAAATTGTATTTCTGTTGTTTTATCCTATGCTTTATTAAATTGTATTTATGTTGTTTTAACCTATGCTTTATTAAATTGTATTTATGTTGTTTTATCCTATGCTTTATTAAATTGTATTTATGTTGTTTTAACCTATGCTTTATTAAATTGTATTCATGTTGTTTTATCTTATGCTTTATTAAATTGTATTTATGTTGTTTTATCCTATGCTTTATTAAATTGTATTTATGTTGTTTTGTCCTATGCTTTATTAAATTGTATTTATGTTGTTTATCCTATGTTTCATTAAATTGTATTTATGTTGTTTTATCCTATGCTTTATTAAATTGAATTTATGTTGTTTTGTCCTATGCTTTATTAAATTGTATTTATGTTGTTTTATCCTATGCTTTATTAAATTGTATTTATGTTGTTTTATCCTATGCTTTATTAAATTGTATTTCTGTGGTTTTATCCTATGCTTTATTAAATTTTATTTATGTTGTTTTAAACTATGCTTTATTAAATTGTATTTATGTTGTTTTAACCTATGCTTTATTAAATTTTATTTATGTTGTTTTATCCTATGCTTTATTAAATTGTATTTATGTTGTTTTATCCTATGCTTTATTAAATTGTATTTATGTTGTTTTATCCTATGCTTTATTAAATTGTATTTATGTTGTTGTATCTTATGCTTTATTAAATTGTATTTCTGTGGTTTTATCCTATGCTTTATTAAATTGTATTTATGTTGTTTTAAACTATGCTTTAATAAATTGTATTTATGTTGTTTTATCCTATGCTTTATTAAATTGTATTTATGTTTTTTTATCCTATGCTTTATTAAATTGAATTTATGTTGTTTTATCCTATGCTTTATTAAATTGTATTTAATTTGTTTTATCCTATGCTTTATTAAATTGTATTTATGTAGTTTTAGCCTATGCTTTATTAAATTGTATTTATGTTGTTTTATCCTATGCTTTATTAAATTGTATTCATGTTGTTTTATCTTATGCTTTACTAAATTATATTCATGTTGTTTTATCTTATGCTTTATTAAATAGTATTTATGTTGTTTTAACATATGCTTAATTA
Source organism: Phyllobates terribilis (assembly GCF_046119375.1). Taxonomy (NCBI): domain Eukaryota; kingdom Metazoa; phylum Chordata; class Amphibia; order Anura; family Dendrobatidae; genus Phyllobates; species Phyllobates terribilis. Next base: position 21,478,941 of record NW_027362778.1, read on the forward strand.
AATTGTATTTATGTTGTTTTGTCCTATGCTTTATTAAATTGTATTTATGTTGTTTATCCTATGTTTCATTAAATTGAATTTATGTTGTTTTATCCTATGCTTTATTAAATTGTATTTAATTTGTTTTATCCTATGCTTTATTAAAGTGTATTTATGTTGTTTTAGCCTATGCTTTATTAAATTGTATTTATGTTGTTTTATCCTATGCTTTATTAAATTGTATTTATGTTGTTTTATCCTATGCTTTATAAATTGTATTTATGTTGTTTTGTCCTATGCTTTATTAAATTGTATTTATGTTGTTTATCCTATGTTTCATTAAATTGTATTTATGTTGTTTTATCCTATGCTTTATTAAATTGTATTTATGTTGTTTTAAACTATGCTTTATTAAATTGTATTTATGTTGTTTTAACCTATGCTTTATTAAATTTTATTTATGTTGTTTTATCCTATGCTTTATTAAATTGTATTTATGTTGTTTTATCCTATGCTTTATTAAATTGTATTTATGTTGTTTTATCCTATGCTTTATTAAATTGTATTTATGTTGTTTTATCCTATGCTTTATTAAATTGTATTTCTGTGGTTTTATCCTATGCTTTATTAAATTGTATTTATGTTGTTTTATCCTATGCTTTATTAAATTGTATTTATGTTGTTTTATCCTATGCTTTATTAAATTGTATTTCTGTGGTTTTATCCTATGCTTTATTAAATTGTATTTATGTTGTTTTAAACTATGCTTTATTAAATTGTATTTATGTTGTTTTATCTTATGCTTTATTAAATTGTATTTATGTTGTTTTATCCTATGCTTTATTAAATTGTATTTATGTTGTTTTATCCTATGCTTTATTAAATTGAATTTATGTTGTTTTGTCCTATGCTTTATTAAATTGTATTTATGTTGTTTTGTCCTATGCTTTATTAAATTGTATTTATGTTGTTTATCCTATGTTTCATTAAATTGTATTTATGTTGTTTTATCCTATGCTTTATTAAATTGAATTTATGTTGTTTTGTCCTATGTTTTATTAAATTGTATTTATGTTGTTTTATCCTATGCTTTATTAAATTGTATTTATGTTGTTTTATCCTATGCTTTATTAAATTGTATTTCTGTGGTTTTATCCTATGCTTTATTAAATTGTATTTATGTTGTTTTATCCTATGCTTTATTAAATTGTATTTATGTTGTTTTAACCTATGCTTTATTAAATTGTATTCATGTTGTTTTATCTTATGCTTTATTAAATTGTATTTATGTTGTTTTATCCTATGCTTTATTAAATTGTATTTATGTTGTTTTATCCTATGCTTTATTAAATTGAATTTATGTTGTTTTGTCCTATGCTTTATTAAATTGTATTTATGTTGTTTTATCCTATGCTTTATTAAATTGTATTTATGTTGTTTTATCCTATGCTTTATAAATTGTATTTATGTTGTTTTATCCTATGCTTTATTAAATGTGTTTATGTTGTTTTGTCCGATGCTTTATTAAATTGTATTTATGTTGTTTTAACCTATGCTTTATTAAATTTTATTTATGTTGTTTTATCCTATGCTTTATTAAATTGTATTTATGTTGTTTTATCCTATGCTTTATTAAATTGTATTTATGTTGTTTTAACCTATGCTTTATTAAATTGTATTTAATTTGTTTTATCCTATGCTTTATTAAATTGTATTTATGTAGTTTTAGCCTATGCTTTATGAAATTGTATTTATGTTGTTTTATCCTATGCTTTATTAAATTGTATTTATGTTGTTTTAACCTATGCTTTATTAAATTGTATTTATGTTGTTTTATCCTATGCTTTATTAAATTGTATTTATGTTGTTTTAACCTATGCTTTATTAAATTGTATTCATGTTGTTTTATCTTATGCTTTATTAAATTGTATTTATGTTGTTTTATCCTATGCTTTATTAAATTGTATTTATGTTGTTTTATCCTATGCTTTATTAAATTGAATTTATGTTGTTTTGTCCTATGCTTTATTAAATTGTATTTATGTTGTTTTGTCCTATGCTTTATTAAATTGTATTTATGTTGTTTATCCTATGTTTCATTAAATTGTATTTATGTTGTTTTATCCTATGCTTTATTAAATTGAATTTATGTTGTTTTGTCCTATGCTTTATTAAATTGTATTTATATTGTTTTATCCTATGCTTTATTAAATTGTATTTATGTTGTTTTATCCTATGCTTTATTAAATTGTATTTATGTTGTTTTATCCTATGCTTTATTAAATTGTATTTATGTTGTTTTATCCTATGCTTTATTAAATTGTATTTATGTTGTTTTATCCTATGCTTTATTAAATTGAATTTATGTTGTTTTGTCCTATGCTTTATTAAATTGTATTTATGTTGTTTTAACCTATGCTTTATTAAATTTTATTTATGTTGTTTTATCCTATGCTTTATTAAATTGTATTTATGTTGTTTTATCCTATGCTTTATTAAATTGTATTTATGTTGTTTTAACCTATGCTTTATTAAATTGTATTTAATTTGTTTTATCCTATGCTTTATTAAATTGTATTTATGTAGTTTTAGCCTATGCTTTATGAAATTGTATTTATGTTGTTTTATCCTATGCTTTATTAAATTGTATTTATGTTGTTTTAACCTATGCTTTATTAAATTGTATTTATGTTGTTTTATCCTATGCTTTATTAAATTGTATTTATGTTGTTTTAACCTATGCTTTATTAAATTGTATTCATGTTGTTTTATCTTATGCTTTATTAAATTGTATTTATGTTGTTTTATCCTATGCTTTATTAAATTGTATTTATGTTGTTTTATCCTATGCTTTATTAAATTGAATTTATGTTGTTTTGTCCTATGCTTTATTAAATTGTATTTATGTTGTTTTGTCCTATGCTTTATTAAATTGTATTTATGTTGTTTATCCTATGTTTCATTAAATTGTATTTATGTTGTTTTATCCTATGCTTTATTAAATTGAATTTATGTTGTTTTGTCCTATGCTTTATTAAATTGTATTTATATTGTTTTATCCTATGCTTTATTAAATTGTATTTATGTTGTTTTATCCTATGCTTTATTAAATTGTATTTATGTTGTTTTATCCTATGCTTTATTAAATTGTATTTATGTTGTTTTATCCTATGCTTTATTAAATTGTATTTATGTTGTTTTATCCTATGCTTTATTAAATTGAATTTATGTTGTTTTGTCCTATGCTTTATTAAATTGTATTTATGTTGTTTTATCCTATGCTTTATTAAATTGTATTTATGTTGTTTTAACGTATGCTTTATTAAATTGTATTTATGTTGTTTTATCCTATGCTTTATTAAATTTTATTTATGTTGTTTTATTCTATGCTTTATTAAATTGTATTTATGTTGTTTTATCCTATGCTTTATTAAATTGTATTTATGTTGTTTTATCCTATGCTTTATTAAATTGTATTTATGTTGTTTTATCCTATGCTTTATTAAATTGTATTTATGTTGTTTTAACCTATGCTTTATTTAATTGTATTTATGTTGTTTTAACGTATGCTTTATTAAATTTTATTTATGTTGTTTTATCCTATGCTTTATTAAATTGTATTTATGTTGTTTTATCCTATGCTTTATAAATTGTATTTATGTTGTTTTATCCTATGCTTTATTAAATTGTATTTATGTTGTTTTGTCCGATGCTTTATTAAATTGTATTTATGTTGTTTTAACCTATGCTTTATTAAATTTTATTTATGTTGTTTTATCCTATGCTTTATTAAATTGTATTTATGTTGTTTTATCCTATGCTTTATAAATTGTATTTATGTTGTTTTATCCTATGCTTTATTAAATGTGTTTATGTTGTTTTGTCCGATGCTTTATTAAATTGTATTTATGTTGTTTTAACCTATGCTTTATTAAATTTTATTTATGTTGTTTTATCCTATGCTTTATTAAATTGTATTTATGTTGTTTTATCCTATGCTTTATAAATTGTATTTATGTTGTTTTATCCTATGCTTTATTAAATGTGTTTATGTTGTTTTGTCCGATGCTTTATTAAATTGTATTTATGTTGTTTTAACCTATGCTTTATTAAATTTTATTTATGTTGTTTTATCCTATGCTTTATTAAATTGTATTTATGTTGTTTTATCCTATGCTTTATTAAATTGTATTTATGTTGTTTTAACCTATGCTTTATTAAATTGTATTTAATTTGTTTTATCCTATGCTTTATTAAATTGTATTTATGTAGTTTTAGCCTATGCTTTATGAAATTGTATTTATGTTGTTTTATCCTATGCTTTATTAAATTGTATTTATGTTGTTTTAACCTATGCTTTATTAAATTGTATTTATGTTGTTTTATCCTATGATTTATTAAATTGTATTTATGTTGTTTTAACCTATGCTTTATTAAATTGTATTCATGTTGTTTTATCTTATGCTTTATTAAATTGTATTTATGTTGTTTTATCCTATGCTTTATTAAATTGTATTTATGTTGTTTTATCCTATGCTTTATTAAATTGAATTTATGTTGTTTTGTCCTATGCTTTATTAAATTGTATTTATGTTGTTTTGTCCTATGCTTTATTAAATTGTATTTATGTTGTTTATCCTATGTTTCATTAAATTGTATTTATGTTGTTTTATCCTATGCTTTATTAAATTGAATTTATGTTGTTTTGTCCTATGCTTTATTAAATTGTATTTATGTTGTTTTATCCTATGCTTTATTAAATTGTATTTATGTTGTTTTAACGTATGCTTTATTAAATTGTATTTATGTTGTTTTATCCTATGCTTTATTAAATTTTATTTATGTTGTTTTATTCTATGCTTTATTAAATTGTATTTATGTTGTTTTATCCTATGCTTTATTAAATTGTATTTATGTTGTTTTAACCTATGCTTTATTTAATTGTATTTATGTTGTTTTAACGTATGCTTTATTAAATTGTATTTATGTTGTTTTATCCTATGCTTTATTAAATTGTATTTATGTTGTTTTATCCTATGCTTTATTAAATTGTATTTATGTTGTTTTATCCTATGCTTTATTAAATTGTATTTATGTTGTTTTAACCTATGCTTTATTTAATTGTATTTATGTTGTTTTAACGTATGCTTTATTAAATTTTATTTATGTTGTTTTATCCTATGCTTTATTAAATTGTATTTATGTTGTTTTATCCTATGCTTTATAAATTGTATTTATGTTGTTTTATCCTATGCTTTATTAAATTGTATTTATGTTGTTTTGTCCGATGCTTTATTAAATTGTATTTATGTTGTTTTAACCTATGCTTTATTAAATTTTATTTATGTTGTTTTATCCTATGCTTTATTAAATTGTATTTATGTTGTTTTATCCTATGCTTTATAAATTGTATTTATGTTGTTTTATCCTATGCTTTATTAAATGTGTTTATGTTGTTTTGTCCGATGCTTTATTAAATTGTATTTATGTTGTTTTAACCTATGCTTTATTAAATTTTATTTATGTTGTTTTATCCTATGCTTTATTAAATTGTATTTATGTTGTTTTATCCTATGCTTTATTAAATTGTATTTATGTTGTTTATCCTATGTTTCATTAAATTGTATTTATGTTGTTTTATCCTATGCTTTATTAAATTGAATTTATGTTGTTTTGTCCTATGCTTTATTAAATTGTATTTATGTTGTTTTATCCTATGCTTTATTAAATTGTATTTATGTTGTTTTATCCTATGCTTTATTAAATTGTATTTCTGTGGTTTTATCCTATGCTTTATTAAATTGTATTTATGTTGTTTTAACCTATGCTTTATTAAATTGAATTTATGTTGTTTTGTCCTATGCTTTATTAAATTGTATTTATGTTGTTTTATCCTATGCTTTATTAAATTGTATTTATGTTGTTTTATCCTATGCTTTATTAAATTGTATTTCTGTGGTTTTATCCTATGCTTTATTAAATTGTATTTATGTTGTTTTAAACTATGCTTTATTAAATTGTATTTATGTTGTTTTAACCTATGCTTTATTAAATTTTATTTATGTTGTTTTATCCTATGCTTTATTAAATTGTATTTATGTTGTTTTATCCTATGCTTTATTAAATTGTATTTATGTTGTTTTATCCTATGCTTTATTAAATTGTATTTATGTTGTTTTATCCTATGCTTTATTAAATTGTATTTCTGTGGTTTTATCCTATGCTTTATTAAATTGTATTTATGTTGTTTTAAACTATGCTTTATTAAATTGTATTTATGTTGTTTTATCCTATGCTTTATTAAATTGTATTTATGTTTTTTTATCCTATGCTTTATTAAATTGAATTTATGTTGTTTTATCCTATGCTTTATTAAATTGTATTTAATTTGTTTTATCCTATGCTTTATTAAATTGTATTTATGTAGTTTTAGCCTATGCTTTATTAAATTGTATTTATGTTGTTTTATCCTATGCTTTATTAAATTGTATTCATGTTGTTTTATCTTATGCTTTACTAATTTATATTCATGTTGTTTTATCTTATGCTTTATTAAATAGTATTTATGTTGTTTTAACATATGCTTAATTAAATTGTATTTATGTTGTTTTGTCCTATGCTTTATTAAATTGTATTTATGTTGTTTATCCTATGTTTCATTAAATTGAATTTATGTTGTTTTATCCTATGCTTTATTAAATTGTATTTAATTTGTTTTATCCTATGCTTTATTAAAGTGTATTTATGTTGTTTTAGCCTATGCTTTATTAAATTGTATTTATGTTGTTTTATCCTATGCTTTATTAAATTGTATTTATGTTGTTTTATCCTATGCTTTATAAATTGTATTTATGTTGTTTTGTCCTATGCTTTATTAAATTGTATTTATGTTGTTTATCCTATGTTTCATTAAATTGTATTTATGTTGTTTTATCCTATGCTTTATTAAATTGTATTTATGTTGTTTTAAACTATGCTTTATTAAATTGTATTTATGTTGTTTTAACCTATGCTTTATTAAATTTTATTTATGTTGTTTTATCCTATGCTTTATTAAATTGTATTTATGTTGTTTTATCCTATGCTTTATTAAATTGTATTTATGTTGTTTTATCCTATGCTTTATTAAATTGTATTTATGTTGTTTTATCCTATGCTTTATTAAATTGTATTTCTGTGGTTTTATCCTATGCTTTATTAAATTGTATTTATGTTGTTTTAAACTATGCTTTATTAAATTGTATTTATGTTGTTTTATCTTATGCTTTACTAAATTATATTCATGTTGTTTTATCTTATGCTTTATTAAATAGTATTTATGTTGTTTTAACATATGCTTAATTAAATTGTATTTATGTTGTTTTGTCCTATGCTTTATTAAATTGTATTTATGTTGTTTATCCTATGTTTCATTAAATTGTATATATGTTGTTTTATCCTATGCTTTATTAAATTGTATTTATGTTGTTTTAAACTATGCTTTATTAAATTGTATTTATGTTGTTTTAACCTATGCTTTATTAAATTTTATTTATGTTGTTTTATCCTATGCTTTATTAAATTGTATTTATGTTGTTTTATCCTATGCTTTATTAAATTGTATTTATGTTGTTTTATCCTATGCTTTATTAAATTGTATTTATGTTGTTTTATCCTATGCTTTATTAAATTGTATTTCTGTGGTTTTATCCTATGCTTTATTAAATTGTATTTATGTTGTTTTAAACTATGCTTTATTAAATTGTATTTATGTTGTTTTATCCTATGCTTTATTAAATTGTATTTATGTTTTTTTATCCTATGCTTTATTAAATTGAATTTATGTTGTTTTATCCTATGCTTTATTAAATTGTATTTAATTTGTTTTATCCTATGCTTTATTAAATTGTATTTATGTAGTTTTAGCCTATGCTTTATTAAATTGTATTTATGTTGTTTTATCCTATGCTTTATTAAATTGTATTCATGTTGTTTTATCTTATGCTTTACTAAATTATATTCATGTTGTTTTATCTTATGCTTTATTAAATAGTATTTATGTTGTTTTAACATATGCTTAATTAAATTGTATTTATGTTGTTTTGTCCTATGCTTTATTAAATTGTATTTATGTTGTTTATCCTATGTTTCATTAAATTGAATTTATGTTGTTTTATCCTATGCTTTATTAAATTGTATTTATGTTGTTTTGTCCTATGCTTTATTAAATTGTATTTATGTTGTTTTAACCTATGCTTTATTAAATTTTATTTATGTTGTTTTATCCTATGCTTTATTAAATTGTATTTATGTTGTTTTATCCTATGCTTTATTAAATTGTATTTATGTTGTTTTAACCTATGCTTTATTAAATTGTATTTAATTTGTTTTATCCTATGCTTTATTAAATTGTATTTAATTTGTTTTAGCCTATGCTTTATGAAATTGTATTTATGTTGTTTTATCCTATGCTTTATTAAATTGTATTTATGTTGTTTTAACCTATGCTTTATTAAATTGTATTTATGTTGTTTTATCCTATGCTTTATTAAATTGTATTTATGTTGTTTTAACCTATGCTTTATTAAATTGTATTCATGTTGTTTTATCGTATGCTTTATTAAATTGTATTTATGTTGTTTTATCCTATGCTTTATTAAATTGTATTTATGTTGTTTTATCCTATGCTTTATTAAATTGTATTTATGTTTTTTTATCCTATGCTTTATTAAATTGAATTTATGTTGTTTTATCCTATGCTTTATTAAATTGTATTTAATTTGTTTTATCCTATGCTTTATTAAATTGTATTTATGTAGTTTTAGCCTATGCTTTATTAAATTGTATTTATGTTGTTTTATCCTATGCTTTATTAAATTGTATTCATGTTGTTTTATCTTATGCTTTACTAATTTATATTCATGTTGTTTTATCTTATGCTTTATTAAATAGTATTTATGTTGTTTTAACATATGCTTAATTAAATTGTATTTATGTTGTTTTGTCCTATGCTTTATTAAATTGTATTTATGTTGTTTATCCTATGTTTCATTAAATTGAATTTATGTTGTTTTATCCTATGCTTTATTAAATTGTATTTAATTTGTTTTATCCTATGCTTTATTAAAGTGTATTTATGTTGTTTTAGCCTATGCTTTATTAAATTGTATTTATGTTGTTTTATCCTATGCTTTATTAAATTGTATTTATGTTGTTTTATCCTATGCTTTATAAATTGTATTTATGTTGTTTTGTCCTATGCTTTATTAAATTGTATTTATGTTGTTTATCCTATGTTTCATTAAATTGTATTTATGTTGTTTTATCCTATGCTTTATTAAATTGTATTTATGTTGTTTTAAACTATGCTTTATTAAATTGTATTTATGTTGTTTTAACCTATGCTTTATTAAATTTTATTTATGTTGTTTTATCCTATGCTTTATTAAATTGTATTTATGTTGTTTTATCCTATGCTTTATTAAATTGTATTTATGTTGTTTTATCCTATGCTTTATTAAATTGTATTTATGTTGTTTTATCCTATGCTTTATTAAATTGTATTTCTGTGGTTTTATCCTATGCTTTATTAAATTGTATTTATGTTGTTTTAAACTATGCTTTATTAAATTGTATTTATGTTGTTTTATCTTATGCTTTACTAAATTATATTCATGTTGTTTTATCTTATGCTTTATTAAATAGTATTTATGTTGTTTTAACATATGCTTAATTAAATTGTATTTATGTTGTTTTGTCCTATGCTTTATTAAATTGTATTTATGTTGTTTATCCTATGTTTCATTAAATTGTATATATGTTGTTTTATCCTATGCTTTATTAAATTGTATTTATGTTGTTTTAAACTATGCTTTATTAAATTTTATTTATGTTGTTTTATCCTATGCTTTATTAAATTGTATTTATGTTGTTTTATCCTATGCTTTATTAAATTGTATTTATGTTGTTTTATCCTATGCTTTATTAAATTGTATTTATGTTGTTTTATCCTATGCTTTATTAAATTGTATTTCTGTGGTTTTATCCTATGCTTTATTAAATTGTATTTATGTTGTTTTAAACTATGCTTTATTAAATTGTATTTATGTTGTTTTATCCTATGCTTTATTAAATTGTATTTATGTTTTTTTATCCTATGCTTTATTAAATTGAATTTATGTTGTTTTATCCTATGCTTTATTAAATTGTATTTAATTTGTTTTATCCTATGCTTTATTAAATTGTATTTATGTAGTTTTAGCCTATGCTTTATTAAATTGTATTTATGTTGTTTTATCCTATGCTTTATTAAATTGTATTCATGTTGTTTTATCTTATGCTTTACTAAATTATATTCATGTTGTTTTATCTTATGCTTTATTAAATAGTATTTATGTTGTTTTAACATATGCTTAATTAAATTGTATTTATGTTGTTTTGTCCTATGCTTTATTAAATTGTATTTATGTTGTTTATCCTATGTTTCATTAAATTGAATTTATGTTGTTTTGTCCTATGCTTTATTAAATTGTATTTATGTTGTTTTGTCCTATGCTTTATTAAATTGTATTTATGTTGTTTATCCTATGTTTCATTAAATTGTATTTATGTTGTTTTATCCTATGCTTTATTAAATTGAATTTATGTTGTTTTGTCCTATGCTTTATTAAATTGTATTTATGTTGTTTTATCCTATGCTTTATTAAATTGTATTTATGTTGTTTTATCCTATGCTTTATTAAATTGTATTTCTGTGGTTTTATCCTATGCTTTATTAAATTGTATTTATGTTGTTTTAAACTATGCTTTATTAAATTGTATTTATGTTGTTTTAACCTATGCTTTATTAAATTTTATTTATGTTGTTTTATCCTATGCTTTATTAAATTGTATTTATGTTGTTTTGTCCTATGCTTTATTAAATTGTATTTATGTTGTTTTAACCTATGCTTTATTAAATTTTATTTATGTTGTTTTATCCTATGCTTTATTAAATTGTATTTATGTTGTTTTATCCTATGCTTTATTAAATTGTATTTATGTTGTTTTAACCTATGCTTTATTAAATTGTATTTAATTTGTTTTATCCTATGCTTTATTAAATTGTATTTAATTTGTTTTAGCCTATGCTTTATGAAATTGTATTTATGTTGTTTTATCCTATGCTTTATTAAATTGTATTTATGTTGTTTTAACCTATGCTTTATTAAATTGTATTTATGTTGTTTTATCCTATGCTTTATTAAATTGTATTTATGTTGTTTTAACCTATGCTTTATTAAATTGTATTCATGTTGTTTTATCTTATGCTTTATTAAATTGTATTTATGTTGTTTTATCCTATGCTTTATTAAATTGTATTTATGTTGTTTTATCCTATGCTTTATTAAATTGAATTTATGTTGTTTTGTCCTATGCTTTATTAAATTGTATTTATGTTGTTTTGTCCTATGCTTTATTAAATTGTATTTATGTTGTTTATCCTATGTTTCATTAAATTGTATTTATGTTGTTTTATCCTATGCTTTATTAAATTGAATTTATGTTGTTTTGTCCTATGCTTTATTAAATTGTATTTATGTTGTTTTATCCTATGCTTTATTAAATTGTATTTATGTTGTTTGATCCTATGCTTTATTAAATTGTATTTCTGTGGTTTTATCCTATGCTTTATTAAATTGTATTTATGTTGTTTTAACCTATGCTTTATTAAATTGTATTTATGTTGTTTTATCCTATGCTTTATTAAATTGTATTTATGTTGTTTTAACCTATGCTTTATTAAATTGTATTCATGTTGTTTTATCTTATGCTTTATTAAATTGTATTTATGTTGTTTTATCCTATGCTTTATTAAATTGTATTTATGTTGTTTTATCCTATGCTTTATTAAATTGAATTTATGTTGTTTTGTCCTATGCTTTATTAAATTGTATTTATGTTGTTTTGTCCTATGCTTTATTAAATTGTATTTATGTTGTTTATCCTATGTTTCATTAAATTGTATTTATGTTGTTTTATCCTATGCTTTATTAAATTGAATTTATGTTGTTTTGTCCTATGCTTTATTAAATTGTATTTATGTTGTTTTATCCTATGCTTTATTAAATTGTATTTATGTTGTTTTATCCTATGCTTTATTAAATTGTATTTCTGTGGTTTTATCCTATGCTTTATTAAATTTTATTTATGTTGTTTTAAACTATGCTTTATTAAATTGTATTTATGTTGTTTTAACCTATGCTTTATTAAATTTTATTTATGTTGTTTTATCCTATGCTTTATTAAATTTTATTTATGTTGTTTTATCCTATGCTTTATTAAATTGTATTTATGTTGTTTTATCCTATGCTTTATTAAATTGTATTTATGTTGTTTTATCCTATGCTTTATTAAATTGTATTTCTGTGGTTTTATCCTATGCTTTATTAAATTGTATTTATGTTGTTTTAAACTATGCTTTATTAAATTGTATTTATGTTGTTTTATCCTATGCTTTATTAAATTGTATTTATGTTTTTTTATCCTATGCTTTATTAAATTGAATTTATGTTGTTTTATCCTATGCTTTATTAAATTGTATTTAATTTGTTTTATCCTATGCTTTATTAAATTGTATTTATGTAGTTTTAGCCTATGCTTTATTAAATTGTATTTATGTTGTTTTATCCTATGCTTTATTAAATTGTATTCATGTTGTTTTATCTTATGCTTTATTAAATAGTATTTATGTTGTTTTAACATATGCTTAATTAAATTGTATTTATGTTGTTTTGTCCTATGCTTTATTAAATTGTATTTATGTTGTTTATCCTATGTTTCATTAAATTGAATTTATGTTGTTTTATCCTATGCTTTATTAAATTGTATTTATGTTGTTTTGTCCTATGCTTTATTAAATTGTATTTATGTTGTTTTAACCTATGCTTTATTAAATTTTATTTATGTTGTTTTATCCTATGCTTTATTAAATTGTATTTATGTTGTTTTAACCTATGCTTTATTAAATTGTATTCATGTTGTTTTATCTTATGCTTTATTAAATTGTATTTATGTTGTTTTATCCTATGCTTTATTAAATTGTATTTATGTTGTTTTATCCTATGCTTTATTAAATTGAATTTATGTTGTTTTGTCCTATGCTTTATTAAATTGTATTTATGTTGTTTTGTCCTATGCTTTATTAAATTGTATTTATGTTGTTTATCCTATGTTTCATTAAATTGTATTTATGTTGTTTTATCCTATGCTTTATTAAATTGAATTTATGTTGTTTTGTCCTATGCTTTATTAAATTGTATTTATGTTGTTTTATCCTATGCTTTATTAAATTGTATTTATGTTGTTTGATCCTATGCTTTATTAAATTGTATTTCTGTGGTTTTATCCTATGCTTTATTAAATTGTATTTATGTTGTTTTAACCTATGCTTTATTAAATTGTATTTATGTTGTTTTATCCTATGCTTTATTAAATTGTATTTATGTTGTTTTAACCTATGCGTTATTAAATTGTATTCATGTTGTTTTATCTTATGCTTTATTAAATTGTATTTATGTTGTTTTATCCTATGCTTTATTAAATTGTATTTATGTTGTTTTATCCTATGCTTTATTAAATTGAATTTATGTTGTTTTGTCCTATGCTTTATTAAATTGTATTTATGTTGTTTTGTCCTATGCTTTATTAAATTGTATTTATGTTGTTTATCCTATGTTTCATTAAATTGTATTTATGTTGTTTTATCCTATGCTTTATTAAATTGAATTTATGTTGTTTTGTCCTATGCTTTATTAAATTGTATTTATGTTGTTTTATCCTATGCTTTATTAAATTGTATTTATGTTGTTTTATCCTATGCTTTATTAAATTGTATTTCTGTGGTTTTATCCTATGCTTTATTAAATTTTATTTATGTTGTTTTAAACTATGCTTTATTAAATTGTATTTATGTTGTTTTAACCTATGCTTTATTAAATTTTATTTATGTTGTTTTATCCTATGCTTTATTAAATTGTATTTATGTTGTTTTATCCTATGCTTTATTAAATTGTATTTATGTTGTTTTATCCTATGCTTTATTAAATTGTATTTATGTTGTTTTATCCTATGCTTTATTAAATTGTATTTCTGTGGTTTTATCCTATGCTTTATTAAATTGTATTTATGTTGTTTTAAACTATGCTTTATTAAATTGTATTTATGTTGTTTTATCCTATGCTTTATTAAATTGTATTTATGTTTTTTTATCCTATGCTTTATTAAATTGAATTTATGTTGTTTTATCCTATGCTTTATTAAATTGTATTTAATTTGTTTTATCCTATGCTTTATTAAATTGTATTTATGTAGTTTTAGCCTATGCTTTATTAAATTGTATTTATGTTGTTTTATCCTATGCTTTATTAAATTGTATTCATGTTGTTTTATCTTATGCTTTACTAAATTATATTCATGTTGTTTTATCTTATGCTTTATTAAATAGTATTTATGTTGTTTTAACATATGCTTAATTAAATTGTATTTATGTTGTTTTGTCCTATGCTTTATTAAATTGTATTTATGTTGTTTATCCTATGTTTCATTAAATTGAATTTATGTTGTTTTATCCTATGCTTTATTAAATTGTATTTAATTTGTTTTATCCTATGCTTTATTAAAGTGTATTTATGTTGTTTTAGCCTATGCTTTATTAAATTGTATTTATGTTGTTTTATCCTATGCTTTATTAAATTGTATTTATGTTGTTTTATCCTATGCTTTATAAATTGTATTTATGTTGTTTTGTCCTATGCTTTATTAAATTGTATTTATGTTGTTTATCCTATGTTTCATTAAATTGTATTTATGTTGTTTTAAACTATGCTTTATTAAATTGTATTTATGTTGTTTTAACCTATGCTTTATTAAATTTTATTTATGTTGTTTTATCCTATGCTTTATTAAATTGTATTTATGTTGTTTTATCCTATGCTTTATTAAATTGTATTTATGTTGTTTTATCCTATGCTTTATTAAATTGTATTTATGTTGTTTTATCCTATGCTTTATTAAATTGTATTTCTGTGGTTTTATCCTATGCTTTATTAAATTGTATTTATGTTGTTTTATCCTATGCTTTATTAAATTGTATTTATGTTGTTTTATCCTATGCTTTATTAAATTGTATTTCTGTGGTTTTATCCTATGCTTTATTAAATTGTATTTATGTTGTTTTAAACTATGCTTTATTAAATTGTATTTATGTTGTTTTATCTTATGCTTTACTAAATTATATTCATGTTGTTTTATCTTATGCTTTATTAAATAGTATTTATGTTGTTTTAACATATGCTTAATTAAATTGTATTTATGTTGTTTTGTCCTATGCTTTATTAAATTGTATTTATGTTGTTTATCCTATGTTTCATTAAATTGTATATATGTTGTTTTATCCTATGCTTTATTAAATTGTATTTATGTTGTTTTAAACTATGCTTTATTAAATTGTATTTATGTTGTTTTAACCTATGCTTTATTAAATTTTATTTATGTTGTTTTATCCTATGCTTTATTAAATTGTATTTATGTTGTTTTATCCTATGCTTTATTAAATTGTATTTATGTTGTTTTATCCTATGCTTTATTAAATTGTATTTATGTTGTTTTATCCTATGCTTTATTAAATTGTATTTATGTTGTTTTATCCTATGCTTTATTAAATTGTATTTATGTTGTTTGATCCTATGCTTTATTAAATTGTATTTCTGTGGTTTTATCCTATGCTTTATTAAATTGTATTTATGTTGTTTTAACCTATGCTTTATTAAATTGTATTTATGTTGTTTTATCCTATGCTTTATTAAATTGTATTTATGTTGTTTTAACCTATGCTTTATTAAATTGTATTCATGTTGTTTTATCTTATGCTTTATTAAATTGTATTTATGTTGTTTTATCATATGCTTTATTAAATTGTATTTATGTTGTTTTATCCTATGCTTTATTAAATTGAATTTATGTTGTTTTGTCCTATGCTTTATTAAATTGTATTTATGTTGTTTTGTCCTATGCTTTATTAAATTGTATTTATGTTGTTTATCCTATGTTTCATTAAATTGTATTTATGTTGTTTTATCCTATGCTTTATTAAATTGAATTTATGTTGTTTTGTCCTATGCTTTATTAAATTGTATTTATGTTGTTTTATCCTATGCTTTATTAAATTGTATTTATGTTGTTTTATCCTATGCTTTATTAAATTGTATTTCTGTGGTTTTATCCTATGCTTTATTAAATTTTATTTATGTTGTTTTAAACTATGCTTTATTAAATTGTATTTATGTTGTTTTAACCTATGCTTTATTAAATTTTATTTATGTTGTTTTATCCTATGCTTTATTAAATTGTATTTATGTTGTTTTATCCTATGCTTTATTAAATTGTATTTATGATGTTTTATCCTATGCTTTATTAAATTGTATTTATGTTGTTTTATCCTATGCTTTATTAAATTGTATTTCTGTGGTTTTATCCTATGCTTTATTAAATTGTATTTATGTTGTTTTAAACTATGCTTTATTAAATTGTATTTATGTTGTTTTATCCTATGCTTTATTAAATTGTATTTATGTTTTTTTATCCTATGCTTTATTAAATTGAATTTATGTTGTTTTATCCTATGCTTTATTAAATTGTATTTAATTTGTTTTATCCTATGCTTTATTAAATTGTATTTATGTAGTTTTAGCCTATGCTTTATTAAATTGTATTTATGTTGTTTTATCCTATGCTTTATTAAATTGTATTTATGTTGTTTATCCTATGCTTTATTAAATTGTATTTATGTTGTTTTATCCTATGCTTTATTAAATTGTATTTATGTTGTTTTATCCTATGCTTTATAAATTGTATTTATGTTGTTTTGTCCTATGCTTTATTAAATTGTATTTATGTTGTTCATCCTATGTTTCATTAAATTGTATTTATGTTGTTTTATCCTATGCTTTATTAAATTGTATTTATGTTGTTTTAAACTATGCTTTATTAAATTGTATTTATGTTGTTTTAACCTATGCTTTATTAAATTTTATTTATGTTGTTTTATCCTATGCTTTATTAAATTGTATTTATGTTGTTTTATCCTATGCTTTATTAAATTGTATTTATGTTGTTTTATCCTATGCTTTATTAAATTGTATTTATGTTGTTTTATCCTATGCTTTATTAAATTGTATTTCTGTGGTTTTATCCTATGCTTTATTAAATTGTATTTATGTTGTTTTATCCTATGCTTTATTAAATTGTATTTATGTTGTTTTATCCTATGCTTTATTAAATTGTATTTCTGTGGTTTTATCCTATGCTTTATTAAATTGTATTTATGTTGTTTTAAACTATGCTTTATTAAATTGTATTTATGTTGTTTTATCTTATGCTTTACTAAATTATATTCATGTTGTTTTATCTTATGCTTTATTAAATAGTATTTATGTTGTTTTAACATATGCTTAATTAAATTGTATTTATGTTGTTTTGTCCTATGCTTTATTAAATTGTATTTATGTTGTTTATCCTATGTTTCATTAAATTGTATATATGTTGTTTTATCCTATGCTTTATTAAATTGTATTTATGTTGTTTTAAACTATGCTTTATTAAATTGTATTTATGTTGTTTTAACCTATGCTTTATTAAATTTTATTTATGTTGTTTTATCCTATGCTTTATTAAATTGTATTTATGTTGTTTTATCCTATGCTTTATTAAATTGTATTTATGTTGTTTTATCCTATGCTTTATTAAATTGTATTTATGTTGTTTTATCCTATGCTTTATTAAATTGTATTTCTGTGGTTTTATCCTATGCTTTATTAAATTGTATTTATGTTGTTTTAAACTATGCTTTATTAAATTGTATTTATGTTGTTTTATCCTATGCTTTATTAAATTGTATTTATGTTTTTTTATCCTATGCTTTATTAAATTGAATTTATGTTGTTTTATCCTATGCTTTATTAAATTGTATTTAATTTGTTTTATCCTATGCTTTATTAAATTGTATTTTTGTAGTTTTAGCCTATGCTTTATTAAATTGTATTTATGTTGTTTTATCCTATGCTTTATTAAATTGTATTCATGTTGTTTTATCTTATGCTTTACTAAATTATATTCATGTTGTTTTATCTTATGCTTTATTAAATAGTATTTATGTTGTTTTAACATATGCTTAATTAAATTGTATTTATGTTGTTTTGTCCTATGCTTTATTAAATTGTATTTATGTTGTTTATCCTATGTTTCATTAAATTGAATTTATGTTGTTTTATCCTATGCTTTATTAAATTGTATTTATGTTGTTTTGTCCTATGCTTTATTAAATTGTATTTATGTTGTTTTAACCTATGCTTTATTAAATTTTATTTATGTTGTTTTATCCTATGCTTTATTAAATTGTATTTATGTTGTTTTAACCTATGCTTTATTAAATTGTATTCATGTTGTTTTATCTTATGCTTTATTAAATTGTATTTATGTTGTTTTATCCTATGCTTTATTAAATTGTATTTATGTTGTTTTATCCTATGCTTTATTAAATTGAATTTATGTTGTTTTGTCCTATGCTTTATTAAATTGTATTTATGTTGTTTTGTCCTATGCTTTATTAAATTGTATTTATGTTGTTTATCCTATGTTTCATTAAATTGTATTTATGTTGTTTTATCCTATGCTTTATTAAATTGAATTTATGTTGTTTTGTCCTATGCTTTATTAAATTGTATTTATGTTGTTTTATCCTATGCTTTATTAAATTGTATTTATGTTGTTTGATCCTATGCTTTATTAAATTGTATTTCTGTGGTTTTATCCTATGCTTTATTAAATTGTATTTATGTTGTTTTATCCTATGCTTTATTAAATTGTATTTATGTTGTTTTATCCTATGCTTTATTAAATTGAATTTATGTTGTTTTGTCCTATGCTTTATTAAATTGTATTTATGTTGTTTTGTCCTATGCTTTATTAAATTGTATTTATGTTGTTTATCCTATGTTTCATTAAATTGTATTTATGTTGTTTTATCCTATGCTTTATTAAATTGAATTTATGTTGTTTTGTCCTATGCTTTATTAAATTGTATTTATGTTGTTTTATCCTATGCTTTATTAAATTGTATTTATGTTGTTTGATCCTATGCTTTATTAAATTGTATTTCTGTGGTTTTATCCTATGCTTTATTAAATTGTATTTATGTTGTTTTAACCTATGCTTTATTAAATTGTATTCATGTTGTTTTATCTTATGCTTTATTAAATTGTATTTATGTTGTTTTATCCTATGCTTTATTAAATTGTATTTATGTTGTTTTATCCTATGCTTTATTAAATTGAATTTATGTTGTTTTGTCCTATGCTTTATTAAATTGTATTTATGTTGTTTTGTCCTATGCTTTATTAAATTGTATTTATGTTGTTTATCCTATGTTTCATTAAATTGTATTTATGTTGTTTTATCCTATGCTTTATTAAATTGAATTTATGTTGTTTTGTCCTATGCTTTATTAAATTGTATTTATGTTGTTTTATCCTATGCTTTATTAAATTGTATTTATGTTGTTTTATCCTATGCTTTATTAAATTGTATTTCTGTGGTTTTATCCTATGCTTTATTAAATTTTATTTATGTTGTTTTAAACTATGCTTTATTAAATTGTATTTATGTTGTTTTAACCTATGCTTTATTAAATTTTATTTATGTTGTTTTATCCTATGCTTTATTAAATTGTATTTATGTTGTTTTATCCTATGCTTTATTAAATTGTATTTATGTTGTTTTATCCTATGCTTTATTAAATTGTATTTATGTTGTTTTATCCTATGCTTTATTAAATTGTATTTCAGTGGTTTTATCCTATGCTTTATTAAATTGTATTTATGTTGTTTTAAACTATGCTTTATTAAATTGTATTTATGTTGTTTTATCCTATGCTTTATTAAATTGTATTTATGTTTTTTTATCCTATGCTTTATTAAATTGAATTTATGTTGTTTTATCCTATGCTTTATTAAATTGTATTTAATTTGTTTTATCCTATGCTTTATTAAATTGTATTTATGTAGTTTTAGCCTATGCTTTATTAAATTGTATTTATGTTGTTTTATCCTATGCTTTATTAAATTGTATTCATGTTGTTTTATCTTATGCTTTACTAAATTATATTCATGTTGTTTTATCTTATGCTTTATTAAATAGTATTTATGTTGTTTTAACATATGCTTAATTAAATTGTATTTATGTTGTTTTGTCCTATGCTTTATTAAATTGTATTTATGTTGTTTATCCTATGTTTCATTAAATTGAATTTATGTTGTTTTATCCTATGCTTTATTAAATTGTATTTAATTTGTTTTATCCTATGCTTTATTAAAGTGTATTTATGTTGTTTTAGCCTATGCTTTATTAAATTGTATTTATGTTGTTTTATCCTATGCTTTATTAAATTGTATTTATGTTGTTTTATCCTATGCTTTATAAATTGTATTTATGTTGTTTTGTCCTATGCTTTATTAAATTGTATTTATGTTGTTTATCCTATGTTTCATTAAATTGTATTTATGTTGTTTTAAACTATGCTTTATTAAATTGTATTTATGTTGTTTTAACCTATGCTTTATTAAATTTTATTTATGTTGTTTTATCCTATGCTTTATTAAATTGTATTTATGTTGTTTTATCCTATGCTTTATTAAATTGTATTTATGTTGTTTTATCCTATGCTTTATTAAATTGTATTTATGTTGTTTTATCCTATGCTTTATTAAATTGTATTTCTGTGGTTTTATCCTATGCTTTATTAAATTGTATTTATGTTGTTTTATCCTATGCTTTATTAAATTGTATTTATGTTGTTTTATCCTATGCTTTATTAAATTGTATTTCTGTGGTTTTATCCTATGCTTTATTAAATTGTATTTATGTTGTTTTAAACTATGCTTTATTAAATTGTATTTATGTTGTTTTATCTTATGCTTTACTAAATTATATTCATGTTGTTTTATCTTATGCTTTATTAAATAGTATTTATGTTGTTTTAACATATGCTTAATTAAATTGTATTTATGTTGTTTTGTCCTATGCTTTATTAAATTGTATTTATGTTGTTTATCCTATGTTTCATTAAATTGTATATATGTTGTTTTATCCTATGCTTTATTAAATTGTATTTATGTTGTTTTAAACTATGCTTTATTAAATTGTATTTATGTTGTTTTCACCTATGCTTTATTAAATTTTATTTATGTTGTTTTATCCTATGCTTTATTAAATTGTATTTATGTTGTTTTATCCTATGCTTTATTAAATTGTATTTATGTTGTTTTATCCTATGCTTTATTAAATTGTATTTATGTTGTTTTATCCTATGCTTTATTAAATTGTATTTCTGTGGTTTTATCCTATGCTTTATTAAATTGTATTTATGTAGTTTTAGCCTATGCTTTATTAAATTGTATTTATGTTGTTTTATCCTATGCTTTATTAAATTGTATTAATGTTGTTTTATCTTATGCTTTACTAAATTATATTCATGTTGTTTTATCTTATGCTTTATTAAATAGTATTTATGTTGTTTTAACATATGCTTAATTAAATTGTATTTATGTTGTTTTGTCCTATGCTTTATTAAATTGTATTTATGTTGTTTATCCTATGTTTCATTAAATTGAATTTATGTTGTTTTATCCTATGCTTTATTAAATTGTATTTATGTTGTTTTGTCCTATGCTTTATTAAATTGTATTTATGTTGTTTTAACCTATGCTTTATTAAATTTTATTTATGTTGTTTTATCCTATGCTTTATTAAATTGTATTTATGTTGTTTTATCCTATGCTTTATTAAATTGTATTTAAGTTGTTTTAACCTATGCTTTATTAAATTGTATTTAATTTGTTTTATCCTATGCTTTATTAAATTGTATTTAATTTGTTTTAGCCTATGCTTTATGAAATTGTATTTATGTTGTTTTATCCTATGCTTTATTAAATTGTATTTATGTTGTTTTAACCTATGCTTTATTAAATTGTATTTATGTTGTTTTATCCTATGCTTTATTAAATTGTATTTATGTTGTTTTAACCTATGCTTTATTAAATTGTATTCATGTTGTTTTATCTTATGCTTTATTAAATTGTATTTATGTTGTTTTATCCTATGCTTTATTAAATTGTATTTATGTTGTTTTATCCTATGCTTTATTAAATTGAATTTATGTTGTTTTGTCCTATGCTTTATTAAATTGTATTTTTGTTGTTTTGTCCTATGCTTTATTAAATTGTATTTATGTTGTTTATCCTATGTTTCATTAAATTGTATTTATGTTGTTTTATCCTATGCTTTATTAAATTGAATTTATGTTGTTTTGTCCTATGCTTTATTAAATTGTATTTATGTTGTTTTATCCTATGCTTTATTAAATTGTATTTATGTTGTTTGATCCTATGCTTTATTAAATTGTATTTCTGTGGTTTTATCCTATGCTTTATTAAATTGTATTTATGTTGTTTTAACCTATGCTTTATTAAATTGTATTTATGTTGTTTTATCCTATGCTTTATTAAATTGTATTTATGTTGTTTTAACCTATGCTTTATTAAATTGTATTCATGTTGTTTTATCTTATGCTTTATTAAATTGTATTTATGTTGTTTTATCCTATGCTTTATTAAATTGTATTTATGTTGTTTTATCCTATGCTTTATTAAATTGAATTTATGTTGTTTTGTCCTATGCTTTATTAAATTGTATTTATGTTGTTTTGTCCTATGCTTTATTAAATTGTATTTATGTTGTTTATCCCATGTTTCATTAAATTGTATTTATGTTGTTTTATCCTATGCTTTATTAAATTGAATTTATGTTGTTTTGTCATATGCTTTATTAAATTGTATTTATGTTGTTTTATCCTATGCTTTATTAAATTGTATTTATGTTGTTTTATCCTATGCTTTATTAAATTGTATTTCTGTGGTTTTATCCTATGCTTTATTAAATTGTATTTATGTTGTTTTAAACTATGCTTTATTAAATTGTATTTATCTTGTTTTAACCTATGCTTTATTAAATTTTATTTATGTTGTTTTATCCTATGCTTTATTAAATTGTATTTATGTTGTTTTATCCTATGCTTTATTAAATTGTATTTATGTTGTTTTATCCTATGCTTTATTAAATTGTATTTATGTTGTTTTATCCTATGCTTTATTAAATTGTATTTCTGTGGTTTTATCCTATGCTTTATTAAATTGTATTTATGTTGTTTTAAACTATGCTTTATTAAATTGTATTTATGTTGTTTTATCCTATGCTTTATTAAATTGTATTTATGTTTTTTTATCCTATGCTTTATTAAATTGAATTTATGTTGTTTTATCCTATGCTTTATTAAATTGTATTTAATTTGTTTTATCCTATGCTTTATTAAATTGTATTTATGTAGTTTTAGCCTATGCTTTATTAAATTGTATTTATGTTGTTTTATCCTATGCTTTATTAAATTGTATTCATGTTGTTTTATCTTATGCTTTACTAAATTATATTCATGTTGTTTTATCTTATGCTTTATTAAATAGTATTTATGTTGTTTTAACATATGCTTAATTAAATTGTATTTATGTTGTTTTGTCCTATGCTTTATTAAATTGTATTTATGTTGTTTATCCTATGTTTCATTAAATTGAATTTATGTTGTTTTATCCTATGCTTTATTAAATTGTATTTAATTTGTTTTATCCTATGCTTTATTAAAGTGTATTTATGTTGTTTTAGCCTATGCTTTATTAAATTGTATTTATGTTGTTTTATCCTATGCTTTATTAAATTGTATTTATGTTGTTTTATCCTATGCTTTATAAATTGTATTTATGTTGTTTTGTCCTATGCTTTATTAAATTGTATTTATGTTGTTTATCCTATGTTTCATTAAATTGTATTTATGTTGTTTTATCCTATGCTTTATTAAATTGTATTTATGTTGTTTTAAACTATGTTTTATTAAATTGTATTTATGTTGTTTTAACCTATGCTTTATTAAATTTTATTTATGTTGTTTTATCCTATGCTTTATTAAATTGTATTTATGTTGTTTTATCCTATGCTTTATTAAATTGTATTTATGTTGTTTTATCCTATGCTTTATTAAATTGTATTTATGTTGTTTTATCCTATGCTTTATTAAATTGTATTTCTGTGGTTTTATCCTATGCTTTATTAAATTGTATTTATGTTGTTTTAAACTATGCTTTATTAAATTGTATTTATGTTGTTTTATCTTATGCTTTACTAAATTATATTCATGTTGTTTTATCTTATGCTTTATTAAATAGTATTTATGTTGTTTTAACATATGCTTAATTAAATTGTATTTATGTTGTTTTATCCTATGCTTTATTAAATTGTATTTAATTTGTTTTATCCTATGCTTTATTAAATTGTATTTATGTAGTTTTAGCCTATGCTTTATTAAATTGTATTCATGTTGTTTTATCTTATGCTTTACTAAATTATATTCATGTTGTTTTATCTTATGCTTTATTAAATAGTATTTATGTTGTTTTAACATATGCTTAATTAAATTGTATTTATGTTGTTTTATCCTAGGCTTTATTAAATTGTATTTAATTTGTTTTATCCTATGCTTTATTAAATTGTATTTATGTAGTTTTAGCCTATGCTTTATTAAAATGTATTTATGTTGTTTTATCCTATGCTTTATTAAATTGTATTCATGTTGTTTTATCTTATGCTTTACTAAATTATATTCATGTTGTTTTATCTTATGCTTTATTAAATAGTATTTATGTTGTTTTAACATATGCTTAATTAAATTGTATTTATGTTGTTTTGTCCTATGCTTTATTAAATTGTATTTATGTTGTTTATCCTATGTTTCATTAAATTGAATTTATGTTGTTTTATCCTATGCTTTATTAAATTGTATTTATGTTGTTTTGTCCTATGCTTTATTAAATTGTATTTATGTTGTTTTATCCTATGCTTTATTCAATTGTATTTATGTTGTTTTAACCTATGCTTTATTAAATTGTATTCATGTTGTTTTATCTTATGCTTTATTAAATTGTATTTATGTTGTTTTATCCTATGCTTTATTAAATTGTATTTATGTTGTTTTATCCTATGCTTTATTAAATTGAATTTATGTTGTTTTATCCTATGCTTTATTAAATTGTATTTAATTTGTTTTATCCTATGCTTTATTAAAGTGTATTTATGTTGTTTTAGCCTATGCTTTATTAAATTGTATTTATGTTGTTTTATCCTATGCTTTATTAAATTGTATTTATGTTGTTTTATCCTATGCTTTATAAATTGTATTTATGTTGTTTTATCCTATGCTTTATTAAATTGTATTTATGTTGTTTTGTCCTATGCTTTATTAAATTGTATTTATGTTGTTTTAACCTATGCTTTATTAAATTGTATTTATGTTGTTTTATCCTATGCTTTATTAAAATGTATTTATGTAGTTTTATCCTATGCTTTATTAAATTGTATTTACGTTGTTTTAACCTAGGCTTTATTAAATTGTATTTATGTTGATTTATCCTATGCTTTATAAAATTGTATTTATGTTGTTTTAACCTATGCTTTATTAAATTGTATTTATGTTGTTTTATCCTATGCTTTATTTAATTGTATTTACGTTGTTTTAACGTATGCTTTATTAAATTGTATTTATGTTGTTTTATCCTATGCTTTATTAAATTGTATTTATTTTGTTTTATCCTATGCTTTATTAAATTGTATTTATGTTGTTTTAACGTATGCTTTATTAAATTGTATTTATGTTGTTTTATCCTATGCTTTATTAAATTTTATTTATGTTGTTTTATCCTATGCTTTATTAAATTGTATTTATGTTGTTTTATCCTATGCTTTATTATATTGTATTTATGTTGTTTTAACCTATGCTTTATTTAATTGTATTTATGTTGTTTTAACGTATGCTTTATTAAATTGTATTTATGTTGTTTTATCCTATGCTTTATTAAATTGTATTTATGTTGTTTTATCCTATGCTTTATTAAATTGTATTTATGTAGTTTTAGCCTATGCTTTATTAAATTGTATTTATGTTGTCTTATCCTATGCTTTATTAAATTGTATTTATGTTGTTTTATCCTATGCTTTATTAAATTGTATTTATGTTGTTTTATCCTATGCTTTATTAAATTGTATTTATGTTGTTTTGTCCTATGCTTTATTAAATTGTATTTATGTTGTTTTATCCTATGCTTTATTAAATTGTATTTCTGTGGTTTTATCCTATGCTTTATTAAATTGTATTTATGTTGTTTTAAACTATGCTTTATTAAATTGTATTTATGTTGTTTTAACCTATGCTTTATTAAATTTTATTCATGTTGTTTTATCCTATGCTTTATTAAAATGTATTTATGTTGTTTTATCCTATGCTTTATAAATTGTATTTATGTTGTTTTATCCTATGCTTTATTAAATTGTATTTATGTTGTTTTATCCTATGCTTTATTAAATTGTATTTATGTTGATTTGTCCGATGCTTTATTAAATTGTATTTATGTTGTTTTATCCTATGCTTTATTAAATTGTATTTACGTTGTTTTATCCTATGCTTTATTAAATTTTATTTATGTTGTTTTATCCTATGCTTTATTAAATTTTATTTATGTTGTTTTTATCCTATGCTTTATTAAATTATATTTATGTTGTTTTATCCTATGCTTTATAAATTGTATTTATGTTGTTTAATCCTATGCTTTATTAAATTGTATTTATGTTGTTTTAACCTATGCTTTATTAAATTGTATTTAATTTGTTTTATCCTATGCTTTATTAAATTGTATTTATGTAGTTTTAGCCTATGCTTTATGAAATTGTATTTATGTTGTTTTATCCTATGCTTTATTAAATTGTATTTATGTTGTTTTAACCTATGCTTTATTAAATTGTATTTATGTTGTTTTATCCTATGCTTTATTAAATTGTATTTATGTTGTTTTAACCTATGCTTTATTAAATTGTATTCATGTTGTTTTATCGTATGCTTTATTAAATTGTATTTATGTTGTTTTATCCTATGCTTTATTAAATTGTATTTATGTTGTTTTATCCTATGCTTTATTAAATTGAATTTATGTTGTTTTATCCTATGCTTTATTAAATTGTATTTAATTTGTTTTATCCTATGCTTTATTAAATTGTATTTATGTTGTTTTATCCTATGCTTTATTAAATTGTATTTATGTTGTTTTGTCCGATGCTTTATTAAATTGTATTTATGTTGTTTTAACCTATGCTTTATTAAATTTTATTTATGTTGTTTTGTCCTATGCTTTATTAAATTGTATTTATGTTGTTTATCCTATGTTTCATTAAATTGTATTTATGTTGTTTTATCCTATGCTTTATTAAATTGTATTTATGTTGTTTTGTCCTATGCTTTATTAAATTGTATTTATGTTGTTTTATCCTATGCTTTATTAAATTGTATTTCTGTGGTTTAATCCTATGCTTTATTAAATTGTATTTATGTTGTTTTAAACTATGCTTTATTAAATTGTATTTATGTTGTTTTGTCCTATGCTTTATTAAATTGTATTTATGTTGTTTTAACCTATGCTTTATTAAATTTTATTTATGTTGTTTTATCCTATGCTTTATTAAATTGTATTTATGTTGTTTTATCCTATGCTTTATTAAATAGTATTTATGTTGTTTCATCCTATGCTTTATTAAATTGTATTTATGTTGTTTTATCCTATGCTTTATTTAATTGTATTTATGTTGTTTTAACGTATGCTTTATTAAATTGTATTTATGTTGTTTTATCCTATGCTTTATTAAATTGTATTTATGTTGTTTTATCCTATGCTTTATTAAATTGTATTTATGTTATTTTATCCTATGCTTTATTAAATTGTATTTATGTTGTTTTAACGTATGCTTTATTAAATTGTATTTATGTTGTTTTATCCTATGCTTTATTAAATTTTATTTATGTTGTTTTATTCTATGCTTTATTAAATTGTATTTATGTTGTTTTATCCTATGCTTTATTAAATTGTATTTATGTTGTTTTAACCTATGCTTTATTAAATTGTATTTATGTTGTTTTATCCTATGCTTTATTAAATTGTATTTATGTTGTTTTATCCTATGCTTTATTAAATTGTATTTATGTTGTTTTATCCTATGCTTTATTAAATTGTATTTATGTTGTTTTAACCTATGCTTTATTTAATTGTATTTATGTTGTTTTAACGTATGCTTTATTAAATTGTATTTATGTTGTTTTATCCTATGCTTTATTAAATTGTATTTATGTTGTTTTATCCTATGCTTTATAAATTGTATTTATGTTGTTTTATCCTATGCTTTATTAAATTGTATTTATGTTGTTTTGTCCGATGCTTTATTAAATTGTATTTATGTTGTTTTAACCTATGCTTTATTAAATTTTATTTATGTTGTTTTATCCTATGCTTTATTAAATTGTATTTATGTTGTTTTATCCTATGCTTTATAAATTGTATTTATGTTGTTTTATCCTATGCTTTATTAAATGTGTTTATGTTGTTTTGTCCGATGCTTTATTAAATTGTATTTATGTTGTTTTAACCTATGCTTTATTAAATTTTATTTATGTTGTTTTATCCTATGCTTTATTAAATTGTATTTATGTTGTTTTATCCTATGCTTTATTAAATTGTATTTATGTTGTTTTAACCTATGCTTTATTAAATTGTATTTAATTTGTTTTATCCTATGCTTTATTAAATTGTATTTATGTAGTTTTAGCCTATGCTTTATGAAATTGTATTTATGTTGTTTTATCCTATGCTTTATTAAATTGTATTTATGTTGTTTTAACCTATGCTTTATTAAATTGTATTTATGTTGTTTTATCCTATGCTTTATTAAATTGTATTTATGTTGTTTTAACCTATGCTTTATTAAATTGTATTCATGTTGTTTTATCTTATGCTTTATTAAATTGTATTTATGTTGTTTTATCCTATGCTTTATTAAATTGTATTTATGTTGTTTTATCCTATGCTTTATTAAATTGAATTTATGTTGTTTTGTCCTATGCTTTATTAAATTGTATTTATGTTGTTTTGTCCTATGCTTTATTAAATTGTATTTATGTTGTTTTATCCTATGCTTTATTAAATTGTATTTCTGTGGTTTTATCCTATGCTTTATTTAATTGTATTTATGTTGTTTTAACGTATGCTTTATTAAATTGTATTTATGTTGTTTTATCCTATGCTTTATTAAATTGTATTTATGTTGTTTTATCCTATGCTTTATAAATTGTATTTATGTTGTTTTATCCTATGCTTTATTAAATTGTATTTATGTTGTTTTGTCCGATGCTTTATTAAATTGTATTTATGTTGTTTTAACCTATGCTTTATTAAATTTTATTTATGATGTTTTATCCTATGCTTTATTAAATTGTATTTATGTTGTTTTATCCTATGCTTTATAAATTGTATTTATGTTGTTTTATCCTATGCTTTATTAAATGTGTTTATGTTGTTTTGTCCGATGCTTTATTAAATTGTATTTATGTTGTTTTAACCTATGCTTTATTAAATTTTATTTATGTTGTTTTATCCTATGCTTTATTAAATTGTATTTATGTTGTTTTATCCTATGCTTTATTAAATTGTATTTATGTTGTTTTAACCTATGCTTTATTAAATTGTATTTAATTTGTTTTATCCTATGCTTTATTAAATTGTATTTATGTAGTTTTAGCCTATGCTTTATGAAATTGTATTTATGTTGTTTTATCCTATGCTTTATTAAATTGTATTTATGTTGTTTTAACCTATGCTTTATTAAATTGTATTTATGTTGTTTTATCCTATGCTTTATTAAATTGTATTTATGTTGTTTTAAACTATGCTTTATTAAATTGTATTTATGTTGTTTTATCCTATGCTTTATTAAATTGTATTTATGTTGTTTATCCTATGTTTCATTAAATTGTATTTATGTTGTTTTATCCTATGCTTTATTAAATTGAATTTATGTTGTTTTGTCCTATGCTTTATTAAATTGTATTTATGTTGTTTTATCCTATGCTTTATTAAATTGTATTTATGTTGTTTTATCCTATGCTTTATTAAATTGAATTTATGTTGTTTTGTCCTATGCTTTATTAAATTGTATTTATGTTGTTTTGTCCTATGCTTTATTAAATTGTATTTATGTTGTTTTATCCTATGCTTTATTAAATTGTATTTATGTTGTTTTATCCTATGCTTTATTAAATTGTATTTCTGTGGTTTTATCCTATGCTTTATTAAATTGTATTTATGTTGTTTTAAACTATGCTTTATTAAATTGTATTTCTGTGGTTTTAACCTATGCTTTATTAAATTGTATTTAATTTGTTTTATCCTATGCTTTATTAAATTGTATTTATGTAGTTTTAGCCTATGCTTTATGAAATTGTATTTATGTTGTTTTATCCTATGCTTTATTAAATTGTATTTATGTTGTTTTAACCTATGCTTTATTAAATTGTATTTATGTTGTTTTAACGTATGCTTTATTAAATTGTATTTATGTTGTTTTATCCTATGCTTTATTAAATTGTATTTATGTTGTTTTATCCTATGCTTTATAAATTGTATTTATGTTGTTTTATCCTATGCTTTATTAAATTGTATTTATGTTGTTTTGTCCGATGCTTTATTAAATTGTATTTATGTTGTTTTAACCTATGCTTTATTAAATTTTATTTATGATGTTTTATCCTATGCTTTATTAAATTGTATTTATGTTGTTTTATCCTATGCTTTATAAATTGTATTTATGTTGTTTTATCCTATGCTTTATTAAATGTGTTTATGTTGTTTTGTCCGATGCTTTATTAAATTGTATTTATGTTGTTTTAACCTATGCTTTATTAAATTTTATTTATGTTGTTTTATCCTATGCTTTATTAAATTGTATTTATGTTGTTTTATCCTATGCTTTATTAAATTGTATTTATGTTGTTTTAACCTATGCTTTATTAAATTGTATTTAATTTGTTTTATCCTATGCTTTATTAAATTGTATTTATGTAGTTTTAGCCTATGCTTTATGAAATTGTATTTATGTTGTTTTATCCTATGCTTTATTAAATTGTATTTATGTTGTTTTAACCTATGCTTTATTAAATTGTATTTATGTTGTTTTATCCTATGCTTTATTAAATTGTATTTATGTTGTTTTAAACTATGCTTTATTAAATTGTATTTATGTTGTTTTATCCTATGCTTTATTAAATTGTATTTATGTTGTTTATCCTATGTTTCATTAAATTGTATTTATGTTGTTTTATCCTATGCTTTATTAAATTGAATTTATGTTGTTTTGTCCTATGCTTTATTAAATTGTATTTATGTTGTTTTATCCTATGCTTTATTAAATTGTATTTATGTTGTTTTATCCTATGCTTTATTAAATTGAATTTATGTTGTTTTGTCCTATGCTTTATTAAATTGTATTTATGTTGTTTTGTCCTATGCTTTATTAAATTGTATTTATGTTGTTTTATCCTATGCTTTATTAAATTGTATTTATGTTGTTTTATCCTATGCTTTATTAAATTGTATTTCTGTGGTTTTATCCTATGCTTTATTAAATTGTATTTATGTTGTTTTAAACTATGCTTTATTAAATTGTATTTCTGTGGTTTTATCCTATGCTTTATTAAATTGTGTTTATGTTGTTTTAAACTATGCTTTATTAAATTGTATTTATGTTGTTTTAACCTATGCTTTATTAAATTTTATTCATGTTGTTTTATCCTATGCTTTATTAAATTGTATTCATGTTGTTTTATCTTATGCTTTACTAAATTATATTCATGTTGTTTTATCTAATGCTTTATTAAATTGTATTTATGTTGTTTTAAACTATGCTTTATTAAATTGTATTTATGTTGTTTTATCTTATGCTTTACTAAATTATATTCATGTTGTTTTATCTTATGCTTAATTAAATAGTATTTATGTTGTTTTAACATATGCTTAATTAAATTGTATTTATGTTGTTTTGTCCTATGCTTTATTAAATTGTATTTATGTTGTTTATCCTATGTTTCATTAAATTGTATTTATGTTGTTTTATCCTATGCTTTATTAAATTGTATTTATGTTGTTTTAAACTATGCTTTATTAAATTGTATTTATGTTGTTTTAACCTATGCTTTATTAAATTTTATTTATGTTGTTTTATCCTATGCTTTATTAAATTGTATTTATGTTGTTTTATCCTATGCTTTATTAAATTGTATTTATGTTGTTTTATCCTATGCTTTATTAAATTGTATTTATGTTGTTTTATCCTATGCTTTATTAAATTCTATTTCTGTGGTTTTATCCTATGCTTTATTAAATTGTATTTATGTTGTTTTAAACTATGCTTTATTAAATTGTATTTATGTTGTTTTATCCTATGCTTTATTAAATTGTATTTATGTTTTTTTATCCTATGCTTTATTAAATTGAATTTATGTTGTTTTATCCTATGCTTTATTAAATTGTATTTAATTTGTTTTATCCTATGCTTTATTAAATTGTATTTATGTAGTTTTAGCCTATGCTTTATTAAATTGTATTTATGTTGTTTTATCCTATGCTTTATTAAATTGTATTCATGTTGTTTTATCTTATGCTTTACTAAATTATATTCATGTTGTTTTATCTTATGCTTTATTAAATAGTATTTATGTTGTTTTAACATATGCTTTATTAAATTGTATTTATGTTGTTTATCCTATGTTTCATTAAATTGAATTTATGTTGTTTTGTCCTATGCTTTATTAAATTGTATTTAATTTGTTTTATCCTATGCTTTATTAAAGTGTATTTATGTTGTTTTAGCCTATGCTTTTTTAAATTGTATTTATGTTGTTTTATCCTATGCTTTATTAAATTGTATTTATGTTGTTTTATCCTATGCTTTATAAATTGTATTTATGTTGTTTTATCCTATGCTTTATTAAATTGTATTTATGTTGTTTTGTCCTATGCTTTATTAAATTGTATTTATGTTGTTTTAACCTATGCTTTATTAAATTGTATTTATGTTGTTTTATCCTATGCTTTATTAAAATGTATTTATGTAGTTTTATCCTATGCTTTCTTAAATTGTATTTACGTTGTTTTAACCTATGCTTTATAAAATTGTATTTATGTTGATTTATCCTATGCTTTATTAAATTGTATTTATGTTGTTTTATCCTATGCTTTATTAAATTGTATTTCTGTGGTTTTATCCTATGCTTTCTTAAATTGTATTTATGTTGTTTTAAACTATGCTTTATTAAATTGTATTTATGTTGTTTTATCTTATGCTTTACTAAATTATATTCATGTTGTTTTATCTTATGCTTTATTAAATAGTATTTATGTTGTTTTAACATATGCTTAATTAAATTGTATTTATGTTGTTTTGTCCTATGCTTTATTAAATTGTATTTATGTTGTTTATCCTATGTTTCATTAAATTGTATTTATGTTGTTTTATCCTATGCTTTATTAAATTGTATTTATGTTGTTTTAAACTATGCTTTATTAAATTGTATTTATGTTGTTTTAACCTATGCTTTATTAAATTTTATTTATGTTGTTTTATCCTATGCTTTATTAAATTGTATTTATGTTGTTTTATCCTATGCTTTATTAAATTGTATTTATGTTGTTTTATCCTATGCTTTATTAAATTGTATTTATGTTGTTTTATCCTATGCTTTATTAAATTCTATTTCTGTGGTTTTATCCTATGCTTTATTAAATTGTATTTATGTTGTTTTAAACTATGCTTTATTAAATTGTATTTATGTTGTTTTATCCTATGCTTTATTAAATTGTATTTATGTTTTTTTATCCTATGCTTTATTAAATTGAATTTATGTTGTTTTATCCTATGCTTTATTAAATTGTATTTAATTTGTTTTATCCTATGCTTTATTAAATTGTATTTATGTAGTTTTAGCCTATGCTTTATTAAATTGTATTTATGTTGTTTTATCCTATGCTTTATTAAATTGTATTCATGTTGTTTTATCTTATGCTTTACTAAATTATATTCATGTTGTTTTATCTTATGCTTTATTAAATAGTATTTATGTTGTTTTAACATATGCTTTATTAAATTGTATTTATGTTGTTTATCCTATGTTTCATTAAATTGAATTTATGTTGTTTTGTCCTATGCTTTATTAAATTGTATTTAATTTGTTTTATCCTATGCTTTATTAAAGTGTATTTATGTTGTTTTAGCCTATGCTTTTTTAAATTGTATTTATGTTGTTTTATCCTATGCTTTATTAAATTGTATTTATGTTGTTTTATCCTATGCTTTATAAATTGTATTTATGTTGTTTTATCCTATGCTTTATTAAATTGTATTTATGTTGTTTTGTCCTATGCTTTATTAAATTGTATTTATGTTGTTTTAACCTATGCTTTATTAAATTGTATTTATGTTGTTTTATCCTATGCTTTATTAAAATGTATTTATGTAGTTTTATCCTATGCTTTCTTAAATTGTATTTACGTTGTTTTAACCTATGCTTTATAAAATTGTATTTATGTTGATTTATCCTATGCTTTATTAAATTGTATTTATGTTGTTTTATCCTATGCTTTATTAAATTGTATTTCTGTGGTTTTATCCTATGCTTTATTAAATTGTATTTATGTTGTTTTAAACTATGCTTTATTAAATTGTATTTATGTTGTTTTATCTTATGCTTTACTAAATTATATTCATGTTGTTTTATCTTATGCTTTATTAAATAGTATTTATGTTGTTTTAACATATGCTTAATTAAATTGTATTTATGTTGTTTTGTCCTATGCTTTATTAAATTGTATTTATGTTGTTTATCCTATGTTTCATTAAATTGTATATATGTTGTTTTATCCTATGCTTTATTAAATTGTATTCATGTTGTTTTATCTTATGCTTTATTAAATTGTATTTATGTTGTTTTATCCTATGCTTTATTAAATTGTATTTATGTTGTTTTAACCTATGCTTTATTTAATTGTATTTATGTTGTTTTAACGTATGCTTTATTAAATTGTATTTATGTTGTTTTATCCTATGCTTTATTAAATTGTATTTATGTTGTTTTATCCTATGCTTTATAAATTGTATTTATGTTGTTTTATCCTATGCTTTATTAAATTGTATTTATGTTGTTTTGTCCGATGCTTTATTAAATTGTATTTATGTTGTTTTAACCTATGCTTTATTAAATTTTATTTATGTTGTTTTATCCTATGCTTTATTAAATTGTATTTATGTTGTTTTATCCTATGCTTTATTAAATTGTATTTATGTTGTTTTAACCTATGCTTTATTAAATTGTATTTAATTTGTTTTATCCTATGCTTTATTTAATTGTATTTATGTAGTTTTAGCCTATGCTTTATGAAATTGTATTTATGTTGTTTTATCCTATGCTTTATTAAATTGTATTTATGTTGTTTTAACCTATGCTTTATTAAATTGTATTTATGTTGTTTTATCCTATGCTTTATTAAATTGTATTTATGTTGTTTTAACCTATGCTTTATTAAATTGTATTCATGTTGTTTTATCTTATGCTTTATTAAATTGTATTTATGTTGTTTTATCCTATGCTTTATTAAATTGTATTTATGTTGTTTTATCCTATGCTTTATTAAATTGAATTTATGTTGTTTTGTCCTATGCTTTATTAAATTGTATTTATGTTGTTTTGTCCTATGCTTTATTAAATTGTATTTATGTTGTTTATCCTATGTTTCATTAAATTTATTTATGTTGTTTTATCCTATGCTTTATTAAATTGAATTTATGTTGTTTTGTCCTATGCTTTATTAAATTGTATTTATGTTGTTTTATCCTATGCTTTATTAAATTGTATTTATGTTGTTTTATCCTATGCTTTATTAAATTGTATTTCTGTGGTTTTATCCTATGCTTTATTAAATTGTATTTATGTTGTTTTAAACTATGCTTTATTAAATTGTATTTCTGTGGTTTTATCCTATGCTTTATTAAATTGTGTTTATGTTGTTTTAAACTATGCTTTATTAAATTGTATTTATGTTGTTTTAACATATGCTTTATTAAATTTTATTCATGTTGTTTTATCCTATGCTTTATTAAATTGTATTCATGTTGTTTTATCTTATGCTTTACTAAATTATATTCATGTTGTTTTATCTAATGCTTTATTAAATTGTATTTATGTTGTTTTAAACTATGCTTTATTAAATTGTATTTATGTTGTTTTATCTTATGCTTTACTAAATTATATTCATGTTGTTTTATCTTATGCTTTATTAAATAGTATTTATGTTGTTTTAACATATGCTTAATTAAATTGTATTTATGTTGTTTTGTCCTATGCTTTATTAAATTGTATTTATGTTGTTTATCCTATGTTTCATTAAATTGTATTTATGTTGTTTTATCCTATGCTTTATTAAATTGTATTTATGTTGTTTTAAACTATGCTTTATTAAATTGTATTTATGTTGTTTTAACCTATGCTTTATTAAATTTTATTTATGTTGTTTTATCCTATGCTTTATTAAATTGTATTTATGTTGTTTTATCCTATGCTTTATTAAATTGTATTTATGTTGTTTTATCCTATGCTTTATTAAATTGTATTTATGTTGTTTTATCCTATGCTTTATTAAATTGTATTTATGTTGTTTTATCCTATGCTTTATTAAATTGTATTCATGTTGTTTTATCTTATGCTTTACTAAATTATATTCATGTTGTTTTATCTTATGCTTTATTAAATAGTATTTATGTTGTTTTAACATATGCTTAATTAAATTGTATTTATGTTGTTTTGTCCTATGCTTTATTAAATTGTATTTATGTTGTTTATCCTATGTTTCATTAAATTGAATTTATGTTGTTTTATCCTATGCTTTATTAAATTGTATTTAATTTGTTTTATCCTATGCTTTATTAAAGTGTATTTATGTTGTTTTAGCCTATGCTTTATTAAATTGTATTTATGTTGTTTTATCCTATGCTTTATTAAATTGAATTTATGTTGTTTTGTCCTATGCTTTATTAAATTGTATTCATGTTGTTTTATCTTATGCTTTATTAAATAGTATTTATGTTGTTTTAACATATGCTTAATTAAATTGTATTTATGTTGTTTTGTCCTATGCTTTATTAAATTGTATTTATGTTGTTTATCCTATGTTTCATTAAATTGTATATATGTTGTTTTATCCTATGCTTTTTTAAATTGTATTTATGTTGTTTTAAACTATGCTTTATTAAATTGTATTCATGTTGTTTTATCTTATGCTTTACTAAATTATATTCATGTTGTTTTATCTTATGCTTTATTAAATAGTATTTATGTTGTTTTAACATATGCTTTATTAAATTGTATTTATGTTGTTTATCCTATGTTTCATTAAATTGAATTTATGTTGTTTTGTCCTATGCTTTATTAAATTGTATTTAATTTGTTTTATCCTATGCTTTATTAAAGTGTATTTATGTTGTTTTAGCCTATGCTTTTTTAAATTGTATTTATGTTGTTTTATCCTATGCTTTATTAAATTGTATTTATGTTGTTTTATCCTATGCTTTATAAATTGTATTTATGTTGTTTTATCCTATGCTTTATTAAATTGTATTTATGTTGTTTTGTCCTATGCTTTATTAAATTGTATTTATGTTGTTTTAACCTATGCTTTATTAAATTGTATTTATGTTGTTTTATCCTATGCTTTATTAAAATGTATTTATGTAGTTTTATCCTATGCTTTCTTAAATTGTATTTACGTTGTTTTAACCTATGCTTTATAAAATTGTATTTATGTTGATTTATCCTATGCTTTATTAAATTGTATTTATGTTGTTTTATCCTATGCTTTATTAAATTGTATTTCTGTGGTTTTATCCTATGCTTTATTAAATTGTATTTATGTTGTT
Organism: Phyllobates terribilis; assembly: GCF_046119375.1. Lineage (NCBI taxonomy): Eukaryota > Metazoa > Chordata > Amphibia > Anura > Dendrobatidae > Phyllobates > Phyllobates terribilis. The sequence goes on from NW_027362778.1 coordinate 21,516,924, forward strand.
TTAAACTATGCTTTATTAAATTGTATTTATGTTGTTTTATCTTATGCTTTACTAAATTATATTCATGTTGTTTTATCTTATGCTTTATTAAATAGTATTTATGTTGTTTTAACATATGCTTAATTAAATTGTATTTATGTTGTTTTGTCCTATGCTTTATTAAATTGTATTTATGTTGTTTATCCTATGTTTCATTAAATTGTATATATGTTGTTTTATCCTATGCTTTATTAAATTGTATTCATGTTGTTTTATCTTATGCTTTATTAAATTGTATTTATGTTGTTTTATCCTATGCTTTATTAAATTGTATTTATGTTGTTTTAACCTATGCTTTATTTAATTGTATTTATGTTGTTTTAACGTATGCTTTATTAAATTGTATTTATGTTGTTTTATCCTATGCTTTATTAAATTGTATTTATGTTGTTTTATCCTATGCTTTATAAATTGTATTTATGTTGTTTTATCCTATGCTTTATTAAATTGTATTTATGTTGTTTTGTCCGATGCTTTATTAAATTGTATTTATGTTGTTTTAACCTATGCTTTATTAAATTTTATTTATGTTGTTTTATCCTATGCTTTATTAAATTGTATTTATGTTGTTTTATCCTATGCTTTATTAAATTGTATTTATGTTGTTTTAACCTATGCTTTATTAAATTGTATTTAATTTGTTTTATCCTATGCTTTATTTAATTGTATTTATGTAGTTTTAGCCTATGCTTTATGAAATTGTATTTATGTTGTTTTATCCTATGCTTTATTAAATTGTATTTATGTTGTTTTAACCTATGCTTTATTAAATTGTATTTATGTTGTTTTATCCTATGCTTTATTAAATTGTATTTATGTTGTTTTAACCTATGCTTTATTAAATTGTATTCATGTTGTTTTATCTTATGCTTTATTAAATTGTATTTATGTTGTTTTATCCTATGCTTTATTAAATTGTATTTATGTTGTTTTATCCTATGCTTTATTAAATTGAATTTATGTTGTTTTGTCCTATGCTTTATTAAATTGTATTTATGTTGTTTTGTCCTATGCTTTATTAAATTGTATTTATGTTGTTTATCCTATGTTTCATTAAATTTATTTATGTTGTTTTATCCTATGCTTTATTAAATTGAATTTATGTTGTTTTGTCCTATGCTTTATTAAATTGTATTTATGTTGTTTTATCCTATGCTTTATTAAATTGTATTTATGTTGTTTTATCCTATGCTTTATTAAATTGTATTTCTGTGGTTTTATCCTATGCTTTATTAAATTGTATTTATGTTGTTTTAAACTATGCTTTATTAAATTGTATTTCTGTGGTTTTATCCTATGCTTTATTAAATTGTGTTTATGTTGTTTTAAACTATGCTTTATTAAATTGTATTTATGTTGTTTTAACCTATGCTTTATTAAATTTTATTCATGTTGTTTTATCCTATGCTTTATTAAATTGTATTCATGTTGTTTTATCTTATGCTTTACTAAATTATATTCATGTTGTTTTATCTAATGCTTTATTAAATTGTATTTATGTTGTTTTAAACTATGCTTTATTAAATTGTATTTATGTTGTTTTATCTTATGCTTTACTAAATTATATTCATGTTGTTTTATCTTATGCTTTATTAAATAGTATTTATGTTGTTTTAACATATGCTTAATTAAATTGTATTTATGTTGTTTTGTCCTATGCTTTATTAAATTGTATTTATGTTGTTTATCCTATGTTTCATTAAATTGTATTTATGTTGTTTTATCCTATGCTTTATTAAATTGTATTTATGTTGTTTTAAACTATGCTTTATTAAATTGTATTTATGTTGTTTTAACCTATGCTTTATTAAATTTTATTTATGTTGTTTTATCCTATGCTTTATTAAATTGTATTTATGTTGTTTTATCCTATGCTTTATTAAATTGTATTTATGTTGTTTTATCCTATGCTTTATTAAATTGTATTTATGTTGTTTTATCCTATGCTTTATTAAATTGTATTTATGTTGTTTTATCCTATGCTTTATTAAATTGTATTCATGTTGTTTTATCTTATGCTTTACTAAATTATATTCATGTTGTTTTATCTTATGCTTTATTAAATAGTATTTATGTTGTTTTAACATATGCTTAATTAAATTGTATTTATGTTGTTTTGTCCTATGCTTTATTAAATTGTATTTATGTTGTTTATCCTATGTTTCATTAAATTGAATTTATGTTGTTTTATCCTATGCTTTATTAAATTGTATTTAATTTGTTTTATCCTATGCTTTATTAAAGTGTATTTATGTTGTTTTAGCCTATGCTTTATTAAATTGTATTTATGTTGTTTTATCCTATGCTTTATTAAATTGAATTTATGTTGTTTTGTCCTATGCTTTATTAAATTGTATTCATGTTGTTTTATCTTATGCTTTATTAAATAGTATTTATGTTGTTTTAACATATGCTTAATTAAATTGTATTTATGTTGTTTTGTCCTATGCTTTATTAAATTGTATTTATGTTGTTTATCCTATGTTTCATTAAATTGTATATATGTTGTTTTATCCTATGCTTTTTTAAATTGTATTTATGTTGTTTTAAACTATGCTTTATTAAATTGTATTCATGTTGTTTTATCTTATGCTTTACTAAATTATATTCATGTTGTTTTATCTTATGCTTTATTAAATAGTATTTATGTTGTTTTAACATATGCTTTATTAAATTGTATTTATGTTGTTTATCCTATGTTTCATTAAATTGAATTTATGTTGTTTTGTCCTATGCTTTATTAAATTGTATTTAATTTGTTTTATCCTATGCTTTATTAAAGTGTATTTATGTTGTTTTAGCCTATGCTTTTTTAAATTGTATTTATGTTGTTTTATCCTATGCTTTATTAAATTGTATTTATGTTGTTTTATCCTATGCTTTATAAATTGTATTTATGTTGTTTTATCCTATGCTTTATTAAATTGTATTTATGTTGTTTTGTCCTATGCTTTATTAAATTGTATTTATGTTGTTTTAACCTATGCTTTATTAAATTGTATTTATGTTGTTTTATCCTATGCTTTATTAAAATGTATTTATGTAGTTTTATCCTATGCTTTCTTAAATTGTATTTACGTTGTTTTAACCTATGCTTTATAAAATTGTATTTATGTTGATTTATCCTATGCTTTATTAAATTGTATTTATGTTGTTTTATCCTATGCTTTATTAAATTGTATTTCTGTGGTTTTATCCTATGCTTTATTAAATTGTATTTATGTTGTTTTAAACTATGCTTTATTAAATTGTATTTATGTTGTTTTATCTTATGCTTTACTAAATTATATTCATGTTGTTTTATCTTATGCTTTATTAAATAGTATTTATGTTGTTTTAACATATGCTTAATTAAATTGTATTTATGTTGTTTTGTCCTATGCTTTATTAAATTGTATTTATGTTGTTTATCCTATGTTTCATTAAATTGTATATATGTTGTTTTATCCTATGCTTTATTAAATTGTATTCATGTTGTTTTATCTTATGCTTTATTAAATTGTATTTATGTTGTTTTATCCTATGCTTTATTAAATTGTATTTATGTTGTTTTAACCTATGCTTTATTTAATTGTATTTATGTTGTTTTAACGTATGCTTTATTAAATTGTATTTATGTTGTTTTATCCTATGCTTTATTAAATTGTATTTATGTTGTTTTATCCTATGCTTTATAAATTGTATTTATGTTGTTTTATCCTATGCTTTATTAAATTGTATTTATGTTGTTTTGTCCGATGCTTTATTAAATTGTATTTATGTTGTTTTAACCTATGCTTTATTAAATTTTATTTATGTTGTTTTATCCTATGCTTTATTAAATTGTATTTATGTTGTTTTATCCTATGCTTTATTAAATTGTATTTATGTTGTTTTAACCTATGCTTTATTAAATTGTATTTAATTTGTTTTATCCTATGCTTTATTTAATTGTATTTATGTAGTTTTAGCCTATGCTTTATGAAATTGTATTTATGTTGTTTTATCCTATGCTTTATTAAATTGTATTTATGTTGTTTTAACCTATGCTTTATTAAATTGTATTTATGTTGTTTTATCCTATGCTTTATTAAATTGTATTTATGTTGTTTTAACCTATGCTTTATTAAATTGTATTCATGTTGTTTTATCTTATGCTTTATTAAATTGTATTTATGTTGTTTTATCCTATGCTTTATTAAATTGTATTTATGTTGTTTTATCCTATGCTTTATTAAATTGAATTTATGTTGTTTTGTCCTATGCTTTATTAAATTGTATTTATGTTGTTTTGTCCTATGCTTTATTAAATTGTATTTATGTTGTTTATCCTATGTTTCATTAAATTTATTTATGTTGTTTTATCCTATGCTTTATTAAATTGAATTTATGTTGTTTTGTCCTATGCTTTATTAAATTGTATTTATGTTGTTTTATCCTATGCTTTATTAAATTGTATTTATGTTGTTTTATCCTATGCTTTATTAAATTGTATTTCTGTGGTTTTATCCTATGCTTTATTAAATTGTATTTATGTTGTTTTAAACTATGCTTTATTAAATTGTATTTCTGTGGTTTTATCCTATGCTTTATTAAATTGTGTTTATGTTGTTTTAAACTATGCTTTATTAAATTGTATTTATGTTGTTTTAACCTATGCTTTATTAAATTTTATTCATGTTGTTTTATCCTATGCTTTATTAAATTGTATTCATGTTGTTTTATCTTATGCTTTACTAAATTATATTCATGTTGTTTTATCTAATGCTTTATTAAATTGTATTTATGTTGTTTTAAACTATGCTTTATTAAATTGTATTTATGTTGTTTTATCTTATGCTTTACTAAATTATATTCATGTTGTTTTATCTTATGCTTTATTAAATAGTATTTATGTTGTTTTAACATATGCTTAATTAAATTGTATTTATGTTGTTTTGTCCTATGCTTTATTAAATTGTATTTATGTTGTTTATCCTATGTTTCATTAAATTGTATTTATGTTGTTTTATCCTATGCTTTATTAAATTGTATTTATGTTGTTTTAAACTATGCTTTATTAAATTGTATTTATGTTGTTTTAACCTATGCTTTATTAAATTTTATTTATGTTGTTTTATCCTATGCTTTATTAAATTGTATTTATGTTGTTTTATCCTATGCTTTATTAAATTGTATTTATGTTGTTTTATCCTATGCTTTATTAAATTGTATTTATGTTGTTTTATCCTATGCTTTATTAAATTGTATTTATGTTGTTTTATCCTATGCTTTATTAAATTGTATTCATGTTGTTTTATCTTATGCTTTACTAAATTATATTCATGTTGTTTTATCTTATGCTTTATTAAATAGTATTTATGTTGTTTTAACATATGCTTAATTAAATTGTATTTATGTTGTTTTGTCCTATGCTTTATTAAATTGTATTTATGTTGTTTATCCTATGTTTCATTAAATTGAATTTATGTTGTTTTATCCTATGCTTTATTAAATTGTATTTAATTTGTTTTATCCTATGCTTTATTAAAGTGTATTTATGTTGTTTTAGCCTATGCTTTATTAAATTGTATTTATGTTGTTTTATCCTATGCTTTATTAAATTGAATTTATGTTGTTTTGTCCTATGCTTTATTAAATTGTATTCATGTTGTTTTATCTTATGCTTTATTAAATAGTATTTATGTTGTTTTAACATATGCTTAATTAAATTGTATTTATGTTGTTTTGTCCTATGCTTTATTAAATTGTATTTATGTTGTTTATCCTATGTTTCATTAAATTGTATATATGTTGTTTTATCCTATGATTTTTTAAATTGTATTTATGTTGTTTTAAACTATGCTTTATTAAATTGTATTTATGTTGTTTTAACCTATGCTTTATTAAATTGTATTTATGTTGTTTTATCCTATGCTTTATTAAATTGTATTTATGTTGTTTTATCCTATGCTTTATTAAATTGTATTTATGTTGTTTTAACCTATGCTTTATTTAATTGTATTTATGTTGTTTTATCCTATGCTTTATTAAATTGTATTTATGTTGTTTTATCCTATGCTTTATAAATTGTATTTATGTTGTTTTATCCTATGCTTTATTAAATTGTATTTATGTTGTTTTGTCCGATGCTTTATTAAATTGTATTTATGTTGTTTTAACCTATGCTTTATTAAATTTTATTTATGTTGTTTTATCCTATGCTTTATTAAATTGTATTTATGTTGTTTTATCCTATGCTTTATAAATTGTATTTATGTTGTTTTATCCTATGCTTTATTAAATGTGTTTATGTTGTTTTGTCCGATGCTTTATTAAATTGTATTTATGTTGTTTTAACCTATGCTTTATTAAATTTTATTTATGTTGTTTTATCCTATGCTTTATTAAATTGTATTTATGTTGTTTTATCCTATGCTTTATTAAATTGTATTTATGTTGTTTTAACCTATGCTTTATTAAATTGTATTTAATTTGTTTTAAACTATGCTTTATTAAATTGTATTTCTGTGGTTTTATCCTATGCTTTATTAAATTGTATTTATGTTGTTTTAAACTATGCTTTATTAAATTGTATTTATGTTGTTTTATCCTATGCTTTATTAAATTGTATTTATGTTTTTTTATCCTATGCTTTATTAAATTGAATTTATGTTGTTTTATCCTATGCTTTATTAAATTGTATTTAATTTGTTTTATCCTATGCTTTATTAAATTGTATTTATGTAGTTTTAGCCTATGCTTTATTAAATTGTATTTATGTTGTTTTATCCTATGCTTTATTAAATTGTATTCATGTTGTTTTATCTTATGCTTTACTAAATTATATTCATGTTGTTTTATCCTATGCTTTATTAAATTGTATTTATGTTGTTTTATCCTATGCTTTATAAATTGTATTTATGTTGTTTTATCCTATGCTTTATTAAATTGTATTTATGTTGTTTTGTCCTATGCTTTATTAAATTGTATTTATGTTGTTTTAACCTATGCTTTATTAAATTGTATTTATGTTGTTTTATCCTATGCTTTATTAAAATGTATTTATGTAGTTTTATCCTATGCTTTCTTAAATTGTATTTATGTTGTTTTAACCTATGCTTTATTAAATTGTATTTATGTTGATTTATCCTATGCTTTATTAAATTGTATTTATGTTGTTTTATCCTATGCTTTATTAAATTGTATTTCTGTGGTTTTATCCTATGCTTTATTAAATTGTATTTATGTTGTTTTAAACTATGCTTTATTAAATTGTATTTATGTTGTTTTATCTTATGCTTTACTAAATTATATTCATGTTGTTTTATCTTATGCTTTATTAAATAGTATTTATGTTGTTTTAACATATGCTTAATTAAATTGTATTTATGTTGTTTTGTCCTATGCTTTATTAAATTGTATTTATGTTGTTTATCCTATGTTTCATTAAATTGTATATATGTTGTTTTATCCTATGCTTTATTAAATTGTATTCATGTTGTTTTATCTTATGCTTTATTAAATTGTATTTATGTTGTTTTATCCTATGCTTTATTAAATTGTATTTATGTTGTTTTATCCTATGCTTTATTAAATTGAATTTATGTTGTTTTATCCTATGCTTTATTAAATTGTATTTAATTTGTTTTATCCTATGCTTTATTAAAGTGTATTTATGTTGTTTTAGCCTATGCTTTATTAAATTGTATTTATGTTGTTTTATCCTATGCTTTATTAAAATGTATTTATGTTGTTTTATCCTATGCTTTATAAATTGTATTTATGTTGTTTTATCCTATGCTTTATTAAATTGTATTTATGTTGTTTTGTCCTATGCTTTATTAAATTGTATTTATGTTGTTTTAACCTATGCTTTATTAAATTGTATTTATGTTGTTTTATCCTATGCTTTATTAAAATGTATTTATGTAGTTTTATCCTATGCTTTCTTAAATTGTATTTACGTTGTTTTAACCTATGCTTTATTAAATTGTATTTATGTTGATTTATCCTATGCTTTATAAAATTGTATTTATGTTGTTTTAACCTATGCTTTATTAAATTGTATTTATGTTGTTTTATCCTATGCTTTATTTAATTGTATTTACGTTGTTTTAACGTATGCTTTATTAAATTGTATTTATGTTGTCTTATCCTATGCTTTATTAAATTGTATTTATGTTGTTTTAACCTATGCTTTATTAAATTGTATTTATGTTGTTTTATCCTATGCTTTATTAAATTGTATTTATGTTGTTTTGTCCTATGCTTTATTAAATTGTATTTATGTTGTTTATCCTATGTTTCATTAAATTGTATATATGTTGTTTTATCCTATGCTTTATTAAATTGTATTCATGTTGTTTTATCTTATGCTTTATTAAATTGTATTTATGTTGTTTTATCCTATGCTTTATTAAATTGTATTTATGTTGTTTTATCCTATGCTTTATTAAATTGAATTTATGTTGTTTTATCCTATGCTTTATTAAATTGTATTTAATTTGTTTTATCCTATGCTTTATTAAAGTGTATTTATGTTGTTTTAGCCTATGCTTTATTAAATTGTATTTATGTTGTTTTATCCTATGCTTTATTAAAATGTATTTATGTTGTTTTATCCTATGCTTTATAAATTGTATTTATGTTGTTTTATCCTATGCTTTATTAAATTGTATTTATGTTGTTTTGTCCTATGCTTTATTAAATTGTATTTATGTTGTTTTAACCTATGCTTTATTAAATTGTATTTATGTTGTTTTATCCTATGCTTTATTAAAATGTATTTATGTAGTTTTATCCTATGCTTTCTTAAATTGTATTTACGTTGTTTTAACCTATGCTTTATTAAATTGTATTTATGTTGATTTATCCTATGCTTTATAAAATTGTATTTATGTTGTTTTAACCTATGCTTTATTAAATTGTATTTATGTTGTTTTATCCTATGCTTTATTTAATTGTATTTACGTTGTTTTAACGTATGCTTTATTAAATTGTATTTATGTTGTCTTATCCTATGCTTTATTAAATTGTATTTATGTTGTTTTAACCTATGCTTTATTAAATTGTATTTATGTTGTTTTATCCTATGCTTTATTAAATTGTATTTATGTTGTTTTGTCCTATGCTTTATTAAATTGTATTTATGTTGTTTTATCCTATGCTTTATTAAATTGTATTTATGTGGTTTTATCCTATGCTTTATTAAATTGTATTTATGTTGTTTTAAACTATGCTTTATTAAATTGTATTTATGTTGTTTTAACCTATGCTTTATTAAATTTTATTCATGTTGTTTTATCCTATGCTTTATTAAAATGTATTTATGTTGTTTTATCCTATGCTTTATAAATTGTATTTATGTTGTTTTATCCTATGCTTTATTAAATTGTATTTATGTTGTTTTATCCTATGCTTTATTAAATTGTATTTATGTTGTTTTGTCCGATGCTTTATTAAATTGTATTTATGTTGTTTTATCCTATGCTTTATTAAATTGTATTTAAGTTGTTTTATCCTATGCTTTATTAAATTTTATTTATGTTGTTTTATCCTATGCTTTATTAAATTTTATTTATGTTGTTTATATCCTATGCTTTATTAAATTATATTTATGTTGTTTTATCCTATGCTTTATAAATTGTATTTATGTTGTTTAATCCTATGCTTTATTAAATTGTATTTATGTTGTTTTAACCTATGCTTTATTAAATTGTATTTAATTTGTTTTATCCTATGCTTTATTAAATTGTATTTATGTAGTTTTAGCCTATGCTTTATGAAATTGTATTTATGTTGTTTTATCCTATGCTTTATTAAATTGTATTTATGTTGTTTTAACCTATGCTTTATTAAATTGTATTTATGTTGTTTTATCCTATGCTTTATTAAATTGTATTTATGTTGTTTTAACCTATGCTTTATTAAATTGTATTCATGTTGTTTTATCTTATGCTTTATTAAATTGTATTTAATTTGTTTTATCCTATGCTTTATTAAATTGTATTTATGTAGTTTTAGCCTATGCTTTATTAAATTTTATTTATGTTGTTTTGTCCTATGCTTTATTAAATTGTATTTATGTTGTTTATCCTATGCTTTATTAAATTGTATTTATGTTGTTTTGTCCTATGCTTTATTAAATTGTATTTATGTTGTTTTATCCTATGCTTTATTAAATTGTATTTCTGTGGTTTTATCCTATGCTTTATTAAATTGTATTTATGTTGTTTTAAACTATGCTTTATTAAATTGTATTTATGTTGTTTTAAACTATGCTTTATTAAATTGTATTTATGTTGTTTTGTCCTATGCTTTATTAAATTTTATTTATGTTGTTTTATCCTATGCTTTATTAAATTGAATTTATGTTGTTTTATCCTATGCTTTATTAAATTGTATTTATGTTGTTTTAACCTATGCTTTATTAAATTGTATTTATGTTGTTTTATTCTATGCTTTATTCATGTTGTTTTATCCTATGCTTTATAAATTGTATTTATGTTGTTTTATCCTATGGTTTATTAAATTGTATTTATGTTGTTTTAACATATGCTTTATTAAATTGTACTTATGTTGTTTTATCCTATGCTTTATAAAATTGTATTTATGTTGTTTTAACCTATGCTTTATTAAATTGTATTTATGTTGTTTTATCCTATGCTTTATTTAATTGTATTTATGTTGTTTTAACGTATGCTTTATTTAATTGTATTTATGTTGTTTTATCCTATGCTTTATTAAATTGTATTTATGTTGTTTTATCCTATGCTTTATTAAATTGTATTTATGTTGTTTTATCCTATGCTTTATTAAATTGTATTTATGTTATTTTATCCTATGATTTATTAAATTGTATTTATGTTGTTTTAACGTATGCTTTATTAAATTGTATTTATGTTGTTTTATCCTATGCTTTATTAAATTTTATTTATGTTGTTTTATTCTATGCTTTATTAAATTGTATTTATGTTGTTTTATCCTATGCTTTATTAAATTGTATTTATGTTGTTTTAACCTATGCTTTATTTAATTGTATTTATGTTGTTTTAACGTATGCTTTATTAAATTGTATTTATGTTGTTTTATCCTATGCTTTATTAAATTGTATTTATGTTGTTTTATCTTATGCTTTATTAAATTGTATTTATGTTGTTTTATCCTATGCTTTATTAAATTGTATTTATGTTGTTTTAACCTATGCTTTATTTAATTGTATTTATGTTGTTTTAACGTATGCTTTATTAAATTGTATTTATGTTGTTTTATCCTATGCTTTATTAAATTGTATTTATGTTGTTTTATCCTATGCTTTATAAATTGTATTTATGTTGTTTTATCCTATGCTTTATTAAATTGTATTTATGTTGTTTTGTCCGATGCTTTATTAAATTGTATTTATGTTGTTTTAACCTATGCTTTATTAAATTTTATTTATGTTGTTTTATCCTATGCTTTATTAAATTGTATTTATGTTGTTTTATCCTATGCTTTATAAATTGTATTTATGTTGTTTTATCCTATGCTTTATTAAATGTGTTTATGTTGTTTTGTCCGATGCTTTATTAAATTGTATTTATGTTGTTTTAACCTATGCTTTATTAAATTTTATTTATGTTGTTTTATCCTATGCTTTATTAAATTGTATTTATGTTGTTTTATCCTATGCTTTATTAAATTGTATTTATGTTGTTTTAACCTATGCTTTATTAAATTGTATTTAATTTGTTTTATCCTATGCTTTATTAAATTGTATTTATGTAGTTTTAGCCTATGCTTTATGAAATTGTATTTATGTTGTTTTATCCTATGCTTTATTAAATTGTATTTATGTTGTTTTAACCTATGCTTTATTAAATTGTATTTATGTTGTTTTATCCTATGCTTTATTAAATTGTATTTATGTTGTTTTAACCTATGCTTTATTAAATTGTATTCATGTTGTTTTATCTTATGCTTTATTAAATTGTATTTATGTTGTTTTATCCTATGCTTTATTAAATTGTATTTATGTTGTTTTATCCTATGCTTTATTAAATTGAATTTATGTTGTTTTGTCCTATGCTTTATTAAATTGTATTTATGTTGTTTTGTCCTATGCTTTATTAAATTGTATTTATGTTGTTTATCCTATGTTTCATTAAATTGTATTTATGTTGTTTTATCCTATGCTTTATTAAATTGAATTTATGTTGTTTTGTCCTATGCTTTATTAAATTGTATTTATGTTGTTTTATCCTATGCTTTATTAAATTGTATTTATGTTGTTTTATCCTATGCTTTATTAAATTGTATTTCTGTGGTTTTATCCTATGCTTTATTAAATTGTATTTATGTTGTTTTAAACTATGCTTTATTAAATTGTATTTCTGTGGTTTTATCCTATGCTTTATTAAATTGTGTTTATGTTGTTTTAAACTATGATTTATTAAATTGTATTTATGTTGTTTTAACCTATGCTTTATTAAATTTTATTCATGTTGTTTTATCCTATGCTTTATTAAATTGTATTCATGTTGTTTTATCTTATGCTTTACTAAATTATATTCATGTTGTTTTATCTTATGCTTTATTAAATAGTATTTATGTTGTTTTAACATATGCTTAATTAAATTGTATTTATGTTGTTTTGGCCTATGCTTTATTAAATTGTATTTATGTTGTTTATCCTATGTTTCATTAAATTGTATTTATGTTGTTTTATCCTATGCTTTATTAAATTGTATTTATGTTGTTTTAAACTATGCTTTATTAAATTGTATTTATGTTGTTTTAACCTATGCTTTATTAAATTTTATTTATGTTGTTTTATCCTATGCTTTATTAAATTGTATTTATGTTTTTTTATCCTATGCTTTATTAAATTGAATTTATGTTGTTTTATCCTATGCTTTATTAAATTGTATTTAATTTGTTTTATCCTATGCTTTATTAAATTGTATTTATGTTGTTTTATCCTATGCTTTAATAAATTGTATTTATGTTGTTTTGTCCGATGCTTTATTAAATTGTATTTATGTTGTTTTAACCTATGCTTTATTAAATTTTATTTATGTTGTTTTGTCCTATGCTTTATTAAATTGTATTTATGTTGTTTATCCTATGTTTCATTAAATTGTATTTATGTTGTTTTATCCTATGCTTTATTAAATTGTATTTATGTTGTTTTGTCCTATGCTTTATTAAATTGTATTTATGTTGTTTTATCCTATGCTTTATTAAATTGTATTTCTGTGGTTTTATCCTATGCTTTATTAAATTGTATTTATGTTGTTTTAAACTATGCTTTATTAAATTGTATTTATGTTGTTTTGTCCTATGCTTTACTAAATTGTATTTATGTTGTTTTAACCTATGCTTTATTAAATTTTATTTATGTTGTTTTATCCTATGCTTTATTAAATTGTATTTATGTTGTTTTATCCTATGCTTTATTAAATAGTATTTATGTTGTTTCATCCTATGCTTTATTAAATTGTATTTATGTTGTTTTATCCTATGCTTTATTAAATTGCATTTATGTTGTTTTAACCTATGCTTTATTAAATTGTATTTATGTTGTTTTATCCTATGCTTTATTAAATTGTATTTATGTTGTTTTATCCTATGCTTTATTAAATTTTATTTATGTTTTATCCTATGCTTTATTAAATTGTATTTATGTTGTTTTAACCTATGCTTTATTTAATTGTATTTATGTTGTTTTAACGTATGCTTTATTAAATTGTATTTATGTTGTTTTATCCTATGCTTTATTAAATTGTATTTATGTTGTTTTATCCTATGCTTTATTAAATTGTATTTATGTTGTTTTATCCTATGCTTTATTAAATTGTATTTATGTTGTTTTAACCTATGCTTTATTTAATTGTATTTATGTTGTTTTAACGTATGCTTTATTAAATTGTATTTATGTTGTTTTATCCTATGCTTTATTAAATTGTATTTATGTTGTTTTATCCTATGCTTTATTAAATTGTATTTATGTTGTTTTAACCTATGCTTTATTAAATTGTATTTAATTTGTTTTATCCTATGCTTTATTAAATTGTATTTATGTAGTTTTAGCCTATGCTTTATGAAATTGTATTTATGTTGTTTTATCCTATGCTTTATTAAATTGTATTTATGTTGTTTTAACCTATGCTTTATTAAATTGTATTTATGTTGTTTTATCCTATGCTTTATTAAATTGTATTTATGTTGTTTTAACCTATGCTTTATTAAATTGTATTCATGTTGTTTTATCTTATGCTTTATTAAATTGTATTTATGTTGTTTTATCCTATGCTTTATTAAATTGTATTTATGTTGTTTTATCCTATGCTTTATTAAATTGAATTTATGTTGTTTTGTCCTATGCTTTATTAAATTGTATTTATGTTGTTTTGTCCTATGCTTTATTAAATTGTATTTATGTTGTTTTATCCTATGCTTTATAAAATTGTATTTATGTTGTTTTAACCTATGCTTTATTAAATTGTATTTATGTTGTTTTATCCTATGCTTTATTTAATTGTATTTACGTTGTTTTAACGTATGCTTTATTAAATTGTATTTATGTTGTTTTATCCTATGCTTTATTAAATTGTATTTATTTTGTTTTATCCTATGCTTTATTAAATTGTATTTATGTTGTTTTAACGTATGCTTTATTAAATTGTATTTATGTTGTTTTATCCTATGCTTTATTAAATTTTATTTATGTTGTTTTATCCTATGCTTTATTAAATTGTATTTATGTTGTTTTATCCTATGCTTTATTATATTGTATTTATGTTGTTTTAACCTATGCTTTATTAAATTGTATTTATGTTGTTTTATCCTATGCTTTATTAAATTTTATTTATGTTTTATCCTATGCTTTATTAAATTGTATTTATGTTGTTTTAACCTATGCTTTATTTAATTGTATTTATGTTGTTTTAACGTATGCTTTATTAAATTGTATTTATGTTGTTTTATCCTATGCTTTATTAAATTGTATTTATGTTGTTTTATCCTATGCTTTATTAAATTGTATTTATGTTGTTTTATCCTATGCTTTATTAAATTGTATTTATGTTGTTTTAACCTATGCTTTATTTAATTGTATTTATGTTGTTTTAACGTATGCTTTATTAAATTGTATTTATGTTGTTTTATCCTATGCTTTATTAAATTGTATTTATGTTGTTTTATCCTATGCTTTATTAAATTGTATTTATGTTGTTTTAACCTATGCTTTATTAAATTGTATTTAATTTGTTTTATCCTATGCTTTATTAAATTGTATTTATGTAGTTTTAGCCTATGCTTTATGAAATTGTATTTATGTTGTTTTATCCTATGCTTTATTAAATTGTATTTATGTTGTTTTAACCTATGCTTTATTAAATTGTATTTATGTTGTTTTATCCTATGCTTTATTAAATTGTATTTATGTTGTTTTAACCTATGCTTTATTAAATTGTATTCATGTTGTTTTATCTTATGCTTTATTAAATTGTATTTATGTTGTTTTATCCTATGCTTTATTAAATTGTATTTATGTTGTTTTATCCTATGCTTTATTAAATTGAATTTATGTTGTTTTGTCCTATGCTTTATTAAATTGTATTTATGTTGTTTTGTCCTATGCTTTATTAAATTGTATTTATGTTGTTTTATCCTATGCTTTATAAAATTGTATTTATGTTGTTTTAACCTATGCTTTATTAAATTGTATTTATGTTGTTTTATCCTATGCTTTATTTAATTGTATTTACGTTGTTTTAACGTATGCTTTATTAAATTGTATTTATGTTGTTTTATCCTATGCTTTATTAAATTGTATTTATTTTGTTTTATCCTATGCTTTATTAAATTGTATTTATGTTGTTTTAACGTATGCTTTATTAAATTGTATTTATGTTGTTTTATCCTATGCTTTATTAAATTTTATTTATGTTGTTTTATCCTATGCTTTATTAAATTGTATTTATGTTGTTTTATCCTATGCTTTATTATATTGTATTTATGTTGTTTTAACCTATGCTTTATTTAATTGTATTTATGTTGTTTTAACGTATGCTTTATTAAATTGTATTTATGTTGTTTTATCCTATGCTTTATTAAATTGTATTTATGTTGTTTTATCCTATGCTTTATTAAATTGTATTTATGTAGTTTTAGCCTATGTTTTATTAAATTGTATTTATGTTGTCTTATCCTATGCTTTATTAAATTGTATTTATGTTGTTTTATCCTATGCTTTATTAAATTGTATTTATGTTGTTTTATCCTATGCTTTATTAAATTGTATTTATGTTGTTTTGTCCTATGCTTTATTAAATTGTATTTATGTTGTTTTATCCTATGCTTTATTAAATTGTATTTCTGTGGTTTTATCCTATGCTTTATTAAATTGTATTTATGTTGTTTTAAACTATGCTTTATTAAATTGTATTTATGTTGTTTTAACCTATGCTTTATTAAATTTTATTCATGTTGTTTTATCCTATGCTTTATTAAAATGTATTTATGTTGTTTTATCCTATGCTTTATAAATTGTATTTATGTTGTTTTATCCTATGCTTTATTAAATTGTATTTATGTTGTTTTATCCTATGCTTTATTAAATTGTATTTATGTTGTTTTGTCCGATGCTTTATTAAATTGTATTTATGTTGTTTTATCCTATGCTTTATTAAATTGTATTTACGTTGTTTTATCCTATGCTTTATTAAATTTTATTTATGTTGTTTTATCCTATGCTTTATTAAATTTTATTTATGTTGTTTTTATCCTATGCTTTATTAAATTATATTTATGTTGTTTTATCCTATGCTTTATAAATTGTATTTATGTTGTTTAATCCTATGCTTTATTAAATTGTATTTATGTTGTTTTAACCTATGCTTTATTAAATTGTATTTAATTTGTTTTATCCTATGCTTTATTAAATTGTATTTATGTAGTTTTAGCCTATGCTTTATGAAATTGTATTTATGTTGTTTTGTCCTATGCTTTATTAAATTTTATTTATGTTGTTTTATCCTATGCTTTATTAAATTGAATTTATGTTGTTTTATCCTATGCTTTATTAAATTGTATTTATGTTGTTTTAACCTATGCTTTATTAAATTGTATTTATGTTGTTTTATTCTATGCTTTATTCATGTTGTTTTATCCTATGCTTTATAAATTGTATTTATGTTGTTTTATCCTATGGTTTATTAAATTGTATTTATGTTGTTTTAACATATGCTTTATTAAATTGTATTTATGTTGTTTTATCCTATGCTTTATAAAATTGTATTTATGTTGTTTTAACCTATGCTTTATTAAATTGTATTTATGTTGTTTTATCCTATGCTTTATTTAATTGTATTTATGTTGTTTTAAAGTATGCTTTATTTAATTGTATTTATGTTGTTTTATCCTATGCTTTATTAAATTGTATTTATGTTGTTTTATCCTATGCTTTATTAAATTGTATTTATGTTGTTTTATCCTATGCTTTATTAAATTGTATTTATGTTATTTTATCCTATGATTTATTAAATTGTATTTATGTTGTTTTAACGTATGCTTTATTAAATTGTATTTATGTTGTTTTATCCTATGCTTTATTAAATTTTATTTATGTTGTTTTATTCTATGCTTTATTAAATTGTATTTATGTTGTTTTATCCTATGCTTTATTAAATTGTATTTATGTTGTTTTATCCTATGCTTTATAAATTGTATTTATGTTGTTTTATCCTATGCTTTATTAAATGTGTTTATGTTGTTTTGTCCGATGCTTTATTAAATTGTATTTATGTTGTTTTAACCTATGCTTTATTAAATTTTATTTATGTTGTTTTATCCTATGCTTTATTAAATTGTATTTATGTTGTTTTATCCTATGCTTTATTAAATTGTATTTATGTTGTTTTAACCTATGCTTTATTAAATTGTATTTAATTTGTTTTATCCTATGCTTTATTAAATTGTATTTATGTAGTTTTAGCCTATGCTTTATGAAATTGTATTTATGTTGTTTTATCCTATGCTTTATTAAATTGTATTTATGTTGTTTTAACCTATGCTTTATTAAATTGTATTTATGTTGTTTTATCCTATGCTTTATTAAATTGTATTTATGTTGTTTTAACCTATGCTTTATTAAATTGTATTCATGTTGTTTTATCTTATGCTTTATTAAATTGTATTTATGTTGTTTTATCCTATGCTTTATTAAATTGTATTTATGTTGTTTTATCCTATGCTTTATTAAATTGTATTTATGTTGTTTTATCCTATGCTTTATTAAATTTTATTTATGTTGTTTTATTCTATGCTTTATTAAATTTTATTTATGTTGTTTTATCCTATGCTTTATTAAATTGTATTTATGTTGTTTTATCCTATGCTTTATAAATTGTATTTATGTTGTTTTATCCTATGCTTTATCAAATGTGTTTATGTTGTTTTGTCCGATGCTTTATTAAATTGTATTTATGTTGTTTTAACCTATGCTTTATTAAATTTTATTTATGTTGTTTTATCCTATGCTTTATTAAATTGTATTTATGTTGTTTTATCCTATGCTTTATTAAATTGTATTTATGTTGTTTTAACCTATGCTATATTAAATTGTATTTAATTTGTTTTATCCTATGCTTTATTAAATTGTATTTATGTTGTTTATCCTATGTTTCATTAAATTGTATTTATGTTGTTTTATCCTATGCTTTATTAAATTGAATTTATGTTGTTTTGTCCTATGCTTTATTAAATTGTATTTATGTTATTTTATCCTATGCTTTATTAAATTGTATTTATGTTGTTTTATCCTATGCTTTATTAAATTGTATTTCTGTGGTTTTATCCTATGCTTTATTAAATTGTATTTATGTTGTTTTAAACTATGCTTTATTAAATTGTATTTCTGTGGTTTTATCCTATGCTTTATTAAATTGTGTTTATGTTGTTTTAAACTATGCTTTATTAAATTGTATTTATGTTGTTTTAACCTATGCTTTATTAAATTTTATTCATGTTGTTTTATCCTATGCTTTATTAAATTGTATTCATGTTGTTTTATCTTATGCTTTACTAAATTATATTCATGTTGTTTTATCTTATGCTTTATTAAATAGTATTTATGTTGTTTTAACATATGCTTAATTAAATTGTATTTATGTTGTTTTGTCCTATGCTTTATTAAATTGTATTTATGTTGTTTTATCCTATGCTTTATTAAATTGTATTTATGTTGTTTTAACCTATGCTTTATTAAATTGTATTTAATTTGTTTTATCCTATGCTTTATTAAATTGTATTTATGTAGTTTTAGCCTATGCTTTATGAAATTGTATTTATGTTGTTTTATCCTATGCTTTATTAAATTGTATTTATGTTGTTTTAACCTATGCTTTATTAAATTGTATTTATGTTGTTTTATCCTATGCTTTATTAAATTGTATTTATGTTGTTTTAACCTATGCTTTATTAAATTGTATTCATGTTGTTTTATCTTATGCTTTACTAAATTATATTCATGTTGTTTTATCTTATGCTTTATTAAATAGTATTTATGTTGTTTTAACATATGCTTAATTAAATTGTATTTATGTTGTTTTGTCCTATGCTTTATTAAATTGTATTTATGTTGTTTATCCTATGTTTCATTAAATTGTATTTATGTTGTTTTATCCTATGCTTTATTAAATTGTATTTATGTTGTTTTAAACTATGCTTTATTAAATTGTATTTATGCTGTTTTAACCTATGCTTTATTAAATTGTATTTATGTTGTTTTATCCAATGCTTTATTAAATTGAATTTATGTTGTTTTGTCCTATGCTTTATTAAATTGTATTTATGTTGTTTTGTCCTATGCTTTATTAAATTGTATTTATGTTGTTTTATCCTATGCTTTATAAAATTGTATTTATGTTGTTTTAACCTATGCTTTATTAAATTGTATTTATGTTGTTTTATCCTATGCTTTATTTAATTGTATTTACGTTGTTTTAACGTATGCTTTATTAAATTGTATTTATGTTGTTTTATCCTATGCTTTATTAAATTGTATTTATTTTGTTTTATCCTATGCTTTATTAAATTGTATTTATGTTGTTTTATCCTATGCTTTATTAAATTGTATTTATGTTGTTTTATCCTATGCTTTATTATATTGTATTTATGTTGTTTTAACCTATGCTTTATTTAATTGTATTTATGTTGTTTTAACGTATGCTTTATTAAATTGTATTTATGTTGTTTTATCCTATGCTTTATAAATTGTATTTATGTTGTTTTATCCTATGCTTTATTAAATGTGTTTATGTTGTTTTGTCCGATGCTTTATTAAATTGTATTTATGTTGTTTTAACCTATGCTTTATTAAATTTTATTTATGTTGTTTTATCCTATGCTTTATTAAATTGTATTTATGTTGTTTTATCCTATGCTTTATTAAATTGTATTTATGTTGTTTTAACCTATGCTTTATTAAATTGTATTTAATTTGTTTTATCCTATGCTTTATTAAATTGTATTTATGTAGTTTTAGCCTATGCTTTATGAAATTGTATTTATGTTGTTTTATCCTATGCTTTATTAAATTGTATTTATGTTGTTTTAACCTATGCTTTATTAAATTGTATTTATGTTGTTTTATCCTATGCTTTATTAAATTGTATTTATGTTGTTTTAACCTATGCTTTATTAAATTGTATTCATGTTGTTTTATCTTATGCTTTATTAAATTGTATTTATGTTGTTTTATCCTATGCTTTATTAAATTGTATTTATGTTGCTTTATCCTATGCTTTATTAAATTGAATTTATGTTGTTTTGTCCTATGCTTTATTAAATTGTATTTATGTTGTTTTGTCCTATGCTTTATTAAATTGTATTTATGTTGTTTATCCTATGTTTCATTAAATTGTATTTATGTTGTTTTATCCTATGCTTTATTAAATTGAATTTATGTTGTTTTGTCCTATGCTTTATTAAATTGTATTTATGTTGTTTTATCCTATGCTTTATTAAATTGTATTTATGTTGTTTTATCCTATGCTTTATTAAATTGTATTTCTGTGGTTTTATCCTATGCTTTATTAAATTGTATTTATGTTGTTTTAAACTATGCTTTATTAAATTGTATTTCTGTGGTTTTATCCTATGCTTTATTAAATTGTGTTTATGTTGTTTTAAACTATGCTTTATTAAATTGTATTTATGTTGTTTTAACCTATGCTTTATTAAATTTTATTCATGTTGTTTTATCCTATGTTTTATTAAATTGTATTCATGTTGTTTTATCTTATGCTTTACTAAATTATATTCATGTTGTTTTATCTAATGCTTTATTAAATTGTATTTATGTTGTTTTAAACTATGCTTTATTAAATTGTATTTATGTTGTTTTATCTTATGCTTTACTAAATTATATTCATGTTGTTTTATCTTATGCTTTATTAAATAGTATTTATGTTGTTTTAACATATGCTTAATTAAATTGTATTTATGTTGTTTTGTCCTATGCTTTATTAAATTGTATTTATGTTGTTTATCCTATGTTTCATTAAATTGTATTTATGTTGTTTTATCCTATGCTTTATTAAATTGTATTTATGTTGTTTTAACCTATGCTTTATTAAATTGTATTTAATTTGTTTTATCCTATGCTTTATTAAATTGTATGTATGTAGTTTTAGCCTATGCTTTATGAAATTGTATTTATGTTGTTTTATCCTATGCTTTATTAAATTGTATTTATGTTGTTTTAACCTATGCTTTATTAAATTGTATTTATGTTGTTTTATCCTATGCTTTATTAAATTGTATTTATGTTGTTTTAACCTATGCTTTATTAAATTGTATTCATGTTGTTTTATCTTATGCTTTATTAAATTGTATTTAATTTGTTTTATCCTATGCTTTATTAAATTGTATTTATGTAGTTTTAGCCTATGCTTTATTAAATTTTATTTATGTTGTTTTGTCCTATGCTTTATTAAATTGTATTTATGTTGTTTATCCTATGCTTTATTAAATTGTATTTATGTTGTTTTGTCCTATGCTTTATTAAATTGTATTTATGTTGTTTTATCCTATGCTTTATTAAATTGTATTTCTGTGGTTTTATCCTATGCTTTATTAAATTGTATTTATGTTGTTTTAAACTATGCTTTATTAAATTGTATTTATGTTGTTTTAAACTATGCTTTATTAAATTGTATTTATGTTGTTTTGTCCTATGCTTTATTAAATTTTATTTATGTTGTTTTATCCTATGCTTTATTAAATTGAATTTATGTTGTTTTATCCTATGCTTTATTAAATTGTATTTATGTTGTTTTAACCTATGCTTTATTAAATTGTATTTATGTTGTTTTATTCTATGCTTTATTCATGTTGTTTTATCCTATGCTTTATAAATTGTATTTATGTTGTTTTATCCTATGGTTTATTAAATTGTATTTATGTTGTTTTAACATATGCTTTATTAAATTGTATTTATGTTGTTTTATCCTATGCTTTATAAAATTGTATTTATGTTGTTTTAACCTATGCTTTATTAAATTGTATTTATGTTGTTTTATCCTATGCTTTATTTAATTGTATTTATGTTGTTTTAACGTATGCTTTATTTAATTGTATTTATGTTGTTTTATCCTATGCTTTATTAAATTGTATTTATGTTGTTTTATCCTATGCTTTATTAAATTGTATTTATGTTATTTTATCCTATGATTTATTAAATTGTATTTATGTTGTTTTAACGTATGCTTTATTAAATTGTATTTATGTTGTTTTATCCTATGCTTTATTAAATTTTATTTATGTTGTTTTATTCTATGCTTTATTAAATTGTATTTATGTTGTTTTATCCTATGCTTTATTAAATTGTATTTATGTTGTTTTATCCTATGCTTTATAAATTGTATTTATGTTGTTTTATCCTATGCTTTATTAAATGTGTTTATGTTGTTTTGTCCGATGCTTTATTAAATTGTATTTATGTTGTTTTAACCTATGCTTTATTAAATTTTATTTATGTTGTTTTATCCTATGCTTTATTAAATTGTATTTATGTTGTTTTATCCTATGCTTTATTAAATTGTATTTATGTTGTTTTAACCTATGCTTTATTAAATTGTATTTAATTTGTTTTATCCTATGCTTTATTAAATTGTATTTATGTAGTTTTAGCCTATGCTTTATGAAATTGTATTTATGTTGTTTTATCCTATGCTTTATTAAATTGTATTTATGTTGTTTTAACCTATGCTTTATTAAATTGTATTTATGTTGTTTTATCCTATGCTTTATTAAATTGTATTTATGTTGTTTTAACCTATGCTTTATTAAATTGTATTCATGTTGTTTTATCTTATGCTTTATTAAATTGTATTTATGTTGTTTTATCCTATGCTTTATTAAATTGTATTTATGTTGTTTTATCCTATGCTTTATTAAATTGTATTTATGTTGTTTTATCCTATGCTTTATTAAATTTTATTTATGTTGTTTTATTCTATGCTTTATTAAATTTTATTTATGTTGTTTTATCCTATGCTTTATTAAATTGTATTTATGTTGTTTTATCCTATGCTTTATAAATTGTATTTATGTTGTTTTATCCTATGCTTTATTAAATGTGTTTATGTTGTTTTGTCCGATGCTTTATTAAATTGTATTTATGTTGTTTTAACCTATGCTTTATTAAATTTTATTTATGTTGTTTTATCCTATGCTTTATTAAATTGTATTTATGTTGTTTTATCCTATGCTTTATTAAATTGTATTTATGTTGTTTTAACCTATGCTTTATTAAATTGTATTTAATTTGTTTTATCCTATGCTTTATTAAATTGTATTTATGTAGTTTTAGCCTATGCTTTATGAAATTGTATTTATGTTGTTTTATCCTATGCTTTATTAAATTGTATTTATGTTGTTTTAACCTATGCTTTATTAAATTGTATTTATGTTGTTTTATCCTATGCTTTATTAAATTGTATTTATGTTGTTTTAACCTATGCTTTATTAAATTGTATTCATGTTGTTTTATCTTATGCTTTATTAAATTGTATTTATGTTGTTTTATCCTATGCTTTATTAAATTGTATTTATGTTGTTTTATCCTATGCTTTATTAAATTGAATTTATGTTGTTTTGTCCTATGCTTTATTAAATTGTATTAATGTTGTTTTGTCCTATGCTTTATTAAATTGTATTTATGTTGTTTATCCTATGCTTTATTAAATTGTATTTATGTTGTTTTAAACTATGCTTTATTAAATTGTATTTCTGTGGTTTTATCCTATGCTTTATTAAATTGTGTTTATGTTGTTTTAAACTATGCTTTATTAAATTGTATTTATGTTGTTTTAACCTATGCTTTATTAAATTTTATTCATGTTGTTTTATCCTATGCTTTATTAAATTGTATTCATGTTGTTTTATCTTATGCTTTACTAAATTATATTCATGTTGTTTTATCTTATGCTTTATTAAATAGTATTTATGTTGTTTTAACATATGCTTAATTAAATTGTATTTATGTTGTTTTGTCCTATGCTTTATTAAATTGTATTTATGTTGTTTATCCTATGTTTCATTAAATTGTATTTATGTTGTTTTATCCTATGCTTTATTAAATTGTATTTATGTTGTTTTAAACTATGCTTTATTAAATTGTATTTATGTTGTTTTAACCTATGCTTTGTTAAATTGTATTTATGTTGTTTTATCCTATGCTTTATTAAATTGAATTTATGTTGTTTTGTCCTATGCTTTATTAAATTGTATTTATGTTGTTTTGTCCTATGCTTTATTAAATTGTATTTATGTTGTTTTATCCTATGCTTTATAAAATTGTATTTATTTTGTTTTATCCTATGCTTTATTAAATTGTATTTATGTTGTTTTATCCTATGCTTTATTTAATTGTATTTACGTTGTTTTAACGTATGCTTTATTAAATTGTATTTATGTTGTTTTATCCTATGCTTTATTAAATTGTATTTATTTTGTTTTATCCTATGCTTTATTAAATTGTATTTATGTTGTTTTAACGTATGCTTTATTAAATTGTATTTATGTTGTTTTATCCTATGCTTTATTAAATTTTATTTATGTTGTTTTATCCTATGCTTTATTAAATTGTATTTATGTTGTTTTATCCTATGCTTTATTATATTGTATTTATGTTGTTTTAACCTATGCTTTATTTAATTGTATTTATGTTGTTTTAACGTATGCTTTATTAAATTGTATTTATGTTGTTTTATCCTATGCTTTATTAAATTGTATTTATGTTGTTTTATCCTATGCTTTATTAAATTGTATTTATGTAGTTTTAGCCTATGCTTTATTAAATTGTATTTATGTTGTCTTATCCTATGCTTTATTAAATTGTATTTATGTTGTTTTATCCTATGCTTTATTAAATTGTATTTATGTTGTTTTATCCTATGCTTTATTAAATTGTATTTATGTTGTTTTGTCCTATGCTTTATTAAATTGTATTTATGTTGTTTTATCCTATGCTTTATTAAATTGTATTTCTGTGGTTTTATCCTATGCTTTATAAAATTGTATTTATGTTTTTTAACCTATGCTTTATTAAATTGTATTTATGTTGTTTTATCCTATGCTTTATTTAATTGTATTTATGTGGTTTTAACGTATGCTTTATTAAATTGAATTTATGTTGTTTTGTCCTATGCTTTATTAAATTTTATTTATGTTGTTTTGTCCTATGCTTTATTAAATTGTATTTATGTTGTTTATCCTATGCTTTATTAAATTGTATTTATGTTGTTTTGTCCTATGCTTTATTAAATTGTATTTATGTTGTTTTATCCTATGCTTTATTAAATTGTATTTCTGTGGTTTTATCCTATGCTTTATTAAATTGTATTTATGTTGTTTTAAACTATGCTTTATTAAATTGTATTTATGTTGTTTTAAACTATGCTTTATTAAATTGTATTTATGTTGTTTTGTCCTATGCTTTATTAAATTTTATTTATGTTGTTTTATCCTATGCTTTATTAAATTGAATTTATGTTGTTTTATCCTATGCTTTATTAAATTGTATTTATGTTGTTTTAACCTATGCTTTATTAAATTGTATTTATGTTGTTTTATTCTATGCTTTATTCATGTTGTTTTATCCTATGCTTTATAAATTGTATTTATGTTGTTTTATCCTATGGTTTATTAAATTGTATTTATGTTGTTTTAACATATGCTTTATTAAATTGTATTTATGTTGTTTTATCCTATGCTTTATAAAATTGTATTTATGTTGTTTTAACCTATGCTTTATTAAATTGTATTTATGTTGTTTTATCCTATGCTTTATTTAATTGTATTTATGTTGTTTTAACGTATGCTTTATTTAATTGTATTTATGTTGTTTTATCCTATGCTTTATTAAATTGTATTTATGTTGTTTTATCCTATGCTTTATTAAATTGTATTTATGTTATTTTATCCTATGATTTATTAAATTGTATTTATGTTGTTTTAACGTATGCTTTATTAAATTGTATTTATGTTGTTTTATCCTATGCTTTATTAAATTTTATTTATGTTGTTTTATTCTATGCTTTATTAAATTGTATTTATGTTGTTTTATCCTATGCTTTATTAAATTGTATTTATGTTGTTTTATCCTATGCTTTATAAATTGTATTTATGTTGTTTTATCCTATGCTTTATTAAATGTGTTTATGTTGTTTTGTCCGATGCTTTATTAAATTGTATTTATGTTGTTTTAACCTATGCTTTATTAAATTTTATTTATGTTGTTTTATCCTATGCTTTATTAAATTGTATTTATGTTGTTTTATCCTATGCTTTATTAAATTGTATTTATGTTGTTTTAACCTATGCTTTATTAAATTGTATTTAATTTGTTTTATCCTATGCTTTATTAAATTGTATTTATGTAGTTTTAGCCTATGCTTTATGAAATTGTATTTATGTTGTTTTATCCTATGCTTTATTAAATTGTATTTATGTTGTTTTAACCTATGCTTTATTAAATTGTATTTATGTTGTTTTATCCTATGCTTTATTAAATTGTATTTATGTTGTTTTAACCTATGCTTTATTAAATTGTATTCATGTTGTTTTATCTTATGCTTTATTAAATTGTATTTATGTTGTTTTATCCTATGCTTTATTAAATTGTATTTATGTTGTTTTATCCTATGCTTTATTAAATTGTATTTATGTTGTTTTATCCTATGCTTTATTAAATTTTATTTATGTTGTTTTATTCTATGCTTTATTAAATTTTATTTATGTTGTTTTATCCTATGCTTTATTAAATTGTATTTATGTTGTTTTATCCTATGCTTTATAAATTGTATTTATGTTGTTTTATCCTATGCTTTATTAAATGTGTTTATGTTGTTTTGTCCGATGCTTTATTAAATTGTATTTATGTTGTTTTAACCTATGCTTTATTAAATTTTATTTATGTTGTTTTATCCTATGCTTTATTAAATTGTATTTATGTTGTTTTATCCTATGCTTTATTAAATTGTATTTATGTTGTTTTAACCTATGCTTTATTAAATTGTATTTAATTTGTTTTATCCTATGCTTTATTAAATTGTATTTATGTAGTTTTAGCCTATGCTTTATGAAATTGTATTTATGTTGTTTTATCCTATGCTTTATTAAATTGTATTTATGTTGTTTTAACCTATGCTTTATTAAATTGTATTTATGTTGTTTTATCCTATGCTTTATTAAATTGTATTTATGTTGTTTTAACCTATGCTTTATTAAATTGTATTCATGTTGTTTTATCTTATGCTTTATTAAATTGTATTTATGTTGTTTTATCCTATGCTTTATTAAATTGTATTTATGTTGTTTTATCCTATGCTTTATTAAATTGAATTTATGTTGTTTTGTCCTATGCTTTATTAAATTGTATTAATGTTGTTTTGTCCTATGCTTTATTAAATTGTATTTATGTTGTTTATCCTATGCTTTATTAAATTGTATTTATGTTGTTTTAAACTATGCTTTATTAAATTGTATTTCTGTGGTTTTATCCTATGCTTTATTAAATTGTGTTTATGTTGTTTTAAACTATGCTTTATTAAATTGTATTTATGTTGTTTTAACCTATGCTTTATTAAATTTTATTCATGTTGTTTTATCCTATGCTTTATTAAATTGTATTCATGTTGTTTTATCTTATGCTTTACTAAATTATATTCATGTTGTTTTATCTTATGCTTTATTAAATAGTATTTATGTTGTTTTAACATATGCTTAATTAAATTGTATTTATGTTGTTTTGTCCTATGCTTTATTAAATTGTATTTATGTTGTTTATCCTATGTTTCATTAAATTGTATTTATGTTGTTTTATCCTATGCTTTATTAAATTGTATTTATGTTGTTTTAAACTATGCTTTATTAAATTGTATTTATGTTGTTTTAACCTATGCTTTATTAAATTGTATTTATGTTGTTTTATCCTATGCTTTATTAAATTGAATTTATGTTGTTTTGTCCTATGCTTTATTAAATTGTATTTATGTTGTTTTGTCCTATGCTTTATTAAATTGTATTTATGTTGTTTTATCCTATGCTTTATAAAATTGTATTTATTTTGTTTTATCCTATGCTTTATTAAATTGTATTTATGTTGTTTTATCCTATGCTTTATTTAATTGTATTTACGTTGTTTTAACGTATGCTTTATTAAATTGTATTTATGTTGTTTTATCCTATGCTTTATTAAATTGTATTTATTTTGTTTTATCCTATGCTTTATTAAATTGTATTTATGTTGTTTTAACGTATGCTTTATTAAATTGTATTTATGTTGTTTTATCCTATGCTTTATTAAATTTTATTTATGTTGTTTTATCCTATGCTTTATTAAATTGTATTTATGTTGTTTTATCCTATGCTTTATTATATTGTATTTATGTTGTTTTAACCTATGCTTTATTTAATTGTATTTATGTTGTTTTAACGTATGCTTTATTAAATTGTATTTATGTTGTTTTATCCTATGCTTTATTAAATTGTATTTATGTTGTTTTATCCTATGCTTTATTAAATTGTATTTATGTAGTTTTAGCCTATGCTTTATTAAATTGTATTTATGTTGTCTTATCCTATGCTTTATTAAATTGTATTTATGTTGTTTTATCCTATGCTTTATTAAATTGTATTTATGTTGTTTTATCCTATGCTTTATTAAATTGTATTTATGTTGTTTTGTCCTATGCTTTATTAAATTGTATTTATGTTGTTTTATCCTATGCTTTATTAAATTGTATTTCTGTGGTTTTATCCTATGCTTTATAAAATTGTATTTATGTTTTTTAACCTATGCTTTATTAAATTGTATTTATGTTGTTTTATCCTATGCTTTATTTAATTGTATTTATGTGGTTTTAACGTATGCTTTATTTAATTGTATTTATGTTGTTTTATCCTATGCTTTATTAAATTGTATTTATGTTGTTTTATCCTATGCTTTATTAAATTGTATTTATGTTGTTTTATCCTATGCTTTATTAAATTGTATTTATGTTATTTTATCCTATGATTTATTAAATTGTATTTATGTTGTTTTAACGTATGCTTTATTAAATTGTATTTATGTTGTTTTATCCTATGCTTTATTAAATTTTATTTATGTTGTTTTATTCTATGCTTTATTAAATTGTATTTATGTTGTTTTATCCTATGCTTTATTAAATTGTATTTATGTTGTTTTAACCTATGCTTTATTTAATTGTATTTATGTTGTTTTAACGTATGCTTTATTAAATTGTATTTATGTTGTTTTAACCTATGCTTTATTAAATTGTATTCATGTTGTTTTATCTTATGCTTTATTAAATTGTATTTATGTTGTTTTATCCTATGCTTTATTAAATTGTATTTATGTTGTTTTATCCTATGCTTTATTAAATTGTATTTATGTTGTTTTATCCTATGCTTTATTAAATTTTATTTATGTTGTTTTATTCTATGCTTTATTAAATTTTATTTATGTTGTTTTATCCTATGCTTTATTAAATTGTATTTATGTTGTTTTATCCTATGCTTTATAAATTGTATTTATGTTGTTTTATCCTATGCTTTATTAAATGTGTTTATGTTGTTTTGTCCGATGCTTTATTAAATTGTATTTATGTTGTTTTAACCTATGCTTTATTAAATTTTATTTATGTTGTTTTATCCTATGCTTTATTAAATTGTATTTATGTTGTTTTATCCTATGCTTTATTAAATTGTATTTATGTTGTTTTAACCTATGCTTTATTAAATTGTATTTAATTTGTTTTATCCTATGCTTTATTAAATTGTATTTATGTAGTTTTAGCCTATGCTTTATGAAATTGTATTTATGTTGTTTATCCTATGCTTTATTAAATTGTATTTATGTTGTTTTAACCTATGCTTTATTAAATTGTATTTATGTTGTTTTATCTTATGCTTTATTAAATTGTATTTATGTTGTTTTATCCTATGCTTTATTAAATTGTGTTTATGTTGTTTTAAACTATGCTTTATTAAATTGTATTTATGTTGTTTTAACCTATGCTTTATTAAATTTTATTCATGTTGTTTTATCCTATGCTTTATTAAATTGTATTCATGTTGTTTTATCTTATGCTTTACTAAATTATATTCATGTTGTTTTATCTTATGCTTTATTAAATAGTATTTATGTTGTTTTAACATATGCTTAATTAAATTGTATTTATGTTGTTTTGTCCTATGCTTTATTAAATTGTATTTATGTTGTTTATCCTATGTTTCATTAAATTGTATTTATGTTGTTTTATCCTATGCTTTATTAAATTGTATTTATGTTGTTTTAAACTATGCTTTATTAAATTGTATTTATGTTGTTTTAACCTATGCTTTATTAAATTGTATTTATGTTGTTTTATCCTATGCTTTATTAAATTGAATTTATGTTGTTTTGTCCTATGCTTTATTAAATTGTATTTATGTTGTTTTGTCCTATGCTTTATTAAATTGTATTTATGTTGTTTTATCCTATGCTTTATAAAATTGTATTTATTTTGTTTTATCCTATGCTTTATTAAATTGTATTTATGTTGTTTTATCCTATGCTTTATTTAATTGTATTTACGTTGTTTTAACGTATGCTTTATTAAATTGTATTTATGTTGTTTTATCCTATGCTTTATTAAATTGTATTTATTTTGTTTTATCCTATGCTTTATTAAATTGTATTTATGTTGTTTTAACGTATGCTTTATTAAATTGTATTTATGTTGTTTTATCCTATGCTTTATTAAATTTTATTTATGTTGTTTTATCCTATGCTTTATTAAATTGTATTTATGTTGTTTTATCCTATGCTTTATTATATTGTATTTATGTTGTTTTAACCTATGCTTTATTTAATTGTATTTATGTTGTTTTAACGTATGCTTTATTAAATTGTATTTATGTTGTTTTATCCTATGCTTTATTAAATTGTATTTATGTTGTTTTATCCTATGCTTTATTAAATTGTATTTATGTAGTTTTAGCCTATGCTTTATTAAATTGTATTTATGTTGTCTTATCCTATGCTTTATTAAATTGTATTTATGTTGTTTTATCCTATGCTTTATTAAATTGTATTTATGTTGTTTTATCCTATGCTTTATTAAATTGTATTTATGTTGTTTTGTCCTATGCTTTATTAAATTGTATTTATGTTGTTTTATCCTATGCTTTATTAAATTGTATTTCTGTGGTTTTATCCTATGCTTTATAAAATTGTATTTATGTTTTTTAACCTATGCTTTATTAAATTGTATTTATGTTGTTTTATCCTATGCTTTATTTAATTGTATTTATGTTGTTTTAACGTATGCTTTATTAAATTGTATTTATGTTGTTTTATCCTATGCTTTATTAAATTTTATTTATGTTGTTTTATTCTATGCTTTATTAAATTGTATTTATGTTGTTTTATCCTATGCTTTATTAAATTGTATTTATGTTGTTTTAACCTATGCTTTATTTAATTGTATTTATGTTGTTTTAACGTATGCTTTATTAAATTGTATTTATGTTGTTTTATCCTATGCTTTATTAAATTGTATTTATGTTGTTTTATCTTATGCTTTATTAAATTGTATTTATGTTGTTTTATCCTATGCTTTATTAAATTGTATTTATGTTGTTTTAACCTATGCTTTATTTAATTGTATTTATGTTGTTTTAACGTATGCTTTATTAAATTGTATTTATGTTGTTTTATCCTATGCTTTATTAAATTGTATTTATGTTGTTTTATCCTATGCTTTATAAATTGTA
The DNA here is from genome assembly GCF_046119375.1 of Phyllobates terribilis. Classification (NCBI taxonomy): domain Eukaryota; kingdom Metazoa; phylum Chordata; class Amphibia; order Anura; family Dendrobatidae; genus Phyllobates; species Phyllobates terribilis. The sequence goes on from NW_027362778.1 coordinate 21,549,234, forward strand.
TTTATGTTGTTTTATCCTATGCTTTATTAAATTGTATTTATGTTGTTTTGTCCGATGCTTTATTAAATTGTATTTATGTTGTTTTAACCTATGCTTTATTAAATTTTATTTATGTTGTTTTATCCTATGCTTTATTAAATTGTATTTATGTTGTTTTATCCTATGCTTTATAAATTGTATTTATGTTGTTTTAACCTATGCTTTATTAAATTGTATTTAATTTGTTTTATCCTATGCTTTATTAAATTGTATTTATGTAGTTTTAGCCTATGCTTTATGAAATTGTATTTATGTTGTTTTATCCTATGCTTTATTAAATTGTATTTATGTTGTTTTAACCTATGCTTTATTAAATTGTATTTATGTTGTTTTATCCTATGCTTTATTAAATTGTATTTATGTTGTTTTAACCTATGCTTTATTAAATTGTATTCATGTTGTTTTATCTTATGCTTTATTAAATTGTATTTATTTTGTTTTATCCTTTGCTTTATTAAATTGTATTTATGTTGTTTTATCCTATGCTTTATTATATTGAATTTATGTTGTTTTGTCCTATGCTTTATTAAATTGTATTTATGTTGTTTTGTCCTATGCTTTATTAAATTGTATTTATGTTGTTTATCCTATGTTTCATTAAATTGTATTTATGTTGTTTTATCCTATGCTTTATTAAATTGAATTTATGTTGTTTTGTCCTATGCTTTATTAAATTGTATTTATGTTGTTTTATCCTATGCTTTATTAAATTGTATTTATGTTGTTTTATCCTATGCTTTATTAAATTGTATTTCTGTGGTTTTATCCTATGCTTTATTAAATTGTATTTATGTTGTTTTAAACTATGCTTTATTAAATTGTATTTCTGTGGTTTTATCCTATGCTTTATTAAATTGTGTTTATGTTGTTTTAAACTATGCTTTATTAAATTGTATTTATGTTGTTTTAACCTATGCTTTATTAAATTTTATTCATGTTGTTTTATCCTATGCTTTATTAAATTGTATTCATGTTGTTTTATCTTATGCTTTACTAAATTATATTCATGTTGTTTTATCTTATGCTTTATTAAATAGTATTTATGTTGTTTTAACATATGCTTAATTAAATTGTATTTATGTTGTTTTGTCCTATGCTTTATTAAATTGTATTTATGTTGTTTATCCTATGTTTCATTAAATTGTATTTATGTTGTTTTATCCTATGCTTTATTAAATTGTATTTATGTTGTTTTAAACTATGCTTTATTAAATTGTATTTATGTTGTTTTAACCTATGCTTTATTAAATTTTATTTATGTTGTTTTATCCTATGCTTTATTAAATTGTATTTATGTTTTTTTATCCTATGCTTTATTAAATTGAATTTATGTTGTTTTATCCTATGCTTTATTAAATTGTATTTATGTAGTTTTAGCCTATGCTTTATGAAATTGTATTTATGTTGTTTTATCCTATGCTTTATTAAATTGTATTTATGTTGTTTTAACCTATGCTTTATTAAATTGTATTTATGTTGTTTTATCCTATGCTTTATTAAATTGTATTTATGTTGTTTTAACTTATGCTTTATTAAATTGTATTCATGTTGTTTTATCTTATGCTTTATTAAATTGTATTTATGTTGTTTTATCCTATGCTTTATTAAATTGTATTTATGTTGTTTTATCCTATGCTTTATTAAATTGTATTTATGTTGTTTTATCCTATGCTTTATTAAATTGTATTTATGTTGTTTTATCCTATGCTTTATTAAATTGAATTTATGTTGTTTTGTCCTATGCTTTATTAAATTGTATTTATGTTGTTTTGTCCTATGCTTTATTAAATTGTATTTATGTTGTTTATCCTATGTTTCATTAAATTGTATTTATGTTGTTTTATCCTATGCTTTATTAAATTGAATTTATGTTGTTTTGTCCTATGCTTTATTAAATTGTATTTATGTTGTTTTAAACTATGCTTTATTAAATTGTATTTCTGTGGTTTTATCCTATGCTTTATTAAATTGTGTTTATGTTGTTTTAAACTATGCTTTATTAAATTGTATTTATGTTGTTTTAACCTATGCTTTATTAAATTTTATTCATGTTGTTTTATCCTATGCTTTATTAAATTGTATTCATGTTGTTTTATCTTATGCTTTACTAAATTATATTCATGTTGTTTTATCTAATGCTTTATTAAATTGTATTTATGTTGTTTTAAACTATGCTTTATAAAATTGTATTTATGTTGTTTTATCTTATGCTTTACTAAATTATATTCATGTTGTTTTATCTTATGCTTTATTAAATAGTATTTATGTTGTTTTAACATATGCTTAATTAAATTGTATTTATGTTGTTTTGTCCTATGCTTTATTAAATTGTATTTATGTTGTTTATCCTATGTTTCATTAAATTTTATTTATGTTGTTTTATCCTATGCTTTATTAAATTGTATTTATGTTGTTTTATCCTATGCTTTATTAAATTGTATTTATGTTGTTTTATCCTATGCTTTATTAAATTGTATTTATGTTGTTTTATCCTATGCTTTATTAAATTGTATTTCTGTGGTTTTATCCTATGCTTTATTAAATTGTATTTATGTTGTTTTAAACTATGCTTTATTAAATTGTATTTATGTTGTTTTATCCTATGCTTTATTAAATTGTATTTATGTTGTTTTATCCTATGCTTTATTAAATTGTATTTATGTAGTTTTAGCCTATGCTTTATTAAATTGTATTTATGTTGTTTTAACCTATGCTTTATTAAATTGTATTTATGTTGTTTTATCCTATGCTTTATTAAATTTTATTTATGTTGTTTTAACCTATGCTTTATTAAATTGTATTAATGTTGTTTTGTCCTATGCTTTATTAAATTGTATTTATGTTGTTTATCCTATGTTTCATTAAATTGTATTTATGTTGTTTTATCCTATGCTTTATTAAATTGAATTTATGTTGTTTTGTCCTATGCTTTATTAAATTGTATTTATGTTGTTTTATCCTATGCTTTATTAAATTGTATTTATGTTGTTTTATCCTATGCTTTATTAAATTGTATTTCTGTGGTTTTATCCTATGCTTTATTAAATTGTATTTATGTTGTTTTAAACTATGCTTTATTAAATTGTATTTCTGTGGTTTTATCCTATGCTTTATTAAATTGTATTTATGTTGTTTTAAACTATGCTTTATTAAATTGTATTTATGTTGTTTTATCCTATGCTTTATTAAATTGTATTTATGTTGTTTTAACCTATGCTTTATTAAATTGTATTTATGTTGTTTTAACCTATGCTTTACTGAATTTTATTTATGTTGTTTTATCCTATGCTTTATTAAATTGTATTTATGTTGTTTTAACCTATGCTTTATTAAATTGTATTCATGTTGTTTTATCCTATGCTTTATTAAATTGTATTTATGTTGTTTTAACCTATGCTTTACTAAATTATATTTATGTTGTTTTATCCTATGCTTTATTAAATTGTATTTATGTTGTTTTATCCTATGCTTTATTAAATTGTATTTATGTTGTTTTATCCTATGCTTTATTAAATTTTATTCATGTTGTTTTATCCTATGCTTTATTAAATTGTATTTATGTTGTTTTATCCTATGCTTTATTAACTTGTATTTATGTTGTTTAATCCTATGCTTTATTAAATTGTATTTATGTTGTTTTATCCTATGCTTTATTAAATTGTATTTATGTTGTTTTATCTATGCTTTATTAAATTGTATTTATGTTGTTTTATCCTATGCTTTATAAATTGTATTTATGTTATTTTATCCTATGCTTTATTAAATTGTATTTAAGTTGTTTTATACTATGATTTATTAAATTGTATTTATGTTGTTTTATCCTATGCTTTATTAAATTGTATTTATGTTGTTTTAACCTATGCTTTATTAAATTGTATTTATGTTGCTTTAACATATGCTTTATTAAATTGAATTTATGTTGTTTTGTCCTATGCTTTATTAAATTGTATTTATGTTGTTTTATCCTATGCTTTATTAAATTGTATTTATGTGGTTTTGTCCTTTGCTCTATTAAATTGTATATATGTTGTTTTATCCTATGCTTTTTAAAATTGTATTTATGTTGTTTTAACTTATGCTTTATTAAATTGTATTTATGTTGTTTTATCCTATGCTTTATTAAATTGTATTTATGTTGTTTTATCCTATGCTTTATTAAATTGTAATTATGTTGTTTTAACCTATGCTTTATTAAATTGTATTTATGTGGTTTTATCCTATGCTTTATTAAATTGTATTTATGTTGTTTTATCCTATGCTTTATTAAATTGTATTTATGTTGTTTTAACCTATGCTTTATTAAATTGTATTTATTTTGTTTTATCCTATGCTTTATTAAATAGTATTTATGTTGTTTTAACCTATGCTTTATTAAATTGTATTCATGTTGTTTTATCTTATGCTTTAATAAATTGTATTTATATTGTTTTATCCTATGCTTTATTAAATTGTATTTATGTTGTTTTATTCTATGCTTTATTAAATTGAATTTATGTTGTTTTATCCTATGCTTTATTAAATTGTATTTAATTTGTTTTATCCTATGCTTTATTAAATTGTATTTATGTAGTTTTAGCCTATGCTTTATTAAATTGTATTTATGTTGTTTTTTCCTATGCTTTATTAAATTGTATTTATGTTGTTTTATCCTATGCTTTATTAAATTGTATTTATGTTGTTTTATCCTATGCCTTATAAATTGTATTTATGTTGTTTTATCCTATGCTTTACAAAATTGTATTTATGTTGTTTTGTCCTATGCTTTATTAAATTGTATTCATGTTGTTTTAACCTATGCTTTATTAAATTGTATTTATGTTGTTTTATCCTATGCTTTATTAAAATGTATTTATGTAGTTTTATCCTATGCTTTCTTAAATTGTATTTTATGTTGTTTTAACCTATGCTTTATTAAATTGTATTCATGTTGTTTTATCTTATGCTTTACTAAATTATATTCATGTTGTTTTATCTTATGCTTTATTAAATTGTATTTATGTTGTTTTAACATATGCTTTATTAAATTGTATTTATGTTGTTTTATCCTATGCTTTATTAAATTTTATTTATGTTGTTTTATCCTTTGCTTTTTTAAATTGTATTTATGTTGTTTAATCCTATGCTTTATTAAATTGTATTTATGTTGTTTTATCCTATGCTTTATTAAATTGTATTTATGTTGTTTTATCCTATGCTTTATTAAATTGTATTTATGTTGTTTTATCCTATGCTTTATAAATTGTATTTATGTTGTTTTGTCCTATGCTTTATTAAATTGTATTTATGTTGTTTTATCCTATGCTTTATTAAATTGTATTTATGTGGTTTTTTCCTATGCTATATTAAACTGTATATATGTTGTTTTATCCTATGCTTTTTAAAATTGTATTTATGTTGTTTTATCCTATGCTTTATTAAATTGTATTTATGTTGTTTTAACCTATGCTTTATTAAATTGTATTTATGTTGTTTTAACCTATGCTTTATTAAATTGTATTTATGTTGTTTTATCCTATGCTTTATTAAATAGTATTTATGTTGTTTTAACCTATGCTTTATTAAATTGTATTCATGTTGTTTTACCTTATGCTTTAATAAATTGTATTTATATTGTTTTATCCTATGCTTTATTAAATTGTATTTATGTTGTTTTATCCTATGCTTTATTAAATTGAATTTATGTTGTTTTATCCTATGCTTTATTAAATTGTATTTAATTTGTTTTATCCTATGCTTTATTAAATTATATTTATGTAGTTTTAGCCTATGCTTTATTAAATTGTATTTATGTTGTTTTATCCTATGCTTTATTAAATTGTATTTATGTTGTTTTATCCTATGCTTTATTAAATTGTATTTATGTTGTTTTATCCTATGCTTTATAAATTGTATTTATGTTGTTTTATCCTATGCTTTACAAAATTGTATTTATGTTGTTTTGTCCTATGCTTTATTAAATTGTATTTATGTTGTTTTAACCTATGCTTTATTAAATTGTATTTATGTTGTTTTATCCTATGCTTTATTAAATTGTATTTATGTTGTTTTAACCTATGCTTTATTAAATTGTATTTATGTTGCTTTAACATATGCTTTATTAAATTGTATTTATGTTGTTTTGTCCTATGCTTTATTAAATTGTATTTATGTTGTTTTATCCTATGCTTTATTAAATTGTATTTATGTGGTTCTGTCCTATGCTGTATTAAATTGTATATATGTTGTTTTATCCTATGCTTTTTAAAATTGTATTTATGTTGTTTTAACTTATGCTTTATTAAATTGTATTTATGTTGTTTTATCCTATGCTTTATTAAATTGTATGTATGTTGTTTTATCCTATGCTTTATTAAATTGTAATTATGTTGTTTTAACCTATGCTTTATTAAATTGTATTTATGTGGTTTTATCCTATGCTTTATTAAATTGTATTTATGTTGTTTTATCCTATGCTTTATTAAATTGTATTTATGTTGTTTTAACCTATGCTTTATTAAATTGTATTTATGTTGTTTTATCCTATGCTTTATTAAAATGTATTTATGTAGTTTTATCCTATGCTTTCTTAAATTGTATTTATGTTGTTTTAACCTATGCTTTATTAAATTATATTCATGTTGTTTTATCTTATGCTTTATTAAATTGTATTTATGTTGTTTTAACATATGCTTTATTAAATTGTATTTATGTTGTTTTATCCTATGCTTTATTAAATTGTATTTATGTTGTTTTATCCTATGCTTTATTAAATTTTATTTATGTTGTTTTATCCTATGCTTTATTAAATTGTATTTATGTTGTTTTATCCTATGCTTTATTAAATTTTATTTATGTTGTTTTATCCTATGCTTTATTAAATTTTATTTATGTTGTTTTATCCTGTGCTTTTTTAAATTGTATTTATGTTGTTTTATCCTATGCTTTATTAAATTGAATTTATGTTGTTTTATCCTATGCTTTATTAAATTGTATTTATGTTGTTTTAACCTATGCTTTATTAAATTGTATTTATTTTGTTTTATCCTATGCTTTATTAAATTGTATTTATGTTGTTTTAACCTATGCTTTATTAAATCGTATTTATGTTGTTTTAACCTATGCTTTATTAAATTGTATTTATGTTGTTTTATCCTATGCTTTATTAAAATGTATTTATGTAGTTTTATCCTATGCTTTCTTAAATTGTATTTATGTTGTTTTAACCTATGCTTTATTAAATTGTATTCATGTTGTTTTATCTTATGCTTTACTAAATTATATTCATGTTGTTTTATCTTATGCTTTATTAAATTGTATTTATGTTGTTTTATCCTATGCTTTATTAAATTGTATTTATGTTGTTTTATCCTATGCTTTATAAATTGTATTTATGTTGTTTTATCCTATGCTTTATTAAATTGTATTTATGTTGTTTTGTCCTATGCTTTATTAAATTGTATTTATGTTGTTTTAACCTATGCTTTATTAAATTGTATTTATGTTGTTTTATCCTATGCTTTATTTAAATGTATTTATGTAGTTTTATCCTATGCTTTCTTAAATTGTATTTATGTTGTTTTAACCTATGCTTTATTAAATTGTATTCATGTTGTTTTATCTTATGCTTTACTAAATTATATTCATGTTGTTTTATCTTATGCTTTACTAAATTATATTCATGTTGTTTTATCTTATGCTTTAATAAATTGTATTTATGTTGTTTTAACATATGCTTTATTAAATTGTATTTATGTTGTTTTGTCCTATGCTTTATTAAATTGTATTTATGTTGTTTTAACATATGCTTTATTAAAATGTATTTATGTTGTTTTGTCCTATGCTTTATTAAATTGTATTTATGTTGTTTTAACATATGCTTTATTAAATTGTATTCATGTTGTTTTGTCCTATGCTTTATTAAATTGTATTTATGTTGTTTATCCTATGATTCATTAAATTGTATTTATGTTGTTTTATCCTATGCTTTATTAAATTGTATTTATGTTGTTTTGTCCTATGCTTTATTAAATTGTATTTATGTTGTTTTATTCTATGCTTTATTAAATTGTATTTATGTGGTTTTATCCTATGCTTTATTAAATTGTATTTATGGTGTTTTAAACTATGCTTTATTAAATTGTATTTATGTTGTTTTGTCCTATGCTTTATTAAATTGTATTTATGTTGTTTTAACCTATGCTTTACTGAATTTTATTTATGTTGTTTTATCCTATGCTTTATTAAATTGTATTTATGTTGTTTTAACCTATGCTTTATTAAATTGTATTCATGTTGTTTTATCCTATGCTTTATTAAATTGTATTTATGTTGTTTTAACCTATGTTTTACTAAATTATATTTATGTTGTTTTATCCTATGCTTTATTAAATTGTATTTATGTTGTTTTATCCTATGCTTTATTAAATTGTATTTATGTTGTTTTATCCTATGCTTTATTAAATTGTATTCATGTTGTTTTATCCTATGCTTTATTAAATTGTATTTATGTTGTTTTATCCTATGCTTTATTAACTTGTATTTATGTTGTTTAATCCTATGCTTTATTAAATTGTATTTATGTTGTTTTATCCTATGCTTTATTAAATTGTATTTATGTTGTTTTATCCTATGCTTTATTAAATTGTATTTATGTTGTTTTATCCTATGCTTTATAAATTGTATTTATGTTGTTTTATCCTATGCTTTATTAAATTGTATTTAAGTTGTTTTATACTATGCTTTATTAAATTGTATTTATGTTGTTTTATCCTATGCTTTATTAAATTGTATTTATGTTGTTTTAACCTATGCTTTATTAAATTGTATTTATGTTGCTTTAACATATGCTTTATTAAATTGAATTTATGTTGTTTTGTCCTATGCTTTATTAAATTGTATTTATGTTGTTTTATCCTATGCTTTATTAAATTGTATTTATGTGGTTTTGTCCTTTGCTCTATTAAATTGTATATATGTTGTTTTATCCTATGCTTTTTAAAATTGTATTTATGTTGTTTTAACTTATGCTTTATTAAATTGTATTTATGTTGTTTTATCCTATGCTTTATTAAATTGTATTTATGTTGTTTTATCCTATGCTTTATTAAATTGTAATTATGTTGTTTTAACCTATGCTTTATTAAATTGTATTTATGTGGTTTTATCCTATGCTTTATTAAATTGTATTTATGTTGTTTTATCCTATGCTTTATTAAATTGTATTTATGTTGTTTTAACCTATGCTTTATTAAATTGTATTTATTTTGTTTTATCCTATGCTTTATTAAATAGTATTTATGTTGTTTTAACCTATGCTTTATTAAATTGCATTCATGTTGTTTTATCTTATGCTTTAATAAATTGTATTTATATTGTTTTATCCTATGCTTTATTAAATTGTATTTATGTTGTTTTATTCTATGCTTTATTAAATTGAATTTATGTTGTTTTATCCTATGCTTTATTAAATTGTATTTAATTTGTTTTATCCTATGCTTTATTAAATTGTATTTATGTAGTTTTAGCCTATGCTTTATTAAATTGTATTTATGTTGTTTTTTCCTATGCTTTATTAAATTGTATTTATGTTGTTTTATCCTATGCTTTATTAAATTGTATTTATGTTGTTTTATCCTATGCTTTATAAATTGTATTTATGTTGTTTTATCCTATGCTTTACAAAATTGTATTTATGTTGTTTTGTCCTATGCTTTATTAAATTGTATTCATGTTGTTTTAACCTATGCTTTATTAAATTGTATTTATGTTGTTTTATCCTATGCTTTATTAAAATGTATTTATGTAGTTTTATCCTATGCTTTCTTAAATTGTATTTTATGTTGTTTTAACCTATGCTTTATTAAATTGTATTCATGTTGTTTTATCTTATGCTTTACTAAATTATATTCATGTTGTTTTATCTTATGCTTTATTAAATTGTATTTATGTTGTTTTAACATATGCTTTATTAAATTGTATTTATGTTGTTTTATCCTATGCTTTATTAAATTTTATTTATGTTGTTTTATCCTGTGCTTTTTTAAATTGTATTTATGTTGTTTAATCCTATGCTTTATTAAATTGTATTTATGTGGTTTTTTCCTATGCTATATTAAATTGTATATATGTTGTTTTATCCTATGCTTTTTAAAATTGTATTTATGTTGTTTTAACCTATGCTTTATTAAATTGTATTTATGTTGTTTTAACCTATGCTTTATTAAATTGTATTTATGTTGTTTTATCCTATGCTTTATTAAATAGTATTTATGTTGTTTTAACCTATGCTTTATTAAATTGTATTCATGTTGTTTTATCTTATGCTTTAATAAATTGTATTTATATTGTTTTATCCTATGCTTTATTAAATTGTATTTATGTTGTTTTATCCTATGCTTTATTAAATTGAATTTATGTTGTTTTATCCTATGCTTTATTAAATTGTATTTAATTTGTTTTATCCTATGCTTTATTAAATTATATTTATGTAGTTTTAGCCTATGCTTTATTAAATTGTATTTATGTTGTTTTATCCTATGCTTTATTAAATTGTATTTATGTTGTTTTATCCTATGCTTTATTAAATTGTATTTATGTTGTTTTATCCTATGCTTTATAAATTGTATTTATGTTGTTTTATCCTATGCTTTATTAAATTGTATTTATGTTGTTTTAACCTATGCTTTATTAAATTGTATTTATGTTGTTTTATCCTATGCTTTATTAAAATGTATTTATGTAGTTTTATCCTATGCTTTCTTAAATTGTATTTATGTTGTTTTAACCTATGCTTTATTAAATTATATTCATGTTGTTTTATCTTATGCTTTATTAAATTGTATTTATGTTGTTTTAACATACGCTTTATTAAATTGTATTTATGTTGTTTTATCCTATGCTTTATTAAATTGAATTTATGTTGTTTTATCCTATGCTTTATTAAATTGTATTTAATTTGTTTTATCCTATGCTTTATTAAATTATATTTATGTAGTTTTAGCCTATGCTTTATTAAATTGTATTTATGTTGTTTTATCCTATGCTTTATTAAATTGTATTTATGTTGTTTTATCCTATGCTTTATTAAATTGTATTTATGTTGTTTTATCCTATGCTTTATAAATTGTATTTATGTTGTTTTATCCTATGCTTTACAAAATTGTATTTATGTTGTTTTGTCCTATGCTTTATTAAATTGTATTTATGTTGTTTTAACCTATGCTTTATTAAATTGTATTTATGTTGTTTTATCCTATGCTTTATTAAATTGTATTTATGTTGTTTTAACCTATGCTTTATTAAATTGTATTTATGTTGCTTTAACATATGCTTTATTAAATTGTATTTATGTTGTTTTGTCCTATGCTTTATTAAATTGTATTTATGTTGTTTTATCCTATGCTTTATTAAATTGTATTTATGTGGTTTTGTCCTATGCTGTATTAAATTGTATATATGTTGTTTTATCCTATGCTTTTTAAAATTGTATTTATGTTGTTTTAACTTATGCTTTATTAAATTGTATTTATGTTGTTTTATCCTATGCTTTATTAAATTGTATTTATGTTGTTTTATCCTATGCTTTATTAAATTGTATTTATGTTGTTTTATCCTATGCTTTATTAAAATGTATTTATGTAGTTTTATCCTATGCTTTCTTAAATTGTATTTATGTTGTTTTAACCTATGCTTTATTAAATTATATTCATGTTGTTTTATCTTATGCTTTATTAAATTGTATTTATGTTGTTTTAACATATGCTTTATTAAATTGTATTTATGTTGTTTTATCCTATGCTTTATTAAATTGTATTTATGTTGTTTTATCCTATGCTTTATTAAATTTTATTTATGTTGTTTTATCCTATGCTTTATTAAATTGTATTTATGTTGTTTTATCCTATGCTTTATTAAATTTTATTTATGTTGTTTTATCCTATGCTTTATTAAATTTTATTTATGTTGTTTTATCCTGTGCTTTTTTAAATTGTATTTATGTTGTTTTATCCTATGCTTTATTAAATTGAATTTATGTTGTTTTATCCTATGCTTTATTAAATTGTATTTATGTTGTTTTAACCTATGCTTTATTAAATTGTATTTATTTTGTTTTATCCTATGCTTTATTAAATTGTATTTATGTTGTTTTATCCTATGCTTTATTAAATTGTATTTATGTTGTTTTATCCTATGCTTTATTAAATTGTATTCATGTTGTTTTATCCTATGCTTTATTAAATTGTATTTATGTTGTTTTATCCTATGCTTTATTAAATTGAATTTATGTTGTTTTATCCTATGCTTTATTAAATTTTATTTATGTTGTTTTATCCTATGCTTTATTAAATTGTATTTATGTTGTTTTATCCTATGCTTTATTAAATTGTATTTATGTTATTTTGACCTATGCTTTACTAAATTGTATTTATGTTGCTGTATCCTATGCTTTATTAAATTGTATTTATGTTGTTTTATCCTGTGCTTTATTAAATTGTATTTATGTGGTTTTATCCTATGCTTTATTAAATAGTATTTATGTTGTTTAATCCTATGCTTTATTAAATTGTATTTATGTTGTTTTATCCTATGCTTTATTAAATTGTATTTATGTTGTTTTATCCTATGCTTTATAAATTGTATTTATGTTGTTTTATCCTATGCTTTATTAAATTGTATTTAAGTTGTTTTATCCTATGCTTTATTAAATTGTATTTATGTTGTTTTATCCTATGCTTTATTAAATTGTTTTTATGTTGTTTTAACCTATGCTTTATTAAATTGTATTTATGTTGCTTTAACATATGCTTTATTAAATTGTATTTATGTTGTTATGTCCTATGCTTTATTAAATTGTATTTATGTTGTTTTATCCCATGCTTTATTAAATTGTATTTATGTGGTTTTGTCCTATGCTGTATTAAATTGTATATATGTTGTTTTATCCTATGCTTTTTAAAATTGTATTTATGTTGTTTTAACTTATGCTTTATTAAATTGTATTTATGTTGTTTTATCCTATGCTTTATTAAATTGTAATTATGTTGTTTTAACCTATGCTTAATTAAATTGTATTTATGTGGTTTTATCCTATGCTTTATTAAATTGTATTTATGTTGTTTTATCCTATGCTTTATTAAATTGTATTTATGTTGTTTTATCCTATGCTTTATTAAATTGTATTCATGTTGTTTTATCCTATGCTTTATTAAATTGTATTTATGTTGTTTTATCCTATGCTTTATTAAATTGAATTTATGTTGTTTTATCCTATGCTTTATTAAATTTTATTTATGTTGTTTTATCCTATGCTTTATTAAATTGTATTTATGTTGTTTTATCCTATGCTTTATTAAATTGTATTTATGTTATTTTGACCTATGCTTTACTAAATTGTATTTATGTTGTTTTATCCTATGCTTTATTAAATTGAATTTATGTTGTTTTATCCTATGCTTTATAAATTGTATTTATGTTGTTTTATCCTATGCTTTATTAAATTGTATTTAAGTTGTTTTATCCTATGCTTTATTAAATTGTATTTATGTTGTTTTATCCTATGCTTTATTAAATTGTTTTTATGTTGTTTTAACCTATGCTTTATTAAATTGTATTTATGTTGCTTTAACATATGCTTTATTAAATTGTATTTATGTTGTTATGTCCTATGCTTTATTAAATTGTATTTATGTTGTTTTATCCTATGCTTTATTAAATTGTATTTATGTTGTTTTGTCCTATGCTTTATAAATTGTATTTATGTTGTTTTATCCTATGCTTTATTAAATTGTATTTAAGTTGTTTTATCCTATGCTTTATTAAATTGTATTTATGTTGTTTTATCCTATGCTTTATTAAATTGTTTTTATGTTGTTTTAACCTATGCTTTATTAAATTGTATTTATGTTGCTTTAACATATGCTTTATTAAATTGTATTTATGTTGTTATGTCCTATGCTTTATTAAATTGTATTTATGTTGTTTTATCCCATGCTTTATTAAATTGTATTTATGTGGTTTTGTCCTATGCTGTATTAAATTGTATATATGTTGTTTTATCCTATGCTTTTTAAAATTGTATTTATGTTGTTTTAACTTATGCTTTATTAAATTGTATTTATGTTGTTTTATCCTATGCTTTATTAAATTGTAATTATGTTGTTTTAACCTATGCTTAATTAAATTGTATTTATGTGGTTTTATCCTATGCTTTATTAAATTGTATTTATGTTGTTTTATCCTATGCTTTATTAAATTGTATTTATGTTGTTTTATCCTATGCTTTATTAAATTGTATTCATGTTGTTTTATCCTATGCTTTATTAAATTGTATTTATGTTGTTTTATCCTATGCTTTATTAAATTGAATTTATGTTGTTTTATCCTATGCTTTATTAAATTTTATTTATGTTGTTTTATCCTATGCTTTATTAAATTGTATTTATGTTGTTTTATCCTATGCTTTATTAAATTGTATTTATGTTATTTTGACCTATGCTTTACTAAATTGTATTTATGTTGTTTTATCCTATGCTTTATTAAATTGAATTTATGTTGTTTTATCCTATGCTTTATAAATTGTATTTATGTTGTTTTATCCTATGCTTTATTAAATTGTATTTAAGTTGTTTTATCCTATGCTTTATTAAATTGTATTTATGTTGTTTTATCCTATGCTTTATTAAATTGTTTTTATGTTGTTTTAACCTATGCTTTATTAAATTGTATTTATGTTGCTTTAACATATGCTTTATTAAATTGTATTTATGTTGTTATGTCCTATGCTTTATTAAATTGTATTTATGTTGTTTTATCCTATGCTTTATTAAATTGTATTTATGTTGTTTTGTCCTATGCTTTATAAATTGTATTTATGTTGTTTTATCCTATGCTTTATTAAATTGTATTTAAGTTGTTTTATCCTATGCTTTATTAAATTGTATTTATGTTGTTTTATCCTATGCTTTATTAAATTGTTTTTATGTTGTTTTAACCTATGCTTTATTAAATTGTATTTATGTTGCTTTAACATATGCTTTATTAAATTGTATTTATGTTGTTATGTCCTATGCTTTATTAAATTGTATTTATGTTGTTTTATCCTATGCTTTATTAAATTGTATTTATGTGGTTTTGTCCTATGCTGTATTAAATTGTATATATGTTGTTTTATCCTATGCTTTTTAAAATTGTATTAATGTTGTTTTAACTTATGCTTTATTAAATTGTATTTATGTTGTTTTATCCTATGCTTTATTAAATTGTATTTATGTTGTTTTATCCTATGCTTTATTAAATTGTAATTATGTTGTTTTAACCTATGCTTAATTAAATTGTATTTATGTGGTTTTATCCTATGCTTTATTAAATTGTATTTATGTTGTTTTATCCTATGCTTTATTAAATTGTATTTATGTTGTTTTATCCTATGCTTTATTAAATTGTATTCATGTTGTTTTATCCTATGCTTTATTAAATTGTATTTATGTTGTTTTATCCTATGCTTTATTAAATTGAATTTATGTTGTTTTATCCTATGCTTTATTAAATTTTATTTATGTTGTTTTATCCTATGCTTTATTAAATTGTATTTATGTTGTTTTATCCTATGCTTTATTAAATTGTATTTATGTTATTTTGACCTATGCTTTACTAAATTGTATTTATGTTGTTTTATCCTATGCTTTATTAAATTGAATTTATGTTGTTTTATCCTATGCTTTATTAAATTGTATTTAATTTGTTTTATCCTATGCTTTATTAAATTATATTTATGTAGTTTTAGCCTATGCTTTATTAAATTGTATTTATGTTGTTTTATCCTATGCTTTATTAAATTGTATTTATGTTGTTTTATCCTATGCTTTATTAAATTGTATTTATGTTGTTTTATCCTATGCTTTATAAATTGTATTTATGTTGTTTTATCCTATGCTTTACAAAATTGTATTTATGTTGTTTTGTCATATGCTTTATTAAATTGTATTTATGTTGTTTTAACCTATGCTTTATTAAATTGTATTTATGTTGTTTTATCCTATGCTTTATTAAAATGTATTTATGTAGTTTTATCCTATGCTTTCTTAAATTGTATTTATGTTGTTTTAACCTATGCTTTATTAAATTATATTCATGTTGTTTTATCTTATGCTTTATTAAATTGTATTTATGTTGTTTTAACATATGCTTTATTAAATTGTATTTATGTTGTTTTATCCTATGCTTTATTAAATTGTATTTATGTTGTTTTATCCTATGCTTTATTAAATTTTATTTATGTTGTTTTATCCTATGCTTTATCAAATTGTATTTATGTTGTTTTATCCTATGCTTTATTAAATTTTATTTATGTTGTTTTATCCTATGCTTTATTAAATTTTATTTATGTTGTTTTATCCTGTGCTTTTTTAAATTGTATTTATGTTGTTTTATCCTATGCTTTATTAAATTGAATTTATGTTGTTTTATCCTATGCTTTATTAAATTGTATTTATGTTGTTTTAACCTATGCTTTATTAAATTGTATTTATTTTGTTTTATCCTATGCTTTATTAAATTGTATTTATGTTGTTTTATCCTATGCTTTATTAAATTGTATTTATGTTGTTTTATCCTATGCTTTATTAAATTGTATTCATGTTGTTTTATCCTATGCTTTATTAAATTGTATTTATGTTGTTTTATCCTATGCTTTATTAAATTGAATTTATGTTGTTTTATCCTATGCTTTATTAAATTTTATTTATGTTGTTTTATCCTATGCTTTATTAAATTGTATTTATGTTGTTTTATCCTATGCTTTATTAAATTGTATTTATGTTATTTTGACCTATGCTTTACTAAATTGTATTTATGTTGCTGTATCCTATGCTTTATTAAATTGTATTTATGTTGTTTTATCCTGTGCTTTATTAAATTGTATTTATGTGGTTTTATCCTATGCTTTATTAAATAGTATTTATGTTGTTTAATCCTATGCTTTATTAAATTGTATTTATGTTGTTTTATCCTATGCTTTATTAAATTGTATTTATGTTGTTTTATCCTATGCTTTATAAATTGTATTTATGTTGTTTTATCCTATGCTTTATTAAATTGTATTTAAGTTGTTTTATCCTATGCTTTATTAAATTGTATTTATGTTGTTTTATCCTATGCTTTATTAAATTGTTTTTATGTTGTTATAACCTATGCTTTATTAAATTGTATTTATGTTGCTTTAACATATGCTTTATTAAATTGTATTTATGTTGTTATGTCCTATGCTTTATTAAATTGTATTTATGTTGTTTTATCCTATGCTTTATTAAATTGTATTTATGTGGTTTTGTCCTATGCTGTATTAAATTGTATATATGTTGTTTTATCCTATGCTTTTTAAAATTGTATTTATGTTGTTTTAACTTATGCTTTATTAAATTGTATTTATGTTGTTTTATCCTATGCTTTATTAAATTGTATTTATGTTGTTTTATCCTATGCTTTATTAAATTGTAATTATGTTGTTTTAACCTATGCTTAATTAAATTGTATTTATGTGGTTTTATCCTATGCTTTATTAAATTGTATTTATGTTGTTTTATCCTATGCTTTATTAAATTGTATTTATGTTGTTTTATCCTATGCTTTATTAAATTGTATTCATGTTGTTTTATCCTATGCTTTATTAAATTGTATTTATGTTGTTTTATCCTATGCTTTATTAAATTGTATTTAATTTGTTTTATCCTATGCTTTATTAAATTATATTTATGTAGTTTTAGCCTATGCTTTATTAAATTGTATTTATGTTGTTTTATCCTATGCTTTATTAAATTGTATTTATGTTGTTTTATCCTATGCTTTATTAAATTGTATTTATGTTGTTTTATCCTATGATTTATTAAATTGTATTTATGTTGTTTTATCCTATGCTTTATTAAATTGTATTTATGTGGTTTTGTCCTTTGCTGTATTAAATTGTATATATGTTGTTTTATCCTATGCTTTTTAAAATTGTATTTATGTTGTTTTAACTTATGCTTTATTAAATTGTATTTATGTTGTTTTATCCTATGCTTTATTAAATTGTAATTATGTTGTTTTAACCTATGCTTTATTAAATTGTATTTATTTTGTTTTATCCTATGCTTTATTAAATAGTATTTATTTTGTTTTAACCTATGCTTTATTAAATTGTATTCATGTTGTTTTATCTTATGCTTTAATAAATTGTATTTATATTGTTTTATCCTATGCTTTATTAAATTGTATTTATGTTGTTTTATTCTATGCTTTATTAAATTTAATTTATGTGGTTTTATCCTATGCTTTATTAAATTGTATTTATGTTGTTTTATCCTATGCTTTATTAAATTGTATTTATGTTGTTTTAACCTATGCTTTATTAAATTGTATTTATTTTGTTTTATCCTATGCTTTATTAAATAGTATTTATTTTGTTTTAACCTATGCTTTATTAAATTGTATTCATGTTGTTTTATCTTATGCTTTAATAAATTGTATTTATATTGTTTTATCCTATGCTTTATTAAATTGTATTTATGTTGTTTTATTCTATGCTTTATTAAATTTAATTTATGTTGTTTTATCCTATGCTTTATTAAATTGTATTTAATTTGTTTTATCCTATGCTTTATTAAATTGTATTTATGTAGTTTTAGCCTATGCTTTATTAAATTGTATTTATGTTGTTTTTTCCTATGCTTTATTAAATTGTATTTATGTTGTTTTATCCTATGCTTTATTAAATTGTATTTATGTTGTTTTATCCTATGCTTTATAAATTGTATTTATGTTGTTTTAACCTATGCTTTACAAAATTGTATTTATGTTGTTTTGTCCTATGCTTTATTAAATTGTATTCATGTTGTTTTAACCTATGCTTTATTAAATTGTATTTATGTTGTTTTATCCTATGCTTTATTAAAATGTATTTATGTAGTTTTATCCTATGCTTTCTTAAATTGTATTTTATGTTGTTTTAACCTATGCTTTATTAAATTGTATTCATGTTGTTTTATCTTATGCTTTACTAAATTATATTCATGTTGTTTTATCTTATGCTTTATTAAATTGTATTTATGTTGTTTTAACATATGCTTTATTAAATTGTATTTATGTTGTTTTATCCTATGCTTTATTAAATTTTATTTATGTTGTTTTATCCTGTGCTTTTTTAAATTGTATTTATGTTGTTTAATCCTATGCTTTATTAAATTGTATTTATGTTGTTTTATCCTATGCTTTATTAAATTGTATTTATGTTGTTTTATCCTATGCTTTATTAAATTGTATTTATGTTGTTTTATCCTATGCTTTATAAATTGTATTTATGTTGTTTTGTCCTATGCTTTATTAAATTGTATTTATGTTGTTTTATCCTATGCTTTATTAAATTGTATTTATGTGGTTTTTTCCTATGCTATATTAAATTGTATATATGTTGTTTTATCCTATGCTTTTTAAAATTGTATTTATGTTGTTTTAACTTATGCTTTATTAAATTGTATTTATGTTGTTTTATCCTATGCTTTATTAAATTGTATTTATGTTGTTTTATCCTATGCTTTATAAATTGTATTTATGTTGTTTTATCCTATGCTTTACAAAATTGTATTTATGTTGTTTTGTCCTATGCTTTATTAAATTGTATTTATGTTGTTTTAACCTATGCTTTATTAAATTGTATTTATGTTGTTTTATCCTATGCTTTATTAAATTGTATTTATGTTGTTTTAACCTATGCTTTATTAAATTGTATTTATGTTGCTTTAACATATGCTTTATTAAATTGTTTTTATGTTGTTTTAACCTATGCTTTATTAAATTGTATTTATGTTGCTTTAACATATGCTTTATTAAATTGTATTTATGTTGTTATGTCCTATGCTTTATTAAATTGTATTTATGTTGTTTTATCCTATGCTTTATTAAATTGTATTTATGTGGTTTTGTCCTATGCTGTATTAAATTGTATATATGTTGTTTTATCCTATGCTTTTTAAAATTGTATTTATGTTGTTTTATCCTATGCTTTATTAAATTGTATTCATGTTGTTTTATCCTATGCTTTATTAAATTGTATTTATGTTGTTTTATCCTATGCTTTATTAAATTGAATTTATGTTGTTTTATCCTATGCTTTATAAATTGTATTTATGTTGTTTTATCCTATGCTTTACAAAATTGTATTTATGTTGTTTTAACTTATGCTTTATTAAATTGTATTTATGTTGTTTTATACTATGCTTTATTAAATTGTATTTATGTTGTTTTATCCTATGCTTTATAAATTGTATTTATGTTGTTTTATCCTATGCTTTATTAAATTGTATTTATGTTGTTTAATCCTATGCTTTATTAAATTGTATTTATGTTGTTTTATCCTATGCTTTATTAAATTGTATTTATGTTGTTTTATCCTATGCTTTATAAATTGTATTTATGTTGTTTTATCCTATGCTTTATTAAATTGTATTTAAGTTGTTTTATCCTATGCTTTATTAAATTGTATTTATGTTGTTTTATCCTATGCTTTATTAAATTGTTTTTATGTTGTTTTAACCTATGCTTTATTAAATTGTATTTATGTTGCTTTAACATATGCTTTATTAAATTGTATTTATGTTGTTATGTCCTATGCTTTATTAAATTGTATTTATGTTGTTTTATCCTATGCTTTATTAAATTGTATTTATGTGGTTTTGTCCTATGCTGTATTAAATTGTATATATGTTGTTTTATCCTATGCTTTTTAAAATTGTATTTATGTTGTTTTATCCTATGCTTTATTAAATTGTATTCATGTTGTTTTATCCTATGCTTTATTAAATTGTATTTATGTTGTTTTATCCTATGCTTTATTAAATTGAATTTATGTTGTTTTATCCTATGCTTTATAAATTGTATTTATGTTGTTTTATCCTATGCTTTACAAAATTGTATTTATGTTGTTTTAACTTATGCTTTATTAAATTGTATTTATGTTGTTTTATCCTATGCTTTATTAAATTGTATTCATGTTGTTTTATCCTATGCTTTATTAAATTGTATTTATGTTGTTTTATCCTATGCTTTATTAAATTGAATTTATGTTGTTTTATCCTATGCTTTATTAAATTTTATTTATGTTGTTTTATCCTATGCTTTATTAAATTGTATTTATGTTGTTTTATCCTATGCTTTATTAAATTGTATTTATGTTATTTTGACCTATGCTTTACTAAATTGTATTTATGTTGCTGTATCCTATGCTTTATTAAATTGTATTTATGTTGTTTTATCCTGTGCTTTATTAAATTGTATTTATGTGGTTTTATCCTATGCTTTATTAAATAGTATTTATGTTGTTTAATCCTATGCTTTATTAAATTGTATTTATGTTGTTTTATCCTATGCTTTATTAAATTGTATTTATGTTGTTTTATCCTATGCTTTATAAATTGTATTTATGTTGTTTTATCCTATGCTTTATTAAATTGTATTTAAGTTGTTTTATCCTATGCTTTATTAAATTGTATTTATGTTGTTTTATCCTATGCTTTATTAAATTGTTTTTATGTTGTTATAACCTATGCTTTATTAAATTGTATTTATGTTGCTTTAACATATGCTTTATTAAATTGTATTTATGTTGTTATGTCCTATGCTTTATTAAATTGTATTTATGTTGTTTTATCCTATGCTTTATTAAATTGTATTTATGTGGTTTTGTCCTATGCTGTATTAAATTGTATATATGTTGTTTTATCCTATGCTTTTTAAAATTGTATTTATGTTGTTTTAACTTATGCTTTATTAAATTGTATTTATGTTGTTTTATCCTATGCTTTATTAAATTGTATTTATGTTGTTTTATCCTATGCTTTATTAAATTGTAATTATGTTGTTTTAACCTATGCTTAATTAAATTGTATTTATGTGGTTTTATCCTATGCTTTATTAAATTGTATTTATGTTGTTTTATCCTATGCTTTATTAAATTGTATTTATGTTGTTTTATCCTATGCTTTATTAAATTGTATTCATGTTGTTTTATCCTATGCTTTATTAAATTGTATTTATGTTGTTTTATCCTATGCTTTATTAAATTGTATTTAATTTGTTTTATCCTATGCTTTATTAAATTATATTTATGTAGTTTTAGCCTATGCTTTATTAAATTGTATTTATGTTGTTTTATCCTATGCTTTATTAAATTGTATTTATGTTGTTTTATCCTATGCTTTATTAAATTGTATTTATGTTGTTTTATCCTATGATTTATTAAATTGTATTTATGTTGTTTTATCCTATGCTTTATTAAATTGTATTTATGTGGTTTTGTCCTTTGCTGTATTAAATTGTATATATGTTGTTTTATCCTATGCTTTTTAAAATTGTATTTATGTTGTTTTAACTTATGCTTTATTAAATTGTATTTATGTTGTTTTATCCTATGCTTTATTAAATTGTAATTATGTTGTTTTAACCTATGCTTTATTAAATTGTATTTATTTTGTTTTATCCTATGCTTTATTAAATAGTATTTATTTTGTTTTAACCTATGCTTTATTAAATTGTATTCATGTTGTTTTATCTTATGCTTTAATAAATTGTATTTATATTGTTTTATCCTATGCTTTATTAAATTGTATTTATGTTGTTTTATTCTATGCTTTATTAAATTTAATTTATGTGGTTTTATCCTATGCTTTATTAAATTGTATTTATGTTGTTTTATCCTATGCTTTATTAAATTGTATTTATGTTGTTTTAACCTATGCTTTATTAAATTGTATTTATTTTGTTTTATCCTATGCTTTATTAAATAGTATTTATTTTGTTTTAACCTATGCTTTATTAAATTGTATTCATGTTGTTTTATCTTATGCTTTAATAAATTGTATTTATATTGTTTTATCCTATGCTTTATTAAATTGTATTTATGTTGTTTTATTCTATGCTTTATTAAATTTAATTTATGTTGTTTTATCCTATGCTTTATTAAATTGTATTTAATTTGTTTTATCCTATGCTTTATTAAATTGTATTTATGTAGTTTTAGCCTATGCTTTATTAAATTGTATTTATGTTGTTTTTTCCTATGCTTTATTAAATTGTATTTATGTTGTTTTATCCTATGCTTTATTAAATTGTATTTATGTTGTTTTATCCTATGCTTTATAAATTGTATTTATGTTGTTTTAACCTATGCTTTACAAAATTGTATTTATGTTGTTTTGTCCTATGCTTTATTAAATTGTATTCATGTTGTTTTAACCTATGCTTTATTAAATTGTATTTATGTTGTTTTATCCTATGCTTTATTAAAATGTATTTATGTAGTTTTATCCTATGCTTTCTTAAATTGTATTTTATGTTGTTTTAACCTATGCTTTATTAAATTGTATTCATGTTGTTTTATCTTATGCTTTACTAAATTATATTCATGTTGTTTTATCTTATGCTTTATTAAATTGTATTTATGTTGTTTTAACATATGCTTTATTAAATTGTATTTATGTTGTTTTATCCTATGCTTTATTAAATTTTATTTATGTTGTTTTATCCTGTGCTTTTTTAAATTGTATTTATGTTGTTTAATCCTATGCTTTATTAAATTGTATTTATGTTGTTTTATCCTATGCTTTATTAAATTGTATTTATGTTGTTTTATCCTATGCTTTATTAAATTGTAT
Source organism: Phyllobates terribilis (assembly GCF_046119375.1). Taxonomy (NCBI): domain Eukaryota; kingdom Metazoa; phylum Chordata; class Amphibia; order Anura; family Dendrobatidae; genus Phyllobates; species Phyllobates terribilis. The sequence goes on from NW_027362778.1 coordinate 21,572,930, forward strand.
TTATGTTGTTTTATCCTATGCTTTATAAATTGTATTTATGTTGTTTTGTCCTATGCTTTATTAAATTGTATTTATGTTGTTTTATCCTATGCTTTATTAAATTGTATTTATGTGGTTTTTTCCTATGCTATATTAAATTGTATATATGTTGTTTTATCCTATGCTTTTTAAAATTGTATTTATGTTGTTTTAACTTATGCTTTATTAAATTGTATTTATGTTGTTTTATCCTATGCTTTATTAAATTGTATTTATGTTGTTTTATCCTATGCTTTATAAATTGTATTTATGTTGTTTTATCCTATGCTTTACAAAATTGTATTTATGTTGTTTTGTCCTATGCTTTATTAAATTGTATTTATGTTGTTTTAACCTATGCTTTATTAAATTGTATTTATGTTGTTTTATCCTATGCTTTATTAAATTGTATTTATGTTGTTTTAACCTATGCTTTATTAAATTGTATTTATGTTGCTTTAACATATGCTTTATTAAATTGTTTTTATGTTGTTTTAACCTATGCTTTATTAAATTGTATTTATGTTGCTTTAACATATGCTTTATTAAATTGTATTTATGTTGTTATGTCCTATGCTTTATTAAATTGTATTTATGTTGTTTTATCCTATGCTTTATTAAATTGTATTTATGTGGTTTTGTCCTATGCTGTATTAAATTGTATATATGTTGTTTTATCCTATGCTTTTTAAAATTGTATTTATGTTGTTTTATCCTATGCTTTATTAAATTGTATTCATGTTGTTTTATCCTATGCTTTATTAAATTGTATTTATGTTGTTTTATCCTATGCTTTATTAAATTGAATTTATGTTGTTTTATCCTATGCTTTATAAATTGTATTTATGTTGTTTTATCCTATGCTTTACAAAATTGTATTTATGTTGTTTTAACTTATGCTTTATTAAATTGTATTTATGTTGTTTTATCCTATGCTTTATTAAATTGTATTTATGTTGTTTTATCCTATGCTTTATAAATTGTATTTATGTTGTTTTATCCTATGCTTTATTAAATTGTATTTATGTTGTTTAATCCTATGCTTTATTAAATTGTATTTATGTTGTTTTATCCTATGCTTTATTAAATTGTATTTATGTTGTTTTATCCTATGCTTTATAAATTGTATTTATGTTGTTTTATCCTATGCTTTATTAAATTGTATTTAAGTTGTTTTATCCTATGCTTTATTAAATTGTATTTATGTTGTTTTATCCTATGCTTTATTAAATTGTTTTTATGTTGTTTTAACCTATGCTTTATTAAATTGTATTTATGTTGCTTTAACATATGCTTTATTAAATTGTATTTATGTTGTTATGTCCTATGCTTTATTAAATTGTATTTATGTTGTTTTATCCTATGCTTTATTAAATTGTATTTATGTGGTTTTGTCCTATGCTGTATTAAATTGTATATATGTTGTTTTATCCTATGCTTTTTAAAATTGTATTTATGTTGTTTTATCCTATGCTTTATTAAATTGTATTCATGTTGTTTTATCCTATGCTTTATTAAATTGTATTTATGTTGTTTTATCCTATGCTTTATTAAATTGAATTTATGTTGTTTTATCCTATGCTTTATAAATTGTATTTATGTTGTTTTATCCTATGCTTTACAAAATTGTATTTATGTTGTTTTAACTTATGCTTTATTAAATTGTATTTATGTTGTTTTATCCTATGCTTTATTAAATTGTATTTATGTTGTTTTATCCTATGCTTTATAAATTGTATTTATGTTGTTTTATCCTATGCTTTACAAAATTGTATTTATGTTGTTTTGTCCTATGCTTTATTAAATTGTATTTATGTTGTTTTAACCTATGCTTTATTAAATTGTATTTATGTTGTTTTATCCTATGCTTTATTAAATTGTATTTATGTTGTTTTAACCTATGCTTTATTAAATTGTATTTATGTTGCTTTAACATATGCTTTATTAAATTGTATTTATGTTGTTTTGTCCTATGCTTTATTAAATTGTATTTATGTTGTTTTATCCTATGCTTTATTAAATTGTATTTATGTGGTTTTGTCCTATGCTGTATTAAATTGTATATATGTTGTTTTATCCTATGCTTTTTAAAATTGTATTTATGTTGTTTTAACTTATGCTTTATTAAATTGTATTTATGTTGTTTTATCCTATGCTTTATTAAATTGTATTTATGTTGTTTTATCCTATGCTTTATTAAATTGTAATTATGTTGTTTTAACCTATGCTTTATTCAATTGTATTTATGTGGTTTTATCCTATGCTTTATTAAATTGTATTTATGTTGTTTTATCCTATGCTTTATTAAATTTTATTTATGTTGTTTTAACCTATGCTTTATTAAATTGTATTTATGTTGTTTTATCCTATGCTTTATTAAAATGTATTTATGTAGTTTTATCCTATGCTTTCTTAAATTGTATTTATGTTGTTTTAACCTATGCTTTATTAAATTATATTCATGTTGTTTTATCTTATGCTTTATTAAATTGTATTTATGTTGTTTTAACATATGCTTTATTAAATTGTATTTATGTTGTTTTATCCTATGCTTTATTAAATTGTATTTATGTTGTTTTATCCTATGCTTTATTAAATTTTATTTATGTTGTTTTATCCTATGCTTTATTAAATTGTATTTATGTTGTTTTATCCTATGCTTTATTAAATTTTATTTATGTTGTTTTATCCTATGCTTTATTAAATTTTATTTATGTTGTTTTATCCTGTGCTTTTTTAAATTGTATTTATGTTGTTTTATCCTATGCTTTATTAAATTGAATTTATGTTGTTTTATCCTATGCTTTATTAAATTGTATTTATGTTGTTTTAACCTATGCTTTATTAAATTGTATTTATTTTGTTTTATCCTATGCTTTATTAAATTGTATTTATGTTGTTTTATCCTATGCTTTATTAAATTGTATTTATGTTGTTTTATCCTATGCTTTATTAAATTGTATTCATGTTGTTTTATCCTATGCTTTATTAAATTGTATTTATGTTGTTTTATCCTATGCTTTATTAAATTGAATTTATGTTGTTTTATCCTATGCTTTATTAAATTTTATTTATGTTGTTTTATCCTATGCTTTATTAAATTGTACTTATGTTGTTTTATCCTATGCTTTATTAAATTGTATTTATGTTATTTTGACCTATGCTTTACTAAATTGTATTTATGTTGCTGTATCCTATGCTTTATTAAATTGTATTTATGTTGTTTTATCCTGTGCTTTATTAAATTGTATTTATGTGGTTTTATCCTATGCTTTATTAAATAGTATTTATGTTGTTTAATCCTATGCTTTATTAAATTGTATTTATGTTGTTTTATCCTATGCTTTATTAAATTGTATTTATGTTGTTTTATCCTATGCTTTATAAATTGTATTTATGTTGTTTTATCCTATGCTTTATTAAATTGTATTTAAGTTGTTTTATCCTATGCTTTATTAAATTGTATTTATGTTGTTTTATCCTATGCTTTATTAAATTGTTTTTATGTTGTTTTAACCTATGCTTTATTAAATTGTATTTATGTTGCTTTAACATATGCTTTATTAAATTGTATTTATGTTGTTATGTCCTATGCTTTATTAAATTGTATTTATGTTGTTTTATCCTATGCTTTATTAAATTGTATTTATGTGGTTTTGTCCTATGCTGTATTAAATTGTATATATGTTGTTTTATCCTATGCTTTTTAAAATTGTATTTATGTTGTTTTAACTTATGCTTTATTAAATTGTATTTATGTTGTTTTATCCTATGCTTTATTAAATTGTATTTATGTTGTTTTATCCTATGCTTTATTAAATTGTAATTATGTTGTTTTAACCTATGCTTAATTAAATTGTATTTATGTGGTTTTATCCTATGCTTTATTAAATTGTATTTATGTTGTTTTATCCTATGCTTTATTAAATTGTATTTATGTTGTTTTATCCTATGCTTTATTAAATTGTATTCATGTTGTTTTATCCTATGCTTTATTAAATTGTATTTATGTTGTTTTATCCTATGCTTTATTAAATTGAATTTATGTTGTTTTATCCTATGCTTTATTAAATTTTATTTATGTTGTTTTATCCTATGCTTTATTAAATTGTATTTATGTTGTTTTATCCTATGCTTTATTAAATTGTATTTATGTTATTTTGACCTATGCTTTACTAAATTGTATTTATGTTGTTTTATCCTATGCTTTATTAAATTGAATTTATGTTGTTTTATCCTATGCTTTATTAAATTGTATTTAATTAGTTTTATCCTATGCTTTATTAAATTATATTTATGTAGTTTTAGCCTATGCTTTATTAAATTGTATTTATGTTGTTTTATCCTATGCTTTATTAAATTGTATTTATGTTGTTTTATCCTATGCTTTATTAAATTGTATTTATGTTGTTTTATCCTATGCTTTATAAATTGTATTTATGTTGTTTTATCCTATGCTTTACAAAATTGTATTTATGTTGTTTTGTCATATGCTTTATTAAATTGTATTTATGTTGTTTTAACCTATGCTTTATTAAATTGTATTTATGTTGTTTTATCCTATGCTTTATTAAAATGTATTTATGTAGTTTTATCCTATGCTTTCTTAAATTGTATTTATGTTGTTTTAACCTATGCTTTATTAAATTATATTCATGTTGTTTTATCTTATGCTTTATTAAATTGTATTTATGTTGTTTTAACATATGCTTTATTAAATTGTATTTATGTTGTTTTATCCTATGCTTTATTAAATTGTATTTATGTTGTTTTATCCTATGCTTTATTAAATTTTATTTATGTTGTTTTATCCTATGCTTTATTAAATTGTATTTATGTTGTTTTATCCTATGCTTTATTAAATTTTATTTATGTTGTTTTATCCTATGCTTTATTAAATTTTATTTATGTTGTTTTATCCTGTGCTTTTTTAAATTGTATTTATGTTGTTTTATCCTATGCTTTATTAAATTGAATTTATGTTGTTTTATCCTATGCTTTATTAAATTGTATTTATGTTGTTTTAACCTATGCTTTATTAAATTGTATTTATTTTGTTTTATCCTATGCTTTATTAAATTGTATTTATGTTGTTTTATCCTATGCTTTATTAAATTGTATTTATGTTGTTTTATCCTATGCTTTATTAAATTGTATTCATGTTGTTTTATCCTATGCTTTATTAAATTGTATTTATGTTGTTTTATCCTATGCTTTATTAAATTGAATTTATGTTGTTTTATCCTATGCTTTATTAAATTTTATTTATGTTGTTTTATCCTATGCTTTATTAAATTGTATTTATGTTGTTTTATCCTATGCTTTATTAAATTGTATTTATGTTATTTTGACCTATGCTTTACTAAATTGTATTTATGTTGCTGTATCCTATGCTTTATTAAATTGTATTTATGTTGTTTTATCCTGTGCTTTATTAAATTGTATTTATGTGGTTTTATCCTATGCTTTATTAAATAGTATTTATGTTGTTTAATCCTATGCTTTATTAAATTGTATTTATGTTGTTTTATCCTATGCTTTATTAAATTGTATTTATGTTGTTTTATCCTATGCTTTATAAATTGTATTTATGTTGTTTTATCCTATGCTTTATTAAATTGTATTTAAGTTGTTTTATCCTATGCTTTATTAAATTGTATTTATGTTGTTTTATCCTATGCTTTATTAAATTGTTTTTATGTTGTTTTAACCTATGCTTTATTAAATTGTATTTATGTTGCTTTAACATATGCTTTATTAAATTGTATTTATGTTGTTATGTCCTATGCTTTATTAAATTGTATTTATGTTGTTTTATCCTATGCTTTATTAAATTGTATTTATGTGGTTTTGTCCTATGCTGTATTAAATTGTATATATGTTGTTTTATCCTATGCTTTTTAAAATTGTATTTATGTTGTTTTAACTTATGCTTTATTAAATTGTATTTATGTTGTTTTATCCTATGCTTTATTAAATTGTATTTATGTTGTTTTATCCTATGCTTTATTAAATTGTAATTATGTTGTTTTAACCTATGCTTAATTAAATTGTATTTATGTGGTTTTATCCTATGCTTTATTAAATTGTATTTATGTTGTTTTATCCTATGCTTTATTAAATTGTATTTATGTTGTTTTATCCTATGCTTTATTAAATTGTATTCATGTTGTTTTATCCTATGCTTTATTAAATTGTATTTATGTTGTTTTATCCTATGCTTTATTAAATTGTATTTAATTTGTTTTATCCTATGCTTTATTAAATTATATTTATGTAGTTTTAGCCTATGCTTTATTAAATTGTATTTATGTTGTTTTATCCTATGCTTTATTAAATTGTATTTATGTTGTTTTATCCTATGCTTTATTAAATTGTATTTATGTTGTTTTATCCTATGCTTTATAAATTGTATTTATGTTGTTTTATCCTATGCTTTACAAAATTGTATTTATGTTGTTTTGTCATATGCTTTATTAAATTGTATTTATGTTGTTTTAACCTATGCTTTATTAAATTGTATTTATGTTGTTTTATCCTATGCTTTATTAAAATGTATTTACGTAGTTTTATCCTATGCTTTATTAAATTGTATTTATGTTGTTTTAACATATGCTTTATTAAATTGTATTTATGTTGTTTTATCCTATGCTTTATTAAATTGTATTTATGTTGTTTTATCCTATGCTTTATTAAATTTTATTTATGTTGTTTTATCCTATGCTTTATTAAATTGTATTTATGTTGTTTAATCCTATGTTTTATTAAATTGTATTTATGTTGTTTTATCCTATGCTTTATTAAATTGTATTTATGTTGTTTTAACCTATGCTTTATTAAATTGTATTTATGTTGTTTTATCCTATGCTTTATTAAATAGTATTTATGTTGTTTTAACCTATGCTTTATTATATTGTATTCATGTTGTTTTATCTTATGCTTTAATAAATTGTATTTATATTGTTTTATCCTATGCTTTATTAAATTGTATTTATGTTGTTTTATCCTATGCTTTATTAAATTGAATGTATGTTGTTTTATCCTATGCGTTATTAAATTGTATTTAATTTGTTTTATCCTATGCTTTATTAAATTATATTTATGTAGTTTTAGCCTATGCTTTATTAAATTGTATTTATGTTGTTTTATCCTATGCTTTATTAAATTGTATTTATTTTGTTTTATCCTATGCTTTATTAAATAGTATTTATTTTGTTTTAACCTATGCTTTATTAAATTGTATTCATGTTGTTTTATCTTATGCTTTAATAAATTGTATTTATATTGTTTTATCCTATGCTTTATTAAATTGTATTTATGTTGTTTTATTCTATGCTTAATTAAATTGAATTTATGTTGTTTTATCCTATGCTTTATTAAATTGTATTTAATTTGTTTTATCCTATGCTTTATTAAATTGTATTTATGTAGTTTTAGCCTATGCTTTATTAAATTGTATTTATGTTGTTTTTTCCTATGCTTTATTAAATTGTATTTATGTTGTTTTATCCTATGCTTTATTAAATTGTATTTATGTTGTTTTATCCTATGCTTTATAAATTGTATTTATGTTGTTTTATCCTATGCTTTACAAAATTGTATTTATGTTGTTTTGTCCTATGCTTTATTAAATTGTATTCATGTTGTTTTAACCTATGCTTTATTAAATTGTATTTATGTTGTTTTATCCTATGCTTTATTAAAATGTATTTATGTAGTTTTATCCTATGCTTTCTTAAATTGTATTTTATGTTGTTTTAACCTATGCTTTATTAAATTGTATTCATGTTGTTTTATCTTATGCTTTACTAAATTATATTCATGTTGTTTTATCTTATGCTTTATTAAATTGTATTTATGTTGTTTTAACATATGCTTTATTAAATTGTATTTATGTTGTTTTATCCTATGCTTTATTAAATTTTATTTATGTTGTTTTATCCTGTGCTTTTTTAAATTGTATTTATGTTGTTTAATCCTATGCTTTATTAAATTGTATTTATGTTGTTTTATCCTATGCTTTATTAAATTGTATTTATGTTGTTTTATCCTATGCTTTATTAAATTGTATTTATGTTGTTTTATCCTATGCTTTATAAATTGTATTTATGTTGTTTTGTCCTATGCTTTATTAAATTGTATTTATGTTGTTTTATCCTATGCTTTATTAAATTGTATTTATGTGGTTTTTTCCTATGCTATATTAAATTGTATATATGTTGTTTTATCCTATGCTTTTTAAAATTGTATTTATGTTGTTTTAACTTATGCTTTATTAAATTGTATTTATGTTGTTTTATCCTATGCTTTATTAAATTGTATTTATGTTGTTTTATCCTATGCTTTATAAATTGTATTTATGTTGTTTTATCCTATGCTTTACAAAATTGTATTTATGTTGTTTTGTCCTATGCTTTATTAAATTGTATTTATGTTGTTTTAACCTATGCTTTATTAAATTGTATTTATGTTGTTTTATCCTATGCTTTATTAAATTGTATTTATGTTGTTTTAACCTATGCTTTATTAAATTGTATTTATGTTGCTTTAACATATGCTTTATTAAATTGTATTTATGTTGTTTTGTCCTATGCTTTATTAAATTGTATTTATGTTGTTTTATCCTATGCTTTATTAAATTGTATTTATGTGGTTTTGTCCTATGCTGTATTAAATTGTATATATGTTGTTTTATCCTATGCTTTTTAAAATTGTATTTATGTTGTTTTAACTTATGCTTTATTAAATTGTATTTATGTTGTTTTATCCTATGCGTTATTAAATTGTATTTATGTTGTTTTATCCTATGCTTTATTAAATTGTAATTATGTTGTTTTAACCTATGCTTTATTAAATTGTATTTATGTGGTTTTATCCTATGCTTTATTAAATTGTATTTATGTTGTTTTATCCTATGCTTTATTAAATTGTATTTATGTTGTTTTAACCTATGCTTTATTAAATTGTATTTATGTTGTTTTATCCTATGCTTTATTAAAATGTATTTATGTAGTTTTATCCTATGCTTTCTTAAATTGTATTTATGTTGTTTTAACCTATGCTTTATTAAATTATATTCATGTTGTTTTATCTTATGCTTTATTAAATTGTATTTATGTTGTTTTAACATATGCTTTATTAAATTGTATTTATGTTGTTTTATCCTATGCTTTATTAAATTGTATTTATGTTGTTTTATCCTATGCTTTATTAAATTTTATTTATGTTGTTTTATCCTATGCTTTATTAAATTGTATTTATGTTGTTTTATCCTATGCTTTATTAAATTTTATTTATGTTGTTTTATCCTATGCTTTATTAAATTTTATTTATGTTGTTTTATCCTGTGCTTTTTTAAATTGTATTTATGTTGTTTTATCCTATGCTTTATTAAATTGAATTTATGTTGTTTTATCCTATGCTTTATTAAATTGTATTTATGTTGTTTTAACCTATGCTTTATTAAATTGTATTTATTTTGTTTTATCCTATGCTTTATTAAATTGTATTTATGTTGTTTTATCCTATGCTTTATTAAATTGTATTTATGTTGTTTTATCCTATGCTTTATTAAATTGTATTCATGTTGTTTTATCCTATGCTTTATTAAATTGTATTTATGTTGTTTTATCCTATGCTTTATTAAATTGAATTTATGTTGTTTTATCCTATGCTTTATTAAATTGTATTTATTTTGTTTTATCCTATGCTTTATTAAATAGTATTTATTTTGTTTTAACCTATGCTTTATTAAATTGTATTCATGTTGTTTTATCTTATGCTTTAATAAATTGTATTTATATTGTTTTATCCTATGCTTTATTAAATTGTATTTATGTTGTTTTATTCTATGCTTTATTAAATTGAATTTATGTTGTTTTATCCTATGCTTTATTAAATTGTATTTAATTTGTTTTATCCTATGCTTTATTAAATTGTATTTATGTAGTTTTAGCCTATGCTTTATTAAATTGTATTTATGTTGTTTTTTCCTATGCTTTATTAAATTGTATTTATGTTGTTTTATCCTATGCTTTATTAAATTGTATTTATGTTGTTTTATCCTATGCTTTATAAATTGTATTTATGTTGTTTTATCCTATGCTTTACAAAATTGTATTTATGTTGTTTTGTCCTATGCTTTATTAAATTGTATTCATGTTGTTTTAACCTATGCTTTATTAAATTGTATTTATGTTGTTTTATCCTATGCTTTATTAAAATGTATTTATGTAGTTTTATCCTATGCTTTCTTAAATTGTATTTTATGTTGTTTTAACCTATGCTTTATTAAATTGTATTCATGTTGTTTTATCTTATGCTTTACTAAATTATATTCATGTTGTTTTATCTTATGCTTTATTAAATTGTATTTATGTTGTTTTAACATATGCTTTATTAAATTGTATTTATGTTGTTTTATCCTATGCTTTATTAAATTTTATTTATGTTGTTTTATCCTGTGCTTTTTTAAATTGTATTTATGTTGTTTAATCCTATGCTTTATTAAATTGTATTTATGTTGTTTTATCCTATGCTTTATTAAATTGTATTTATGTTGTTTTATCCTATGCTTTATTAAATTGTATTTATGTTGTTTTATCCTATGCTTTATAAATTGTATTTATGTTGTTTTGTCCTATGCTTTATTAAATTGTATTTATGTTGTTTTATCCTATGCTTTATTAAATTGTATTTATGTGGTTTTTTCCTATGCTATATTAAATTGTATATATGTTGTTTTATCCTATGCTTTTTAAAATTGTATTTATGTTGTTTTAACTTATGCTTTATTAAATTGTATTTATGTTGTTTTATCCTATGCTTTATTAAATTGTATTTATGTTGTTTTATCCTATGCTTTATAAATTGTATTTATGTTGTTTTATCCTATGCTTTACAAAATTGTATTTATGTTGTTTTGTCCTATGCTTTATTAAATTGTATTTATGTTGTTTTAACCTATGCTTTATTAAATTGTATTTATGTTGTTTTATCCTATGCTTTATTAAATTGTATTTATGTTGTTTTAACCTATGCTTTATTAAATTGTATTTATGTTGCTTTAACATATGCTTTATTAAATTGTATTTATGTTGTTTTGTCCTATGCTTTATTAAATTGTATTTATGTTGTTTTATCCTATGCTTTATTAAATTGTATTTATGTGGTTTTGTCCTATGCTGTATTAAATTGTATATATGTTGTTTTATCCTATGCTTTTTAAAATTGTATTTATGTTGTTTTAACTTATGCTTTATTAAATTGTATTTATGTTGTTTTATCCTATGCTTTATTAAATTGTATTTATGTTGTTTTATCCTATGCTTTATTAAATTGTAATTATGTTGTTTTAACCTATGCTTTATTAAATTGTATTTATGTGGTTTTATCCTATGCTTTATTAAATTGTATTTATGTTGTTTTATCCTATGCTTTATTAAATTTTATTTATGTTGTTTTAACCTATGCTTTATTAAATTGTATTTATGTTGTTTTATCCTATGCTTTATTAAAATGTATTTATGTAGTTTTATCCTATGCTTTCTTAAATTGTATTTATGTTGTTTTAAACTATGCTTTATTAAATTATATTCATGTTGTTTTATCTTATGCTTTATTAAATTTTATTTATGTTGTTTTATCCTATGCTTTATTAAATTTTATTTATGTTGTTTTATCCTGTGCTTTTTTAAATTGTATTTATGTTGTTTTATCCTATGCTTTATTAAATTGAATTTATGTTGTTTTATCCTATGCTTTATTAAATTGTATTTATGTTGTTTTAACCTATGCTTTATTAAATTGTATTTATTTTGTTTTATCCTATGCTTTATTAAATTGTATTTATGTTGTTTTATCCTATGCTTTATTAAATTGTATTTATGTTGTTTTATCCTATGCTTTATTAAATTGTATTCATGTTGTTTTATCCTATGCTTTATTAAATTGTATTTATGTTGTTTTATCCTATGCTTTATTAAATTGAATTTATGTTGTTTTATCCTATGCTTTATTAAATTTTATTTATGTTGTTTTATCCTATGCTTTATTAAATTGTATTTATGTTGTTTTATCCTATGCTTTATTAAATTGTATTTATGTTATTTTGACCTATGCTTTACTAAATTGTATTTATGTTGCTGTATCCTATGCTTTATTAAATTGTATTTATGTTGTTTTATCCTGTGCTTTATTAAATTGTATTTATGTGGTTTTATCCTATGCTTTATTAAATAGTATTTATGTTGTTTAATCCTATGCTTTATTAAATTGTATTTATGTTGTTTTATCCTATGCTTTATTAAATTGTATTTATGTTGTTTTATCCTATGCTTTATAAATTGTATTTATGTTGTTTTATCCTATGCTTTATTAAATTGTATTTAAGTTGTTTTATCCTATGCTTTATTAAATTGTATTTATGTTGTTTTATCCTATGCTTTATTAAATTGTTTTTATGTTGTTTTAACCTATGCTTTATTAAATTGTATTTATGTTGCTTTAACATATGCTTTATTAAATTGTATTTATGTTGTTATGTCCTATGCTTTATTAAATTGTATTTATGTTGTTTTAACCTATGCTTTATTAAATTTTATTTATGTTGTTTTATCCTATGCTTTATTAAATTGAATTTATGTTGTTTTATCCTATGCTTTATTAAATTGTATTTAATTTGTTTTATCCTATGCTTTATTAAATTATATTTATGTAGTTTTAGCCTATGCTTTATTAAATTGTATTTATGTTGTTTTATCCTATGCTTTATTAAATTGTATTTATGTTGTTTTATCCTATGCTTTATTAAATTGTATTTATGTTGTTTTATCCTATGCTTTATAAATTGTATTTATGTTGTTTTATCCTATGCTTTACAAAATTGTATTTATGTTGTTTTGTCATATGCTTTATTAAATTGTATTTATGTTGTTTTAACCTATGCTTTATTAAATTGTATTTATGTTGTTTTATCCTATGCTTTATTAAAATGTATTTATGTAGTTTTATCCTATGCTTTCTTAAATTGTATTTATGTTGTTTTAACCTATGCTTTATTAAATTATATTCATGTTGTTTTATCTTATGCTTTATTAAATTGTATTTATGTTGTTTTAACATATGCTTTATTAAATTGTATTTATGTTGTTTTATCCTATGCTTTATTAAATTGTATTTATGTTGTTTTATCCTATGCTTTATTAAATTTTATTTATGTTGTTTTATCCTATGCTTTATTAAATTGTATTTATGTTGTTTTATCCTATGCTTTATTAAATTTTATTTATGTTGTTTTATCCTGTGCTTTTTTAAATTGTATTTATGTTGTTTTATCCTATGCTTTATTAAATTGAATTTATTTTGTTTTATCCTATGCTTTATTAAATTGTATTTATGTTGTTTTAACCTATGCTTTATTAAATTGTATTTATTTTGTTTTATCCTATGCTTTATTAAATTGTATTTATGTTGTTTTATCCTATGCTTTATTAAATTGTATTTATGTTGTTTTATCCTATGCTTTATTAAATTGTATTCATGTTGTTTTATCCTATGCTTTATTAAATTGTATTTATGTTGTTTTATCCTATGCTTTATTAAATTGAATTTATGTTGTTTTATCCTATGCTTTATTAAATTGTATTTAAGTTGTTTTATCCTATGCTTTATTAAATTGTATTTATGTTGTTTTATCCTATGCTTTATTAAATTGTTTTTATGTTGTTTTAACCTATGCTTTATTAAATTGTATTTATGTTGCTTTAACATATGCTTTATTAAATTGTATTTATGTTGTTATGTCCTATGCTTTATTAAATTGTATTTATGTTGTTTTATCCTATGCTTTATTAAATTGTATTTATGTGGTTTTGTCCTATGCTGTATTAAATTGTATATATGTTGTTTTATCCTATGCTTTTTAAAATTGTATTTATGTTGTTTTAACTTATGCTTTATTAAATTGTATTTATGTTGTTTTATCCTATGCTTTATTAAATTGTATTTATGTTGTTTTATCCTATGCTTTATTAAATTGTAATTATGTTGTTTTAACCTATGCTTAATTAAATTGTATTTATGTGGTTTTATCCTATGCTTTATTAAATTGTATTTATGTTGTTTTATCCTATGCTTTATTAAATTGTATTTATGTTGTTTTATCCTATGCTTTATTAAATTGTATTCATGTTGTTTTATCCTATGCTTTATTAAATTGTATTTATGTTGTTTTATCCTATGCTTTATTAAATTGTATTTAATTTGTTTTATCCTATGCTTTATTAAATTATATTTATGTAGTTTTAGCCTATGCTTTATTAAATTGTATTTATGTTGTTTTATCCTATGCTTTATTAAATTGTATTTATGTTGTTTTATCCTATGCTTTATTAAATTGTATTTATGTTGTTTTATCCTATGCTTTATAAATTGTATTTATGTTGTTTTATCCTATGCTTTACAAAATTGTATTTATGTTGTTTTGTCATATGCTTTATTAAATTGTATTTATGTTGTTTTAACCTATGCTTTATTAAATTGTATTTATGTTGTTTTATCCTATGCTTTATTAAAATGTATTTATGTAGTTTTATCCTATGCTTTATTAAATTGTATTTATGTTGTTTTAACATATGCTTTATTAAATTGTATTTATGTTGTTTTATCCTATGCTTTATTAAATTGTATTTATGTTGTTTTATCCTATGCTTTATTAAATTTTATTTATGTTGTTTTATCCTATGCTTTATTAAATTGTATTTATGTTGTTTAATCCTATGTTTTATTAAATTGTATTTATGTTGTTTTATCCTATGCTTTATTAAATTGTATTTATGTTGTTTTAACCTATGCTTTATTAAATTGTATTTATGTTGTTTTATCCTATGCTTTATTAAATTGAATGTATGTTGTTTTATCCTATGCGTTATTAAATTGTATTTAATTTGTTTTATCCTATGCTTTATTAAATTATATTTATGTAGTTTTAGCCTATGCTTTATTAAATTGTATTTATGTTGTTTTATCCTATGCTTTATTAAATTGTTTTTATGTTGTTTTAACCTATGCTTTATTAAATTGTATTTATGTTGCTTTAACATATGCTTTATTAAATTGTATTTATGTTGTTATGTCCTATGCTTTATTAAATTGTATTTATGTTGTTTTATCCTATGCTTTATTAAATTGTATTTATGTTGTTTTATCCTATGCTTTATTAAATTGTATTCATGTTGTTTTATCCTATGCTTTATTAAATTGTATTTATGTTGTTTTATCCTATGCTTTATTAAATTGTATTTAATTTGTTTTATCCTATGCTTTATTAAATTATATTTATGTAGTTTTAGCCTATGCTTTATTAAATTGTATTTATGTTGTTTTATCCTATGCTTTATTAAATTGTATTTATGTTGTTTTATCCTATGCTTTATTAAATTGTATTTATGTTGTTTTATCCTATGCTTTATAAATTGTATTTATGTTGTTTTATCCTATGCTTTACAAAATTGTATTTATGTTGTTTTGTCCTATGCTTTATTAAATTGTATTTATGTTGTTTTAACCTATGCTTTATTAAATTGTATTTATGTTGTTTTATCCTATGCTTTATTAAATTGTATTTATGTTGTTTTAACCTATGCTTTATTAAATTGTATTTATGTTGCTTTAACATATGCTTTATTAAATTGTATTTATGTTGTTTTGTCCTATGCTTTATTAAATTGTATTTATGTTGTTTTATCCTATGCTTTATTAAATTGTATTTATGTGGTTTTGTCCTATGCTGTATTAAATTGTATATATGTTGTTTTATCCTATGCTTTTTAAAATTGTATTTATGTTGTTTTAACTTATGCTTTATTAAATTGTATTTATGTTGTTTTATCCTATGCTTTATTAAATTGTATTTATGTTGTTTTATCCTATGCTTTATTAAATTGTAATTATGTTGTTTTAACCTATGCTTTATTAAATTGTATTTATGTGGTTTTATCCTATGCTTTATTAAATTGTATTTATGTTGTTTTATCCTATGCTTTATTAAATTGTATTTATGTTGTTTTAACCTATGCTTTATTAAATTGTATTTATGTTGTTTTATCCTATGCTTTATTAAAATGTATTTATGTAGTTTTATCCTATGCTTTCTTAAATTGTATTTATGTTGTTTTAACCTATGCTTTATTAAATTATATTCATGTTGTTTTATCTTATGCTTTATTAAATTGTATTTATGTTGTTTTAACATATGCTTTATTAAATTGTATTTATGTTGTTTTATCCTATGCTTTATTAAATTGTATTTATGTTGTTTTATCCTATGCTTTATTAAATTTTATTTATGTTGTTTTATCCTATGCTTTATTAAATTGTATTTATGTTGTTTTATCCTATGCTTTATTAAATTTTATTTATGTTGTTTTATCCTATGCTTTATTAAATTTTATTTATGTTGTTTTATCCTGTGCTTTTTTAAATTGTATTTATGTTGTTTTATCCTATGCTTTATTAAATTGAATTTATGTTGTTTTATCCTATGCTTTATTAAATTGTATTTATGTTGTTTTAACCTATGCTTTATTAAATTGTATTTATTTTGTTTTATCCTATGCTTTATTAAATTGTATTTATGTTGTTTTATCCTATGCTTTATTAAATTGTATTTATGTTGTTTTATCCTATGCTTTATTAAATTGTATTCATGTTGTTTTATCCTGTGCTTTATTAAATTGTATTTATGTTGTTTTATCCTATGCTTTATTAAATTGAATTTATGTTGTTTTATCCTATGCTTTATTAAATTGTATTTATTTTGTTTTATCCTATGCTTTATTAAATAGTATTTATTTTGTTTTAACCTATGCTTTATTAAATTGTATTCATGTTGTTTTATCTTATGCTTTAATAAATTGTATTTATATTGTTTTATCCTATGCTTTATTAAATTGTATTTATGTTGTTTTATTCTATGCTTTATTAAATTGAATTTATGTTGTTTTATCCTATGCTTTATTAAATTGTATTTAATTTGTTTTATCCTATGCTTTATTAAATTGTATTTATGTAGTTTTAGCCTATGCTTTATTAAATTGTATTTATGTTGTTTTTTCCTATGCTTTATTAAATTGTATTTATGTTGTTTTATCCTATGCTTTATTAAATTGTATTTATGTTGTTTTATCCTATGCTTTATAAATTGTATTTATGTTGTTTTATCCTATGCTTTACAAAATTGTATTTATGTTGTTTTGTCCTATGCTTTATTAAATTGTATTCATGTTGTTTTAACCTATGCTTTATTAAATTGTATTTATGTTGTTTTATCCTATGCTTTATTAAAATGTATTTATGTAGTTTTATCCTATGCTTTCTTAAATTGTATTTTATGTTGTTTTAACCTATGCTTTATTAAATTGTATTCATGTTGTTTTATCTTATGCTTTACTAAATTATATTCATGTTGTTTTATCTTATGCTTTATTAAATTGTATTTATGTTGTTTTAACATATGCTTTATTAAATTGTATTTATGTTGTTTTATCCTATGCTTTATTAAATTTTATTTATGTTGTTTTATCCTGTGCTTTTTTAAATTGTATTTATGTTGTTTAATCCTATGCTTTATTAAATTGTATTTATGTTGTTTTATCCTATGCTTTATTAAATTGTATTTATGTTGTTTTATCCTATGCTTTATTAAATTGTATTTATGTTGTTTTATCCTATGCTTTATAAATTGTATTTATGTTGTTTTGTCCTATGCTTTATTAAATTGTATTTATGTTGTTTTATCCTATGCTTTATTAAATTGTATTTATGTGGTTTTTTCCTATGCTATATTAAATTGTATATATGTTGTTTTATCCTATGCTTTTTAAAATTGTATTTATGTTGTTTTAACTTATGCTTTATTAAATTGTATTTATGTTGTTTTATCCTATGCTTTATTAAATTGTATTTATGTTGTTTTATCCTATGCTTTATAAATTGTATTTATGTTGTTTTATCCTATGCTTTACAAAATTGTATTTATGTTGTTTTGTCCTATGCTTTATTAAATTGTATTTATGTTGTTTTAACCTATGCTTTATTAAATTGTATTTATGTTGTTTTATCCTATGCTTTATTAAATTGTATTTATGTTGTTTTAACCTATGCTTTATTAAATTGTATTTATGTTGCTTTAACATATGCTTTATTAAATTGTATTTATGTTGTTTTGTCCTATGCTTTATTAAATTGTATTTATGTTGTTTTATCCTATGCTTTATTAAATTGTATTTATGTGGTTTTGTCCTATGCTGTATTAAATTGTATATATGTTGTTTTATCCTATGCTTTTTAAAATTGTATTTATGTTGTTTTAACTTATGCTTTATTAAATTGTATTTATGTTGTTTTATCCTATGCTTTATTAAATTGTATTTATGTTGTTTTATCCTATGCTTTATTAAATTGTAATTATGTTGTTTTAACCTATGCTTTATTAAATTGTATTTATGTGGTTTTATCCTATGCTTTATTAAATTGTATTTATGTTGTTTTATCCTATGCTTTATTAAATTTTATTTATGTTGTTTTAACCTATGCTTTATTAAATTGTATTTATGTTGTTTTATCCTATGCTTTATTAAAATGTATTTATGTAGTTTTATCCTATGCTTTCTTAAATTGTATTTATGTTGTTTTAAACTATGCTTTATTAAATTATATTCATGTTGTTTTATCTTATGCTTTATTAAATTGTATTCATGTTGTTTTATCCTATGCTTTATTAAATTGTATTTATGTTGTTTTATCCTATGCTTTATTAAATTGAATTTATGTTGTTTTATCCTATGCTTTATTAAATTTTATTTATGTTGTTTTATCCTATGCTTTATTAAATTGTATTTATGTTGTTTTATCCTATGCTTTATTAAATTGTATTTATGTTATTTTGACCTATGCTTTACTAAATTGTATTTATGTTGCTGTATCCTATGCTTTATTAAATTGTATTTATGTTGTTTTATCCTGTGCTTTATTAAATTGTATTTATGTGGTTTTATCCTATGCTTTATTAAATAGTATTTATGTTGTTTAATCCTATGCTTTATTAAATTGTATTTATGTTGTTTTATCCTATGCTTTATTAAATTGTATTTATGTTGTTTTATCCTATGCTTTATAAATTGTATTTATGTTGTTTTATCCTATGCTTTATTAAATTGTATTTAAGTTGTTTTATCCTATGCTTTATTAAATTGTATTTATGTTGTTTTATCCTATGCTTTATTAAATTGTTTTTATGTTGTTTTAACCTATGCTTTATTAAATTGTATTTATGTTGCTTTAACATATGCTTTATTAAATTGTATTTATGTTGTTATGTCCTATGCTTTATTAAATTGTATTTATGTTGTTTTAACCTATGCTTTATTAAATTTTATTTATGTTGTTTTATCCTATGCTTTATTAAATTGAATTTATGTTGTTTTATCCTATGCTTTATTAAATTGTATTTAATTTGTTTTATCCTATGCTTTATTAAATTATATTTATGTAGTTTTAGCCTATGCTTTATTAAATTGTATTTATGTTGTTTTATCCTATGCTTTATTAAATTGTATTTATGTTGTTTTATCCTATGCTTTATTAAATTGTATTTATGTTGTTTTATCCTATGCTTTATAAATTGTATTTATGTTGTTTTATCCTATGCTTTACAAAATTGTATTTATGTTGTTTTGTCATATGCTTTATTAAATTGTATTTATGTTGTTTTAACCTATGCTTTATTAAATTGTATTTATGTTGTTTTATCCTATGCTTTATTAAAATGTATTTATGTAGTTTTATCCTATGCTTTCTTAAATTGTATTTATGTTGTTTTAACCTATGCTTTATTAAATTATATTCATGTTGTTTTATCTTATGCTTTATTAAATTGTATTTATGTTGTTTTAACATATGCTTTATTAAATTGTATTTATGTTGTTTTATCCTATGCTTTATTAAATTGTATTTATGTTGTTTTATCCTATGCTTTATTAAATTTTATTTATGTTGTTTTATCCTATGCTTTATTAAATTGTATTTATGTTGTTTTATCCTATGCTTTATTAAATTTTATTTATGTTGTTTTATCCTATGCTTTATTAAATTTTATTTATGTTGTTTTATCCTGTGCTTTTTTAAATTGTATTTATGTTGTTTTATCCTATGCTTTATTAAATTGAATTTATGTTGTTTTATCCTATGCTTTATTAAATTGTATTTATGTTGTTTTAACCTATGCTTTATTAAATTGTATTTATTTTGTTTTATCCTATGCTTTATTAAATTGTATTTATGTTGTTTTATCCTATGCTTTATTAAATTGTATTTATGTTGTTTTATCCTATGCTTTATTAAATTGTATTCATGTTGTTTTATCCTATGCTTTATTAAATTGTATTTATGTTGTTTTATCCTATGCTTTATTAAATTGAATTTATGTTGTTTTATCCTATGCTTTATTAAATTGTATTTAAGTTGTTTTATCCTATGCTTTATTAAATTGTATTTATGCTGTTTTATCCTATGCTTTATTAAATTGTTTTTATGTTGTTTTAACCTATGCTTTATTAAATTGTATTTATGTTGCTTTAACATATGCTTTATTAAATTGTATTTATGTTGTTATGTCCTATGCTTTATTAAATTGTATTTATGTTGTTTTATCCTATGCTTTATTAAATTGTATTTATGTGGTTTTGTCCTATGCTGTATTAAATTGTATATATGTTGTTTTATCCTATGCTTTTTAAAATTGTATTTATGTTGTTTTAACTTATGCTTTATTAAATTGTATTTATGTTGTTTTATCCTATGCTTTATTAAATTGTATTTATGTTGTTTTATCCTATGCTTTATTAAATTGTAATTATGTTGTTTTAACCTATGCTTAATTAAATTGTATTTATGTGGTTTTATCCTATGCTTTATTAAATTGTATTTATGTTGTTTTATCCTATGCTTTATTAAATTGTATTTATGTTGTTTTATCCTATGCTTTATTAAATTGTATTCATGTTGTTTTATCCTATGCTTTATTAAATTGTATTTATGTTGTTTTATCCTATGCTTTATTAAATTGTATTTAATTTGTTTTATCCTATGCTTTATTAAATTATATTTATGTAGTTTTAGCCTATGCTTTATTAAATTGTATTTATGTTGTTTTATCCTATGCTTTATTAAATTGTATTTATGTTGTTTTATCCTATGCTTTATTAAATTGTATTTATGTTGTTTTATCCTATGCTTTATTAAATTGTATTTATGTTGTTTAATCCTATGTTTTATTAAATTGTATTTATGTTGTTTTATCCTATGCTTTATTAAATTGTATTTATGTTGTTTTAACCTATGCTTTATTAAATTGTATTTATGTTGTTTTATCCTATGCTTTATTAAATTGAATGTATGTTGTTTTATCCTATGCGTTATTAAATTGTATTTAATTTGTTTTATCCTATGCTTTATTAAATTATATTTATGTAGTTTTAGCCTATGCTTTATTAAATTGTATTTATGTTGTTTTATCCTATGCTTTATTAAATTGTTTTTATGTTGTTTTAACCTATGCTTTATTAAATTGTATTTATGTTGCTTTAACATATGCTTTATTAAATTGTATTTATGTTGTTATGTCCTATGCTTTATTAAATTGTATTTATGTTGTTTTATCCTATGCTTTATTAAATTGTATTTATGTGGTTTTGTCCTATGCTGTATTAAATTGTATATATGTTGTTTTATCCTATGCTTTTTAAAATTGTATTTATGTTGTTTTAACTTATGCTTTATTAAATTGTATTTATGTTGTTTTATCCTATGCTTTATTAAATTGTATTTATGTTGTTTTATCCTATGCTTTATTAAATTGTAATTATGTTGTTTTAACCTATGCTTAATTAAATTGTATTTATGTGGTTTTATCCTATGCTTTATTAAATTGTATTTATGTTGTTTTATCCTATGCTTTATTAAATTGTATTTATGTTGTTTTATCCTATGCTTTATTAAATTGTATTCATGTTGTTTTATCCTATGCTTTATTAAATTGTATTTATGTTGTTTTATCCTATGCTTTATTAAATTGTATTTAATTTGTTTTATCCTATGCTTTATTAAATTATATTTATGTAGTTTTAGCCTATGCTTTATTAAATTGTATTTATGTTGTTTTATCCTATGCTTTATTAAATTGTATTTATGTTGTTTTATCCTATGCTTTATTAAATTGTATTTATGTTGTTTTATCCTATGCTTTATTAAATTGTATTTATGTTGTTTAATCCTATGTTTTATTAAATTGTATTTATGTTGTTTTATCCTATGCTTTATTAAATTGTATTTATGTTGTTTTAACCTATGCTTTATTAAATTGTATTTATGTTGTTTTATCCTATGCTTTATTAAATTGAATGTATGTTGTTTTATCCTATGCGTTATTAAATTGTATTTAATTTGTTTTATCCTATGCTTTATTAAATTATATTTATGTAGTTTTAGCCTATGCTTTATTAAATTGTATTTATGTTGTTTTATCCTATGCTTTATTAAATTGTTTTTATGTTGTTTTAACCTATGCTTTATTAAATTGTATTTATGTTGCTTTAACATATGCTTTATTAAATTGTATTTATGTTGTTATGTCCTATGCTTTATTAAATTGTATTTATGTTGTTTTATCCTATGCTTTATTAAATTGTATTTATGTGGTTTTGTCCTATGCTGTATTAAATTGTATATATGTTGTTTTATCCTATGCTTTTTAAAATTGTATTTATGTTGTTTTAACTTATGCTTTATTAAATTGTATTTATGTTGTTTTATCCTATGCTTTATTAAATTGTATTTATGTTGTTTTATCCTATGCTTTATTAAATTGTAATTATGTTGTTTTAACCTATGCTTAATTAAATTGTATTTATGTGGTTTTATCCTATGCTTTATTAAATTGTATTTATGTTGTTTTATCCTATGCTTTATTAAATTGTATTTATGTTGTTTTATCCTATGCTTTATTAAATTGTATTCATGTTGTTTTATCCTATGCTTTATTAAATTGTATTTATGTTGTTTTATCCTATGCTTTATTAAATTGTATTTAATTTGTTTTATCCTATGCTTTATTAAATTATATTTATGTAGTTTTAGCCTATGCTTTATTAAATTGTATTTATGTTGTTTTATCCTATGCTTTATTAAATTGTATTTATGTTGTTTTATCCTATGCTTTATTAAATTGTATTTATGTTGTTTTATCCTATGCTTTATAAATTGTATTTATGTTGTTTTATCCTATGCTTTACAAAATTGTATTTATGTTGTTTTGTCATATGCTTTATTAAATTGTATTTATGTTGTTTTAACCTATGCTTTATTAAATTGTATTTATGTTGTTTTATCCTATGCTTTATTAAAATGTATTTATGTAGTTTTATCCTATGCTTTATTAAATTGTATTTATGTTGTTTTAACATATGCTTTATTAAATTGTATTTATGTTGTTTTATCCTATGCTTTATTAAATTGTATTTATGTTGTTTAATCCTATGTTTTATTAAATTGTATTTATGTTGTTTTATCCTATGCTTTATTAAATTGTATTTATGTTGTTTTAACCTATGCTTTATTAAATTGTATTTATGTTGTTTTATCCTATGCTTTATTAAATTGAATGTATGTTGTTTTATCCTATGCGTTATTAAATTGTATTTAATTTGTTTTATCCTATGCTTTATTAAATTATATTTATGTAGTTTTAGCCTATGCTTTATTAAATTGTATTTATGTTGTTTTATCCTATGCTTTATTAAATTGTATTTATTTTGTTTTATCCTATGCTTTATTAAATAGTATTTATTTTGTTTTAACCTATGCTTTATTAAATTGTATTCATGTTGTTTTATCTTATGCTTTAATAAATTGTATTTATATTGTTTTATCCTATGCTTTATTAAATTGTATTTATGTTGTTTTATTCTATGCTTAATTAAATTGAATTTATGTTGTTTTATCCTATGCTTTATTAAATTGTATTTAATTTGTTTTATCCTATGCTTTATTAAATTGTATTTATGTAGTTTTAGCCTATGCTTTATTAAATTGTATTTATGTTGTTTTTTCCTATGCTTTATTAAATTGTATTTATGTTGTTTTATCCTATGCTTTATTAAATTGTATTTATGTTGTTTTGTCCTATGCTTTATATATTGTATTTATGTTGTTTTATCCTATGCTTTACAAAATTGTATTTATGTTGTTTTGTCCTATGCTTTATTAAATTGTATTCATGTTGTTTTAACCTATGCTTTATTAAATTGTATTTATGTTGTTTTATCCTATGCTTTATTAAATTTTATTTATGTTGTTTTATCCTGTGCTTTTTTAAATTGTATTTATGTTGTTTAATCCTATGCTTTATTAAATTGTATTTATGTTGTTTTATCCTATGCTTTATTAAATTGTATTTATGTTGTTTTATCCTATGCTTTATTAAATTGTATTTATGTTGTTTTATCCTATGCTTTATAAATTGTATTTATGTTGTTTTGTCCTATGCTTTATTAAATTGTATTTATGTTGTTTTATCCTATGCTTTATTAAATTGTATTTATGTGGTTTTTTCCTATGCTATATTAAATTGTATATATGTTGTTTTATCCTATGCTTTTTAAAATTGTATTTATGTTGTTTTAACTTATGCTTTATTAAATTGTATTTATGTTGTTTTATCCTATGCTTTATTAAATTGTATTTATGTTGTTTTATCCTATGCTTTATAAATTGTATTTATGTTGTTTTATCCTATGCTTTACAAAATTGTATTTATGTTGTTTTGTCCTATGCTTTATTAAATTGTATTTATGTTGTTTTAACCTATGCTTTATTAAATTGTATTTATGTTGTTTTATCCTATGCTTTATTAAATTGTATTTATGTTGTTTTAACCTATGCTTTATTAAATTGTATTTATGTTGCTTTAACATATGCTTTATTAAATTGTATTTATGTTGTTTTGTCCTATGCTTTATTAAATTGTATTTATGTTGTTTTATCCTATGCTTTATTAAATTGTATTTATGTGGTTTTGTCCTATGCTGTATTAAATTGTATATATGTTGTTTTATCCTATGCTTTTAAAAATTGTATTTATGTTGTTTTAACTTATGCTTTATTAAATTGTATTTATGTTGTTTTATCCTATGCTTTATTAAATTGTATTTATGTTGTTTTATCCTATGCTTTATTAAATTGTAATTATGTTGTTTTAACCTATGCTTTATTAAATTGTATTTATGTGGTTTTATCCTATGCTTTATTAAATTGTATTTATGTTGTTTTATCCTATGCTTTATTAAATTGTATTTATGTTGTTTTAACCTATGCTTTATTAAATTGTATTTATGTTGTTTTATCCTATGCTTTATTAAAATGTATTTATGTAGTTTTATCCTATGCTTTCTTAAATTGTATTTATGTTGTTTTAACCTATGCTTTATTAAATTATATTCATGTTGTTTTATCTTATGCTTTATTAAATTGTATTTATGTTGTTTTAACATATGCTTTATTAAATTGTATTTATGTTGTTTTATCCTATGCTTTATTAAATTGTATTTATGTTGTTTTATCCTATGCTTTATTAAATTTTATTTATGTTGTTTTATCCTATGCTTTATTAAATTGTATTTATGTTGTTTTATCCTATGCTTTATTAAATTTTATTTATGTTGTTTTATCCTATGCTTTATTAAATTTTATTTATGTTGTTTTATCCTGTGCTTTTTTAAATTGTATTTATGTTGTTTTATCCTATGCTTTATTAAATTGAATTTATGTTGTTTTATCCTATGCTTTATTAAATTGTATTTATGTTGTTTTAACCTATGCTTTATTAAATTGTATTTATTTTGTTTTATCCTATGCTTTATTAAATTGTATTTATGTTGTTTTATCCTATGCTTTATTAAATTGTATTTATGTTGTTTTATCCTATGCTTTATTAAATTGTATTCATGTTGTTTTATCCTATGCTTTATTAAATTGTATTTATGTTGTTTTATCCTATGCTTTATTAAATTGAATTTATGTTGTTTTATCCCATGCTTTATTAAATTTTATTTATGTTGTTTTATCCTATGCTTTATTAAATTGTATTTATGTTGTTTTATCCTATGCTTTATTAAATTGTATTTATGTTATTTTGACCTATGCTTTACTAAATTGTATTTATGTTGCTGTATCCTATGCTTTATTAAATTGTATTTATGTTGTTTTATCCTGTGCTTTATTAAATTTTATTTATGTGGTTTTATCCTATGCTTTATTAAATAGTATTTATGTTGTTTAATCCTATGCTTTATTAAATTGTATTTATGTTGTTTTATCCTTTGCTTTATTAAATTGTATTTATGTTGTTTTATCCTATGCTTTATAAATTGTATTTATGTTGTTTTATCCTATGCTTTATTAAATTGTATTTAAGTTGTTTTATCCTATGCTTTATTAAATTGTATTTATGTTGTTTTATCCTATGCTTTATTAAATTGTTTTTATGTTGTTTTAACCTATGCTTTATTAAATTGTATTTATGTTGCTTTAACATATGCTTTATTAAATTGTATTTATGTTGTTATGTCCTATGCTTTATTAAATTGTATTTATGTTGTTTTATCCTATGCTTTATTAAATTGTATTTATGTGGTTTTGTCCTATGCTGTATTAAATTGTATATATGTTGTTTTATCCTATGCTTTTTAAAATTGTATTTATGTTGTTTTAACTTATGCTTTATTAAATTGTATTTATGTTGTTTTATCCTATGCTTTATTAAATTGTATTTATGTTGTTTTATCCTATGCTTTATTAAATTGTAATTATGTTGTTTTAACCTATGCTTAATTAAATTGTATTTATGTGGTTTTATCCTATGCTTTATTAAATTGTATTTATGTTGTTTTATCCTATGCTTTATTAAATTGTATTCATGTTGTTTTAACCTATGCTTTATTAAATTGTATTTATGTTGTTTTATCCTATGCTTTATTAAATTTTATTTATGTTGTTTTATCCTGTGCTTTTTTAAATTGTATTTATGTTGTTTAATCCTATGCTTTATTAAATTGTATTTATGTTGTTTTATCCTATGCTTTATTAAATTGTATTTATGTTGTTTTATCCTATGCTTTATTAAATTGTATTTATGTTGTTTTATCCTATGCTTTATAAATTGTATTTATGTTGTTTTGTCCTATGCTTTATTAAATTGTATTTATGTTGTTTTATCCTATGCTTTATTAAATTGTATTTATGTGGTTTTTTCCTATGCTATATTAAATTGTATATATGTTGTTTTATCCTATGCTTTTTAAAATTGTATTTATGTTGTTTTAACTTATGCTTTATTAAATTGTATTTATGTTGTTTTATCCTATGCTTTATTAAATTGTATTTATGTTGTTTTATCCTATGCTTTATAAATTGTATTTATGTTGTTTTATCCTATGCTTTACAAAATTGTATTTATGTTGTTTTGTCCTATGCTTTATTAAATTGTATTTATGTTGTTTTAACCTATGCTTTATTAAATTGTATTTATGTTGTTTTATCCTATGCTTTATTAAATTGTATTTATGTTGTTTTAACCTATGCTTTATTAAATTGTATTTATGTTGCTTTAACATATGCTTTATTAAATTGTATTTATGTTGTTTTGTCCTATGCTTTATTAAATTGTATTTATGTTGTTTTATCCTATGCTTTATTAAATTGTATTTATGTGGTTTTGTCCTATGCTGTATTAAATTGTATATATGTTGTTTTATCCTATGCTTTTTAAAATTGTATTTATGTTGTTTTAACTTATGCTTTATTAAATTGTATTTATGTTGTTTTATCCTATGCTTTATTAAATTGTATTTATGTTGTTTTATCCTATGCTTTATTAAATTGTAATTATGTTGTTTTAACCTATGCTTTATTAAATTGTATTTATGTGGTTTTATCCTATGCTTTATTAAATTGTATTTATGTTGTTTTATCCTATGCTTTATTAAATTGTATTTATGTTGTTTTAACCTATGCTTTATTAAATTGTATTTATGTTGTTTTATCCTATGCTTTATTAAAATGTATTTATGTAGTTTTATCCTATGCTTTCTTAAATTGTATTTATGTTGTTTTAACCTATGCTTTATTAAATTATATTCATGTTGTTTTATCTTATGCTTTATTAAATTGTATTTATGTTGTTTTAACATATGCTTTATTAAATTGTATTTATGTTGTTTTATCCTATGCTTTATTAAATTGTATTTATGTTGTTTTATCCTATGCTTTATTAAATTTTATTTATGTTGTTTTATCCTATGCTTTATTAAATTGTATTTATGTTGTTTTATCCTATGCTTTATTAAATTTTATTTATGTTGTTTTATCCTATGCTTTATTAAATTTTATTTATGTTGTTTTATCCTGTGCTTTTTTAAATTGTATTTATGTTGTTTTATCCTATGCTTTATTAAATTGAATTTATGTTGTTTTATCCTATGCTTTATTAAATTGTATTTATGTTGTTTTAACCTATGCTTTATTAAATTGTATTTATTTTGTTTTATCCTATGCTTTATTAAATTGTATTTATGTTGTTTTATCCTATGCTTTATTAAATTGTATTTATGTTGTTTTATCCTATGCTTTATTAAATTGTATTCATGTTGTTTTATCCTATGCTTTATTAAATTGTATTTATGTTGTTTTATCCTATGCTTTATTAAATTGAATTTATGTTGTTTTATCCTATGCTTTATTAAATTTTATTTATGTTGTTTTATCCTATGCTTTATTAAATTGTATTTATGTTGTTTTATCCTATGCTTTATTAAATTGTATTTATGTTATTTTGACCTATGCTTTACTAAATTGTATTTATGTTGCTGTATCCTATGCTTTATTAAATTGTATTTATGTTGTTTTATCCTGTGCTTTATTAAATTTTATTTATGTGGTTTTATCCTATGCTTTATTAAATAGTATTTATGTTGTTTAATCCTATGCTTTATTAAATTGTATTTATGTTGTTTTATCCTTTGCTTTATTAAATTGTATTTATGTTGTTTTATCCTATGCTTTATAAATTGTATTTATGTTGTTTTATCCTATGCTTTATTAAATTGTATTTAAGTTGTTTTATCCTATGCTTTATTAAATTGTATTTATGTTGTTTTATCCTATGCTTTATTAAATTGTTTTTATGTTGTTTTAACCTATGCTTTATTAAATTGTATTTATGTTGCTTTAACATATGCTTTATTAAATTGTATTTATGTTGTTATGTCCTATGCTTTATTAAATTGTATTTATGTTGTTTTATCCTATGCTTTATTAAATTGTATTTATGTGGTTTTGTCCTATGCTGTATTAAATTGTATATATGTTGTTTTATCCTATGCTTTTTAAAATTGTATTTATGTTGTTTTAACTTATGCTTTATTAAATTGTATTTATGTTGTTTTATCCTATGCTTTATTAAATTGTATTTATGTTGTTTTATCCTATGCTTTATTAAATTGTAATTATGTTGTTTTAACCTATGCTTAATTAAATTGTATTTATGTGGTTTTATCCTATGCTTTATTAAATTGTATTTATGTTGTTTTATCCTATGCTTTATTAAATTGTATTCATGTTGTTTTAACCTATGCTTTATTAAATTGTATTTATGTTGTTTTATCCTATGCTTTATTAAATTTTATTTATGTTGTTTTATCCTGTGCTTTTTTAAATTGTATTTATGTTGTTTAATCCTATGCTTTATTAAATTGTATTTATGTTGTTTTATCCTATGCTTTATTAAATTGTATTTATGTTGTTTTATCCTATGCTTTATTAAATTGTATTTATGTTGTTTTATCCTATGCTTTATAAATTGTATTTATGTTGTTTTGTCCTATGCTTTATTAAATTGTATTTATGTTGTTTTATCCTATGCTTTATTAAATTGTATTTATGTGTTTTTTTCCTATGCTATATTAAATTGTATATATGTTGTTTTATCCTATGCTTTTTAAAATTGTATTTATGTTGTTTTAACTTATGCTTTATTAAATTGTATTTATGTTGTTTTATCCTATGCTTTATTAAATTGTATTTATGTTGTTTTATCCTATGCTTTATAAATTGTATTTATGTTGTTTTATCCTATGCTTTACAAAATTGTATTTATGTTGTTTTGTCCTATGCTTTATTAAATTGTATTTATGTTGTTTTAACCTATGCTTTATTAAATTGTATTTATGTTGTTTTATCCTATGCTTTATTAAATTGTATTTATGTTGTTTTAACCTATGCTTTATTAAATTGTATTTATGTTGCTTTAACATATGCTTTATTAAATTGTATTTATGTTGTTTTGTCCTATGCTTTATTAAATTGTATTTATGTTGTTTTATCCTATGCTTTATTAAATTGTATTTATGTGGTTTTGTCCTATGCTGTATTAAATTGTATATATGTTGTTTTATCCTATGCTTTTTAAAATTGTATTTATGTTGTTTTAACTTATGCTTTATTAAATTGTATTTATGTTGTTTTATCCTATGCTTTATTAAATTGTATTTATGTTGTTTTATCCTATGCTTTATTAAATTGTAATTATGTTGTTTTAACCTATGCTTTATTAAATTATATTCATGTTGTTTTATCTTATGCTTTATTAAATTGTATTTATGTTGTTTTAACATATGCTTTATTAAATTGTATTTATGTTGTTTTATCCTATGCTTTATTAAATTGTATTTATGTTGTTTTATCCTATGCTTTATTAAATTTTATTTATGTTGTTTTATCCTATGCTTTATTAAATTGTATTTATGTTGTTTTATCCTATGCTTTATTAAATTTTATTTATGTTGTTTTATCCTATGCTTTATTAAATTTTATTTATGTTGTTTTATCCTGTGCTTTTTTAAATTGTATTTATGTTGTTTTATCCTATGCTTTATTAAATTGAATTTATGTTGTTTTATCCTATGCTTTATTAAATTGTATTTATGTTGTTTTAACCTATGCTTTATTAAATTGTATTTATTTTGTTTTATCCTATGCTTTATTAAATTGTATTTATGTTGTTTTATCCTATGCTTTATTAAATTGTATTTATGTTGTTTTATCCTATGCTTTATTAAATTGTATTCATGTTGTTTTATCCTATGCTTTATTAAATTGTATTTATGTTGTTTTATCCTATGCTTTATTAAATTGAATTTATGTTGTTTTATCCTATGCTTTATTAAATTTTATTTATGTTGTTTTATCCTATGCTTTATTAAATTGTATTTATGTTGTTTTATCCTATGCTTTATTAAATTGTATTTATGTTATTTTGACCTATGCTTTACTAAATTGTATTTATGTTGCTGTATCCTATGCTTTATTAAATTGTATTTATGTTGTTTTATCCTGTGCTTTATTAAATTTTATTTATGTGGTTTTATCCTATGCTTTATTAAATAGTATTTATGTTGTTTAATCCTATGCTTTATTAAATTGTATTTATGTTGTTTTATCCTTTGCTTTATTAAATTGTATTTATGTTGTTTTATCCTATGCTTTATAAATTGTATTTATGTTGTTTTATCCTATGCTTTATTAAATTGTATTTAAGTTGTTTTATCCTATGCTTTATTAAATTGTATTTATGTTGTTTTATCCTATGCTTTATTAAATTGTTTTTATGTTGTTTTAACCTATGCTTTATTAAATTGTATTTATGTTGCTTTAACATATGCTTTATTAAATTGTATTTATGTTGTTATGTCCTATGCTTTATTAAATTGTATTTATGTTGTTTTATCCTATGCTTTATTAAATTGTATTTATGTGGTTTTGTCCTATGCTGTATTAAATTGTATATATGTTGTTTTATCCTATGCTTTTTAAAATTGTATTTATGTTGTTTTAACTTATGCTTTATTAAATTTTATTTATGTTGTTTTATCCTATGCTTTATTAAATTGTATTTATGTTGTTTTATCCTATGCTTTATTAAATTGTAATTATGTTGTTTTAACCTATGCTTAATTAAATTGTATTTATGTGGTTTTATCCTATGCTTTATTAAATTGTATTTATGTTGTTTTATCCTATGCTTTATTAAATTGTATTTATGTTGTTTTATCCTATGCTTTATTAAATTGTATTCATGTTGTTTTATCCTATGCTTTATTAAATTGTATTTATGTTGTTTTATCCTATGCTTTATTAAATTGAATTTATGTTGTTTTATCCTATGCTTTATTAAATTTTATTTATGTTGTTTTATCCTATGCTTTATTAAATTGTATTTATGTTGTTTTATCCTATGCTTTATTAAATTGTATTTATGTTATTTTGACCTATGCTTTACTAAATTGTATTTATGTTGTTTTATCCTATGCTTTATTAAATTGAATTTATGTTGTTTTATCCTATGCTTTATTAAATTGTATTTGATTTGTTTTATCCTATGCTTTATTAAATTATATTTATGTAGTTTTAGCCTATGCTTTATTAAATTGTATTTATGTTGTTTTATCCTATGCTTTATTAAATTGTATTTATGTTGTTTTATCCTATGCTTTATTAAATTGTATTTATGTTGTTTTATCCTATGCTTTATAAATTGTATTTATGTTGTTTTATCCTATGCTTTACAAAATTGTATTTATGTTGTTTTGTCATATGCTTTATTAAATTGTATTTATGTTGTTTTAACCTATGCTTTATTAAATTGTATTTATGTTGTTTTATCCTATGCTTTATTAAAATGTATTTATGTAGTTTTATCCTATGCTTTCTTAAATTGTATTTATGTTGTTTTAACCTATGCTTTATTAAATTATATTCATGTTGTTTTATCTTATGCTTTATTAAATTGTATTTATGTTGTTTTAACATATGCTTTATTAAATTGTATTTATGTTGTTTTATCCTATGCTTTATTAAATTGTATTTATGTTGTTTTATCCTATGCTTTATTAAATTTTATTTATGTTGTTTTATCCTATGCTTTATTAAATTGTATTTATGTTGTTTTATCCTATGCTTTATTAAATTTTATTTATGTTGTTTTATCCTATGCTTTATTAAATTTTATTTATGTTGTTTTATCCTGTGCTTTTTTAAATTGTATTTATGTT
Source organism: Phyllobates terribilis (assembly GCF_046119375.1). Classification (NCBI taxonomy): domain Eukaryota; kingdom Metazoa; phylum Chordata; class Amphibia; order Anura; family Dendrobatidae; genus Phyllobates; species Phyllobates terribilis. Next base: position 21,606,166 of record NW_027362778.1, read on the forward strand.
GTTTTATCCTATGCTTTATTAAATTGAATTTATGTTGTTTTATCCTATGCTTTATTAAATTGTATTTATGTTGTTTTAACCTATGCTTTATTAAATTGTATTTATTTTGTTTTATCCTATGCTTTATTAAATTGTATTTATGTTGTTTTATCCAATGCTTTATTAAATTGTATTTATGTTGTTTTATCCTATGCTTTATTAAATTGTATTCATGTTGTTTTATCCTATGCTTTATTAAATTGTATTTATGTTGTTTTATCCTATGCTTTATTAAATTGAATTTATGTTGTTTTATCCTATGCTTTATTAAATTTTATTTATGTTGTTTTATCCTATGCTTTATTAAATTGTATTTATGTTGTTTTATCCTATGCTTTATTAAATTGTATTTATGTTATTTTGACCTATGCTTTACTAAATTGTATTTATGTTGCTGTATCCTATGCTTTATTAAATTGTATTTATGTTGTTTTATCCTGTGCTTTATTAAATTGTATTTATGTGGTTTTATCCTATGCTTTATTAAATAGTATTTATGTTGTTTAATCCTATGCTTTATTAAATTGTATTTATGTTGTTTTATCCTATGCTTTATTAAATTGTATTTATGTTGTTTTATCCTATGCTTTATAAATTGTATTTATGTTGTTTTATCCTATGCTTTATTAAATTGTATTTAAGTTGTTTTATCCTATGCTTTATTAAATTGTATTTATGTTGTTTTATCCTATGCTTTATTAAATTGTTTTTATGTTGTTTTAACCTATGCTTTATTAAATTGTATTTATGTTGCTTTAACATATGCTTTATTAAATTGTATTTATGTTGTTATGTCCTATGCTTTATTAAATTGTATTTATGTTGTTTTATCCTATGCTTTATTAAATTGTATTTATGTGGTTTTGTCCTATGCTGTATTAAATTGTATATATGTTGTTTTATCCTATGCTTTTTAAAATTGTATTTATGTTGTTTTAACTTATGCTTTATTAAATTGTATTTATGTTGTTTTATCCTATGCTTTATTAAATTGTATTTATGATGTTTTATCCTATGCTTTATTAAATTGTAATTATGTTGTTTTAACCTATGCTTAATTAAATTGTATTTATGTGGTTTTATCCTATGCTTTATTAAATTGTATTTATGTTGTTTTATCCTATGCTTTATTAAATTGTATTTATGTTGTTTTATCCTATGCTTTATTAAATTGTATTCATGTTGTTTTATCCTATGCTTTATTAAATTGTATTTATGTTGTTTTATCCTATGCTTTATTAAATTGTATTTAATTTGTTTTATCCTATGCTTTATTAAATTATATTTATGTAGTTTTAGCCTATGCTTTATTAAATTGTATTTATGTTGTTTTATCCTATGCTTTATTAAATTGTATTTATGTTGTTTTATCCTATGCTTTATTAAATTGTATTTATGTTGTTTTATCCTATGCTTTATAAATTGTATTTATGTTGTTTTATCCTATGCTTTACAAAATTGTATTTATGTTGTTTTGTCATATGCTTTATTAAATTGTATTTATGTTGTTTTAACCTATGCTTTATTAAATTGTATTTATGTTGTTTTATCCTATGCTTTATTAAAATTTATTTATGTAGTTTTATCCTATGCTTTCTTAAATTGTATTTATGTTGTTTTAACCTATACTTTATTAAATTATATTCATGTTGTTTTATCTTATGCTTTATTAAATTGTATTTATGTTGTTTTAACATATGCTTTATTAAATTGTATTTATGTTGTTTTATCCTATGCTTTATTAAATTGTATTTATGTTGTTTTATCCTATGCTTTATTAAATTTTATTTATGTTGTTTTATCCTATGCTTTATTAAATTGTATTTATGTTGTTTAATCCTATGTTTTATTAAATTGTATTTATGTTGTTTTATCCTATGCTTTATTAAATTGTATTTATGTTGTTTTAACCTATGCTTTATTAAATTGTATTTATGTTGTTTTATCCTATGCTTTATTAAATAGTATTTATGTTGTTTTAACCTATGCTTTATTATATTGTATTCATGTTGTTTTATCTTATGCTTTAATAAATTGTATTTATCTTGTTTTATCCTATGCTTTATTAAATTGTATTTATGTTGTTTTATCCTATGCTTTATTAAATTGAATGTATGTTGTTTTATCCTATGCGTTATTAAATTGTATTTAATTTGTTTTATCCTATGCTTTATTAAATTATATTTATGTAGTTTTAGCCTATGCTTTATTAAATTGTATTTATGTTTTTTTATCCTATGCTTTATTAAATTGTAATTATGTTGTTTTAACCTATGCTTAATTAAATTGTATTTATGTGGTTTTATCCTATGCTTTATTAAATTGTATTTATGTTGTTTTATCCTATGCTTTATTAAATTGTATTCATGTTGTTTTAACCTATGCTTTATTAAATTGTATTTATGTTGTTTTATCCTATGCTTTATTAAATTTTATTTATGTTGTTTTATCCTGTGCTTTATTAAATTGTATTTATGTTGTTTTATCCTATGCTTTATTAAATTGTAATTATGTTGTTTTAACCTATGCTTAATTAAATTGTATTTATGTGGTTTTATCCTATGCTTTATTAAATTGTATTTATGTTGTTTTAACTTATGCTTTATTAAATTTTATTTATGTTGTTTTATCCTATGCTTTATTAAATTGTATTTATGTTGTTTTATCCTATGCTTTATTAAATTGTAATTATGTTGTTTTAACCTATGCTTAATTAAATTGTATTTATGTGGTTTTATCCTATGCTTTATTAAATTGTATTTATGTTGTTTTATCCTATGCTTTATTAAATTGTATTTATGTTGTTTTATCCTATGCTTTATTAAATTGTATTCATGTTGTTTTATCCTATGCTTTATTAAATTGTATTTATGTTGTTTTATCCTATGCTTTATTAAATTGAATTTATGTTGTTTTATCCTATGCTTTATTAAATTTTATTTATGTTGTTTTATCCTATGCTTTATTAAATTGTATTTATGTTGTTTTATCCTATGCTTTATTAAATTGTATTTATGTTATTTTGACCTATGCTTTACTAAATTGTATTTATGTTGTTTTATCCTATGCTTTATTAAATTGAATTTATGTTGTTTTATCCTATGCTTTATTAAATTGTATTTGATTTGTTTTATCCTATGCTTTATTAAATTATATTTATGTAGTTTTAGCCTATGCTTTATTAAATTGTATTTATGTTGTTTTATCCTATGCTTTATTAAATTGTATTTATGTTGTTTTATCCTATGCTTTATTAAATTGTATTTATGTTGTTTTATCCTATGCTTTATAAATTGTATTTATGTTGTTTTATCCTATGCTTTACAAAATTGTATTTATGTTGTTTTGTCATATGCTTTATTAAATTGTATTTATGTTGTTTTAACCTATGCTTTATTAAATTGTATTTATGTTGTTTTATCCTATGCTTTATTAAAATGTATTTATGTAGTTTTATCCTATGCTTTCTTAAATTGTATTTATGTTGTTTTAACCTATGCTTTATTAAATTATATTCATGTTGTTTTATCTTATGCTTTATTAAATTGTATTTATGTTGTTTTAACATATGCTTTATTAAATTGTATTTATGTTGTTTTATCCTATGCTTTATTAAATTGTATTTATGTTGTTTTATCCTATGCTTTATTAAATTTTATTTATGTTGTTTTATCCTATGCTTTATTAAATTGTATTTATGTTGTTTTATCCTATGCTTTATTAAATTTTATTTATGTTGTTTTATCCTATGCTTTATTAAATTTTATTTATGTTGTTTTATCCTGTGCTTTTTTAAATTGTATTTATGTTGTTTTATCCTATGCTTTATTAAATTGAATTTATGTTGTTTTATCCTATGCTTTATTAAATTGTATTTATGTTGTTTTAACCTATGCTTTATTAAATTGTATTTATTTTGTTTTATCCTATGCTTTATTAAATTGTATTTATGTTGTTTTATCCAATGCTTTATTAAATTGTATTTATGTTGTTTTATCCTATGCTTTATTAAATTGTATTCATGTTGTTTTATCCTATGCTTTATTAAATTGTATTTATGTTGTTTTATCCTATGCTTTATTAAATTGAATTTATGTTGTTTTATCCTATGCTTTATTAAATTTTATTTATGTTGTTTTATCCTATGCTTTATTAAATTGTATTTATGTTGTTTTATCCTATGCTTTATTAAATTGTATTTATGTTATTTTGACCTATGCTTTACTAAATTGTATTTATGTTGCTGTATCCTATGCTTTATTAAATTGTATTTATGTTGTTTTATCCTGTGCTTTATTAAATTGTATTTATGTGGTTTTATCCTATGCTTTATTAAATAGTATTTATGTTGTTTAATCCTATGCTTTATTAAATTGTATTTATGTTGTTTTATCCTATGCTTTATTAAATTGTATTTATGTTGTTTTATCCTATGCTTTATAAATTGTATTTATGTTGTTTTATCCTATGCTTTATTAAATTGTATTTAAGTTGTTTTATCCTATGCTTTATTAAATTGTATTTATGTTGTTTTATCCTATGCTTTATTAAATTGTTTTTATGTTGTTTTAACCTATGCTTTATTAAATTGTATTTATGTTGCTTTAACATATGCTTTATTAAATTGTATTTATGTTGTTATGTCCTATGCTTTATTAAATTGTATTTATGTTGTTTTATCCTATGCTTTATTAAATTGTATTTATGTGGTTTTGTCCTATGCTGTATTAAATTGTATATATGTTGTTTTATCCTATGCTTTTTAAAATTGTATTTATGTTGTTTTAACTTATGCTTTATTAAATTGTATTTATGTTGTTTTATCCTATGCTTTATTAAATTGTATTTATGATGTTTTATCCTATGCTTTATTAAATTGTAATTATGTTGTTTTAACCTATGCTTAATTAAATTGTATTTATGTGGTTTTATCCTATGCTTTATTAAATTGTATTTATGTTGTTTTATCCTATGCTTTATTAAATTGTATTTATGTTGTTTTATCCTATGCTTTATTAAATTGTATTCATGTTGTTTTATCCTATGCTTTATTAAATTGTATTTATGTTGTTTTATCCTATGCTTTATTAAATTGTATTTAATTTGTTTTATCCTATGCTTTATTAAATTATATTTATGTAGTTTTAGCCTATGCTTTATTAAATTGTATTTATGTTGTTTTATCCTATGCTTTATTAAATTGTATTTATGTTGTTTTATCCTATGCTTTATTAAATTGTATTTATGTTGTTTTATCCTATGCTTTATAAATTGTATTTATGTTGTTTTATCCTATGCTTTACAAAATTGTATTTATGTTGTTTTGTCATATGCTTTATTAAATTGTATTTATGTTGTTTTAACCTATGCTTTATTAAATTGTATTTATGTTGTTTTATCCTATGCTTTATTAAAATTTATTTATGTAGTTTTATCCTATGCTTTCTTAAATTGTATTTATGTTGTTTTAACCTATACTTTATTAAATTATATTCATGTTGTTTTATCTTATGCTTTATTAAATTGTATTTATGTTGTTTTAACATATGCTTTATTAAATTGTATTTATGTTGTTTTATCCTATGCTTTATTAAATTGTATTTATGTTGTTTTATCCTATGCTTTATTAAATTTTATTTATGTTGTTTTATCCTATGCTTTATTAAATTGTATTTATGTTGTTTAATCCTATGTTTTATTAAATTGTATTTATGTTGTTTTATCCTATGCTTTATTAAATTGTATTTATGTTGTTTTAACCTATGCTTTATTAAATTGTATTTATGTTGTTTTATCCTATGCTTTATTAAATAGTATTTATGTTGTTTTAACCTATGCTTTATTATATTGTATTCATGTTGTTTTATCTTATGCTTTAATAAATTGTATTTATCTTGTTTTATCCTATGCTTTATTAAATTGTATTTATGTTGTTTTATCCTATGCTTTATTAAATTGAATGTATGTTGTTTTATCCTATGCGTTATTAAATTGTATTTAATTTGTTTTATCCTATGCTTTATTAAATTATATTTATGTAGTTTTAGCCTATGCTTTATTAAATTGTATTTATGTTTTTTTATCCTATGCTTTATTAAATTGTAATTATGTTGTTTTAACCTATGCTTAATTAAATTGTATTTATGTGGTTTTATCCTATGCTTTATTAAATTGTATTTATGTTGTTTTATCCTATGCTTTATTAAATTGTATTCATGTTGTTTTAACCTATGCTTTATTAAATTGTATTTATGTTGTTTTATCCTATGCTTTATTAAATTTTATTTATGTTGTTTTATCCTGTGCTTTTTTAAATTGTATTTATGTTGTTTAATCCTATGCTTTATTAAATTGTATTTATGTTGTTTTATCCTATGCTTTATTAAATTGTATTTATGTTGTTTTATCCTATGCTTTATAAATTGTATTTATGTTGTTTTGTCCTATGCTTTATTAAATTGTATTTATGTTGTTTTATCCTATGCTTTATTAAATTGTATTTATGTGGTTTTTTCCTATGCTATATTAAATTGTATATATGTTGTTTTATCCTATGCTTTTTAAAATTGTATTTATGTTGTTTTAACTTATGCTTTATTAAATTGTATTTATGTTGTTTTATCCTATGCTTTATTAAATTGTATTTATGTTGTTTTATCCTATGCTTTATAAATTGTATTTATGTTGTTTTATCCTATGCTTTACAAAATTGTATTTATGTTGTTTTGTCCTATGCTTTATTAAATTGTATTTATGTTGTTTTAACCTATGCTTTATTAAATTGTATTTATGTTGTTTTATCCTATGCTTTATTAAATTGTATTTATGTTGTTTTAACCTATGCTTTATTAAATTGTATTTATGTTGCTTTAACATATGCTTTATTAAATTGTATTTATGTTGTTTTGTCCTATGCTTTATTAAATTGTATTTATGTTGTTTTATCCTATGCTTTATTAAATTGTATTTATGTGGTTTTGTCCTATGCTGTATTAAATTGTATATATGTTGTTTTATCCTATGCTTTTTAAAATTGTATTTATGTTGTTTTAACTTATGCTTTATTAAATTGTATTTATGTTGTTTTATCCTATGCTTTATTAAATTGTATTTATGTTGTTTTATCCTATGCTTTATTAAATTGTAATTATGTTGTTTTAACCTATGCTTTATTAAATTGTATTTATGTGGTTTTATCCTATGCTTTATTAAATTGTATTTATGTTGTTTTATCCTATGCTTTATTAAATTGTATTTATGTTGTTTTAACCTATGCTTTATTAAATTGTATTTATGTTGTTTTATCCTATGCTTTATTAAAATGTATTTATGTAGTTTTATCCTATGCTTTCTTAAATTGTATTTATGTTGTTTTAACCTATGCTTTATTAAATTATATTCATGTTGTTTTATCTTATGCTTTATTAAATTGTATTTATGTTGTTTTAACATATGCTTTATTAAATTGTATTTATGTTGTTTTATCCTATGCTTTATTAAATTGTATTTATGTTGTTTTATCCTATGCTTTATTAAATTTTATTTATGTTGTTTTATCCTATGCTTTATTAAATTGTATTTATGTTGTTTTATCCTATGCTTTATTAAATTTTATTTATGTTGTTTTATCCTATGCTTTATTAAATTTTATTTATGTTGTTTTATCCTGTGCTTTTTTAAATTGTATTTATGTTGTTTTATCCTATGCTTTATTAAATTGAATTTATGTTGTTTTATCCTATGCTTTATTAAATTGTATTTATGTTGTTTTAACCTATGCTTTATTAAATTGTATTTATTTTGTTTTATCCTATGCTTTATTAAATTGTATTTATGTTGTTTTATCCTATGCTTTATTAAATTGTATTTATGTTGTTTTATCCTATGCTTTATTAAATTGTATTCATGTTGTTTTATCCTATGCTTTATTAAATTGTATTTATGTTGTTTTATCCTATGCTTTATTAAATTGAATTTATGTTGTTTTATCCTATGCTTTATTAAATTTTATTTATGTTGTTTTATCCTATGCTTTATTAAATTGTATTTATGTTGTTTTATCCTATGCTTTATTAAATTGTATTTATGTTATTTTGACCTATGCTTTACTAAATTGTATTTATGTTGCTGTATCCTATGCTTTATTAAATTGTATTTATGTTGTTTTATCCTGTGCTTTATTAAATTTTATTTATGTGGTTTTATCCTATGCTTTATTAAATAGTATTTATGTTGTTTAATCCTATGCTTTATTAAATTGTATTTATGTTGTTTTATCCTTTGCTTTATTAAATTGTATTTATGTTGTTTTATCCTATGCTTTATAAATTGTATTTATGTTGTTTTATCCTATGCTTTATTAAATTGTATTTAAGTTGTTTTATCCTATGCTTTATTAAATTGTATTTATGTTGTTTTATCCTATGCTTTATTAAATTGTTTTTATGTTGTTTTAACCTATGCTTTATTAAATTGTATTTATGTTGCTTTAACATATGCTTTATTAAATTGTATTTATGTTGTTATGTCCTATGCTTTATTAAATTGTATTTATGTTGTTTTATCCTATGCTTTATTAAATTGTATTTATGCGGTTTTGTCCTATGCTGTATTAAATTGTATATATGTTGTTTTATCCTATGCTTTTTAAAATTGTATTTATGTTGTTTTAACTTATGCTTTATTAAATTGTATTTATGTTGTTTTATCCTATGCTTTATTAAATTGTATTTATGTTGTTTTATCCTATGCTTTATTAAATTGTAATTATGTTGTTTTAACCTATGCTTAATTAAATTGTATTTATGTGGTTTTATCCTATGCTTTATTAAATTGTATTTATGTTGTTTTATCCTATGCTTTATTAAATTGTATTTATGTTGTTTTATCCTATGCTTTATTAAATTGTATTCATGTTGTTTTATCCTATGCTTTATTAAATTGTATTTATGTTGTTTTATCCTATGCTTTATTAAATTGAATTTATGTTGTTTTATCCTATGCTTTATTAAATTTTATTTATGTTGTTTTATCCTATGCTTTATTAAATTGTATTTATGTTGTTTTATCCTATGCTTTATTAAATTGTATTTATGTTATTTTGACCTATGCTTTACTAAATTGTATTTATGTTGTTTTATCCTATGCTTTATTAAATTGAATTTATGTTGTTTTATCCTATGCTTTATTAAATTGTATTTCATTTGTTTTATCCTATGCTTTATTAAATTATATTTATGTAGTTTTAGCCTATGCTTTATTAAATTGTATTTATGTTGTTTTATCCTATGCTTTATTAAATTGTATTTATGTTGTTTTATCCTATGCTTTATTAAATTGTATTTATGTTGTTTTATCCTATGCTTTATAAATTGTATTTATGTTGTTTTATCCTATGCTTTACAAAATTGTATTTATGTTGTTTTGTCATATGCTTTATTAAATTGTATTTATGTTGTTTTAACCTATGCTTTATTAAATTGTATTTATGTTGTTTTATCCTATGCTTTATTAAAATGTATTTATGTAGTTTTATCCTATGCTTTCTTAAATTGTATTTATGTTGTTTTAACCTATGCTTTATTAAATTATATTCATGTTGTTTTATCTTATGCTTTATTAAATTGTATTTATGTTGTTTTAACATATGCTTTATTAAATTGTATTTATGTTGTTTTATCCTATGCTTTATTAAATTGTATTTATGTTGTTTTATCCTATGCTTTATTAAATTTTATTTATGTTGTTTTATCCTATGCTTTATTAAATTGTATTTATGTTGTTTTATCCTATGCTTTATTAAATTTTATTTATGTTGTTTTATCCTATGCTTTATTAAATTTTATTTATGTTGTTTTATCCTGTGCTTTTTTAAATTGTATTTATGTTGTTTTATCCTATGCTTTATTAAATTGAATTTATGTTGTTTTATCCTATGCTTTATTAAATTGTATTTATGTTGTTTTAACCTATGCTTTATTAAATTGTATTTATTTTGTTTTATCCTATGCTTTATTAAATTGTATTTATGTTGTTTTATCCAATGCTTTATTAAATTGTATTTATGTTGTTTTATCCTATGCTTTATTAAATTGTATTCATGTTGTTTTATCCTATGCTTTATTAAATTGTATTTATGTTGTTTTATCCTATGCTTTATTAAATTGAATTTATGTTGTTTTATCCTATGCTTTATTAAATTTTATTTATGTTGTTTTATCCTATGCTTTATTAAATTGTATTTATGTTGTTTTATCCTATGCTTTATTAAATTGTATTTATGTTATTTTGACCTATGCTTTACTAAATTGTATTTATGTTGCTGTATCCTATGCTTTATTAAATTGTATTTATGTTGTTTTATCCTGTGCTTTATTAAATTGTATTTATGTGGTTTTATCCTATGCTTTATTAAATAGTATTTATGTTGTTTAATCCTATGCTTTATTAAATTGTATTTATGTTGTTTTATCCTATGCTTTATTAAATTGTATTTATGTTGTTTTATCCTATGCTTTATAAATTGTATTTATGTTGTTTTATCCTATGCTTTATTAAATTGTATTTAAGTTGTTTTATCCTATGCTTTATTAAATTGTATTTATGTTGTTTTATCCTATGCTTTATTAAATTGTTTTTATGTTGTTTTAACCTATGCTTTATTAAATTGTATTTATGTTGCTTTAACATATGCTTTATTAAATTGTATTTATGTTGTTATGTCCTATGCTTTATTAAATTGTATTTATGTTGTTTTATCCTTTGCTTTATTAAATTGTATTTATGTGGTTTTGTCCTATGCTGTATTAAATTGTATATATGTTGTTTTATCCTATGCTTTTTAAAATTGTATTTATGTTGTTTTAACTTATGCTTTATTAAATTGTATTTATGTTGTTTTATCCTATGCTTTATTAAATTGTATTTATGTTGTTTTATCCTATGCTTTATTAAATTGTAATTATGTTGTTTTAACCTATGCTTAATTAAATTGTATTTATGTGGTTTTATCCTATGCTTTATTAAATTGTATTTATGTTGTTTTATCCTATGCTTTATTAAATTGTATTTATGTTGTTTTATCCTATGCTTTATTAAATTGTATTCATGTTGTTTTATCCTATGCTTTATTAAATTGTATTTATGTTGTTTTATCCTATGCTTTATTAAATTGTATTTAATTTGTTTTATCCTATGCTTTATTAAATTATATTTATGTAGTTTTAGCCTATGCTTTATTAAATTGTATTTATGTTGTTTTATCCTATGCTTTATTAAATTGTATTTATGTTGTTTTATCCTATGCTTTATTAAATTGTATTTATGTTGTTTTATCCTATGCTTTATAAATTGTATTTATGTTGTTTTATCCTATGCTTTACAAAATTGTATTTATGTTGTTTTGTCATATGCTTTATTAAATTGTATTTATGTTGTTTTAACCTATGCTTTATTAAATTGTATTTATGTTGTTTTATCCTATGCTTTATTAAAATGTATTTATGTAGTTTTATCCTATGCTTTCTTAAATTGTATTTATGTTGTTTTAACCTATGCTTTATTAAATTGTATTCATGTTGTTTTATCTTATGCTTTACTAAATTATATTCATGTTGTTTTATCTTATGCTTTAATAAATTGTATTTATGTTGTTTAATCCTATGCTTTATTAAATTGTATTTATGTTGTTTTATCCTATGCTTTATTAAATTGAATTTATGTTGTTTTATCCTATGCTTTATTAAATTTTATTTATGTTGTTTTATCCTATGCTTTATTAAATTGTATTTATGTTGTTTTATCCTATGCTTTATTAAATTGTATTTATGTTATTTTGACCTATGCTTTACTAAATTGTATTTATGTTGCTGTATCCTATGCTTTATTAAATTGTATTTATGTTGTTTTATCCTGTGCTTTATTAAATTGTATTTATGTGGTTTTATCCTATGCTTTATTAAATAGTATTTATGTTGTTTAATCCTATGCTTTATTAAATTGTATTTATGTTGTTTTATCCTATGCTTTATTAAATTGTATTTATGTTGTTTTATCCTATGCTTTATAAATTGTATTTATGTTGTTTTATCCTATGCTTTATTAAATTGTATTTAAGTTGTTTTATCCTATGCTTTATTAAATTGTATTTATGTTGTTTTATCCTATGCTTTATTAAATTGTTTTTATGTTGTTTTAACCTATGCTTTATTAAATTGTATTTATGTTGCTTTAACATATGCTTTATTAAATTGTATTTATGTTGTTATGTCCTATGCTTTATTAAATTGTATTTATGTTGTTTTATCCTTTGCTTTATTAAATTGTATTTATGTGGTTTTGTCCTATGCTGTATTAAATTGTATATATGTTGTTTTATCCTATGCTTTTTAAAATTGTATTTATGTTGTTTTAACTTATGCTTTATTAAATTGTATTTATGTTGTTTTATCCTATGCTTTATTAAATTGTATTTATGTTGTTTTATCCTATGCTTTATTAAATTGTAATTATGTTGTTTTAACCTATGCTTAATTAAATTGTATTTATGTGGTTTTATCCTATGCTTTATTAAATTGTATTTATGTTGTTTTATCCTATGCTTTATTAAATTGTATTTATGTTGTTTTATCCTATGCTTTATTAAATTGTATTCATGTTGTTTTATCCTATGCTTTATTAAATTGTATTTATGTTGTTTTATCCTATGCTTTATTAAATTGTATTTAATTTGTTTTATCCTATGCTTTATTAAATTATATTTATGTAGTTTTAGCCTATGCTTTATTAAATTGTATTTATGTTGTTTTATCCTATGCTTTATTAAATTGTATTTATGTTGTTTTATCCTATGCTTTATTAAATTGTATTTATGTTGTTTTATCCTATGCTTTATAAATTGTATTTATGTTGTTTTATCCTATGCTTTACAAAATTGTATTTATGTTGTTTTGTCATATGCTTTATTAAATTGTATTTATGTTGTTTTAACCTATGCTTTATTAAATTGTATTTATGTTGTTTTATCCTATGCTTTATTAAAATGTATTTATGTAGTTTTATCCTATGCTTTCTTAAATTGTATTTATGTTGTTTTAACCTATGCTTTATTAAATTGTATTCATGTTGTTTTATCTTATGCTTTACTAAATTATATTCATGTTGTTTTATCTTATGCTTTAATAAATTGTATTTATGTTGTTTAATCCTATGCTTTATTAAATTGTATTTATGTTGTTTTATCCTATGCTTTATTAAATTGTATTTATGTTGTTTTATCCTATGCTTTATTAAATTGTATTTATGTTGTTTTATCCTATGCTTTATAAATTGTATTTATGTTGTTTTGTCCTATGCTTTATTGAATTGTATTTATGTTGTTTTATCCTATGCTTTATTAAATTGTATTTATGTGGTTTTTTCCTATGCTATATTAAATTGTATATATGTTGTTTTATCCTATGCTTTTTAAAATTGTATTTATGTTGTTTTAACTTATGCTTTATTAAATTGTATTTATGTTGTTTTATCCTATGCTTTATTAAATTGTATTTATGTTGTTTTATCCTATGCTTTATAAATTGTATTTATGTTGTTTTATCCTATGCTTTACAAAATTGTATTTATGTTGTTTTGTCATATGCTTTATTAAATTGTATTTATGTTGTTTTAACCTATGCTTTATTAAATTGTATTTATGTTGTTTTATCCTATGCTTTATTAAAATGTATTTATGTAGTTTTATCCTATGCTTTCTTAAATTGTATTTATGTTGTTTTAACCTATGCTTTATTAAATTATATTCATGTTGTTTTATCTTATGCTTTATTAAATTGTATTTATGTTGTTTTAACATATGCTTTATTAAATTGTATTTATGTTGTTTTATCCTATGCTTTATTAAATTGTATTTATGTTGTTTTATCCTATGCTTTATTAAATTTTATTTATGTTGTTTTATCCTATGCTTTATTAAATTGTATTTATGTTGTTTTATCCTATGCTTTATTAAATTTTATTTATGTTGTTTTATCCTATGCTTTATTAAATTTTATTTATGTTGTTTTATCCTGTGCTTTTTTAAATTGTATTTATGTTGTTTTATCCTATGCTTTATTAAATTGAATTTATGTTGTTTTATCCTATGCTTTATTAAATTGTATTTATGTTGTTTTAACCTATGCTTTATTAAATTGTATTTATTTTGTTTCATCCTATGCTTTATTAAATTGTATTTATGTTGTTTTATCCTATGCTTTATTAAATTGTATTTATGTTGTTTTATCCTATGCTTTATTAAATTGTATTCATGTTGTTTTATCCTATGCTTTATTAAATTGTATTTATGTTGTTTTATCCTATGCTTTATTAAATTGTATTTATGTTGTTTTATCCTATGCTTTATTAAATTGTATTTATGTTGTTTTATCCTATGCTTTATAAATTGTATTTATGTTGTTTTATCCTATGCTTTATTAAATTGTATTTATGTTGCTTTAACATATGCTTTATTAAATTGTATTTATGTTGTTATGTCCTATGCTTTATTAAATTGTATTTATGTTGTTTTATCCTATGCTTTATTAAATTGTATTTATGTGGTTTTGTCCTATGCTGTATTAAATTGTATATATGTTGTTTTATCCTATGCTTTTTAAAATTGTATTTATGTTGTTTTAACTTATGCTTTATTAAATTGTATTTATGTTGTTTTATCCTATGCTTTATTAAATTGTATTTATGTTGTTTTATCCTATGCTTTATTAAATTGTAATTATGTTGTTTTAACCTATGCTTAATTAAATTATATTTATGTAGTTTTAGCCTATGCTTTATTAAATTGTATTTATGTTGTTTTATCCTATGCTTTATTAAATTGTATTTATGTTGTTTTATCCTATGCTTTATTAAATTGTATTTATGTTGTTTTATCCTATGCTTTATAAATTGTATTTATGTTGTTTTATCCTATGCTTTACAAAATTGTATTTATGTTGTTTTGTCATATGCTTTATTAAATTGTATTTATGTTGTTTTAACCTATGCTTTATTAAATTGTATTTATGTTGTTTTATCCTATGCTTTATTAAAATGTATTTATGTAGTTTTATCCTATGCTTTCTTAAATTGTATTTATGTTGTTTTAACCTATGCTTTATTAAATTATATTCATGTTGTTTTATCTTATGCTTTATTAAATTGTATTTATGTTGTTTTAACATATGCTTTATTAAATTGTATTTATGTTGTTTTATCCTATGCTTTATTAAATTGTATTTATGTTGTTTTATCCTATGCTTTATTAAATTTTATTTATGTTGTTTTATCCTATGCTTTATTAAATTGTATTTATGTTGTTTAATCCTATGTTTTATTAAATTGTATTTATGTTGTTTTATCCTATGCTTTATTAACTTGTATTTATGTTGTTTAATCCTATGCTTTATTAAATTGTATTTATGTTGTTTTATCCTATGCTTTATTAAATTGTATTTATGTTGTTTTATCCTATGCTTTATTAAATTGTATTTATGTTGTTTTATCCTATGATTTATAAATTGTATTTATGTTGTTTTATCCTATGCTTTATTAAATTGTATTTAAGTTGTTTTATACTATGCTTTATTAAATTGTATTTATGTTGTTTTATCCTATGCTTTATTAAATTGTATTTATGTTGTTTTAACCTATGCTTTATTAAATTGTATTTATGTTGCTTTAACATATGCTTTATTAAATTGAATTTATGTTGTTTTAACCTATGCTTTATTAAATTGTATTTATGTTGTTTTATCCTATGCTTTATTAAATTGCATTTATGTTGTTTTATCCTATGCTTTATTAAATTGCATTTATGTTGTTTTAACCTATGCTTTATTAAATTGTATTTATGTTGTTTTATCCTATGCTTTATTAAATTGTATTTATGTTGTTTTATCCTATGCTTTATTAAATTGTATTCATGTTGTTTTATCCTATGCTTTATTAAATTGTATTTATGTTGTTTTATCCTATGCTTTATTAAATTGAATTTATGTTGTTTTATCCTATGCTTTATTAAATTTTATTTATGTTGTTTTATCCTATGCTTTATTAAATTGTATTTATGTTGTTTTATCCTATGCTTTATTAAATTGTATTTATGTTATTTTGACCTATGCTTTACTAAATTGTATTTATGTTGTTTTATCCTATGCTTTATTAAATTGAATTTATGTTGTTTTATCCTATGCTTTATTAAATTGTATTTAATTTGTTTTATCCTATGCTTTATTAAATTATATTTATGTAGTTTTAGCCTATGCTTTATTAAATTGTATTTATGTTGTTTTATCCTATGCTTTATTAAATTGTATTTATGTTGTTTTATCCTATGCTTTATTAAATTGTATTTATGTTGTTTTATCCTATGCTTTATAAATTGTATTTATGTTGTTTTATCCTATGCTTTACAAAATTGTATTTATGTTGTTTTGTCATATGCTTTATTAAATTGTATTTATGTTGTTTTAACCTATGCTTTATTAAATTGTATTTATGTTGTTTTATCCTATGCTTTATTAAAATGTATTTATGTAGTTTTATCCTATGCTTTCTTAAATTGTATTTATGTTGTTTTAACCTATGCTTTATTAAATTATATTCATGTTGTTTTATCTTATGCTTTATTAAATTGTATTTATGTTGTTTTAACATATGCTTTATTAAATTGTATTTATGTTGTTTTATCCTATGCTTTATTAAATTGTATTTATGTTGTTTTATCCTATGCTTTATTAAATTTTATTTATGTTGTTTTATCCTATGCTTTATTAAATTGTATTTATGTTGTTTTATCCTATGCTTTATTAAATTTTATTTATGTTGTTTTATCCTATGCTTTATTAAATTTTATTTATGTTGTTTTATCCTGTGCTTTTTTAAATTGTATTTATGTTGTTTTATCCTATGCTTTATTAAATTGAATTTATGTTGTTTTATCCTATGCTTTATTAAATTGTATTTATGTTGTTTTAACCTATGCTTTATTAAATTGTATTTATTTTGTTTTATCCTATGCTTTATTAAATTGTATTTATGTTGTTTTATCCTATGCTTTATTAAATTGTATTTATGTTGTTTTATCCTATGCTTTATTAAATTGTATTTATGTTGCTTTAACATATGCTTTATTAAATTGTATTTATGTTGTTATGTCCTATGCTTTATTAAATTGTATTTATGTTGTTTTATCCTATGCTTTATTAAATTGTATTTATGTGGTTTTGTCCTATGCTGTATTAAATTGTATATATGTTGTTTTATCCTATGCTTTTTAAAATTGTATTTATGTTGTTTTAACTTATGCTTTATTAAATTGTATTTATGTTGTTTTATCCTATGCTTTATTAAATTGTATTTATGTTGTTTTATCCTATGCTTTATTAAATTGTAATTATGTTGTTTTAACCTATGCTTAATTAAATTATATTTATGTAGTTTTAGCCTATGCTTTATTAAATTGTATTTATGTTGTTTTATCCTATGCTTTATTAAATTGTATTTATGTTGTTTTATCCTATGCTTTATTAAATTGTATTTATGTTGTTTTATCCTATGCTTTATAAATTGTATTTATGTTGTTTTATCCTATGCTTTACAAAATTGTATTTATGTTGTTTTGTCATATGCTTTATTAAATTGTATTTATGTTGTTTTAACCTATGCTTTATTAAATTGTATTTATGTTGTTTTATCCTATGCTTTATTAAAATGTATTTATGTAGTTTTATCCTATGCTTTCTTAAATTGTATTTATGTTGTTTTAACCTATGCTTTATTAAATTATATTCATGTTGTTTTATCTTATGCTTTATTAAATTGTATTTATGTTGTTTTAACATATGCTTTATTAAATTGTATTTATGTTGTTTTATCCTATGCTTTATTAAATTGTATTTATGTTGTTTTATCCTATGCTTTATTAAATTTTATTTATGTTGTTTTATCCTATGCTTTATTAAATTGTATTTATGTTGTTTAATCCTATGTTTTATTAAATTGTATTTATGTTGTTTTATCCTATGCTTTATTAACTTGTATTTATGTTGTTTAATCCTATGCTTTATTAAATTGTATTTATGTTGTTTTATCCTATGCTTTATTAAATTGTATTTATGTTGTTTTATCCTATGCTTTATTAAATTGTATTTATGTTGTTTTATCCTATGATTTATAAATTGTATTTATGTTGTTTTATCCTATGCTTTATTAAATTGTATTTAAGTTGTTTTATACTATGCTTTATTAAATTGTATTTATGTTGTTTTATCCTATGCTTTATTAAATTGTATTTATGTTGTTTTAACCTATGCTTTATTAAATTGTATTTATGTTGCTTTAACATATGCTTTATTAAATTGAATTTATGTTGTTTTGTCCTATGCTTTATTAAATTGTATTTATGTTGTTTTAACCTATGCTTTATTAAATTGTATTTATGTTGTTTTATCCTATGCTTTATTAAATTGTATTTATGTTGTTTTAACCTATGCTTTATTAAATTGTATTTATGTTGTTTTATCCTATGCTTTATTAAATTGCATTTATGTTGTTTTAACCTATGCTTTATTAAATTGTATTTATGTTGTTTTATCCTATGCTTTATTAAATTGTATTTATGTTGTTTTATCCTATGCTTTATTAAATTGTATTTATGTTGTTTTATCCTATGCTTTATTAAATTGTATTTACGTTGTTTTATCCTATGCTTTATTAAATTGTATTTAAGTTGTTTTATCCTATGCTTTATTAAATTGTATTTATGTTGTTTTATCCTATGCTTTATTAAATTGTTTTTATGTTGTTTTAACCTATGCTTTATTAAATTGTATTTATGTTGCTTTAACATATGCTTTATTAAATTGTATTTATGTTGTTATGTCCTATGCTTTATTAAATTGTATTTATGTTGTTTTATCCTATGCTTTATTAAATTGTATTTATGTGGTTTTGTCCTATGCTGTATTAAATTGTATATATGTTGTTTTATCCTATGCTTTTTAAAATTGTATTTATGTTGTTTTAACTTATGCTTTATTAAATTGTATTTATGTTGTTTTATCCTATGCTTTATTAAATTGTATTTATGTTGTTTTATCCTATGCTTTATTAAATTGTAATTATGTTGTTTTAACCTATGCTTAATTAAATTGTATTTATGTGGTTTTATCCTATGCTTTATTAAATTGTATTTATGTTGTTTTATCCTATGCTTTATTAAATTGTATTTATGTTGTTTTATCCTATGCTTTATTAAATTGTATTCATGTTGTTTTATCCTATGCTTTATTAAATTGTATTTATGTTGTTTTATCCTATGCTTTATTAAATTGAATTTATGTTGTTTTATCCTATGCTTTATTAAATTTTATTTATGTTGTTTTATCCTATGCTTTATTAAATTGTATTTATGTTGTTTTATCCTATGCTTTATTAAATTGTATTTATGTTATTTTGACCTATGCTTTACTAAATTGTATTTATGTTGTTTTATCCTATGCTTTATTAAATTGAATTTATGTTGTTTTATCCTATGCTTTATTAAATTGTATTTAATTTGTTTTATCCTATGCTTTATTAAATTATATTTATGTAGTTTTAGCCTATGCTTTATTAAATTGTATTTATGTTGTTTTATCCTATGCTTTATTAAATTGTATTTATGATGTTTTATCCTATGCTTTATTAAATTGTATTTATGTTGTTTTATCCTATGCTTTATAAATTGTATTTATGTTGTTTTATCCTATGCTTTACAAAATTGTATTTATGTTGTTTTGTCATATGCTTTATTAAATTGTATTTATGTTGTTTTAACCTATGCTTTATTAAATTGTATTTATGTTGTTTTATCCTATGCTTTATTAAAATGTATTTATGTAGTTTTATCCTATGCTTTCTTAAATTGTATTTATGTTGTTTTAACCTATGCTTTATTAAATTATATTCATGTTGTTTTATCTTATGCTTTATTAAATTGTATTTATGTTGTTTTAACATATGCTTTATTAAATTGTATTTATGTTGTTTTATCCTATGCTTTATTAAATTGTATTTATGTTGTTTTATCCTATGCTTTATTAAATTTTATTTATGTTGTTTTATCCTATGCTTTATTAAATTGTATTTATGTTGTTTTATCCTATGCTTTATTAAATTTTATTTATGTTGTTTTATCCTATGCTTTATTAAATTTTATTTATGTTGTTTTATCCTGTGCTTTTTTAAATTGTATTTATGTTGTTTTATCCTATGCTTTATTAAATTGAATTTATGTTGTTTTATCCTATGCTTTATTAAATTGTATTTATGTTGTTTTAACCTATGCTTTATTAAATTGTATTTATTTTGTTTCATCCTATGCTTTATTAAATTGTATTTATGTTGTTTTATCCTATGCTTTATTAAATTGTATTTATGTTGTTTTATCCTATGCTTTATTAAATTGTATTCATGTTGTTTTATCCTATGCTTTATTAAATTGTATTTATGTTGTTTTATCCTATGCTTTATTAAATTGTATTTATGTTGTTTTATCCTATGCTTTATTAAATTGTATTTATGTTGTTTTATCCTATGCTTTATAAATTGTATTTATGTTGTTTTATCCTATGCTTTATTAAATTGTATTTATGTTGCTTTAACATATGCTTTATTAAATTGTATTTATGTTGTTATGTCCTATGCTTTATTAAATTGTATTTATGTTGTTTTATCCTATGCTTTATTAAATTGTATTTATGTGGTTTTGTCCTATGCTGTATTAAATTGTATATATGTTGTTTTATCCTATGCTTTTTAAAATTGTATTTATGTTGTTTTAACTTATGCTTTATTAAATTGTATTTATGTTGTTTTATCCTATGCTTTATTAAATTGTATTTATGTTGTTTTATCCTATGCTTTATTAAATTGTAATTATGTTGTTTTAACCTATGCTTAATTAAATTATATTTATGTAGTTTTAGCCTATGCTTTATTAAATTGTATTTATGTTGTTTTATCCTATGCTTTATTAAATTGTATTTATGTTGTTTTATCCTATGCTTTATTAAATTGTATTTATGTTGTTTTATCCTATGCTTTATAAATTGTATTTATGTTGTTTTATCCTATGCTTTACAAAATTGTATTTATGTTGTTTTGTCATATGCTTTATTAAATTGTATTTATGTTGTTTTAACCTATGCTTTATTAAATTGTATTTATGTTGTTTTATCCTATGCTTTATTAAAATGTATTTATGTAGTTTTATCCTATGCTTTCTTAAATTGTATTTATGTTGTTTTAACCTATGCTTTATTAAATTATATTCATGTTGTTTTATCTTATGCTTTATTAAATTGTATTTATGTTGTTTTAACATATGCTTTATTAAATTGTATTTATGTTGTTTTATCCTATGCTTTATTAAATTGTATTTATGTTGTTTTATCCTATGCTTTATTAAATTTTATTTATGTTGTTTTATCCTATGCTTTATTAAATTGTATTTATGTTGTTTAATCCTATGTTTTATTAAATTGTATTTATGTTGTTTTATCCTATGCTTTATTAACTTGTATTTATGTTGTTTAATCCTATGCTTTATTAAATTGTATTTATGTTGTTTTATCCTATGCTTTATTAAATTGTATTTATGTTGTTTTATCCTATGCTTTATTAAATTGTATTTATGTTGTTTTATCCTATGATTTATAAATTGTATTTATGTTGTTTTATCCTATGCTTTATTAAATTGTATTTAAGTTGTTTTATACTATGCTTTATTAAATTGTATTTATGTTGTTTTATCCTATGCTTTATTAAATTGTATTTATGTTGTTTTAACCTATGCTTTATTAAATTGTATTTATGTTGCTTTAACATATGCTTTATTAAATTGAATTTATGTTGTTTTAACCTATGCTTTATTAAATTGTATTTATGTTGTTTTATCCTATGCTTTATTAAATTGCATTTATGTTGTTTTATCCTATGCTTTATTAAATTGCATTTATGTTGTTTTAACCTATGCTTTATTAAATTGTATTTATGTTGTTTTATCCTATGCTTTATTAAATTGTATTTATGTTGTTTTATCCTATGCTTTATTAAATTGTATTCATGTTGTTTTATCCTATGCTTTATTAAATTGTATTTATGTTGTTTTATCCTATGCTTTATTAAATTGAATTTATGTTGTTTTATCCTATGCTTTATTAAATTTTATTTATGTTGTTTTATCCTATGCTTTATTAAATTGTATTTATGTTGTTTTATCCTATGCTTTATTAAATTGTATTTATGTTATTTTGACCTATGCTTTACTAAATTGTATTTATGTTGTTTTATCCTATGCTTTATTAAATTGAATTTATGTTGTTTTATCCTATGCTTTATTAAATTGTATTTAATTTGTTTTATCCTATGCTTTATTAAATTATATTTATGTAGTTTTAGCCTATGCTTTATTAAATTGTATTTATGTTGTTTTATCCTATGCTTTATTAAATTGTATTTATGTTGTTTTATCCTATGCTTTATTAAATTGTATTTATGTTGTTTTATCCTATGCTTTATAAATTGTATTTATGTTGTTTTATCCTATGCTTTACAAAATTGTATTTATGTTGTTTTGTCATATGCTTTATTAAATTGTATTTATGTTGTTTTAACCTATGCTTTATTAAATTGTATTTATGTTGTTTTATCCTATGCTTTATTAAATTGTATTTATGTTGTTTTATCCTATGCTTTATTAAATTTTATTTATGTTGTTTTATCCTATGCTTTATTAAATTGTATTTATGTTGTTTTATCCTATGCTTTATTAAATTTTATTTATGTTGTTTTATCCTATGCTTTATTAAATTTTATTTATGTTGTTTTATCCTGTGCTTTTTTAAATTGTATTTATGTTGTTTTATCCTATGCTTTATTAAATTGAATTTATGTTGTTTTATCCTATGCTTTATTAAATTGTATTTATGTTGTTTTAACCTATGCTTTATTAAATTTTATTTATGTTGTTTTATCCTATGCTTTATTAAATTGTATTTATGTTGTTTTATCCTATGCTTTATTAAATTTTATTTATGTTGTTTTATCCTATGCTTTATTAAATTTTATTTATGTAGTTTTAGCCTATGCTTTATTAAATTGTATTTATGTTGTTTTATCCTATGCTTTATTAAATTGTATTTATGTTGTTTTATCCTATGCTTTATTAAATTGTATTTATGTTGTTTTATCCTATGCTTTATAAATTGTATTTATGTTGTTTTATCCTATGCTTTACAAAATTGTATTTATGTTGTTTTGTCATATGCTTTATTAAATTGTATTTATGTTGTTTTAACCTATGCTTTATTAAATTGTATTTATGTTGTTTTATCCTATGCTTTATTAAAATGTATTTATGTAGTTTTATCCTATGCTTTCTTAAATTGTATTTATGTTGTTTTAACCTATGCTTTATTAAATTATATTCATGTTGTTTTATCTTATGCTTTATTAAATTGTATTTATGTTGTTTTAACATATGCTTTATTAAATTGTATTTATGTTGTTTTATCCTATGCTTTATTAAATTGTATTTATGTTGTTTTATCCTATGCTTTATTAAATTTTATTTATGTTGTTTTATCCTATGCTTTATTAAATTGTATTTATGTTGTTTTATCCTATGCTTTATTAAATTTTATTTATGTTGTTTTATCCTATGCTTTATTAAATTTTATTTATGTTGTTTTATCCTGTGCTTTTTTAAATTGTATTTATGTTGTTTTATCCTATGCTTTATTAAATTGAATTTATGTTGTTTTATCCTATGCTTTATTAAATTGTATTTATGTTGTTTTAACCTATGCTTTATTAAATTGTATTTATTTTGTTTTATCCTATGCTTTATTAAATTGTATTTATGTTGTTTTATCCTATGCTTTATTAAATTGTATTTATGTTGTTTTATCCTATGCTTTATTAAATTGTATTCATGTTGTTTTATCCTATGCTTTATTAAATTGTATTTATGTTGTTTTATCCTATGCTTTATTAAATTGTATTTATGTTGTTTTATCCTATGCTTTATTAAATTGTATTTATGTTGTTTTATCCTATGCTTTATAAATTGTATTTATGTTGTTTTATCCTATGCTTTATTAAATTGTATTTATGTTGCTTTAACATATGCTTTATTAAATTGTATTTATGTTGTTATGTCCTATGCTTTATTAAATTGTATTTATGTTGTTTTATCCTATGCTTTATTAAATTGTATTTATGTGGTTTTGTCCTATGCTGTATTAAATTGTATATATGTTGTTTTATCCTATGCTTTTTAAAATTGTATTTATGTTGTTTTAACTTATGCTTTATTAAATTGTATTTATGTTGTTTTATCCTATGCTTTATTAAATTGTATTTATGTTGTTTTATCCTATGCTTTATTAAATTGTAATTATGTTGTTTTAACCTATGCTTAATTAAATTATATTTATGTAGTTTTAGCCTATGCTTTATTAAATTGTATTTATGTTGTTTTATCCTATGCTTTATTAAATTGTATTTATGTTGTTTTATCCTATGCTTTATTAAATTGTATTTATGTTGTTTTATCCTATGCTTTATAAATTGTATTTATGTTGTTTTATCCTATGCTTTACAAAATTGTATTTATGTTGTTTTGTCATATGCTTTATTAAATTGTATTTATGTTGTTTTAACCTATGCTTTATTAAATTGTATTTATGTTGTTTTATCCTATGCTTTATTAAAATGTATTTATGTAGTTTTATCCTATGCTTTCTTAAATTGTATTTATGTTGTTTTAACCTATGCTTTATTAAATTATATTCATGTTGTTTTATCTTATGCTTTATTAAATTGTATTTATGTTGTTTTAACATATGCTTTATTAAATTGTATTTATGTTGTTTTATCCTATGCTTTATTAAATTGTATTTATGTTGTTTTATCCTATGCTTTATTAAATTTTATTTATGTTGTTTTATCCTATGCTTTATTAAATTGTATTTATGTTGTTTAATCCTATGTTTTATTAAATTGTATTTATGTTGTTTTATCCTATGCTTTATTAACTTGTATTTATGTTGTTTAATCCTATGCTTTATTAAATTGTATTTATGTTGTTTTATCCTATGCTTTATTAAATTGTATTTATGTTGTTTTATCCTATGCTTTATTAAATTGTATTTATGTTGTTTTATCCTATGATTTATAAATTGTATTTATGTTGTTTTATCCTATGCTTTATTAAATTGTATTTAAGTTGTTTTATACTATGCTTTATTAAATTGTATTTATGTTGTTTTATCCTATGCTTTATTAAATTGTATTTATGTTGTTTTAACCTATGCTTTATTAAATTGTATTTATGTTGCTTTAACATATGCTTTATTAAATTGAATTTATGTTGTTTTGTCCTATGCTTTATTAAATTGTATTTATGTTGTTTTAACCTATGCTTTATTAAATTGTATTTATGTTGTTTTATCCTATGCTTTATTAAATTGTATTTATGTTGTTTTAACCTATGCTTTATTAAATTGTATTTATGTTGTTTTATCCTATGCTTTATTAAATTGCATTTATGTTGTTTTAACCTATGCTTTATTAAATTGTATTTATGTTGTTTTATCCTATGCTTTATTAAATTGTATTTATGTTGTTTTATCCTATGCTTTATTAAATTGTATTTATGTTGTTTTATCCTATGCTTTATTAAATTGTATTTACGTTGTTTTATCCTATGCTTTATTAAATTGTATTTAAGTTGTTTTATCCTATGCTTTATTAAATTGTATTTATGTTGTTTTATCCTATGCTTTATTAAATTGTTTTTATGTTGTTTTAACCTATGCTTTATTAAATTGTATTTATGTTGCTTTAACATATGCTTTATTAAATTGTATTTATGTTGTTATGTCCTATGCTTTATTAAATTGTATTTATGTTGTTTTATCCTATGCTTTATTAAATTGTATTTATGTGGTTTTGTCCTATGCTGTATTAAATTGTATATATGTTGTTTTATCCTATGCTTTTTAAAATTGTATTTATGTTGTTTTAACTTATGCTTTATTAAATTGTATTTATGTTGTTTTATCCTATGCTTTATTAAATTGTATTTATGTTGTTTTATCCTATGCTTTATTAAATTGTAATTATGTTGTTTTAACCTATGCTTAATTAAATTGTATTTATGTGGTTTTATCCTATGCTTTATTAAATTGTATTTATGTTGTTTTATCCTATGCTTTATTAAATTGTATTTATGTTGTTTTATCCTATGCTTTATTAAATTGTATTCATGTTGTTTTATCCTATGCTTTATTAAATTGTATTTATGTTGTTTTATCCTATGCTTTATTAAATTGAATTTATGTTGTTTTATCCTATGCTTTATTAAATTTTATTTATGTTGTTTTATCCTATGCTTTATTAAATTGTATTTATGTTGTTTTATCCTATGCTTTATTAAATTGTATTTATGTTATTTTGACCTATGCTTTACTAAATTGTATTTATGTTGTTTTATCCTATGCTTTATTAAATTGAATTTATGTTGTTTTATCCTATGCTTTATTAAATTGTATTTAATTTGTTTTATCCTATGCTTTATTAAATTATATTTATGTAGTTTTAGCCTATGCTTTATTAAATTGTATTTATGTTGTTTTATCCTATGCTTTATTAAATTGTATTTATGTTGTTTTATCCTATGCTTTATTAAATTGTATTTATGTTGTTTTATCCTATGCTTTATAAATTGTATTTATGTTGTTTTATCCTATGCTTTACAAAATTGTATTTATGTTGTTTTGTCATATGCTTTATTAAATTGTATTTATGTTGTTTTAACCTATGCTTTATTAAATTGTATTTATGTTGTTTTATCCTATGCTTTATTAAAATGTATTTATGTAGTTTTATCCTATGCTTTCTTAAATTGTATTTATGTTGTTTTAACCTATGCTTTATTAAATTATATTCATGTTGTTTTATCTTATGCTTTATTAAATTGTATTTATGTTGTTTTAACATATGCTTTATTAAATTGTATTTATGTTGTTTTATCCTATGCTTTATTAAATTGTATTTATGTTGTTTTATCCTATGCTTTATTAAATTTTATTTATGTTGTTTTATCCTATGCTTTATTAAATTGTATTTATGTTGTTTTATCCTATGCTTTATTAAATTTTATTTATGTTGTTTTATCCTATGCTTTATTAAATTTTATTTATGTTGTTTTATCCTGTGCTTTTTTAAATTGTATTTATGTTGTTTTATCCTATGCTTTATTAAATTGAATTTATGTTGTTTTATCCTATGCTTTATTAAATTGTATTTATGTTGTTTTAACCTATGCTTTATTAAATTGTATTTATTTTGTTTCATCCTATGCTTTATTAAATTGTATTTATGTTGTTTTATCCTATGCTTTATTAAATTGTATTTATGTTGTTTTATCCTATGCTTTATTAAATTGTATTCATGTTGTTTTATCCTATGCTTTATTAAATTGTATTTATGTTGTTTTATCCTATGCTTTATTAAATTGTATTTATGTTGTTTTATCCTATGCTTTATTAAATTGTATTTATGTTGTTTTATCCTATGCTTTATAAATTGTATTTATGTTGTTTTATCCTATGCTTTATTAAATTGTATTTATGTTGCTTTAACATATGCTTTATTAAATTGTATTTATGTTGTTATGTCCTATGCTTTATTAAATTGTATTTATGTTGTTTTATCCTATGCTTTATTAAATTGTATTTATGTGGTTTTGTCCTATGCTGTATTAAATTGTATATATGTTGTTTTATCCTATGCTTTTTAAAATTGTATTTATGTTGTTTTAACTTATGCTTTATTAAATTGTATTTATGTTGTTTTATCCTATGCTTTATTAAATTGTATTTATGTTGTTTTATCCTATGCTTTATTAAATTGTAATTATGTTGTTTTAACCTATGCTTAATTAAATTATATTTATGTAGTTTTAGCCTATGCTTTATTAAATTGTATTTATGTTGTTTTATCCTATGCTTTATTAAATTGTATTTATGTTGTTTTATCCTATGCTTTATTAAATTGTATTTATGTTGTTTTATCCTATGCTTTATAAATTGTATTTATGTTGTTTTATCCTATGCTTTACAAAATTGTATTTATGTTGTTTTGTCATATGCTTTATTAAATTGTATTTATGTTGTTTTAACCTATGCTTTATTAAATTGTATTTATGTTGTTTTATCCTATGCTTTATTAAAATGTATTTATGTAGTTTTATCCTATGCTTTCTTAAATTGTATTTATGTTGTTTTAACCTATGCTTTATTAAATTATATTCATGTTGTTTTATCTTATGCTTTATTAAATTGTATTTATGTTGTTTTAACATATGCTTTATTAAATTGTATTTATGTTGTTTTATCCTATGCTTTATTAAATTGTATTTATGTTGTTTTATCCTATGCTTTATTAAATTTTATTTATGTTGTTTTATCCTATGCTTTATTAAATTGTATTTATGTTGTTTAATCCTATGTTTTATTAAATTGTATTTATGTTGTTTTATCCTATGCTTTATTAACTTGTATTTATGTTGTTTAATCCTATGCTTTATTAAATTGTATTTATGTTGTTTTATCCTATGCTTTATTAAATTGTATTTATGTTGTTTTATCCTATGCTTTATTAAATTGTATTTATGTTGTTTTATCCTATGATTTATAAATTGTATTTATGTTGTTTTATCCTATGCTTTATTAAATTGTATTTAAGTTGTTTTATACTATGCTTTATTAAATTGTATTTATGTTGTTTTATCCTATGCTTTATTAAATTGTATTTATGTTGTTTTAACCTATGCTTTATTAAATTGTATTTATGTTGCTTTAACATATGCTTTATTAAATTGAATTTATGTTGTTTTAACCTATGCTTTATTAAATTGTATTTATGTTGTTTTATCCTATGCTTTATTAAATTGCATTTATGTTGTTTTATCCTATGCTTTATTAAATTGCATTTATGTTGTTTTAACCTATGCTTTATTAAATTGTATTTATGTTGTTTTATCCTATGCTTTATTAAATTGTATTTATGTTGTTTTATCCTATGCTTTATTAAATTGTATTCATGTTGTTTTATCCTATGCTTTATTAAATTGTATTTATGTTGTTTTATCCTATGCTTTATTAAATTGAATTTATGTTGTTTTATCCTATGCTTTATTAAATTTTATTTATGTTGTTTTATCCTATGCTTTATTAAATTGTATTTATGTTGTTTTATCCTATGCTTTATTAAATTGTATTTATGTTATTTTGACCTATGCTTTACTAAATTGTATTTATGTTGTTTTATCCTATGCTTTATTAAATTGAATTTATGTTGTTTTATCCTATGCTTTATTAAATTGTATTTAATTTGTTTTATCCTATGCTTTATTAAATTATATTTATGTAGTTTTAGCCTATGCTTTATTAAATTGTATTTATGTTGTTTTATCCTATGCTTTATTAAATTGTATTTATGTTGTTTTATCCTATGCTTTATTAAATTGTATTTATGTTGTTTTATCCTATGCTTTATAAATTGTATTTATGTTGTTTTATCCTATGCTTTACAAAATTGTATTTATGTTGTTTTGTCATATGCTTTATTAAATTGTATTTATGTTGTTTTAACCTATGCTTTATTAAATTGTATTTATGTTGTTTTATCCTATGCTTTATTAAATTGTATTTATGTTGTTTTATCCTATGCTTTATTAAATTTTATTTATGTTGTTTTATCCTATGCTTTATTAAATTGTATTTATGTTGTTTTATCCTATGCTTTATTAAATTTTATTTATGTTGTTTTATCCTATGCTTTATTAAATTTTATTTATGTTGTTTTATCCTGTGCTTTTTTAAATTGTATTTATGTTGTTTTATCCTATGCTTTATTAAATTGAATTTATGTTGTTTTATCCTATGCTTTATTAAATTGTATTTATGTTGTTTTAACCTATGCTTTATTAAATTTTATTTATGTTGTTTTATCCTATGCTTTATTAAATTGTATTTATGTTGTTTTATCCTATGCTTTATTAAATTTTATTTATGTTGTTTTATCCTATGCTTTATTAAATTTTATTTATGTTGTTTTATCCTATGCTTTATTAAATTGTATTTATGTTGTTTTATCCTATGCTTTATTAAATTGTATTTATGTTGTTTTATCCTATGCTTTATTAAATTGTATTTATGTTGTTTTATCCTATGCTTTATAAATTGTATTTATGTTGTTTTATCCTATGCTTTATTAAATTGTATTTATGTTGCTTTAACATATGCTTTATTAAATTGTATTTATGTTGTTTTATCCTATGCTTTATTAAATTGTATTCATGTTGTTTTATCCTATGCTTTATTAAATTGTATTTATGTTGTTTTATCCTATGCTTTATTAAATTGTATTTATGTTGTTTTATCCTATGCTTTATTAAATTGTATTTATGTTGTTTTATCCTATGCTTTATAAATTGTATTTATGTTGTTTTATCCTATGCTTTATTAAATTGTATTTATGTTGCTTTAACATATGCTTTATTAAATTGTATTTATGTTGTTATGTCCTATGCTTTATTAAATTGTATTTATGTTGTTTTATCCTATGCTTTATTAAATTGTATTTATGTGGTTTTGTCCTATGCTGTATTAAATTGTATATATGTTGTTTTATCCTATGCTTTTTAAAATTGTATTTATGTTGTTTTAACTTATGCTTTATTAAATTGTATTTATGTTGTTTTATCCTATGCTTTATTAAATTGTATTTATGTTGTTTTATCCTATGCTTTATTAAATTGTAATTATGTTGTTTTAACCTATGCTTAATTAAATTATATTTATGTAGTTTTAGCCTATGCTTTATTAAATTGTATTTATGTTGTTTTATCCTATGCTTTATTAAATTGTATTTATGTTGTTTTATCCTATGCTTTATTAAATTGTATTTATGTTGTTTTATCCTATGCTTTATAAATTGTATTTATGTTGTTTTATCCTATGCTTTACAAAATTGTATTTATGTTGTTTTGTCATATGCTTTATTAAATTGTATTTATGTTGTTTTAACCTATGCTTTATTAAATTGTATTTATGTTGTTTTATCCTATGCTTTATTAAAATGTATTTATGTAGTTTTATCCTATGCTTTCTTAAATTGTATTTATGTTGTTTTAACCTATGCTTTATTAAATTATATTCATGTTGTTTTATCTTATGCTTTATTAAATTGTATTTATGTTGTTTTAACATATGCTTTATTAAATTGTATTTATGTTGTTTTATCCTATGCTTTATTAAATTGTATTTATGTTGTTTTATCCTATGCTTTATTAAATTTTATTTATGTTGTTTTATCCTATGCTTTATTAAATTGTATTTATGTTGTTTAATCCTATGTTTTATTAAATTGTATTTATGTTGTTTTATCCTATGCTTTATTAACTTGTATTTATGTTGTTTAATCCTATGCTTTATTAAATTGTATTTATGTTGTTTTATCCTATGCTTTATTAAATTGTATTTATGTTGTTTTATCCTATGCTTTATTAAATTGTATTTATGTTGTTTTATCCTATGATTTATAAATTGTATTTATGTTGTTTTATCCTATGCTTTATTAAATTGTATTTAAGTTGTTTTATACTATGCTTTATTAAATTGTATTTATGTTGTTTTATCCTATGCTTTATTAAATTGTATTTATGTTGTTTTAACCTATGCTTTATTAAATTGTATTTATGTTGCTTTAACATATGCTTTATTAAATTGAATTTATGTTGTTTTGTCCTATGCTTTATTAAATTGTATTTATGTTGTTTTAACCTATGCTTTATTAAATTGTATTTATGTTGTTTTATCCTATGCTTTATTAAATTGTATTTATGTTGTTTTAACCTATGCTTTATTAAATTGTATTTATGTTGTTTTATCCTATGCTTTATTAAATTGCATTTATGTTGTTTTAACCTATGCTTTATTAAATTGTATTTATGTTGTTTTATCCTATGCTTTATTAAATTGTATTTATGTTGTTTTATCCTATGCTTTATTAAATTGTATTTATGTTGTTTTATCCTATGCTTTATTAAATTGTATTTACGTTGTTTTATCCTATGCTTTATTAAATTGTATTTATGTTGTTTTATCCTATGCTTTATTAAATTGTATTTATGTTGTTTTAACCTATGCTTTATTAAATTGTATTTATGTTGTTTTATCCTATGCTTTATAAAATTGTATTTATGTTGTTTTAACCTATGCTTTATTAAATTGTATTTATGTTGTTTACCATATGCTTTATTAAATTGTATTTATGTTGTTATGTCCTATGCTTTATTAAATTGTATTTATGTTGTTTTATCCTATGCTTTATTAAATTGTATTTATGTGGTTTTGTCCTATGCTGTATTAAATTGTATATATGTTGTTTTATCCTATGCTTTTTAAAATTGTATTTATGTTGTTTTAACTTATGCTTTATTAAATTGTATTTATGTTGTTTTATCCTATGCTTTATTAAATTGTATTTATGTTGTTTTATCCTATGCTTTATTAAATTGTAATTATGTTGTTTTAACCTATGCTTAATTAAATTATATTTATGTAGTTTTAGCCTATGCTTTATTAAATTGTATTTATGTAGTTTTAGCCTATGCTTTATTAAATTGTATTTATGTGGTTTTTTCCTATGCTATATTAAATTGTATATATGTTGTTTTATCCTATGCTTTTTAAAATTGTATTTATGTTGTTTTAACTTATGCTTTATTAAATTGTATTTATGTTGTTTTATCCTATGCTTTATTAAATTGTATTTATGTTGTTTTATCCTATGCTTTATTAAATTGTAATTATGTTGTTTTAACCTATGCTTTATTAAATTGTATTTATGTGGTTTTATCCTATGCTTTATTAAATTGTATTTATGTTGTTTTATCCTATGCTTTATTAAATTGTATTTATGTTGTTTTATCCTATGCTTTATTAAATTGTATTTATGTGGTTTTTTCCTATGCTATATTAAATTGTATATATGTTGTTTTATCCTATGCTTTTTAAAATTGTATTTATGTTGTTTTAACTTATGCTTTATTAAATTGTATTTATGTTGTTTTATCCTATGCTTTATTAAATTGTATTTATGTTGTTTTATCCTATGCTTTATTAAATTGTAATTATGTTGTTTTAACCTATGCTTTATTAAATTGTATTTATGTGGTTTTATCCTATGCTTTATTAAATTGTATTTATGTTGTTTTATCCTATGCTTTATTAAATTGTATTTATGTTGTTTTAACCTATGCTTTATTAAATTGTATTTATGTTGTTTTATCCTATGCTTTATTAAATAGTATTTATGTTGTTTTAACCTATGCTTTATTAAATTGTATTTATGTTGTTTTATCCTATGCTTTATTAAATTGTATTTATGTTGTTTTAACCTATGCTTTATTAAATTGTATTTATGTTGCTTTAACATATGCTTTATTAAATTGTATTTATGTTGTTTTGTCCTATGCTTTATTAAATTGTATTTATGTTGTTTTATCCTATGCTTTATTAAATTGTATTTATGTGGTTTTGTCCTATGCTGTATTAAATTGTATATATGTTGTTTTATCCTATGCTTTTTAAAATTGTATTTATGTTGTTTTAACATATGCTTTATTAATTTGTATTTATGTTGTTTTATCCTATGCTTTATTAAATTGTATTTATGTTGTTTTAACCTATGCTTTATTAAATTATATTCATGTTGTTTTATCTTATGCTTTATTAAATTGTATTTATGTTGTTTTAACATATGCTTTATTAAATTGTATTTATGTTGTTTTATCCTATGCTTTATTAAATTGTATTTATGTTGTTTTATCCTATGCTTTATTAAATTTTATTTATGTTGTTTTATCCTATGCTTTATTAAATTGTATTTATGTTGTTTTATCCTATGCTTTATTAAATTTTATTTATGTTGTTCTATCCTATGCTTTATTAAATTTTATTTATGTTGTTTTATCCTGTGCTTTTTTAAATTGTATTTATGTTGTTTTATCCTATGCTTTATTAAATTGAATTTATGTTGTTTTATCCTATGCTTTATTAAATTGTATTTATGTTGTTTTAACCTATGCTTTATTAAATTGTATTTATTTTGTTTTATCCTATGCTTTATTAAATTGTATTTATGTTGTTTTATCCTATGCTTTATTAAATTGTATTTATGTTGTTTTATCCTATGCTTTATTAAATTGTATTCATGTTGTTTTATCCTATGCTTTATTAAATTGTATTTATGTTGTTTTATCCTATGCTTTATTAAATTGAATTTATGTTGTTTTATCCTATGCTTTATTAAATTTTATTTATGTTGTTTTATCCTATGCTTTATTAAATTGTATTTATGTTGTTTTATCCTATGCTTTATTAAATTGTATTTATGTTATTTTGACCTATGCTTTACTAAATTGTATTTATGTTGCTGTATCCTATGCTTTATTAAATTGTATTTATGTTGTTTTATCCTGTGCTTTATTAAATTGTATTTATGTGGTTTTATCCTATGCTTTATTAAAGAGTATTTATGTTGTTTAATCCTATGCTTTATTAAATTGTATTTATGTTGTTTTATCCTATGCTTTATTAAATTGTATTTATGTTGTTTTATCCTATGCTTTATAAATTGTATTTATGTTGTTTTATCCTATGCTTTATTAAATTGTATTTAAGTTGTTTTATCCTATGCTTTATTAAATTGTATTTATGTTGTTTTATCCTATGCTTTATTAAATTGTTTTTATGTTGTTTTAACCTATGCTTTATTAAATTGTATTTATGTTGCTTTAACATATGCTTTATTAAATTGTATTTATGTTGTTATGTCCTATGCTTTATTAAATTGTATTTATGTTGTTTTATCCTATGCTTTATTAAATTGTATTTATGTGGTTTTGTCCTATGCTGTATTAAATTGTATATATGTTGTTTTATCCTATGCTTTTTAAAATTGTATTTATGTTGTTTTAACTTATGCTTTATTAAATTGTATTTATGTTGTTTTATCCTATGCTTTATTAAATTGTATTTATGTTGTTTTATCCTATGCTTTATTAAATTGTAATTATGTTGTTTTAACCTATGCTTAATTAAATTGTATTTATGTGGTTTTATCCTATGCTTTTTAAAATTGTATTTATGTTGTTTTAACTTATGCTTTATTAAATTGTATTTATGTTGTTTTATCCTATGCTTTATTAAATTGTATTTATGTTGTTTTATCCTATGCTTTATTAAATTGTAATTATGTTGTTTTAACCTATGCTTAATTAAATTGTATTTATGTGGTTTTATCCTATGCTTTATTAAATTGTATTTATGTTGTTTTATCCTATGCTTTATTAAATTGTATTTATGTTGTTTTATCCTATGTTTATTAAATTGTATTCATGTTGTTTTATCCTATGCTTTATTAAATTGTATTTATGTTGTTTTATCCTATGCTTTATTAAATTGAATTTATGTTGTTTTATCCTATGCTTTATTAAATTTTATTTATGTTGTTTTATCCTATGCTTTATTAAATTGTATTTATGTTGTTTTATCCAATGCTTTATTAAATTGTATTTATGTTATTTTGACCTATGCTTTACTAAATTGTATTTATGTTGTTTTATCCTATGCTTTATTAAATTGAATTTATGTTGTTTTATCCTATGCTTTATTAAATTGTATTTAATTTGTTTTATCCTATGCTTTATTAAATTATATTTATGTAGTTTTAGCCTATGCTTTATTAAATTGTATTTATGTTGTTTTATCCTATGCTTTATTAAATTGTATTTATGTTGTTTTATCCTATGCTTTATTAAATTGTATTTATGTTGTTTTATCCTATGCTTTATAAATTGTATTTATGTTGTTTTATCCTATGCTTTACAAAATTGTATTTATGTTGTTTTGTCATATGCTTTATTAAATTGTATTTATGTTGTTTTAACCTATGCTTTATTAAATTGTATTTATGTTGTTTTATCCTATGCTTTATTAAAATGTATTTATGTAGTTTTATCCTATGCTTTCTTAAATTGTATTTAGGTTGTTTTAACCTATGCTTTATTAAATTATATTCATGTTGTTTTATCTTATGCTTTATTAAATTGTATTTATGTTGTTTTAACATATGCTTTATTAAATTGTATTTATGTTGTTTTATCCTATGCTTTATTAAATTGTATTTATGTTGTTTTATCCTATGCTTTATTAAATTTTATTTATGTTGTTTTATCCTATGCTTTATTAAATTGTATTTATGTTGTTTTATCCTATGCTTTATTAAATTGTATTTATGTTGTTTTATCCTATGCTTTATAAATTGTATTTATGTTGTTTTATCCTTTGCTTTATTAAATTGTATTTAAGTTGTTTTATCCTATGCTTTATTAAATTGTATTTATGTTGTTTTATCCTATGCTTTATTAAATTGTATTTATGTTGTTTTAACCTATGCTTTATTAAATTGTATTTATGTTGCTTTAACATATGCTTTATTAAATTGTATTTATGTTGTTATGTCCTATGCTTTATTAAATTGTATTTATGTTGTTTTATCCTATGCTTTATTAAATTGTATTTATGTGGTTTTGTCCTATGCTGTATTAAATTGTATATATGTTGTTTTATCCTATGCTTTTTAAAATTGTATTTATGTTGTTTTAACTTATGCTTTATTAAATTGTATTTATGTTGTTTTATCCTATGCTTTATTAAATTGTATTTATGTTGTTTTATCCTATGCTTTATTAAATTGTAATTATGTTGTTTTAACCTATGCTTTATTAAATTGTATTTATGTGGTTTTATCCTATGCTTTATTAAATTGTATTTATGTTGTTTTATCCTACGCTTTATTAAATTGTAATTATGTTGTTTTAACCTATGCTTTATTAAATTGTATTTATGTGGTTTTATCCTATGCTTTATTAAATTGTATTTATGTTGTTTTATCCTATGCTTTATTAAATTGTATTTATGTTGTTTTATCCTATGCTTTATTAAATTGTAATTATGTTGTTTTAACCTATGCTTTATTAAATTGTATTTATGTGGTTTTATCCTATGCTTTATTAAAT
This sequence comes from Phyllobates terribilis, assembly GCF_046119375.1. Classification (NCBI taxonomy): domain Eukaryota; kingdom Metazoa; phylum Chordata; class Amphibia; order Anura; family Dendrobatidae; genus Phyllobates; species Phyllobates terribilis. The sequence continues at coordinate 21,643,442 of NW_027362778.1, forward strand.
TGTATTTATGTTGTTTTATCCTATGCTTTATTAAATTGTATTTATGTTGTTTTATCCTATGCTTTATTAAATTGTATTTATGTTGTTTTATCCTATGCTTTATTAAATTGTATTTATGTTGTTTTATCCTATGCTTTATTAAATTGTATTCATGTTGTTTTATCCTATGCTTTATTAAATTGTATTTATGTTGTTTTATCCTATGCTTTATTAAATTGAATTTATGTTGTTCTATCCTATGCTTTATTAAATTTTATTTATGTTGTTTTATCCTATGCTTTATTAAATTGTATTTATGTTGTTTTATCCTATGCTTTATTAAATTGTATTTATGTTATTTTGACCTATGCTTTACTAAATTGTATTTATGTTGTTTTATCCTATGCTTTATTAAATTGAATTTATGTTGTTTTATCGTATGCTTTATTAAATTGTATTTAATTTGTTTTATCCTATGCTTTATTAAATTATATTTATGTAGTTTTAGCATATGCTTTATTAAATTGTATTTATGTTGTTTTATCCTATGCTTTATTAAATTGTATTTATGTTGTTTTATCCTATGCTTTATTAAATTGTATTTATGTTGTTTTATCCTATGCTTTATAAATTGTATTTATGTTGTTTTATCCTATGCTTTACAAAATTGTATTTATGTTGTTTTGTCATATGCTTTATTAAATTGTATTTATGTTGTTTTAACCTATGCTTTATTAAATTGTGTTTATGTTGTTTTATCCTATGCTTTATTAAAATGTATTTATGTAGTTTTATCCTATGCTTTCTTAAATTGTATTTATGTTGTTTTAACCTATGCTTTATTAAATTATATTCATGTTGTTTTATCTTATGCTTTATTAAATTGTATTTATGTTGTTTTAACATATGCTTTATTAAATTGTATTTATGTTGTTTTATCCTATGCTTTATTAAATTGTATTTATGTTGTTTTATCCTATGCTTTATTAAATTTTATTTATGTTGTTTTATCCTATGCTTTATTAAATTGTATTTATGTTGTTTTATCCTATGCTTTATTAAATTTTATTTATGTTGTTTTATCCTATGCTTTATTAAATTTTATTTATGTTGTTTTATCCTGTGCTTTTTTAAATTGTATTTATGTTGTTTTATCCTATGCTTTATTAAATTGAATTTATGTTGTTTTATCCTATGCTTTATTAAATTGTATTTATGTTGTTTTAACCTATGCTTTATTAAATTGTATTTATTTTGTTTTATCCTATGCTTTATTAAATTGTATTTATGTTGTTTTATCCTATGCTTTATTAAATTGTATTTATGTTGTTTTATCCTATGCTTTATTAAATTGTATTCATGTTGTTTTATCCTATGCTTTATTAAATTGCATTTATGTTGTTTTATCCTATGCTTTATTAAATTGAATTTATGTTGTTTTATCCTATGCTTTATTAAATTTTATTTATGTTGTTTTATCCTATGCTTTATTAAATTGTATTTATGTTGTTTTATCTTATGCTTTATTAAATTGTATTTATGTTATTTTGACCTATGCTTTACTAAATTGTATTTATGTTGCTGTATCCTATGCTGTATTAAATTGTATTTATGTTGTTTTATCCTGTGCTTTATTAAATTGTATTTATGTGGTTTTATCCTATGCTTTATTAAATAGTATTTATGTTGTTTAATCCTATGCTTTATTAAATTGTATTTATGTTGTTTTATCCTATGCTTTATTAAATTGTATTTATGTTGTTTTATCCTATGCTTTATAAATTGTATTTATGTTGTTTTATCCTATGCTTTATTAAATTGTATTTAAGTTGTTTTATCCTATGCTTTATTAAATTGTATTTATGTTGTTTTATCCTATGCTTTATTAAATTGTATTTATGTTGTTTTAACCTATGCTTTATTAAATTGTATTTATGTTGCTTTAACATATGCTTTATTAAATTGTATTTATGTTGTTATGTCCTATGCTTTATTAAATTGTATTTATGTTGTTTTATCCTATGCTTTATTAAATTGTATTTATGTGGTTTTGTCCTATGCTGTATTAAATTGTATATATGTTGTTTTATCCTATGCTTTTTAAAATTGTATTTATGTTGTTTTAACTTATGCTTTATTAAATTGTATTTATGTTGTTTTATCCTATGCTTTATTAAATTGTATTTATGTTGTTTTATCCTATGCTTTATTAAATTGTAATTATGTTGTTTTAACCTATGCTTTATTAAATTGTATTTATGTGGTTTTATCCTATGCTTTATTAAATTGTATTTATGTTGTTTTATCCTATGCTTTATTAAATTGTATTTATGTTGTTTTATCCTATGCTTTATTAAATTGTATTCATGTTGTTTTATCCTATGCTTTATTAAATTGTATTTATGTTGTTTTATCCTATGCTATATTAAATTGAATTTATGTTGTTTTATCCTATGCTTTATTAAATTTTATTTATGTTGTTTTATCCTATGCTTTATTAAATTGTATTTATGTTGTATTATCCTATGCTTTATTAAATTGTATTTATGTTATTTTGACCTATGCTTTACTAAATTGTATTTATGTTGCTGTATCCTATGCTTTATTAAATTGTATTTATGTTGTTTTATCCTGTGCTTTATTAAATTGTATTTATGTGGTTTTATCCTATGCTTTATTAAATAGTATTTATGTTGTTTAATCCTATGCTTTATTAAATTGTATTTATGTTGTTTTATCCTATGCTTTATTAAATTGTATTTATGTTGTTTTATCCTATGCTTTATAAATTGTATTTATGTTGTTTTATCCTATGCTTTATTAAATTGTATTTAAGTTGTTTTATCCTATGCTTTATTAAATTGTATTTATGTTGTTTTATCCTATGCTTTATTAAATTGTATTTATGTTGTTTTAACCTATGCTTTATTAAATTGTATTTATGTTGCTTTAACATATGCTTTATTAAATTGTATTTATGTTGTTTTGTCCTATGCTTTATTAAATTGTATTTATGTTGTTTTATCCTATGCTTTATTAAATTGTATTTATGTGGTTTTGTCCTATGCTGTATTAAATTGTATATATGTTGTTTTATCCTATGCTTTTTAAAATTGTATTTATGTTGTTTTAACTTATGCTTTATTAAATTGTATTTATGTTGTTTTATCCTATGCTTTATTAAATTGTATTTATGTTGTTTTATCCTATGCTTTATTAAATTGTAATTATGTTGTTTTAACCTATGCTTTATTAAATTGAATTTATGTTGTTTTATCCTATGCTTTATTAAATTTTATTTATGTTGTTTTATCCTATGCTTTATTAAATTGTATTTATGTTGTATTATCCTATGCTTTATTAAATTGTATTTATGTTATTTTGACCTATGCTTTACTAAATTGTATTTATGTTGCTGTATCCTATGCTTTATTAAATTGTATTTATGTTGTTTTATCCTGTGCTTTATTAAATTGTATTTATGTGGTTTTATCCTATGCTTTATTAAATAGTATTTATGTTGTTTAATCCTATGCTTTATTAAATTGTATTTATGTTGTTTTATCCTATGCTTTATTAAATTGTATTTATGTTGTTTTATCCTATGCTTTATAAATTGTATTTATGTTGTTTTATCCTATGCTTTATTAAATTGTATTTAAGTTGTTTTATCCTATGCTTTATTAAATTGTATTTATGTTGTTTTATCCTATGCTTTATTAAATTGTATTTATGTTGTTTTAACCTATGCTTTATTAAATTGTATTTATGTTGCTTTAACATATGCTTTATTAAATTGTATTTATGTTGTTTTGTCCTATGCTTTATTAAATTGTATTTATGTTGTTTTATCCTATGCTTTATTAAATTGTATTTATGTGGTTTTGTCCTATGCTGTATTAAATTGTATATATGTTGTTTTATCCTATGCTTTTTAAAATTGTATTTATGTTGTTTTAACTTATGCTTTATTAAATTGTATTTATGTTGTTTTATCCTATGCTTTATTAAATTGTATTTATGTTGTTTTATCCTATGCTTTATTAAATTGTAATTATGTTGTTTTAACCTATGCTTTATTAAATTGTATTTATGTGGTTTTATCCTATGCTTTATTAAATTGTATTTATGTTGTTTTATCCTATGCTTTATTAAATTGTATTTATGTTGTTTTAACCTATGCTTTATTAAATTGTATTTATTTTGTTTTATCCTATGCTTTATTAAATAGTATTTATGTTGTTTTAACCTATGCTTTATTAAATTGTATTCATGTTGTTTTATCTTATGCTTTAATAAATTGTATTTATATTGTTTTATCCTATGCTTTATTAAATTGTATTTATGTTGTTTTATTCTATGCTTTATTAAATTTAATTTATGTTGTTTTATCCTATGCTTTATTAAATTGTATTTAATTTGTTTTATCCTATGCTTTATTAAATTGTATTTATGTAGTTTTAGCCTATGCTTTATTAAATTGTATTTATGTTGTTTTTTCCTATGCTTTATTAAATTGTATTTATGTTGTTTTATCCTATGCTTTATTAAATTGTATTTATGTTGTTTTATCCTATGCTTTATAAATTGTATTTATGTTGTTTTATCCTATGCTTTACAAAATTGTATTTATGTTGTTTTGTCCTATGCTTTATTAAATTGTATTTATGTTGTTTTAACCTATGCTTTATTAAATTGTATTTATGTTGTTTTATCCTATGCTTTATTAAAATGTATTTATGTAGTTTTATCCTATGCTTTCTTAAATTGTATTTTATGTTGTTTTAACCTATGCTTTATTAAATTGTATTCATGTTGTTTTATCTTATGCTTTACTAAATTATATTCATGTTGTTTTATCTTATGCTTTATTAAATTGTATTTATGTTGTTTTAACATATGCTTTATTAAATTGTATTTATGTTGTTTTATCCTATGCTTTATTAAATTGTATTTATGTTGTTTTATCCTGTGCTTTTTTAAATTGTATTTATGTTGTTTAATCCTATGCTTTATTAAATTGTATTTATGTTGTTTTAACCTATGCTTTATTAAATTGTATTTATGTTGCTTTAACATATGCTTTATTAAATTGTATTTATGTTGTTTTGTCCTATGCTTTATTAAATTGTATTTATGTTGTTTTATCCTATGCTTTATTAAATTGTATTTATGTGTTTTTTTCCTATGCTATATTAAATTGTATATATGTTGTTTTATCCTATGCATTTTAAAATTGTATTTATGTTGTTTTAACTTATGCTTTATTAAATTGTATTTATGTTGTTTTATCCTATGCTTTATTAAATTGTATTTATGTTGTTTTATCCTATGCTTTATTAAATTGTAATTATGTTGTTTTAACCTATGCTTTATTAAATTGTATTTATGTGGTTTTATCCTATGCTTTATTAAATTGTATTTATGTTGTTTTATCCTATGCTTTATTAAATTGTATTTATGTTGTTTTAACCTATGCTTTATTAAATTGTATTTATGTTGTTTTATCCTATGCTTTATTACATAGTATTTATGTTGTTTTAACCTATGCTTTATTAAATTGTATTCATGTTGTTTTATCTTATGCTTTAATAAATTGTATTTATATTGTTTTATCCTATGCTTTATTAAATTGTATTTATGTTGTTTTATCCTATGCTTTATTAAATTGAATTTATGTTGTTTTATCCTATGCTTTATTAAATTGTATTTAATTTGTTTTATCCTATGCTTTATTAAATTATATTTATGTAGTTTTAGCCTATGCTTTATTAAATTGTATTTATGTGGTTTTATCCTATGCTTTATTAAATTGTATTTATGTTGTTTTATCCTATGCTTTATTAAATTGTATTTATGTTGTTTTATCCTATGCTTTATTAAATTGTAATTATGTTGTTTTAACCTATGCTTTATTAAATTGTATTTATGTGGTTTTATCCTATGCTTTATTAAATTGTATTTATGTTGTTTTATCCTATGCTTTATAAATTGTATTTATGTTGTTTTATCCTATGCTTTACAAAATTGTATTTATGTTGTTTTGTCCTATGCTTTATTAAATTGTATTTATGTTGTTTTATCCTATGCTTTATTAAATTGTATTTATGTTGTTTTAACCTATGCTTTATTAAATTGTATTTATGTTGCTTTAACATATGCTTTATTAAATTGTATTTATGTTGTTTTGTCCTATGCTTTATTAAATTGTATTTATGTTGTTTTATCCTATGCTTTATTAAATTGTATTTATGTGGTTTTGTCCTATGGTGTATTAAATTGTATATATGTTGTTTTATCCTATGCTTTTTAAAATTGTATTTATGTTGTTTTAACTTATGCTTTATTAAATTGTATTTATGTTGTTTTATCCTATGCTTTATTAAATTGTATTTATGTTGTTTTATCCTATGCTTTATTAATTTGTAATTATGTTGTTTTAACCTATGCTTTATTAAATTGTATTTATGTGGTTTTATCCTATGCTTTATTAAATTGTATTTATGTTGTTTTATCCTATGCTTTATTAAATTGTATTTATGTTGTTTTAACCTATGCTTTATTAAATTGTATTTATGTTGTTTTATCCTATGCTTTATTAAATTGAATTTATGTTGTTTTATCCTATGCTTTATTAAATTGTATTTAATTTGTTTTATCCTATGCTTTATTAAATTATATTTATGTAGTTTTAGCCTATGCTTTATTAAATTGTATTTATGTTGCTTTAACATATGCTTTATTAAATTGAATTTATGTTGTTTTGTCCTATGCTTTATTAAATTGTATTTATGTTGTTTTATCCTATGCTTTATTAAATTGTATTTATGTGGTTTTGTCCTTTGCTGTATTAAATTGTATATATGTTGTTTTATCCTATGCTTTTTAAAATTGTATTTATGTTGTTTTAACTTATGCTTTATTAAATTGTATTTATGTTGTTTTATCCTATGCTTTATTAAATTGTATTTATGTTGTTTTATCCTATGCTTTATTAAATTGTAATTATGTTGTTTTAACCTATGCTTTATTAAATTGTATTTATGTGGTTTTATCCTATGCTTTATTAAATTGTATTTATGTTGTTTTATCCTATGCTTTATTAAATTGTATTTATGTTGTTTTAACCTATGCTTTATTAAATTGTATTTATTTTGTTTTATCCTATGCTTTATTAAATAGTATTTATGTTGTTTTAACCTATGCTTTATTAAATTGTATTCATGTTGTTTTATCTTATGCTTTAATAAATTTTATTTATATTGTTTTATCCTATGCTTTATTAAATTGTATTTATGTTGTTTTATTCTATGCTTTATTAAATTGAATTTATGTTGTTTTATCCTATGCTTTATTAAATTGTATTTAATTTGTTTTATCCTATGCTTTATTAAATTGTATTTATGTAGTTTTAGCCTATGCTTTATTAAATTGTATTTATGTTGTTTTTTCCTATGCTTTATTAAATTGTATTTATGTTGTTTTATCCTATGCTTTATTAAATTGTATTTATGTTGTTTTATCCTATGCTTTATAAATTGTATTTATGTTGTTTTATCCTATGCTTTACAAAATTGTATTTATGTTGTTTTGTCCTATGCTTTATTAAATTGTATTCATGTTGTTTTATCTTACGCTTTACTAAATTATATTCATGTTGTTTTATCTTATGCTTTATTAAATTGTATTTATGTTGTTTTAACATATGCTTTATTAAATTGTATTTATGTTGTTTTATCCTATGCTTTATTAAATTTTATTCATGTTGTTTTATCCTGTGCTTTTTTAAATTGTATTTATGTTTTTTAATCCTATGCTTTATTAAATTGTATTTATGTTGTTTTATCCTATGCTTTATTAAATTGTATTTATGTTGTTTTATCCTATGCTTTATTAAATTGTATTTATGTTGTTTTATCCTATGCTTTATAAATTGTATTTATGTTGTTTTGTCCTATGCTTTATTAAATTGTATTTATGTTGTTTTATCCTATGCTTTATTAAATTGTATTTATGTGGTTTTTTCCTATGCTATATTAAATTGTATATATGTTGTTTTATCCTATGCTTTTTAAAATTGTATTTATGTTGTTTTAACTTATGCTTTATTAAATTGTATTTATGTTGTTTTATCCTATGCTTTATTAAATTGTATTTATGTTGTTTTATCCTATGCTTTATTAAATTGTAATTATGTTGTTTTAACCTATGCTTTATTAAATTGTATTTATGTGGTTTTATCCTATGCTTTATTAAATTGTATTTATGTTGTTTTATCCTATGCTTTAATAAATTGTATTTATGTTGCTTTAACATATGCTTTATTAAATTGTATTTATGTTGTTTTGTCCTATGCTTTATTAAATTGTATTTATGTTGTTTTATCCTATGCTTTATTAAATTGCATTTATGTGTTTTTTTCCTATGCTATATTAAATTTTATATATGTTGTTTTATCCTATGCTTTTTAAAATTGTATTTATGTTGTTTTAACTTATGCTTTATTAAATTGTATTTATGTTGTTTTATCCTATGCTTTATTAAATTGTATTTATGTTGTTTTATCCTATGCTTTATTAAATTGTAATTATGTTGTTTTAACCTATGCTTTATTAAATTGTATTTATGTGGTTTTATCCTATGCTTTATTAAATTGTATTTATGTTGTTTTATCCTATGCTTTATTAAATTGTATTTATGTTGTTTTAACCTATGCTTTATTAAATTGTATTTATGTTGTTTTATCCTATGCTTTATTAAATAGTATTTATGTTGTTTTAACCTATGCTTTATTAAATTGTATTCATGTTGTTTTATCTTATGCTTTAATAAATTGTATTTATATTGTTTTATCCTATGCTTTATTAAATTGTATTTATGTTGTTTTATCCTATGCTTTATTAAATTGAATTTATGTTGTTTTATCCTATGCTTTATTAAATTGTATTTAATTTGTTTTATCCTATGCTTTATTAAATTATATTTATGTAGTTTTAGCCTATGCTTTATTAAATTGTATTTATGTGGTTTTATCCTATGCTTTATTAAATTGTATTTATGTTGTTTTATCCTATGCTTTATTAAATTGTATTTATGTTGTTTTATCCTGTGCTTTATAAATTGTATTTATGTTGTTTTATCCTATGCTTTACAAAATTAGATTTATGTTGTTTTGTCCTATGCTTTATTAAATTGTATTTATGTTGTTTTAACCTATGCTTTATTAAATTGTATTTATGTTGTTTTATCCTATGCTTTATTAAATTGTATTTATGTTGTTTTAACCTATGCTTTATTAAATTGTATTTATGTTGCTTTAACATATGCTTTATTAAATTGTATTTATGTTGTTTTGTCCTATGCTTTATTAAATTGTATTTATGTTGTTTTATCCTATGCTTTATTAAATTGTATTTATGTGGTTTTGTCCTATGCTGTATTAAATTGTATATATGTTGTTTTATCCTATGCTTTTTAAAATTGTATTTATGTTGTTTTAACTTATGCTTTATTAAATTGTATTTATGTTGTTTTATCCTATGCTTTATTAAATTGTATTTATGTTGTTTTATCCTATGCTTTATTAAATTGTAATTATGTTGTTTTAACCTATGCTTTATTAAATTGTATTTATGTGGTTTTATCCTATGCTTTATTAAATTGTATTTATGTTGTTTTATCCTATGCTTTATTAAATTGTATTTATGTTGTTTTAACCTATGCTTTATTAAATTGTATTTATGTTGTTTTATCCTATGCTTTATTAAATTGAATTTATGTTGTTTTATCCTATGCTTTATTAAATTGTATTTAATTTGTTTTATCCTATGCTTTATTAAATTATATTTATGTAGTTTTAGCCTATGCTTTATTAAATTGTATTTATGTTGCTTTAACATATGCTTTATTAAATTGAATTTATGTTGTTTTGTCCTATGCTTTATTAAATTGTATTTATGTTGTTTTATCCTATGCTTTATTAAATTGTATTTATGTGGTTTTGTCCTTTGCTGTATTATATTGTATATATGTTGTTTTATCCTATGCTTTATTAAATTGAATTTATGTTGTTTTATCCTATGCTTTATTAAATTGTATTTAATTTGTTTTATCCTATGCTTTATTAAATTATATTTATGTAGTTTTAGCCTATTCTTTATTAAATTGTATTTATGTTGCTTTAACATATGCTTTATTAAATTGAATTTATGTTGTTTTATCCTATGCTTTATTAAATTGTATTTATGTTGTTTTATCCTATGCTTTATTAAATTGAATTTATGTTGTTTTATCCTATGCTTTATTAAATTGTATTTAATTTGTTTTATCCTATGCTTTATTAAATTATATTTATGTAGTTTTAGCCTATGCTTTATTAAATTGTATTTATGTTGTTTTATCCTATGCTTTATTAAATTGTATTTATGTTGTTTTATCCTATGCTTTATTAAATTGTATTTCTGTTGTTTTATCCTATGCTTTATAAATTGTATTTATGTTGTTTTATCCTATGCTTTACAAAATTGTATTTATGTTGTTTTGTCCTATGCTTTATTAAATTGTATTTATGTTGTTTTAACCTATGCTTTATTAAATTGTATTTATGTTGTTTTATCCTATGCTTTATTAAATTGTATTTATGTTGTTTTAACATATGCTTTATTAAATTGTATTTATGTTGTTTTGTCCTATGCTTTATTAAATTGTATTTATGTTGTTTTATCCTATGCTTTATTAAATTGTATTTATGTGGTTTTGTCCTATGCTGTATTAAATTGTATATATGTTGTTTTATCCTATGCTTTTTAAAATTGTATTTATGTTGTTTTAACTTATTCTTTATTAAATTGTATTTATGTTGTTTTATCCTATGCTTTATTAAATTGTATTTATGTTGTTTTATCCTATGCTTTATTAAATTGTAATTATGTTGTTTTAACCTATGCTTTATTAAATTGTATTTATGTGGTTTTATCCTATGCTTTATTAAATTGTATTTATGTTGTTTTATCCTATGCTTTATTAAATTGTATTTATGTTGTTTTAACCTATGCTTTATTAAATTGTATTTATGTTGTTTTATCCTATGCTTTATTAAATTGAATTTATGTTGTTTTATCCTATGCTTTATTAAATTGTATTTAATTTGTTTTATCCTATGCTTTATTAAATTATATTTATGTAGTTTTAGCCTATGCTTTATTAAATTGTATTTATGTTGTTTTATCCTATGCTTTATTAAATTGTATTTATGTTGTTTTATCCTATGCTTTATTAAATTGTATTTATGTTGTTTTAACCTATGCTTTATTAAATTGTATTTATTTTGTTTTATCCTATGCTTTATTAAATTGTATTTATGTTGTTTTATCCTATGCTTTATTAAATAGTATTTATGTTGTTTTAACCTATGCTTTATTAAATTGTATTCATGTTGTTTTATCTTATGCTTTAATAAATTGTATTTATATTGTTTTATCCTATGCTTTAGTAAATTGTATTTATGTTGTTTTATCCTATGCTTTATTAAATTGAATTTATGTTGTTTTATCCTATGCTTTATTAAATTGTATTTAATTTGTTTTATCCTATGCTTTATTAAATTATATTTATGTAGTTTTAGCCTATGCTTTATTAAATTGTATTTATGTGGTTTTATCCTATGCTTTATTAAATTGTATTTATGTTGTTTTATCCTATGCTTTATTAAATTGTATTTATGTTGTTTTATCCTATGCTTTATAAATTGTATTTATGTTGTTTTATCCTATGCTTTACAAAATTGTATTTATGTTGTTTTGTCCTATGCTTTATTAAATTGTATTTATGTTGTTTTAACCTATGCTTTATTAAATTGTATTTATGTTGTTTTATCCTATGCTTTATTAAATTGTATTTATGTTGTTTTAACCTATGCTTTATTAAATTGTATTTATGTTGCTTTAACATATGCTTTATTAAATTGTATTTATGTTGTTTTGTCCTATGCTTTATTAAATTGTATTTATGTTGTTTTATCCTATGCTTTATTAAATTGTATTTATGTGGTTTTGTCCTATGGTGTATTAAATTGTATATATGTTGTTTTATCCTATGCTTTTTAAAATTGTATTTATGTTGTTTTAACTTATGCTTTATTAAATTGTATTTATGTTGTTTTATCCTATGCTTTATTAAATTGTATTTATGTTGTTTTATCCTATGCTTTATTAAATTGTAATTATGTTGTTTTAACCTATGCTTTATTAAATTGTATTTATGTGGTTTTATCCTATGCTTTATTAAATTGTATTTATGTTGTTTTATCCTATGCTTTATAAATTGTATTTATGTTGTTTTATCCTATGCTTTACAAAATTGTATTTATGTTGTTTTGTCCTATGCTTTATTAAATTGTATTTATGTTGTTTTAACCTATGCTTTATTAAATTGTATTTATGTTGTTTTATCCTATGCTTTATTAAATTGTATTTATGTTGTTTTAACCTATGCTTTATTAAATTGTATTTATGTTGCTTTAACATATGCTTTATTAAATTGTATTTATGTTGTTTTGTCCTATGCTTTATTAAATTGTATTTATGTTGTTTTATCCTATGCTTTATTAAATTGTATTTATGTGGTTTTGTCCTATGGTGTATTAAATTGTATATATGTTGTTTTATCCTATGCTTTTTAAAATTGTATTTATGTTGTTTTAACTTATGCTTTATTAAATTGTATTTATGTTGTTTTATCCTATGCTTTATTAAATTGTATTTATGTTGTTTTATCCTATGCTTTATTAAATTGTAATTATGTTGTTTTAACCTATGCTTTATTAAATTGTATTTATGTGGTTTTATCCTATGCTTTATTAAATTGCATTTATGTTGTTTTATCCTATGCTTTATTAAATTGTATTTATGTTGTTTTAACCTATGCTTTATTAAATTGTATTTATGTTGTTTTATCCTATGCTTTATTAAATTGAATTTATGTTGTTTTATCCTATGCTTTTTTAAATTGTATTTAATTTGTTTTATACTATGCTTTATTAAATTATATTTATGTAGTTTTAGCCTATGCTTTATTAAATTGTATTTATGTTGCTTTAACATATGCTTTATTAAATTGAATTTATGTTGTTTTGTCCTATGCTTTATTAAATTGTATTTATGTTGTTTTATCCTATGCTTTATTAAATTGTATTTATGTGGTTTTGTCCTTTGCTGTATTATATTGTATATATGTTGTTTTATCCTATGCTTTATTAAATTGAATTTATGTTGTTTTATCCTATGCTTTATTAAATTGTATTTAATTTGTTTTATCCTATGCTTTATTAAATTATATTTATGTAGTTTTAGCCTATGCTTTATTAAATTGTATTTATGTTGCTTTAACATATGCTTTATTAAATTGAATTTATGTTGTTTTATCCTATGCTTTATTAAATTGTATTTATGTTGTTTTATCCTATGCTTTATTAAATTGAATTTATGTTGTTTTATCCTATGCTTTATTAAATTGTATTTAATTTGTTTTATCCTATGCTTTATTAAATTATATTTATGTAGTTTTAGCCTATGCTTTATTAAATTGTATTTATGTTGTTTTATCCTATGCTTTATTAAATTGTATTTATGTTGTTTTATCCTATGCTTTATTAAATTGTATTTCTGTTGTTTTATCCTATGCTTTATAAATTGTATTTATGTTGTTTTATCCTATGCTTTACAAAATTGTATTTATGTTGTTTTGTCCTATGCTTTATTAAATTGTATTTATGTTGTTTTAACCTATGCTTTATTAAATTGTATTTATGTTGTTTTATCCTATGCTTTATTAAATTGTATTTATGTTGTTTTAACATATGCTTTATTAAATTGTATTTATGTTGTTTTGTCCTATGCTTTATTAAATTGTATTTATGTTGTTTTATCCTATGCTTTATTAAATTGTATTTATGTGGTTTTGTCCTATGCTGTATTAAATTGTATATATGTTGTTTTATCCTATGCTTTTTAAAATTGTATTTATGTTGTTTTAACTTATTCTTTATTAAATTGTATTTATGTTGTTTTATCCTATGCTTTATTAAATTGTATTTATGTTGTTTTATCCTATGCTTTATTAAATTGTAATTATGTTGTTTTAACCTATGCTTTATTAAATTGTATTTATGTGGTTTTATCCTATGCTTTATTAAATTGTATTTATGTTGTTTTATCCTATGCTTTATTAAATTGTATTTATGTTGTTTTAACCTATGCTTTATTAAATTGTATTTATGTTGTTTTATCCTATGCTTTATTAAATTGAATTTATGTTGTTTTATCCTATGCTTTATTAAATTGTATTTAATTTGTTTTATCCTATGCTTTATTAAATTATATTTATGTAGTTTTAGCCTATGCTTTATTAAATTGTATTTATGTTGTTTTATCCTATGCTTTATTAAATTGTATTTATGTTGTTTTATCCTATGCTTTATTAAATTGTATTTATGTTGTTTTAACCTATGCTTTATTAAATTGTATTTATTTTGTTTTATCCTATGCTTTATTAAATTGTATTTATGTTGTTTTATCCTATGCTTTATTAAATAGTATTTATGTTGTTTTAACCTATGCTTTATTAAATTGTATTCATGTTGTTTTATCTTATGCTTTAATAAATTGTATTTATATTGTTTTATCCTATGCTTTATTAAATTGTATTTATGTTGTTTTATCCTATGCTTTATTAAATTGAATTTATGTTGTTTTATCCTATGCTTTATTAAATTGTATTTAATTTGTTTTATCCTATTCTTTATTAAATTATATTTATGTAGTTTTAGCCTATGCTTTATTAAATTGTATTTATGTGGTTTTATCCTATGCTTTATTAAATTGTATTTATGTTGTTTTATCCTATGCTTTATTAAATTGTATTTATGTTGTTTTATCCTATGCTTTATAAATTGTATTTATGTTGTTTTATCCTATGCTTTACAAAATTGTATTTATGTTGTTTTGTCCTATGCTTTATTAAATTGTATTTATGTTGTTTTAACCTATGCTTTATTAAATTGTATTTATGTTGTTTTATCCTATGCTTTATTAAATTGTATTTATGTTGTTTTAACCTATGCTTTATTAAATTGTATTTATGTTGCTTTAACATATGCTTTATTAAATTGTATTTATGTTGTTTTGTCCTATGCTTTATTAAATTGTATTTATGTTGTTTTATCCTATGCTTTATTAAATTGTATTTATGTGGTTTTGTCCTATGGTGTATTAAATTGTATATATGTTGTTTTATCCTATGCTTTTTAATATTGTATTTATGTTGTTTTAACTTATGCTTTATTAAATTGTATTTATGTTGTTTTATCCTATGCTTTATTAAATTGTATTTATGTTGTTTTATCCTATGCTTTATTAAATTGTAATTATGTTGTTTTAACCTATGCTTTATTAAATTGTATTTATGTGGTTTTATCCTATGCTTTATTAAATTGTATTTATGTTGTTTTATCCTATGCTTTATAAATTGTATTTATGTTGTTTTATCCTATGCTTTACAAAATTGTATTTATGTTGTTTTGTCCTATGCTTTATTAAATTGTATTTATGTTGTTTTAACCTATGCTTTATTAAATTGTATTTATGTTGTTTTATCCTATGCTTTATTAAATTGTATTTATGTTGTTTTAACCTATGCTTTATTAAATTGTATTTATGTTGCTTTAACATATGCTTTATTAAATTGTATTTATGTTGTTTTGTCCTATGCTTTATTAAATTGTATTTATGTTGTTTTATCCTATGCTTTATTAAATTGTATTTATGTGGTTTTGTCCTATGGTGTATTAAATTGTATATATGTTGTTTTATCCTATGCTTTTTAAAATTGTATTTATGTTGTTTTAACTTATGCTTTATTAAATTGTATTTATGTTGTTTTATCCTATGCTTTATTAAATTGTATTTATGTTGTTTTATCCTATGCTTTATTAAATTGTAATTATGTTGTTTTAACCTATGCTTTATTAAATTGTATTTATGTGGTTTTATCCTATGCTTTATTAAATTGTATTTATGTTGTTTTATCCTATGCTTTATTAAATTGTATTTATGTTGTTTTAACCTATGCTTTATTAAATTGTATTTATGTTGTTTTATCCTATGCTTTATTAAATTGAATTTATGTTGTTTTATCCTATGCTTTATTAAATTGTATTTAATTTGTTTTATCCTATGCTTTATTAAATTATATTTATGTAGTTTTAGCCTATGCTTTATTAAATTGTATTTATGTTGCTTTAACATATGCTTTATTAAATTGAATTTATGTTGTTTTGTCCTATGCTTTATTAAATTGTATTTATGTTGTTTTATCCTATGCTTTATTTAATTGTATTTATGTGGTTTTGTCCTTTGCTGTATTAAATTGTATATATGTTGTTTTATCCTATGCTTTTTAAAATTGTATTTATGTTGTTTTAACTTATGCTTTATTAAATTGTATTTATGTTGTTTTATCCTATGCTTTATTAAATTGTATTTATGTTGTTTTATCCTATGCTTTATTAAATTGTAATTATGTTGTTTTAACCTATGCTTTATTAAATTGTATTTATGTGGTTTTATCCTATGCTTTATTAAATTGTATTTATGTTGTTTTATCCTATGCTTTATTAAATTGTATTTATGTTGTTTTAACCTATGCTTTATTAAATTGTATTTATTTTGTTTTATCCTATGCTTTATTAAATAGTATTTATGTTGTTTTAACCTATGCTTTATTAAATTGTATTCATGTTGTTTTATCTTATGCTTTAATAAATTTTATTTATATTGTTTTATCCTATGCTTTATTAAATTGTATTTATGTTGTTTTATTCTATGCTTTATTAAATTGAATTTATGTTGTTTTATCCTATGCTTTATTAAATTGTATTTAATTTGTTTTATCCTATGCTTTATTAAATTGTATTTATGTAGTTTTAGCCTATGCTTTATTAAATTGTATTTATGTTGTTTTTTCCTATGCTTTATTAAATTGTATTTATGTTGTTTTATCCTATGCTTTATTAAATTGTATTTATGTTGTTTTATCCTATGCTTTATAAATTGTATTTATGTTGTTTTATCCTATGCTTTACAAAATTGTATTTATGTTGTTTTGTCCTATGCTTTATTAAATTGTATTCATGTTGTTTTATCTTACGCTTTACTAAATTATATTCATGTTGTTTTATCTTATGCTTTATTAAATTGTATTTATGTTGTTTTAACATATGCTTTATTAAATTGTATTTATGTTGTTTTATCCTATGCTTTATTAAATTTTATTTATGTTGTTTTATCCTGTGCTTTTTTAAATTGTATTTATGTTGTTTAATCCTATGCTTTATTAAATTGTATTTATGTTGTTTTATCCTATGCTTTATTAAATTGTATTTATGTTGTTTTATCCTATGCTTTATTAAATTGTATTTATGTTGTTTTATCCTATGCTTTATAAATTGTATTTATGTTGTTTTGTCCTATGCTTTATTAAATTGTATTTATGTTGTTTTATCCTATGCTTTATTAAATTGTATTTATGTGGTTTTTTCCTATGCTATATTAAATTGTATATATGTTGTTTTATCCTATGCTTTTTAAAATTGTATTTATGTTGTTTTAACTTATGCTTTATTAAATTGTATTTATGTTGTTTTATCCTATGCTTTATTAAATTGTATTTATGTTGTTTTATCCTATGCTTTATTAAATTGTAATTATGTTGTTTTAACCTATGCTTTATTAAATTGTATTTATGTGGTTTTATCCTATGCTTTATTAAATTGTATTTATGTTGTTTTATCCTATGCTTTATTAAATTGTATTTATGTTGCTTTAACATATGCTTTATTAAATTGTATTTATGTTGTTTTGTCCTATGCTTTATTAAATTGTATTTATGTTGTTTTATCCTATGCTTTATTAAATTGTATTTATGTGTTTTTTTCCTATGCTATATTAAATTTTATATATGTTGTTTTATCCTATGCTTTTTAAAATTGTATTTATGTTGTTTTAACTTATGCTTTATTAAATTGTATTTATGTTGTTTTATCCTATGCTTTATTAAATTGTATTTATGTTGTTTTATCCTATGCTTTATTAAATTGTAATTATGTTGTTTTAACCTATGCTTTATTAAATTGTATTTATGTGGTTTTATCCTATGCTTTATTAAATTGTATTTATGTTGTTTTATCCTATGCTTTATTAAATTGTATTTATGTTGTTTTAACCTATGCTTTATTAAATTGTATTTATGTTGTTTTATCCTATGCTTTATTAAATTGAATTTATGTTGTTTTATCCTATGCTTTATTAAATTGTATTTAATTTGTTTTATCCTATGCTTTATTAAATTATATTTATGTAGTTTTAGCCTATGCTTTATTAAATTGTATTTATGTGGTTTTATCCTATGCTTTATTAAATTGTATTTATGTTGTTTTATCCTATGCTTTATTAAATTGTATTTATGTTGTTTTATCCTATGCTTTATAAATTGTATTTATGTTGTTTTATCCTATGCTTTACAAAATTGTATTTATGTTGTTTTGTCCTATGCTTTATTAAATTGTATTTATGTTGTTTTAACCTATGCTTTATTAAATTGTATTTATGTTGTTTTATCCTATGCTTTATTAAATTGTATTTATGTTGTTTTAACCTATGCTTTATTAAATTGTATTTATGTTGCTTTAACATATGCTTTATTAAATTGTATTTATGTTGTTTTGTCCTATGCTTTATTAAATTCTATTTATGTTGTTTTATCCTATGCTTTATTAAATTGTATTTATGTGGTTTTGTCCTATGCTGTATTAAATTGTATATATGTTGTTTTATCCTATGCTTTTTAAAATTGTATTTATGTTGTTTTAACTTATGCTTTATTAAATTGTATTTATGTTGTTTTATCCTATGCTTTATTAAATTGTATTTATGTTGTTTTATCCTATGCTTTATTAAATTGTAATTATGTTGTTTTAACCTATGCTTTATTAAATTGTATTTATGTGGTTTTATCATATGCTTTATTAAATTGTATTTATGTTGTTTTATCCTATGCTTTATTAAATTGTATTTATGTTGTTTTAACCTATGCTTTATTAAATTGTATTTATGTTGTTTTATCCTATGCTTTATTAAATTGAATTTATGTTGTTTTATCCTATGCTTTATTAAATTGTATTTAATTTGTTTTATCCTATGCTTTATTAAATTATATTTATGTAGTTTTAGCCTATGCTTTATTAAATTGTATTTATGTTGCTTTAACATATGCTTTATTAAATTGAATTTATGTTGTTTTGTCCTATGCTTTATTAAATTGTATTCATGTTGTTTTATCTTACGCTTTACTAAATTATATTCATGTTGTTTTATCTCATGCTTTATTAAATTGTATTTATGTTGTTTTAACATATGCTTTATTAAATTGTATTTATGTTGTTTTATCCTATGCTTTATTAAATTTTATTTATGTTGTTTTATCCTGTGCTTTTTTAAATTGTATTTATGTTGTTTAATCCTATGCTTTATTAAATTGTATTTATGTTGTTTTATCCTATGCTTTATTAAATTGTATTTATGTTGTTTTATCCTATGCTTTATTAAATTGTATTTATGTTGTTTTATCCTATGCTTTATAAATTGTATTTATGTTGTTTTGTCCTATGCTTTATTAAATTGTATTTATGTTGTTTTATCCTATGCTTTATTAAATTGTATTTATGTGGTTTTTTCCTATGCTATATTAAATTGTATATATGTTGTTTTATCCTATGCTTTTTAAAATTGTATTTATGTTGTTTTAACTTATGCTTTATTAAATTGTATTTATGTTGTTTTATCCTATGCTTTATTAAATTGTATTTATGTTGTTTTATCCTATGCTTTATTAAATTGTAATTATGTTGTTTTAACCTATGCTTTATTAAATTGTATTTATGTGGTTTTATCCTATGCTTTATTAAATTGTATTTATGTTGTTTTATCCTATGCTTTATTAAATTGTATTTATGTTGCTTTAACATATGCTTTATTAAATTGTATTTATGTTGTTTTGTCCTATGCTTTATTAAATTGTATTTATGTTGTTTTATCCTATGCTTTATTAAATTGTATTTATGTGTTTTTTTCCTATGCTATATTAAATTTTATATATGTTGTTTTATCCTATGCTTTTTAAAATTGTATTTATGTTGTTTTAACTTATGCTTTATTAAATTGTATTTATGTTGTTTTATCCTATGCTTTATTAAATTGTATTTATGTTGTTTTATCCTATGCTTTATTAAATTGTAATTATGTTGTTTTAACCTATGCTTTATTAAATTGTATTTATGTGGTTTTATCCTATGCTTTATTAAATTGTATTTATGTTGTTTTATCCTATGCTTTATTAAATTGTATTTATGTTGTTTTAACCTATGCTTTATTAAATTGTATTTATGTTGTTTTATCCTATGCTTTATTAAATTGAATTTATGTTGTTTTATCCTATGCTTTATTAAATTGTATTTAATTTGTTTTATCCTATGCTTTATTAAATTATATTTATGTAGTTTTAGCCTATGCTTTATTAAATTGTATTTATGTGGTTTTATCCTATGCTTTATTAAATTGTATTTATGTTGTTTTATCCTATGCTTTATTAAATTGTATTTATGTTGTTTTATCCTATGCTTTATAAATTGTATTTATGTTGTTTTATCCTATGCTTTACAAAATTGTATTTATGTTGTTTTGTCCTATGCTTTATTAAATTGTATTTATGTTGTTTTAACCTATGCTTTATTAAATTGTATTTATGTTGTTTTATCCTATGCTTTATTAAATTGTATTTATGTTGTTTTAACCTATGCTTTATTAAATTGTATTTATGTTGCTTTAACATATGCTTTATTAAATTGTATTTATGTTGTTTTGTCCTATGCTTTATTAAATTGTATTTATGTTGTTTTATCCTATGCTTTATTAAATTGTATTTATGTGGTTTTGTCCTATGCTGTATTAAATTGTATATATGTTGTTTTATCCTATGCTTTTTAAAATTGTATTTATGTTGTTTTAACTTATACTTTATTAAATTGTATTTATGTTGTTTTATCCTATGCTTTATTAAATTGTATTTATGTTGTTTTATCCTATGCTTTATTAAATTGTAATTATGTTGTTTTAACCTATGCTTTATTAAATTGTATTGATGTGGTTTTATCCTATGCTTTATTAAATTGTATTTATGTTGTTTTATCCTATGCTTTATTAAATTGTATTTATGTTGTTTTAACCTATGCTTTATTAAATTGTATTTATGTTGTTTTATCCTATGCTTTATTAAATTGAATTTATGTTGTTTTATCCTATGCTTTATTAAATTGTATTTAATTTGTTTTATCCTATGCTTTATTAAATTATATTTATGTAGTTTTAGCCTATGCTTTATTAAATTGTATTTATGTTGCTTTAACATATGCTTTATTAAATTGAATTTATGTTGTTTTGTCCTATGCTTTATTAAATTGTATTTATGTTGTTTTATCCTATGCTTTATTAAATTGTATTTATGTGGTTTTGTCCTTTGCTGTATTATATTGTATATATGTTGTTTTATCCTATGCTTTATTAAATTGAATTTATGTTGTTTTATCCTATGCTTTAGTAAATTGTATTTAATTTGTTTTATCCTATGCTTTATTAAATTATATTTATGTAGTTTTAGCCTATGCTTTATTAAATTGTATTTATGTTGCTTTAACATATGCTTTATTAAATTGAATTTATGTTGTTTTATCCTATGCTTTATTAAATTGTATTTATGTTGTTTTATCCTATGCTTTATTAAATTGAATTTATGTTGTTTTATCCTATGCTTTATTAAATTGTATTTAATTTGTTTTATCCTATGCTTTATTAAATTATATTTATGTAGTTTTAGCCTATGCTTTATTAAATTGTATTTATGTTGTTTTATCCTATGCTTTATTAAATTGTATTTATGTTGTTTTATCCTATGCTTTATTAAATTGTATTTCTGTTGTTTTATCCTATGCTTTATAAATTGTATTTATGTTGTTTTATCCTATGCTTTACAAAATTGTATTTATGTTGTTTTGTCCTATGCTTTATTAAATTGTATTTATGTTGTTTTAACCTATGCTTTATTAAATTGTATTTATGTTGTTTTATCCTATGCTTTATTAAATTGTATTTATGTTGTTTTAACCTATGCTTTATTAAATTGTATTTATGTTGCTTTAACATATGCTTTATTAAATTGTATTTATGTTGTTTTGTCCTATGCTTTATTAAATTGTATTTATGTTGTTTTATCCTATGCTTTATTAAATTGTATTTATGTGGTTTTGTCCTATGCTGTATTAAATTGTATATATGTTGTTTTATCCTATGCTTTTTAAAATTGTATTTATGTTGTTTTAACTTATTCTTTATTAAATTGTATTTATGTTGTTTTATCCTATGCTTTATTAAATTGTATTTATGTTGTTTTATCCTATGCTTTATTAAATTGTAATTATGTTGTTTTAACCTATGCTTTATTAAATTGTATTTATGTGGTTTTATCCTATGCTTTATTAAATTGTATTTATGTTGTTTTATCCTATGCTTTATTAAATTGTATTTATGTTGTTTTAACCTATGCTTTATTAAATTGTATTCATGTTGTTTTATCTTACGCTTTACTAAATTATATTCATGTTGTTTTATCTTATGCTTTATTAAATTGTATTTATGTTGTTTTAACATATGCTTTATTAAATTGTATTTATGTTGTTTTATCCTATGCTTTATTAAATTTTATTTATGTTGTTTTATCCTGTGCTTTTTTAAATTGTATTTATGTTGTTTAATCCTATGCTTTATTAAATTGTATTTATGTTGTTTTATCCTATGCTTTATTAAATTGTATTTATGTTGTTTTATCCTATGCTTTATTAAATTGTATTTATGTTGTTTTATCCTATGCTTTATAAATTGTATTTATGTTGTTTTGTCCTATGCTTTATTAAATTGTATTTATGTTGTTTTATCCTATGCTTTATTAAATTGTATTTATGTGTTTTTTTCCTATGCTATATTAAATTGTATATATGTTGTTTTATCCTATGCTTTTTAAAATTGTATTTATGTTGTTTTAACTTATGCTTTATTAAATTGTATTTATGTTGTTTTATCCTATGCTTTATTAAATTGTATTTATGTTGTTTTATCCTATGCTTTATTAAATTGTAATTATGTTGTTTTAACCTATGCTTTATTAAATTGTATTTATGTGGTTTTATCCTATGCTTTATTAAATTGTATTTATGTTGTTTTATCCTATGCTTTATTAAATTGTATTTATGTTGCTTTAACATATGCTTTATTAAATTGTATTTATGTTGTTTTGTCCTATGCTTTATTAAATTGTATTTATGTTGTTTTATCCTATGCTTTATTAAATTGTATTTATGTGTTTTTTTCCTATGCTATATTAAATTTTATATATGTTGTTTTATCCTATGCTTTTTAAAATTGTATTTATGTTGTTTTAACTTATGCTTTATTAAATTGTATTTATGTTGTTTTATCCTATGCTTTATTAAATTGTATTTATGTTGTTTTATCCTATGCTTTATTAAATTGTAATTATGTTGTTTTAACCTATGCTTTATTAAATTGTATTTATGTGGTTTTATCCTATGCTTTATTAAATTGTATTTATGTTGTTTTATCCTATGCTTTATTAAATTGTATTTATGTTGTTTTAACCTATGCTTTATTAAATTGTATTTATGTTGTTTTATCCTATGCTTTATTAAATTGAATTTATGTTGTTTTATCCTATGCTTTATTAAATTGTATTTAATTTGTTTTATCCTATGCTTTATTAAATTATATTTATGTAGTTTTAGCCTATGCTTTATTAAATTGTATTTATGTGGTTTTATCCTATGCTTTATTAAATTGTATTTATGTTGTTTTATCCTATGCTTTATTAAATTGTATTTATGTTGTTTTATCCTATGCTTTATAAATTGTATTTATGTTGTTTTATCCTATGCTTTACAAAATTGTATTTATGTTGTTTTGTCCTATGCTTTATTAAATTGTATTTATGTTGTTTTAACCTATGCTTTATTAAATTGTATTTATGTTGTTTTATCCTATGCTTTATTAAATTGTATTTATGTTGTTTTAACCTATGCTTTATTAAATTGTATTTATGTTGCTTTAACATATGCTTTATTAAATTGTATTTATGTTGTTTTGTCCTATGCTTTATTAAATTGTATTTATGTTGTTTTATCCTATGCTTTATTAAATTGTATTTATGTGGTTTTTGTCCTATGCTGTATTAAATTGTATATATGTTGTTTTATCCTATGCTTTTTAAAATTGTATTTATGTTGTTTTAACTTATGCTTTATTAAATTGTATTTATGTTGTTTTATCCTATGCTTTATTAAATTGTATTTATGTTGTTTTATCCTATGCTTTATTAAATTGTAATTATGTTGTTTTAACCTATGCTTTATTAAATTGTATTTATGTGGTTTTATCCTATGCTTTATTAAATTGTATTTATGTTGTTTTATCCTATGCTTTATTAAATTGTATTTATGTTGTTTTAACCTATGCTTTATTAAATTGTATTTATGTTGTTTTATCCTATGCTTTATTAAATTGAATTTATGTTGTTTTATCCTATGCTTTATTAAATTGTATTTAATTTGTTTTATCCTATGCTTTATTAAATTATATTTATGTAGTTTTAGCCTATGCTTTATTAAATTGTATTTATGTTGCTTTAACATATGCTTTATTAAATTGAATTTATGTTGTTTTGTCCTATGCTTTATTAAATTGTATTTATGTTGTTTTATCCTATGCTTTATTAAATTGTATTTATGTGGTTTTGTCCTTTGCTGTATTATATTGTATATATGTTGTTTTATCCTATGCTTTATTAAATTGAATTTATGTTGTTTTATCCTATGCTTTATTAAAATGAATTTAATTTGTTTTATCCTATGCTTTATTAAATTATATTTATGTAGTTTTAGCCTATGCTTTATTAAATTGTATTTATGTTGCTTTAACATATGCTTTATTAAATTGAATTTATGTTGTTTTATCCTATGCTTTATTAAATTGTATTTATGTTGTTTTATCCTATGCTTTATTAAATTGTAATTATGTTGTTTTAACCTATGCTTTATTAAATTGTATTTATGTGGTTTTATCCTATGCTTTATTAAATTGTATTTATGTTGTTTTATCCTATGCTTTATTAAATTGTATTTATGTTGTTTTAACCTATGCTTTATTAAATTGTATTTATGTTGTTTTATCCTATGCTTTATTAAATTGAATTTATGTTGTTTTATCCTATGCTTTATTAAATTGTATTTAATTTGTTTTATCCTATGCTTTATTAAATTATATTTATGTAGTTTTAGCCTATGCTTTATTAAATTGTATTTATGTGGTTTTATCCTATGCTTTATTAAATTGTATTTATGTTGTTTTATCCTATGCTTTATTAAATTGTATTTATGTTGTTTTATCCTATGCTTTATAAATTGTATTTATGTTGTTTTATCCTATGCTTTACAAAATTGTATTTATGTTGTTTTGTCCTATGCTTTATTAAATTGTATTTATGTTGTTTTAACCTATGCTTTATTAAATTGTATTTATGTTGTTTTATCCTATGCTTTATTAAATTGTATTTATGTTGTTTTAACCTATGCTTTATTAAATTGTATTTATGTTGCTTTAACATATGCTTTATTAAATTGTATTTATGTTGTTTTGTCCTATGCTTTATTAAATTGTATTTATGTTGTTTTATCCTATGCTTTATTAAATTGTATTTATGTGGTTTTGTCCTATGCTGTATTAAATTGTATATATGTTGTTTTATCCTATGCTTTTTAAAATTGTATTTATGTTGTTTTAACTTATGCTTTATTAAATTGTATTTATGTTGTTTTATCCTATGCTTTATTAAATTGTATTTATGTTGTTTTATCCTATGCTTTATTAAATTGTAATTATGTTGTTTTAACCTATGCTTTATTAAATTGTATTTATGTGGTTTTATCCTATGCTTTATTAAATTGTATTTATGTTGTTTTATCCTATGCTTTATTAAATTGTATTTATGTTGTTTTAACCTATGCTTTATTAAATTGTATTTATGTTGTTTTATCCTATGCTTTATTAAATTGAATTTATGTTGTTTTATCATATGCTTTATTAAATTGTATTTAATTTGTTTTATCCTATGCTTTATTAAATTATATTTATGTAGTTTTAGCCTATGCTTTATTAAATTGTATTTATGTTGCTTTAACATATGCTTTATTAAATTGAATTTATGTTGTTTTGTCCTATGCTTTATTAAATTGTATTTATGTTGTTTTATCCTATGCTTTATTAAATTGTATTTATGTGGTTTTGTCCTTTGCTGTATTATATTGTATATATGTTGTTTTATCCTATGCTTTATTAAATTGAATTTATGTTGTTTTATCCTATGCTTTATTAAATTGTATTTAATTTGTTTTATCCTATGCTTTATTAAATTATATTTATGTAGTTTTAGCCTATGCTTTATTAAATTGTATTTATGTTGCTTTAACATATGCTTTATTAAATTGAATTTATGTTGTTTTATCCTATGCTTTATTAAATTGTATTTATGTTGTTTTATCCTATGCTTTATTAAATTGAATTTATGTTGTTTTATCCTATGCTTTATTAAATTGTATTTAATTTGTTTTATCCTATGCTTTATTAAATTATATTTATGTAGTTTTAGCCTATGCTTTATTAAATTGTATTTATGTTGTTTTATCCTATGCTTTATTAAATTGTATTTATGTTGTTTTATCCTATGCTTTATTAAATTGTATTTCTGTTGTTTTATCCTATGCTTTATAAATTGTATTTATGTTGTTTTATCCTATGCTTTACAAAATTGTATTTATGTTGTTTTGTCCTATGCTTTATTAAATTGTATTTATGTTGTTTTAACCTATGCTTTATTAAATTGTATTTATGTTGTTTTATCCTATGCTTTATTAAATTTTATTTATGTTGTTTTAACCTATGCTTTATTAAATTGTATTTATGTTGCTTTAACATATGCTTTATTAAATTGTATTTATGTTGTTTTGTCCTATGCTTTATTAAATTGTATTTATGTTGTTTTATCCTATGCTTTATTAAATTGTATTTATGTGGTTTTGTCCTATGCTGTATTAAATTGTATATATGTTGTTTTATCCTATGCTTTTTAAAATTGTATTTATGTTGTTTTAACTTATTCTTTATTAAATTGTATTTATGTTGTTTTATCCTATGCTTTATTAAATTGTATTTATGTTGTTTTAACCTATGCTTTATTAAATTGTATTTATGTGGTTTTATCCTATGCTTTATTAAATTGTATTTATGTTGTTTTATCCTATGCTTTATTAAATTGTATTTATGTTGTTTTAACCTATGCTTTATTAAATTGTATTTATGTTGTTTTATCCTATGCTTTATTAAATTGAATTTATGTTGTTTTATCCTATGCTTTATTAAATTGTATTTAATTTGTTTTATCCTATGCTTTATTAAATTATATTTATGTAGTTTTAGCCTATGCTTTATTAAATTGTATTTATGTTGTTTTATCCTATGCTTTATTAAATTGTATTTATGTTGTTTTATCCTATGCTTTATTAAATTGTATTTATGTTGTTTTAACCTATGCTTTATTAAATTGTATTTATTTTGTTTTATCCTATGCTTTATTAAATTGTATTTATGTTGTTTTATCCTATGCTTTATTAAATTGTATTTATGTTGTTTTATCCTATGCTTTATTAAATTGTATTCATGTTGTTTTATCCTATGCTTTATTAAATTGTATTTATCTTGTTTTATCCTATGCTTTATTAAATTGAATTTATGTTGTTTTATCCTATGCTTTATTAAATTTTATTTATGTTGTTTTATCCTATGCTTTATTAAATTGTATTTATGTTGTTTTATCCTATGCTTTATTAAATTGTATTTATGTTATTTTGACCTATGCTTTACTAAATTGTATTTATGTTGCTGTATACTATGCTTTATTAAATTGTATTTATGTTGTTTTATCCTGTGCTTTATTAAATTGTATTTATGTGGTTTTATCCTATGCTTTATTAAATAGTATTTATGTTGTTTAATCCTATGCTTTATTAAATTGTATTTATGTTGTTTTATCCTATGCTTTATTAAATTGTATTTATGTTGTTTTATCCTATGCTTTATAAATTGTATTTATGTTGTTTTATCCTATGCTTTATTAAATTGTATTTAAGTTGTTTTATCCTATGCTTTATTAAATTGTATTTATGTTGTTTTATCCTATGCTTTATTAAATTGTATTTATGTTGTTTTAACCTATGCTTTATTAAATTGTATTTATGTTGTTTTAACCTATGCTTTATTAAATTGTATTTATGTTGCTTTAACATATGCTTTATTAAATTGTATTTATGTTGTTATGTCCTATGCTTTATTAAATTGTATTTATGTTGTTTTATCCTATGCTTTATTAAATTGTATTTATGTGGTTTTGTCCTATGCTGTATTAAATTGTATATATGTTGTTTTATCCTATGCTTTTTAAAATTGTATTTATGTTGTTTTAACTTATGCTTTATTAAATTGTATTTATGTTGTTTTATCCTATGCTTTATTAAATTGTATTTATGTTGTTTTATCCTATGCTTTATTAAATTGTAATTATGTTGTTTTAACCTATGCTTTATTAAATTGTATTTATGTGGTTTTATCCTATGCTTTATTAAATTGTATTTATGTTGTTTTATCCTATACTTTATTAAATTGTATTTATGTTGTTTTATCCTATGTTTTATTAAATTGTATTCATGTTGTTTTATCCTATGCTTTATTAAATTGTATTTATGTTGTTTTATCCTATGCTTTATTAAATTGAATTTATGTTGTTTTATCCTATGCTTTATTAAATTTTATTTATGTTGTTTTATCCTGTGCTTTATTAAATTGTATTTATGTTGTTTTATCCTATGCTTTATAAATTGTATTTATGTTGTTTTATCCTATGCTTTACAAAATTGTATTTATGTTGTTTTGTCCTATGCTTTATTAAATTGTATTTATGTTGTTTTAACCTATGCTTTATTAAATTGTATTTATGTTGTTTTATCCTATGCTTTATTAAAATGTATTTATGTAGTTTTATCCTATGCTTTCTTAAATTGTATTTATGTTGTTTTAACCTATGCTTTATTAAATTATATTCATGTTGTTTTATCTTATGCTTTATTAAATTGTATTTATGTTGTTTTAACATATGCTTTATTAAATTGTATTTATGTTGTTTTATCCTATGCTTTATTAAATTGTATTTATGTTGTTTTATCCTATGCTTTATTAAATTTTATTTATGTTGTTTTATCCTATGCTTTATTAAATTGTATTTATGTTGTTTTATCCTATGCTTTATTAAATTTTATTTATGTTGTTTTATCCTATGCTTTATTAAATTTTATTTATGTTGTTTTATCCTGTGCTTTTTTAAATTGTATTTATGTGGTTTTGTCCTATGCTGTATTAAATTGTATATATGTTGTTTTATCCTATGCTTTTTAAAATTGTATTTATGTTGTTTTAACTTATGCTTTATTAAATTGTATTTATGTTGTTTTATCCTATGCTTTATTAAATTGTATTTATGTTGTTTTATCCTATGCTTTATTAAATTGTAATTATGTTGTTTTAACCTATGCTTTATTAAATTGTATTTATGTGGTTTTATCCTATGCTTTATTAAATTGTATTTATGTTGTTTTATCCTATGCTTTATTAAATTGTATTTATGTTGTTTTATCCTATGCTTTATTAAATTGTATTCATGTTGTTTTATCCTATGCTTTATTAAATTGTATTTATGTTGTTTTATCCTATGCTTTATTAAATTGAATTTATGTTGTTTTATCCTATGCTTTATTAAATTTTATTTATGTTGTTTTATCCTGTGCTTTATTAAATTGTATTGATGTGGTTTTATCCTATGCTTTATTAAATTGTATTTATGTTGTTTTATCCTATGCTTTATTAAATTGTATTTATGTTGTTTTAACCTATGCTTTATTAAATTGTATTTATGTTGTTTTATCCTATGCTTTATTAAATTGAATTTATGTTGTTTTATCCTATGCTTTATTAAATTGTATTTAATTTGTTTTATCCTATGCTTTATTAAATTATATTTATGTAGTTTTAGCCTATGCTTTATTAAATTGTATTTATGTTGCTTTAACATATGCTTTATTAAATTGAATTTATGTTGTTTTGTCCTATGCTTTATTAAATTGTATTTATGTTGTTTTATCCTATGCTTTATTAAATTGTATTTATGTGGTTTTGTCCTTTGCTGTATTATATTGTATATATGTTGTTTTATCCTATGCTTTATTAAATTGAATTTATGTTGTTTTATCCTATGCTTTATTAAATTGTATTTAATTTGTTTTATCCTATGCTTTATTAAATTATATTTATGTAGTTTTAGCCTATGCTTTATTAAATTGTATTTATGTTGCTTTAACATATGCTTTATTAAATTGAATTTATGTTGTTTTATCCTATGCTTTATTAAATTGTATTTATTTTGTTTTATCCTATGCTTTATTAAATTGAATTTATGTTGTTTTATCCTATGCTTTATTAAATTGTATTTAATTTGTTTTATCCTATGCTTTATTAAATTATATTTATGTAGTTTTAGCCTATGCTTTATTAAATTGTATTTATGTTGTTTTATCCTATGCTTTATTAAATTGTATTTATGTTGTTTTATCCTATGCTTTATTAAATTGTATTTCTGTTGTTTTATCCTATGCTTTATAAATTGTATTTATGTTGTTTTATCCTATGCTTTACAAAATTGTATTTATGTTGTTTTGTCCTATGCTTTATTAAATTGTATTTATGTTGTTTTAACCTATGCTTTATTAAATTGTATTTATGTTGTTTTATCCTATGCTTTATTAAATTGTATTTATGTTGTTTTAACCTATGCTTTATTAAATTGTATTTATGTTGCTTTAACATATGCTTTATTAAATTGTATTTATGTTGTTTTGTCCTATGCTTTATTAAATTGTATTTATGTTGTTTTATCCTATGCTTTATTAAATTGTATTTATGTGGTTTTGTCCTATGCTGTATTAAATTGTATATATGTTGTTTTATCCTATGCTTTTTAAAATTGTATTTATGTTGTTTTAACTTATTCTTTATTAAATTGTATTTATGTTGTTTTATCCTATGCTTTATTAAATTGTATTTATGTTGTTTTATCCTATGCTTTATTAAATTGTAATTATGTTGTTTTAACCTATGCTTTATTAAATTGTATTTATGTGGTTTTATCCTATGCTTTATTAAATTGTATTTATGTTGTTTTATCCTATGCTTTATTAAATTGTATTTATGTTGTTTTAACCTATGCTTTATTAAATTGTATTCATGTTGTTTTATCTTACGCTTTACTAAATTATATTCATGTTGTTTTATCTTATGCTTTATTAAATTGTATTTATGTTGTTTTAACATATGCTTTATTAAATTGTATTTATGTTGTTTTATCCTATGCTTTATTAAATTTTATTTATGTTGTTTTATCCTGTGCTTTTTTAAATTGTATTTATGTTGTTTAATCCTATGCTTTATTAAATTGTATTTATGTTGTTTTATCCTATGCTTTATTAAATTGTATTTATGTTGTTTTATCCTATGCTTTATTAAATTGTATTTATGTTGTTTTATCCTATGCTTTATAAATTGTATTTATGTTGTTTTGTCCTATGCTTTATTAAATTGTATTTATGTTGTTTTATCCTATGCTTTATTAAATTGTATTTATGTGGTTTTTTCCTATGCTATATTAAATTGTATATATGTTGTTTTATCCTATGCTTTTTAAAATTGTATTTATGTTGTTTTATCCTATGCTTTATTAAATTGTAATTATGTTGTTTTAACCTATGCTTTATTAAATTGTATTTATGTGGTTTTATCCTATGCTTTATTAAATTGTATTTATGTTGTTTTATCCTATGCTTTATTAAATTGTATTTATGTTGCTTTAACATATGCTTTATTAAATTGTATTTATGTTGTTTTGTCCTATGCTTTATTAAATTGTATTTATGTTGTTTTATCCTATGCTTTATTAAATTGTATTTATGTGTTTTTTTCCTATGCTATATTAAATTTTATATATGTTGTTTTATCCTATGCTTTTTAAAATTGTATTTATGTTGTTTTAACTTATGCTTTATTAAATTGTATTTATGTTGTTTTATCCTATGCTTTATTAAATTGTATTTATGTTGTTTTATCCTATGCTTTATTAAATTGTAATTATGTTGTTTTAACCTATGCTTTATTAAATTGTATTTATGTGGTTTTATCCTATGCTTTATTAAATTGTATTTATGTTGTTTTATCCTATGCTTTATTAAATTGTATTTATGTTGTTTTAACCTATGCTTTATTAAATTGTATTTATGTTGTTTTATCCTATGCTTTATTAAATTGAATTTATGTTGTTTTATCCTATGCTTTATTAAATTGTATTTAATTTGTTTTATCCTATGCTTTATTAAATTATATTTATGTAGTTTTAGCCTATGCTTTATTAAATTGTATTTATGTGGTTTTATCCTATGCTTTATTAAATTGTATTTATGTTGTTTTATCCTATGCTTTATTAAATTGTATTTATGTTGTTTTATCCTATGCTTTATAAATTGTATTTATGTTGTTTTATCCTATGCTTTACAAAATTGTATTTATGTTGTTTTGTCCTATGCTTTATTAAATTGTATTTATGTTGTTTTAACCTATGCTTTATTAAATTGTATTTATGTTGTTTTATCCTATGCTTTATTAAATTGTATTTATGTTGTTTAAACCTATGCTTTATTAAATTGTATTTATGTTGCTTTAACATATGCTTTATTAAATTGTATTTATGTTGTTTTGTCCTATGCTTTATTAAATTGTATTTATGTTGTTTTATCCTATGCTTTATTAAATTGTATTTATGTGGTTTTGTCCTATGCTGTATTAAATTGTATATATGTTGTTTTATCCTATGCTTTTTAAAATTGTATTTATGTTGTTTTAACTTATGCTTTATTAAATTGTATTTATGTTGTTTTATCCTATGCTTTATTAAATTGTATTTATGTTGTTTTATCCTATGCTTTATTAAATTGTAATTATGTTGTTTTAACCTATGCTTTATTAAATTGTATTTATGTGGTTTTATCCTATGCTTTATTAAATTGTATTTATGTTGTTTTATCCTATGCTTTATTAAATTGTATTTATGTTGTTTTAACCTATGCTTTATTAAATTGTATTTATGTTGTTTTATCCTATGCTTTATTAAATTGAATTTATGTTGTTTTATCCTATGCTTTATTAAATTGTATTTAATTTGTTTTATCCTATGCTTTATTAAATTATATTTATGTAGTTTTAGCCTATGCTTTATTAAATTGTATTTATGTTGCTTTAACATATGCTTTATTAAATTGAATTTATGTTGTTTTGTCCTATGCTTTATTAAATTGTATTTATGTTGTTTTATCCTATGCTTTATTAAATTGTATTTATGTGGTTTTGTCCTTTGCTGTATTATATTGTATATATGTTGTTTTATCCTATGCTTTATTAAATTGAATTTATGTTGTTTTATCCTATGCTTTATTAAATTGTATTTAATTTGTTTTATCCTATGCTTTATTAAATTATATTTATGTAGTTTTAGCCTATGCTTTATTAAATTGTATTTATGTTGCTTTAACATATGCTTTATTAAATTGAATTTATGTTGTTTTATCCTATGCTTTATTAAATTGTATTTATGTTGTTTTATCCTATGCTTTATTAAATTGAATTTATGTTGTTTTATCCTATGCTTTATTAAATTGTATTTAATTTGTTTTATCCTATGCTTTATTAAATTATATTTATGTAGTTTTAGCCTATGCTTTATTAAATTGTATTTATGTTGTTTTATTCTATGCTTTATTAAATTGTATTTATGTTGTTTTATCCTATGCTTTATTAAATTGTATTTCTGTTGTTTTATCCTATGCTTTATAAATTGTATTTATGTTGTTTTATCCTATGCTTTACAAAATTGTATTTATGTTGTTTTGTCCTATGCTTTATTAAATTGTATTTATGTTGTTTTAACCTATGCTTTATTAAATTGTATTTATGTTGTTTTATCCTATGCTTTATTAAATTGTATTTATGTTGTTTTAACCTATGCTTTATTAAATTGTATTTATGTTGCTTTAACATATGCTTTATTAAATTGTATTTATGTTGTTTTGTCCTATGCTTTATTAAATTGTATTTATGTTGTTTTATCCTATGCTTTATTAAATTGTATTTATGTGGTTTTGTCCTATGCTGTATTAAATTGTATATATGTTGTTTTATCCTATGCTTTTT
This sequence comes from Phyllobates terribilis, assembly GCF_046119375.1. Lineage (NCBI taxonomy): Eukaryota > Metazoa > Chordata > Amphibia > Anura > Dendrobatidae > Phyllobates > Phyllobates terribilis. The sequence continues at coordinate 21,678,040 of NW_027362778.1, forward strand.
AAAATTGTATTTATGTTGTTTTAACTTATTCTTTATTAAATTGTATTTATGTTGTTTTATCCTATGCTTTATTAAATTGTATTTATGTTGTTTTATCCTATGCTTTATTAAATTGTAATTATGTTGTTTTAACCTATGCTTTATTAAATTGTATTTATGTGGTTTTATCCTATGCTTTATTAAATTGTATTTATGTTGTTTTATCCTATGCTTTATTAAATTGTATTTATGTTGTTTTAACCTATGCTTTATTAAATTGTATTTATGTTGTTTTATCCTATGCTTTATTAAATTGAATTTATGTTGTTTTATCCTATGCTTTATTAAATTGTATTTAATTTGTTTTATCCTATGCTTTATTAAATTATATTTATGTAGTTTTAGCCTATGCTTTATTAAATTGCATTTATGTTGTTTTATCCTATGCTTTATTAAATTGTATTTATGTTGTTTTATCCTATGCTTTATTAAATTGTATTTATGTTGTTTTAACCTATGCTTTATTAAATTGTATTTATTTTGTTTTATCCTATGCTTTATTAAATTGTATTTATGTTGTTTTATCCTATGCTTTATTAAATTGTATTTATGTTGTTTTATCCTATGCTTTATTAAATTGTATTCATGTTGTTTTATCCTATGCTTTATTAAATTGTATTTATCTTGTTTTATCCTATGCTTTATTAAATTGAATTTATGTTGTTTTATCCTATGCTTTATTAAATTTTATTTATGTTGTTTTATCCTATGCTTTATTAAATTGTATTTATGTTGTTTTATCCTATGCTTTATTAAATTGTATTTATGTTATTTTGACCTATGCTTTACTAAATTGTATTTATGTTGCTGTATCCTATGCTTTATTAAATTGTATTTATGTTGTTTTATCCTGTGCTTTATTAAATTGTATTTATGTGGTTTTATCCTATGCTTTATTAAATAGTATTTATGTTGTTTTATCCTATGCTTTATTAAATTGAATTTATGTTGTTTTATCCTATGCTTTATTAAATTGTATTTAATTTGTTTTATCCTATGCTTTATTAAATTATATTTATGTAGTTTTAGCCTATGCTTTATTAAATTGTATTTATGTTGCTTTAACATATGCTTTATTAAATTGAATTTATGTTGTTTTGTCCTATGCTTTATTAAATTGTATTTATGTTGTTTTATCCTATGCTTTATTAAATTGTATTTATGTGGTTTTGTCCTTTGCTGTATTATATTGTATATATGTTGTTTTATCCTATGCTTTATTAAATTGAATTTATGTTGTTTTATCCTATGCTTTATTAAATTGTATTTAATTTGTTTTATCCTATGCTTTATTAAATTATATTTATGTAGTTTTAGCCTATGCTTTATTAAATTGTATTTATGTTGCTTTAACATATGCTTTATTAAATTGAATTTATGTTGTTTTATCCTATGCTTTATTAAATTGTATTTATTTTGTTTTATCCTATGCTTTATTAAATTGAATTTATGTTGTTTTATCCTATGCTTTATTAAATTGTATTTAATTTGTTTTATCCTATGCTTTATTAAATTATATTTATGTAGTTTTAGCCTATGCTTTATTAAATTGTATTTATGTTGTTTTATCCTATGCTTTATTAAATTGTATTTATGTTGTTTTATCCTATGCTTTATTAAATTGTATTTCTGTTGTTTTATCCTATGCTTTATAAATTGTATTTATGTTGTTTTATCCTATGCTTTACAAAATTGTATTTATGTTGTTTTGTCCTATGCTTTATTAAATTGTATTTAAGTTGTTTTATCCTATGCTTTATTAAATTGTATTTATGTTGTTTTATCCTATGCTTTATTAAATTGTATTTATGTTGTTTTAACCTATGCTTTATTAAATTGTATTCATGTTGTTTTAACCTATGCTTTATTAAATTGTATTTATGTTGCTTTAACATATGCTTTATTAAATTGTATTTATGTTGTTATGTCCTATGCTTTATTAAATTGTATTTATGTTGTTTTATCCTATGCTTTATTAAATTGTATTTATGTGGTTTTGTCCTATGCTGTATTAAATTGTATATATGTTGTTTTATCCTATGCTTTTTAAAATTGTATTTATGTTGTTTTAACTTATGCTTTATTAAATTGTATTTATGTTGTTTTATCCTATGCTTTATTAAATTGTATTTATGTTGTTTTATCCTATGCTTTATTAAATTGTAATTATGTTGTTTTAACCTATGCTTTATTAAATTGTATTTATGTGGTTTTATCCTATGCTTTATTAAATTGTATTTATGTTGTTTTATCCTATACTTTATTAAATTGTATTTATGTTGTTTTATCCTATGCTTTATTAAATTGTATTCATGTTGTTTTATCCTATGCTTTATTAAATTGTATTTATGTTGTTTTATCCTATGCTTTATTAAATTGAATTTATGTTGTTTTATCCTATGCTTTATTAAATTTTATTTATGTTGTTTTATCCTGTGCTTTATTAAATTGTATTTATGTTGTTTTATCCTATGCTTTATAAATTGTATTTATGTTGTTTTATCCTATGCTTTACAAAATTGTATTTATGTTGTTTTGTCCTATGCTTTATTAAATTGTATTTATGTTGTTTTAACCTATGCTTTATTAAATTGTATTTATGTTGTTTTATCCTATGCTTTATTAAAATGTATTTATGTAGTTTTATCCTATGCTTTCTTAAATTGTATTTATGTTGTTTTAACCTATGCTTTATTAAATTATATTCATGTTGTTTTATCTTATGCTTTATTAAATTGTATTTATGTTGTTTTAACATATGCTTTATTAAATTGTATTTATGTTGTTTTATCCTATGCTTTATTAAATTGTATTTATGTTGTTTTATCCTATGCTTTATTAAATTTTATTTATGTTGTTTTATCCTATGCTTTATTAAATTGTATTTATGTTGTTTTATCCTATGCTTTATTAAATTTTATTTATGTTGTTTTATCCTATGCTTTATTAAATTTTATTTATGTTGTTTTATCCTGTGCTTTTTTAAATTGTATTTATGTGGTTTTGTCCTATGCTGTATTAAATTGTATATATGTTGTTTTATCCTATGCTTTTTAAAATTGTATTTATGTTGTTTTAACTTATGCTTTATTAAATTGTATTTATGTTGTTTTATCCTATGCTTTATTAAATTGTATTTATGTTGTTTTATCCTATGCTTTATTAAATTGAATTTATGTTGTTTTATCCTATGCTTTATTAAATTTTATTTATGTTGTTTTATCCTGTGCTTTATTAAATTGTATTTATGTTGTTTTATCCTATGCTTTATTAAATTGTATTTATGTTATTTTGACCTATGCTTTACTAAATTGTATTTATGTTGTTTTATCCTATGCTTTATTAAATTGAATTTATGTTGTTTTATCCTATGCTTTATTAAATTGTATTTAATTTGTTTTATCCTATGCTTTATTAAATTATATTTATGTAGTTTTAGCCTATGCTTTATTAAATTGTATTTATGTTGTTTTATCCTATGCTTTATTAAATTGTATTTATGTTGTTTTATCCTATGCTTTATTAAATTGTATTTATGTTGTTTTATCCTATGCTTTATAAATTGTATTTATGTTGTTTTATCCTATGCTTTACAAAATTGTATTTATGTTGTTTTGTCCTATGCTTTATTAAATTGTATTTATGTTGTTTTAACCTATGCTTTATTAAATTGTATTTATGTTGTTTTATCCTATGCTTTATTAAAATGTATTTATGTAGTTTTATCCTATGCTTTCTTAAATTGTATTTATGTTGTTTTAACCTATGCTTTATTAAATTATATTCATGTTGTTTTATCTTATGCTTTATTAAATTGTATTTATGTTGTTTTAACATATGCTTTATTAAATTGTATTTATGTTGTTTTATCCTATGCTTTATTAAATTTTATTTATGTTGTTTTATCCTATGCTTTATTAAATTGTATTTATGTTGTTTTATCCTATGCTTTATTAAATTTTATTTATGTTGTTTTATCCTATGCTTTATTAAATTTTATTTATGTTGTTTTATCCTATGCTTTTTTAAATTGTATTTATGTTGTTTTATCCTATGCTTTATAAATTGTATTTATGTTGTTTTATCCTATGCTTTATTAAATTGTATTTAAGTTGTTTTAACCTATGCTTTATTAAATTGTATTTATGTTGCTTTAACATATGCTTTATTAAATTGTATTTATGTTGTTTTATCCTATGCTTTATTAAATTGTATTTATGTTGTTTTATCCTATGCTTTATAAATTGTATTTATGTTGTTTTATCCTATGCTTTATTAAATTGTATTTAATTTGTTTTATCCTATGCTTTATTAAATTATATTTATGTAGTTTTAGCCTATGCTTTATTAAATTGTATTTATGTTGCTTTAACATATGCTTTATTAAATTGAATTTATGTTGTTTTGTCCTATGCTTTATTAAATTGTATTTATGTTGTTTTATCCTATGCTTTATTAAATTGTATTTATGTGGTTTTGTCCTTTGCTGTATTATATTGTATATATGTTGTTTTATCCTATGCTTTATTAAATTGAATTTATGTTGTTTTATCCTATGCTTTATTAAATTGTATTTAATTTGTTTTATCCTATGCTTTATTAAATTATATTTATGTAGTTTTAGCCTATGCTTTATTAAATTGTATTTATGTTGCTTTAACATATGCTTTATTAAATTGAATTTATGTTGTTTTATCCTATGCTTTATTAAATTGTATTTATGTTGTTTTATCCTATGCTTTATTAAATTGAATTTATGTTGTTTTATCCTATGCTTTATTAAATTGTATTTAATTTGTTTTATCCTATGCTTTATTAAATTATATTTATGTAGTTTTAGCCTATGCTTTATTAAATTGTATTTATGTTGTTTTATCCTATGCTTTATTAAATTGTATTTATGTTGTTTTATCCTATGCTTTATTAAATTGTATTTATGTTGTTTTATCCTATGCTTTATAAATTGTATTTATGTTGTTTTATCCTATGCTTTACAAAATTGTATTTATGTTGTTTTGTCCTATGCTTTATTAAATTGTATTTATGTTGTTTTAACCTATGCTTTATTAAATTGTATTTATGTTATTTTGACCTATGCTTTACTAAATTGTATTTATGTTGCTGTATCCTATGCTTTATTAAATTGTATTTATGTTGTTTTATCCTGTGCTTTATTAAATTGTATTTATGTGGTTTTATCCTATGCTTTATTAAATAGTATTTATGTTGTTTAATCCTATGCTTTATTAAATTGTATTTATGTTGTTTTATCCTATGCTTTATTAAATTGTATTTATGTTGTTTTATCCTATGCTTTATAAATTGTATTTATGTTGTTTTATCCTATGCTTTATTAAATTGTATTTAAGTTGTTTTAACCTATGCTTTATTAAATTGTATTTATGTTGCTTTAACATATGCTTTATTAAATTGTATTTATGTTGTTTTATCCTATGCTTTATTAAATTGTATTTATGTTGTTTTATCCTATGCTTTATAAATTGTATTTATGTTGTTTTATCCTATGCTTTATTAAATTGTATTTAATTTGTTTTATCCTATGCTTTATTAAATTATATTTATGTAGTTTTAGCCTATGCTTTATTAAATTGTATTTATGTTGCTTTAACATATGCTTTATTAAATTGAATTTATGTTGTTTTGTCATATGCTTTATTAAATTGTATTTATGTTGTTTTATCCTATGCTTTATTAAATTGTATTTATGTGGTTTTGTCCTTTGCTGTATTATATTGTATATATGTTGTTTTATCCTATGCTTTATTAAATTGAATTTATGTTGTTTTATCCTATGCTTTATTAAATTGTATTTAATTTGTTTTATCCTATGCTTTATTAAATTATATTTATGTAGTTTTAGCCTATGCTTTATTAAATTGTATTTATGTTGCTTTAACATATGCTTTATTAAATTGAATTTATGTTGTTTTATCCTATGCTTTATTAAATTGTATTTATGTTGTTTTATCCTATGCTTTATTAAATTGAATTTATGTTGTTTTATCCTATGCTTTATTAAATTGTATTTAATTTGTTTTATCCTATGCTTTATTAAATTATATTTATGTAGTTTTAGCCTATGCTTTATTAAATTGTATTTATGTTGTTTTATCCTATGCTTTATTAAATTGTATTTATGTTGTTTTATCCTATGCTTTATTAAATTGTATTTATGTTGTTTTATCCTATGCTTTATAAATTGTATTTATGTTGTTTTATCCTATGCTTTACAAAATTGTATTTATGTTGTTTTGTCCTATGCTTTATTAAATTGTATTTATGTTGTTTTAACCTATGCTTTATTAAATTGTATTTATGTTGTTTTATCCTATGCTTTATTAAATTGTATTTATGTTGTTTTAACCTATGCTTTATTAAATTGTATTTATGTTGCTTTAACATATGCTTTATTAAATTGTATTTATGTTGTTTTGTCCTATGCTTTATTAAATTGTATTTATGTTGTTTTATCCTATGCTTTATTAAATTGTATTTATGTGGTTTTGTCCTATGCTGTATTAAATTGTATATATGTTGTTTTATCCTATGCTTTTTAAAATTGTATTTATGTTGTTTTAACTTATTCTTTATTAAATTGTATTTATGTTGTTTTATCCTATGCTTTATTAAATTGTAATTATGTTGTTTTAACCTATGCTTTATTAAATTGTATTTATGTGGTTTTATCCTATGCTTTATTAAATTGTATTTATGTTGTTTTATCCTATGCTTTATTAAATTGTATTTATGTTGTTTTAACCTATGCTTTATTAAATTGTATTTATGTTGTTTTATCCTATGCTTTATTAAATTGAATTTATGTTGTTTTATCCTATGCTTTATTAAATTGTATTTAATTTGTTTTATCCTATGCTTTATTAAATTATATTTATGTAGTTTTAGCCTATGCTTTATTAAATTGTATTTATGTTGTTTTATCCTATGCTTTATTAAATTGTATTTATGTTGTTTTAACCTATGCTTTATTAAATTGTATTTATTTTGTTTTATCCTATGCTTTATTAAATTGTATTTATGTTGTTTTATCCTATGCTTTATTAAATTGTATTTATGTTGTTTTATCCTATGCTTTATTAAATTGTATTCATGTTGTTTTATCCTATGCTTTATTAAATTGTATTTATGTTGTTTTATCCTATGCTTTATTAAATTGAATTTATGTTGTTTTATCCTATGCTTTATTAAATTTTATTTATGTTGTTTTATCCTATGCTTTATTAAATTGTATTTATGTTGTTTTATCCTATGCTTTATTAAATTGTATTTATGTTATTTTGACCTATGCTTTACTAAATTGTATTTATGTTGCTGTATCCTATGCTTTATTAAATTGTATTTATGTTGTTTTATCCTGTGCTTTATTAAATTGTATTTATGTGGTTTTATCCTATGCTTTATTAAATAGTATTTATGTTGTTTAATCCTATGCTTTATTAAATTGTATTTATGTTGTTTTATCCTATGCTTTATTAAATTGTATTTATGTTGTTTTATCCTATGCTTTATAAATTGTATTTATGTTGTTTTATCCTATGCTTTATTAAATTGTATTTAAGTTGTTTTATCCTATGCTTTATTAAATTGTATTTATGTTGTTTTATCCTATGCTTTATTAAATTGTATTTATGTTGTTTTAACCTATGCTTTATTAAATTGTATTTATGTTGCTTTAACATATGCTTTATTAAATTGTATTTATGTTGTTATGTCCTATGCTTTATTAAATTGTATTTATGTTGTTTTATCCTATGCTTTATTAAATTGTATTTATGTGGTTTTGTCCTATGCTGTATTAAATTGTATATATGTTGTTTTATCCTATGCTTTTTAAAATTGTATTTATGTTGTTTTAACTTATGCTTTATTTCATTGTATTTATGTTGTTTTATCCTATGCTTTATTAAATTGTATTTATGTTGTTTTATCCTATGCTTTATTAAATTGTAATTATGTTGTTTTAACCTATGCTTTATTAAATTGTATTTATGTGGTTTTATCCTATGCTTTATTAAATTGTATTTATGTTGTTTTATCCTATGCTTTATTAAATTGTATTTATGTTGTTTTATCCTATGCTTTATTAAATTGTATTTATGTGGTTTTGTCCTATGCTGTATTAAATTGTATATATGTTGTTTTATCCTATGCTTTTTAAAATTGTATTTATGTTGTTTTAACTTATTCTTTATTAAATTGTATTTATGTTGTTTTATCCTATGCTTTATTAAATTGTATTTATGTTGTTTTATCCTATGCTTTATTAAATTGTAATTATGTTGTTTTAACCTATGCTTTATTAAATTGTATTTATGTGGTTTTATCCTATGCTTTATTAAATTGTATTTATGTTGTTTTATCCTATGCTTTATTAAATTATATTTATGTAGTTTTAGCCTATGCTTTATTAAATTGTATTTATGTTGTTTTATCCTATGCTTTATTAAATTGTATTTATGTTGTTTTAACCTATGCTTTATTAAATTATATTCATGTTGTTTTATCTTATGCTTTATTAAATTGTATTTATGTTGTTTTAACATATGCTTTATTAAATTGTATTTATGTTGTTTTATCCTATGCTTTATTAAATTGTATTTATGTTGTTTTATCCTATGCTTTATTAAATTGAATTTATGTTGTTTTATCCTATGCTTTATTAAATTTTATTTATGTTGTTTTATCCTGTGCTTTATTAAATTGTATTTATGTTGTTTTATCCTATGCTTTATTAAATTGTATTTATGTTATTTTGACCTATGCTTTACTAAATTGTATTTATGTTGTTTTATCCTATGCTTTATTAAATTGAATTTATGTTGTTTTATCCTATGCTTTATTAAATTGTATTTAATTTGTTTTATCCTATGCTTTATTAAATTATATTTATGTAGTTTTAGCCTATGCTTTATTAAATTGTATTTATGTTGTTTTATCCTATGCTTTATTAAATTGTATTTATGTTGTTTTATCCTATGCTTTATTAAATTGTATTTATGTTGTTTTATCCTATGCTTTATAAATTGTATTTATGTTGTTTTATCCTATGCTTTACAAAATTGTATTTATGTTGTTTTGTCCTATGCTTTATTAAATTGCATTTATGTTGTTTTAACCTATGCTTTATTAAATTGTATTTATGTTGTTTTATCCTATGCTTTATTAAAATGTATTTATGTAGTTTTATCCTATGCTTTCTTAAATTGTATTTATGTTGTTTTAACCTATGCTTTATTAAATTATATTCATGTTGTTTTATCTTATGCTTTATTAAATTGTATTTATGTTGTTTTAACATATGCTTTATTAAATTGTATTTATGTTGTTTTATCCTATGCTTTATTAAATTGTATTTATGTTGTTTTATCCTATGCTTTATTAAATTTTATTTATTTTGTTTTATCCTATGCTTTATTAAATTGTATTTATGTTGTTTTATCCTATGCTTTATTAAATTTTATTTATGTTGTTTTATCCTATGCTTTATTAAATTTTATTTATGTTGTTATATCCTGTGCTTTTTTAAATTGTATTTATGTTGTTTTATCCTATGCTTTATTAAATTGAATTTATGTTGTTTTATCCTATGCTTTATTAAATTGTATGTATGTTGTTTTAACCTATGCTTTATTAAATTGTATTTATTTTGTTTTATCCTATGCTTTATTAAATTGTATTTATGTTGTTTTATCCTATGCTTTATTAAATTGTATTTATGTTGTTTTATCCTATGCTTTATTAAATTGTATTCATGTTGTTTTATCCTATGCTTTATTAAATTGTATTTATGTTGTTTTATCCTATGCTTTATTAAATTGAATTTATGTTGTTTTATCCTATGCTTTATTAAATTTTATTTATGTTGTTTTATCCTATGCTTTATTAAATTGTATTTATGTTGTTTTATCCTATGCTTTATTAAATTGTATTTATGTTATTTTGACCTATGCTTTACTAAATTGTATTTATGTTGCTGTATCCTATGCTTTATTAAATTGTATTTATGTTGTTTTATCCTGTGCTTTATTAAATTGTATTTATGTGGTTTTATCCTATGCTTTATTAAATAGTATTTATGTTGTTTAATCCTATGCATTATTAAATTGTATTTATGTTGTTTTATCCTATGCTTTATTAAATTGTATTTATGTTGTTTTATCCTATGCTTTATAAATTGTATTTATGTTGTTTTATCCTATGCTTTATTAAATTGTATTTAAGTTGTTTTAACCTATGCTTTATTAAATTGTATTTATGTTGCTTTAACATATGCTTTATTAAATTGTATTTATGTTGTTATGTCCTATGCTTTATTAAATTGTATTTATGTTGTTTTATCCTATGCTTTATTAAATTGTATTTATGTGGTTTTGTCCTATGCTGTATTAAATTGTATATATGTTGTTTTATCCTATGCTTTTTAAAATTGTATTTATGTTGTTTTAACTTATGCTTTATTAAATTGTATTTATGTTGTTTTATCCTATGCTTTATTAAATTGTATTTATGTTGTTTTATCCTATGCTTTATTAAATTGTAATTATGTTGTTTTAACCTATGCTTTATTAAATTGTATTTATGTGGTTTTATCCTATGCTTTATTAAATTGTATTTATGTTGTTTTATCCTATGCTTTATTAAATTGTATTTATGTTGTTTTATCCTATGCTTTATTAAATTGTATTCATGTTGTTTTATCCTATGCTTTATTAAATTGTATTTATGTTTTTTTATCCTATGCTTTATTAAATTGAATTTATGTTGTTTTATCCTATGCTTTATTAAATTTTATTTATGTTGTTTTATCCCATGCTTTATTAAATTGTATTTATGTTGTATTATCCTATGCTTTATTAAATTGTATTTATGTTATTTTGACCTATGCTTTACTAAATTGTATTTATGTTGCTGTATCCTATGCTTTATTAAATTGTATTTATGTTGTTTTATCCTGTGCTTTATTAAATTGTATTTATGTGGTTTTATCCTATGCTTTATTAAATAGTATTTATGTTGTTTAATCCTATGCTTTATTAAATTGTATTTATGTTGTTTTATCCTATGCTTTATTAAATTGTATTTATGTTGTTTTATCCTATGCTTTATAAATTGTATTTATGTTGTTTTATCCTATGCTTTATTAAATTGTATTTATGTTGTTTTAACCTATACTTTATTAAATTGTATTTATGTGGTTTTATCCTATGCTTTATTAAAAAGTATTAATGCTGTTTTATCCTATGCTTTATTAAATTGTATTTATGGTGTTTTATCCTATGCTTTATTAAATTGTATTTATGTTGTTTTAACCTATGCTTTATTAAATTTTATTTATGTTGTTTTATCCTATGCTTTATTAAATTGTATTTATGTTGTTTTATCCTATGCTTTATTAAATTGTATTTATGTTGTTTTAACCTATGCTTTATTAAATTTTATTTATGTTGTTTTATCCTATGCTTTATTAAATTGTACATATGTGGTTTTATCCTATGCTTTATTAAAAAGTATTTATGTTGTTTTATCCTATGCTTTATTAAATTGTATTCATGTTGTTTTATCTTATGCTTTATTAAATTGTATTTATGTTGTTTTATCCTATGCTTTATTAAATTGTATTTATGTTGTTTTATCCTATACTTTATTAAATTGAATTTATGCTGTTTTATCCTATGCTTTATTAAATTTTATTTATGTTGTTTTATCCTATGCTTTATTAAATTGTATTTATGTTGTTTTATCCTATGCTTTATTAAATTTTATTTATGTTGTTTTATCCTATGCTTTATTAAATTTTATTTATGTTGTTTTATCCTGTGCTTTTTTAAATTGTATTTATGTGGTTTTGTCCTATGCTGTATTAAATTGTATATATGTTGTTTTATCCTATGCTTTTTAAAATTGTATTTATGTTGTTTTAACTTATGCTTTATTAAATTGTATTTATGTTGTTTTATCCTATGCTTTATTAAATTGTATTTATGTTGTTTTATCCTATGCTTTATTAAATTGTAATTATGTTGTTTTAACCTATGCTTTATTAAATTGTATTTATGTGGTTTTATCCTATGCTTTATTAAATTGTATTTATGTTGTTTTATCCTATGCTTTATTAAATTGTATTTATGTTGTTTTATCCTATGCTTTATTAAATTGTATTCATGTTGTTTTATCCTATGCTTTATTAAATTGTATTTATGTTGTTTTATCCTATGCTTTATTAAATTGAATTTATGTTGTTTTATCCTATGCTTTATTAAATTTTATTTATGTTGTTTTATCCTGTGCTTTATTAAATTGTATTTATGTTGTTTTATCCTATGCTTTATTAAATTGTATTTATGTTATTTTGACCTATGCTTTACTAAATTGTATTTATGTTGTTTTATCCTATGCTTTATTAAATTGAATTTATGTTGTTTTATCCTATGCTTTATTAAATTGTATTTAATTTGTTTTATCCTATGCTTTATTAAATTATATTTATGTAGTTTTAGCCTATGCTTTATTAAATTGTATTTATGTTGTTTTATCCTATGCTTTATTAAATTGTATTTATGTTGTTTTATCCTATGCTTTATTAAATTGTATTTATGTTGTTTTATCCTATGCTTTATAAATTGTATTTATGTTGTTTTATCCTATGCTTTACAAAATTGTATTTATGTTGTTTTGTCCTATGCTTTATTAAATTGTATTTATGTTGTTTTAACCTATGCTTTATTAAATTGTATTTATGTTGTTTTATCCTATGCTTTATTAAAATGTATTTATGTAGTTTTATCCTATGCTTTCTTAAATTGTATTTATGTTGTTTTAACCTATGCTTTATTAAATTATATTCATGTTGTTTTATCTTATGCTTTATTAAATTGTATTTATGTTGTTTTAACATATGCTTTATTAAATTGTATTTATGTTGTTTTATCCTATGCTTTATTAAATTGTATTTATGTTGTTTTATCCTATGCTTTATTAAATTGTATTTATGTTGTTTTATCCTATGCTTTATTAAATTTTATTTATGTTGTTTTATCCTATGCTTTATTAAATTTTATTTATGTTGTTTTATCCTATGCTTTTTTAAATTGTATTTATGTTGTTTTATCCTATGCTTTATTAAATTGAATTTATGTTGTTTTATCCTATGCTTTATTAAATTGTATGTATGTTGTTTTAACCTATGCTTTATTAAATTGTATTTATTTTGTTTTATCCTATGCTTTATTAAATTGTATTTATGTTGTTTTATCCTATGCTTTATTAAATTGTATTTATGTTGTTTTATCCTATGCTTTATTAAATTGTATTCATGTTGTTTTATACTATGCTTTATTAAATTGTATTTATGTTGTTTTATCTTATGCTTTATTAAATTGAATTTATGTTCTTTTATCCTATGCTTTATTAAATTTTATTTATGTTGTTTTATCCTATGCTTTATTAAATTGTATTTATGTTGTTTTATCCTATGCTTTATTAAATTGTATTTATGTTATTTTGACCTATGCTTTACTAAATTGTATTTATGTTGCTGTATCCTATGCTTTATTAAATTGTATTTATGTTGTTTTATCCTGTGCTTTATTAAATTGTATTTATGTAGTTTTATCCTTTGCTTTCTTAAATTGTATTTATGTTGTTTTAACCTATGCTTTATTAAATTGTATTCATGTTGTTTTATCTCATGCTTTACTAAATTATATTCATGTTGTTTTATCTTATGCTTTATTATATTGTATTTATGTTGTTTTAACATATGCTTTATTAAATTGTATTTATGTTGTTTTGTCCTATGTTTTTTTAAATTGTATTTATGTTGTTTATCCTATGTTTCATTAAATTGTATTTATGTTGTTTTATCCTATGCTTTATTAAATTGTATTTATGTTGTTTTGTCCTATGCTTTATTAAATTGTATTTATGTTGTTTATCCTATGTTTCATTAAATTGTATTTATGTTGTTTTATCCTATGCTTTATTAAATTGTATTTATGCTGTTTTGTCCTATGCTTTATTAAATTGTATTTATGTTGTTTTATCCTATACTTTATTAAATTGTATTTCTGTGGTTTTATCCTATGCTTTATTAAATTGTATTTATGTTGTTTTAAACTATGCTTTATTAAATTGTATTTATGTTGTTTTAAACTATGCTTTATTAAATTGTATTTATGTTGTTTTAACCTATGCTTTATTAAATTGTATTTATGTTGTTTTATCCTATGCTTTATTAAATTGTATTTATGTTATTTTGACCTATGCTTTACTAAATTGTATTTATGTTGCTGTATCCTATGCTTTATTAAATTGTATTTATGTTGTTTTATCCTGTGCTTTATTAAATTGTATTTATGTGGTTTTATCCTATGCTTTATTAAATAGTATTTATGTTGTTTAATCCTATGCTTTATTAAATTGTATTTATGTTGTTTTATCCTATGCTTTATTAAATTGTATTTATGTTGTTTTATCCTATGCTTTATAAATTGTATTTATGTTGTTTTATCCTATGCTTTATTAAATTGTATTTAAGTTGTTTTAACCTATGCTTTATTAAATTGTATTTATGTTGCTTTAACATATGCTTTATTAAATTGTATTTATGTTGTTTTATCCTATGCTTTATTAAATTGTATTTATGTTGTTTTATCCTATGCTTTATAAATTGTATTTATGTTGTTTTATCCTATGCTTTATTAAATTGTATTTATGTTGTTTTAACCTATGCTTTATTAAATTGTATTTATGTTGTTTTATCCTATGCTTTATTAAATTGAATTTATGTTGTTTTATCCTATGCTTTATTAAATTGTATTTAATTTGTTTTATCCTATGCTTTATTAAATTATATTTATGTAGTTTTAGCCTATGCTTTATTAAATTGTATTTATGTTGCTTTAACATATGCTTTATTAAATTGAATTTATGTTGTTTTGTCCTATGCTTTATTAAATTGTATTTATGTTGTTTTATCCTATGCTTTATTAAATTGTATTTATGTGGTTTTGTCCTTTGCTGTATTATATTGTATATATGTTGTTTTATCCTATGCTTTATTAAATTGAATTTATGTTGTTTTATCCTATGCTTTATTAAATTGTATTTAATTTGTTTTATCCTATGCTTTATTAAATTATATTTATGTAGTTTTAGCCTATGCTTTATTAAATTGTATTTATGGTGCTTTAACATATGCTTTATTAAATTGAATTTATGTTGTTTTATCCTATGCTTTATTAAATTGTATTTATGTTGTTTTATCCTATGCTTTATTAAATTGAATTTATGTTGTTTTATCCTATGCTTTATTAAATTGTATTTAATTTGTTTTATCCTATGCTTTATTAAATTATATTTATGTAGTTTTAGCCTATGCTTTATTAAATTGTATTTATGTTGTTTTATCCTATGCTTTATTAAATTGTATTTATGTTGTTTTATCCTATGCTTTATTAAATTGTATTTATGTTGTTTTATCCTATGCTTTATAAATTGTATTTATGTTGTTTTATCCTATGCTTTTCAAAATTGTATTTATGTTGTTTTGTCCTATGCTTTATTAAATTGTATTTATGTTGTTTTAACCTATGCTTTATTAAATTGTATTTATGTTGTTTTATCCTATGCTTTATTAAATTGTATTTATGTTGTTTTAACCTATGCTTTATTAAATTGTATTTATGTTGCTTTAACATATGCTTTATTAAATTGTATTTATGTTGTTTTGTCCTATGCTTTATTAAATTGTATTTATGTTGTTTTATCCTATGCTTTATTCAATTGTATTTATGTGGTTTTGTCCTATGCTGTATTAAATTGTATATATGTTGTTTTATCCTATGCTTTTTAAAATTGTATTTATGTTGTTTTAACTTATTCTTTATTAAATTGTATTTATGTTGTTTTATCCTATGCTTTATTAAATTGTATTTATGTTGTTTTATCCTATGCTTTATTAAATTGTAATTATGTTGTTTTAACCTATGCTTTATTAAATTGTATTTATGTGGTTTTATCCTATGCTTTATTAAATTGTATTTATGTTGTTTTATCCTATGCTTTATTAAATTGTATTTATGTTGTTTTAACCTATGCTTTATTAAATTGTATTTATGTTGTTTTATCCTATGCTTTATTAAATTGAATTTATGTTGTTTTATCCTATGCTTTGTTAAATTGTATTTAATTTGTTTTATCCTATGCTTTATTAAATTATATTTATGTAGTTTTAGCCTATGCTTTATTAAATTGTATTTATGTTGTTTTATCCTATGCTTTATTAAATTGTATTTATGTTGTTTTAACCTATGCTTTATTAAATTGTATTTATTTTGTTTTATCCTATGCTTTATTAAATTGTATTTATGTTGTTTTATCCTATGCTTTATTAAATTGTATTTATGTTGTTTTATCCTATGCTTTATTAAATTGTATTCATGTTGTTTTATCCTATGCTTTATTAAATTGTATTTATGTTGTTTTATCCTATGCTTTATTAAATTGAATTTATGTTGTTTTATCCTATGCTTTATTAAATTTTATTTATGTTGTTTTATCCTATGCTTTATTAAATTGTATTTATGTTGTTTTATCCTATGCTTTATTAAATTGTATTTATGTTATTTTGACCTATGCTTTACTAAATTGTATTTATGTTGCTGTATCCTATGCTTTATTAAATTGTATTTATGTTGTTTTATCCTGTGCTTTATTAAATTGTATTTATGTGGTTTTATCCTATGCTTTATTAAATAGTATTTATGTTGTTTAATCCTATGCTTTATTAAATTGTATTTATGTTGTTTTATCCTATGCTTTATTAAATTGTATTTATGTTGTTTTATCCTATGCTTTATAAATTGTATTTATGTTGTTTTATCCTATGCTTTATTAAATTGTATTTAAGTTGTTTTATCCTATGCTTTATTAAATTGTATTTATGTTGTTTTATCCTATGCTTTATTAAATTGTATTTATGTTGTTTTAACCTATGCTTTATTAAATTGTATTTATGTTGCTTTAACATATGCTTTATTAAATTGTATTTATGTTGTTATGTCCTATGCTTTATTAAATTGTATTTATGTTGTTTTATCCTATGCTTTATTAAATTGTATTTATGTGGTTTTGTCCTATGCTGTATTAAATTGTATATATGTTGTTTTATCCTATGCTTTTTAAAATTGTATTTATGTTGTTTTAACTTATGCTTTATTTAATTGTATTTATGTTGTTTTATCCTATGCTTTATTAAATTGTATTTATGTTGTTTTATCCTATGCTTTATTAAATTGTAATTATGTTGTTTTAACCTATGCTTTATTAAATTGTATTTATGTGGTTTTATCCTATGCTTTATTAAATTGTATTTATGTTGTTTTATCCTATGCTTTATTAAATTGTATTTATGTTGTTTTATCCTATGCTTTATTAAATTGTATTCATGTTGTTTTATCCTATGCTTTATTAAATTGTATTTATGTTGTTTTATCCTATGCTTTATTAAATTGAATTTATGTTGTTTTATCCTATGCTTTATTAAATTTTATTTATGTTGTTTTATCCTGTGCTTTATTAAATTGTATTTATGTTGTTTTATCCTATGCTTTATTAAATTGTATTTATGTTATTTTGACCTATGCTTTACTAAATTGTATTTATGTTGTTTTATCCTATGCTTTATTAAATTGAATTTATGTTGTTTTATCCTATGCTTTATTAAATTGTATTTAATTTGTTTTATCCTATGCTTTATTAAATTATATTTATGTAGTTTTAGCCTATGCTTTATTAAATTGTATTTATGTTGTTTTATCCTATGCTTTATTAAATTGTATTTATGTTGTTTTATCCTATGCTTTATTAAATTGTATTTATGTTGTTTTATCCTATGCTTTATAAATTGTATTTATGTTGTTTTATCCTATGCTTTACAAAATTGTATTTATGTTGTTTTGTCCTATGCTTTATTAAATTGCATTTATGTTGTTTTAACCTATGCTTTATTAAATTGTATTTATGTTGTTTTATCCTATGCTTTATTAAAATGTATTTATGTAGTTTTATCCTATGCTTTCTTAAATTGTATTTATGTTGTTTTAACCTATGCTTTATTAAATTATATTCATGTTGTTTTATCTTATGCTTTATTAAATTGTATTTATGTTGTTTTAACATATGCTTTATTAAATTGTATTTATGTTGTTTTATCCTATGCTTTACTAAATTGTATTTATGTTGTTTTATCCTATGCTTTATTAAATTTTATTTATGTTGTTTTATCCTATGCTTTATTAAATTGTATTTATGTTGTTTTATCCTATGCTTTATTAAATTTTATTTATGTTGTTTTATCCTATGCTTTATTAAATTTTATTTATGTTGTTATATCCTGTGCTTTTTTAAATTGTATTTATGTTGTTTTATCCTATGCTTTATTAAATTGAATTTATGTTGTTTTATCCTATGCTTTATTAAATTGTATGTATGTTGTTTTAACCTATGCTTTATTAAATTGTATTTATTTTGTTTTATCCTATGCTTTATTAAATTGTATTTATGTTGTTTTATCCTATGCTTTATTAAATTGTATTTATGTTGTTTTATCCTATGCTTTATTAAATTGTATTCATGTTGTTTTATCCTATGCTTTATTAAATTGTATTTATGTTGTTTTATCCTATGCTTTATTAAATTGAATTTATGTTGTTTTATCCTATGCTTTATTAAATTTTATTTATGTTGTTTTATCCTATGCTTTATTAAATTGTATTTATGTTGTTTTATCCTATGCTTTATTAAATTGTATTTATGTTATTTTGACCTATGCTTTACTAAATTGTATTTATGTTGCTGTATCCTATGCTTTATTAAATTGTATTTATGTTGTTTTATCCTGTGCTTTATTAAATTGTATTTATGTGGTTTTATCCTATGCTTTATTAAATAGTATTTATGTTGTTTAATCCTATGCTTTATTAAATTGTATTTATGTTGTTTTATCCTATGCTTTATTAAATTGTATTTATGTTGTTTTATCCTATGCTTTATAAATTGTATTTATGTTGTTTTATCCTATGCTTTATTAAATTGTATTTAAGTTGTTTTAACCTATGCTTTATTAAATTGTATTTATGTTGCTTTAACATATGCTTTATTAAATTGTATTTATGTTGTTATGTCCTATGCTTTATTAAATTGTATTTATGTTGTTTTATCCTATGCTTTATTAAATTGTATTTATGTGGTTTTGTCCTATGCTGTATTAAATTGTATATATGTTGTTTTATCCTATGCTTTTTAAAATTGTATTTATGTTGTTTTAACTTATGCTTTATTAAATTGTATTTATATTGTTTTATCCTATGCTTTATTAAATTGTATTTATGTTGTTTTATCCTATGCTTTATTAAATTGTAATTATGTTGTTTTAACCTATGCTTTATTAAATTGTATTTATGTGGTTTTATCCTATGCTTTATTAAATTGTATTTATGTTGTTTTATCCTATGCTTTATTAAATTGTATTTATGTTGTTTTATCCTATGCTTTATTAAATTGTATTCATGTTGTTTTATCCTATGCTTTATTAAATTGTATTTATGTTTTTTTATCCTATGCTTTATTAAATTGAATTTATGTTGTTTTATCCTATGCTTTATTAAATTTTATTTATGTTGTTTTATCCTATGCTTTATTAAATTGTATTTATGTTGTATTATCCTATGCTTTATTAAATTGTATTTATGTTATTTTGACCTATGCTTTACTAAATTGTATTTATGTTGCTGTATCCTATGCTTTATTAAATTGTATTTATGTTGTTTTATCCTGTGCTTTATTAAATTGTATTTATGTGGTTTTATCCTATGCTTTATTAAATAGTATTTATGTTGTTTAATCCTATGCTTTATTAAATTGTATTTATGTTGTTTTATCCTATGCTTTATTAAATTGTATTTATGTTGTTTTATCCTATGCTTTATAAATTGTATTTATGTTGTTTTATCCTATGCTTTATTAAATTGTATTTATGTTGTTTTAACCTATACTTTATTAAATTGTATTTATGTGGTTTTATCCTATGCTTTATTAAAAAGTATTAATGCTGTTTTATCCTATGCTTTATTAAATTGTATTTATGGTGTTTTATCCTATGCTTTATTAAATTGTATTTATGTTGTTTTAACCTATGCTTTATTAAATTTTATTTATGTTGTTTTATCCTATGCTTTATTAAATTGTATTTATGTTGTTTTATCCTATGCTTTATTAAATTGTATTTATGTTGTTTTAACCTATGCTTTATTAAATTTTATTTATGTTGTTTTATCCTATGCTTTATTAAATTGTACATATGTGGTTTTATCCTATGCTTTATTAAAAAGTATTTATGTTGTTTTATCCTATGCTTTATTAAATTGTATTCATGTTGTTTTATCTTATGCTTTATTAAATTGTATTTATGTTGTTTTATCCTATGCTTTATTAAATTGTATTTATGTTGTTTTATCCTATACTTTATTAAATTGAATTTATGCTGTTTTATCCTATGCTTTATTAAATTGTATTTAACTTGTTTTATCCTATGCTTTATTAAAGTGTATTTATGTTGTTTTAGCCTATGCTTTATTAAATTGTATTTATGTTGTTTTATCCTATGCTTTATAAATTGTATTTATGTTGTTTTATCCTATGCTTTATTAAATTGTATTTATGTTGTTTTGTCCTATTTTTTATTAAATTGTATTTATGTTGTTTTAACCTATGCTTTATTAAATTGTATTTATGTTGTTTTATCCTATGCTTTATTAAAATGTATTTATGTAGTTTTATCCTTTGCTTTCTTAAATTGTATTTATGTTGTTTTAACCTATGCTTTATTAAATTGTATTCATGTTGTTTTATCTCATGCTTTACTAAATTATATTCATGTTGTTTTATCTTATGCTTTATTATATTGTATTTATGTTGTTTTAACATATGCTTTATTAAATTGTATTTATGTTGTTTTGTCCTATGTTTTTTTAAATTGTATTTATGTTGTTTATCCTATGTTTCATTAAATTGTATTTATGTTGTTTTATCCTATGCTTTATTAAATTGTTTTTATGTTGTTTTGTCCTATGCTTTATTAAATTGTATTTATGTTGTTTATCCTATGTTTCATTAAATTGTATTTATGTTGTTTTATCCTATGCTTTATTAAATTGTATTTATGCTGTTTTGTCCTATGCTTTATTAAATTGTATTTATGTTGTTTTATCCTATACTTTATTAAATTGTATTTCTGTGGTTTTATCCTATGCTTTATTAAATTGTATTTATGTTGTTTTAAACTATGCTTTATTAAATTGTATTTATGTTGTTTTAAACTATGCTTTATTAAATTGTATTTATGTTGTTTTAACCTATGCTTTATTAAATTTTATTTATGTTGTTTTATCCTATGCTTTATTAAATTGTATTCATGTTGTTTTATCTTATGCTTTACTAAATTATATTCATGTTGTTTTATCTAATGCTTTATTAAATTGTATTTATGTTGTTTTAACATATGCTTTATTAAATTGTATTTATGTTGTTTTATCCTATGCTTTATTAAATTGTATTTATGTTGTTTTATCCTATGCTTTATTAAATTTTATTTATGTTGTTTTATCCTATGCTTTATTAAATTGTATTTATGTTGTTTTATCCTATGCTTTATTAAATTTTATTTATGTTGTTTTATCCTATGCTTTATTAAATTTTATTTATGTTGTTTTAACCTATGCTTTATTAAATTTTATTTATGTTGTTTTAAACTATGCTTTATTAAATTGTATTTATGTTGTTTTAACCTATGCTTTATTAAATTTTATTTATGTTGTTTTATCCTATGCTTTATTAAATTGTATTCATGTTGTTTTATCTTATGCTTTACTAAATTATATTCATGTTGTTTTATCTAATGCTTTATTAAATTGTATTTATGTTGTTTTAACATATGCTTTATTAAATTGTATTTATGTTGTTTTATCCTATGCTTTATTAAATTGTATTTATGTTATTTTGACCTATGCTTTACTAAATTGTATTTATGTTGCTGTATCCTATGCTTTATTAAATTGTATTTATGTTGTTTTATCCTGTGCTTTATTAAATTGTATTTATGTGGTTTTATCCTATGCTTTATTAAATAGTATTTATGTTGTTTAATCCTATGCTTTATTAAATTGTATTTATGTTGTTTTATCCTATGCTTTATTAAATTGTATTTATGTTGTTTTATCCTATGCTTTATAAATTGTATTTATGTTGTTTTATCCTATGCTTTATTAAATTGTATTTAAGTTGTTTTAACCTATGCTTTATTAAATTGTATTTATGTTGCTTTAACATATGCTTTATTAAATTGTATTTATGTTGTTTTATCCTATGCTTTATTAAATTGTAATTATGTTGTTTTATCCTATGCTTTATAAATTGTATTTATGTTGTTTTATCCTATGCTTTATTAAATTGTATTTATGTTGTTTTAACCTATGCTTTATTAAATTGTATTTATGTTGTTTTATCCTATGCTTTATTAAATTGAATTTATGTTGTTTTATCCTATGCTTTATTAAATTGTATTTAATTTGTTTTATCCTATGCTTTATTAAATTATATTTATGTAGTTTTAGCCTATGCTTTATTAAATTGTATTTATGTTGCTTTAACATATGCTTTATTAAATTGAATTTATGTTGTTTTGTCCTATGCTTTATTAAATTGTATTTATGTTGTTTTATCCTATGCTTTATTAAATTGTATTTATGTGGTTTTGTCCTTTGCTGTATTATATTGTATATATGTTGTTTTATCCTATGCTTTATTAAATTGTATTTATGTTGTTTTAACCTATGCTTTATTAAATTGTATTTATGTTGCTTTAACATATGCTTTATTAAATTGTATTTATGTTGTTTTGTCCTATGCTTTATTAAATTGTATTTATGTTGTTTTATCCTATGCTTTATTAAATTGTATTTATGTGGTTTTGTCCTATGCTGTATTAAATTGTATATATGTTGTTTTATCCTATGCTTTTTAAAATTGTATTTATGTTGTTTTAACTTATTCTTTATTAAATTGTATTTATGTTGTTTTATCCTATGCTTTATTAAATTGTATTTATGTTGTTTTATCCTATGCTTTATTAAATTGTAATTATGTTGTTTTAACCTATGCTTTATTAAATTGTATTTATGTGGTTTTATCCTATGCTTTATTAAATTGTATTTATGTTGTTTTATCCTATGCTTTATTAAATTGTATTTATGTTGTTTTAACCTATGCTTTATTAAATTGTATTTATTTTGTTTTATCCTATGCTTTATTAAATTGTATTTATGTTGTTTTATCCTATGCTTTATTAAATTTTATTTATGTTGTTTTATCCTGTGCTTTATTAAATTGTATTTATGTTGTTTTATCCTATGCTTTATTAAATTGTATTTATGTTATTTTGACCTATGCTTTACTAAATTGTATTTATGTTGTTTTATCCTATGCTTTATTAAATTGAATTTATGTTGTTTTATCCTATGCTTTATTAAATTGTATTTAATTTGTTTTATCCTATGCTTTATTAAATTATATTTATGTAGTTTTAGCCTATGCTTTATTAAATTGTATTTATGTTGTTTTATCCTATGCTTTATTAAATTGTATTTATGTTGTTTTATCCTATGCTTTATTAAATTGTATTTATGTTGTTTTATCCTATGCTTTATAAATTGTATTTATGTTGTTTTATCCTATGCTTTACAAAATTGTATTTATGTTGTTTTGTCCTATGCTTTATTAAATTGCATTTATGTTGTTTTAACCTATGCTTTATTAAATTGTATTTATGTTGTTTTATCCTATGCTTTATTAAAATGTATTTATGTAGTTTTATCCTATGCTTTCTTAAATTGTATTTATGTTGTTTTAACCTATGCTTTATTAAATTATATTCATGTTGTTTTATCCTATGCTTTATTAAATTGTATTTATGTTGTTTTATCCTATGCTTTATTAAATTGAATTTATGTTGTTTTATCCTATGCTTTATTAAATTTTATTTATGTTGTTTTATCCTATGCTTTATTAAATTTTATTTATGTTGTTTTATCCTATGCTTTATTAAATTGTATTTATGTTGTTTTATCCTATGCTTTATTAAATTTTATTTATGTTGTTTTATCCTATGCTTTATTAAATTTTATTTATGTTGTTATATCCTGTGCTTTTTTAAATTGTATTTATGTTGTTTTATCCTATGCTTTATTAAATTGAATTTATGTTGTTTTATCCTATGCTTTATTAAATTGTATGTATGTTGTTTTAACCTATGCTTTATTAAATTGTATTTATTTTGTTTTATCCTATGCTTTATTAAATTGTATTTATGTTGTTTTATCCTATGCTTTATTAAATTGTATTTATGTTGTTTTATCCTATGCTTTATTAAATTGTATTCATGTTGTTTTATCCTATGCTTTATTAAATTGTATTTATGTTGTTTTATCCTATGCTTTATTAAATTGAATTTATGTTGTTTTATCCTATGCTTTATTAAATTTTATTTATGTTGTTTTATCCTATGCTTTATTAAATTGTATTTATGTTGTTTTATCCTATGCTTTATTAAATTGTATTTATGTTATTTTGACCTATGCTTTACTAAATTGTATTTATGTTGCTGTATCCTATGCTTTATTAAATTGTATTTATGTTGTTTTATCCTGTGCTTTATTAAATTGTATTTATGTGGTTTTATCCTATGCTTTATTAAATAGTATTTATGTTGTTTAATCCTATGCTTTATTAAATTGTATTTATGTTGTTTTATCCTATGCTTTATTAAATTGTATTTATGTTGTTTTATCCTATGCTTTATAAATTTTATTTATGTTGTTTTATCCTATGCTTTATTAAATTGTATTTAAGTTGTTTTAACCTATGCTTTATTAAATTGTATTTATGTTGCTTTAACATATGCTTTATTAAATTGTATTTATGTTGTTATGTCCTATGCTTTATTAAATTGTATTTATGTTGTTTTATCCTATGCTTTATTAAATTGTATTTATGTGGTTTTGTCCTATGCTGTATTAAATTGTATATATGTTGTTTTATCCTATGCTTTTTAAAATTGTATTTATGTTGTTTTAACTTATGCTTTATTAAATTGTATTTATGTTGTTTTATCATATGCTTTATTAAATTGTATTTATGTTGTTTTATCCTATGCTTTATTAAATTGTAATTATGTTGTTTTAACCTATGCTTTATTAAATTGTATTTATGTGGTTTTATCCTATGCTTTATTAAATTGTATTTATGTTTTTTTATCCTATGCTTTATTAAATTGAATTTATGTTGTTTTATCCTATGCTTTATTAAATTTTATTTATGTTGTTTTATCCTATGCTTTATTAAATTGTATTTATGTTGTATTATCCTATGCTTTATTAAATTGTATTTATGTTATTTTGACCTATGCTTTACTAAATTGTATTTATGTTGCTGTATCCTATGCTTTATTAAATTGTATTTATGTTGTTTTATCCTGTGCTTTATTAAATTGTATTTATGTGGTTTTATCCTATGCTTTATTAAATAGTATTTATGTTGTTTAATCCTATGCTTTATTAAATTGTATTTATGTTGTTTTATCCTATGCTTTATTAAATTGTATTTATGTTGTTTTATCCTATGCTTTATAAATTGTATTTATGTTGTTTTATCCTATGCTTTATTAAATTGTATTTATGTTGTTTTAACCTATACTTTATTAAATTGTATTTATGTGGTTTTATCCTATGCTTTATTAAAAAGTATTAATGCTGTTTTATCCTATGCTTTATTAAATTGTATTTATGGTGTTTTATCCTATGCTTTATTAAATTGTATTTATGTTGTTTTAACCTATGCTTTATTAAATTTTATTTATGTTGTTTTATCCTATGCTTTATTAAATTGTATTTATGTTGTTTTATCCTATGCTTTATTAAATTGTATTTATGTTGTTTTAACCTATGCTTTATTAAATTTTATTTATGTTGTTTTATCCTATGCTTTATTAAATTGTACATATGTGGTTTTATCCTATGCTTTATTAAAAAGTATTTATGTTGTTTTATCCTATGCTTTATTAAATTGTATTCATGTTGTTTTATCTTATGCTTTATTAAATTGTATTTATGTTGTTTTATCCTATGCTTTATTAAATTGTATTTATGTTGTTTTATCCTATACTTTATTAAATTGAATTTATGCTGTTTTATCCTATGCTTTATTAAATTGTATTTAACTTGTTTTATCCTATGCTTTATTATAGTGTATTTATGTTGTTTTAGCCTATGCTTTATTAAATTGTATTTATGTTGTTTTATCCTATGCTTTATAAATTGTATTTATGTTGTTTTATCCTATGCTTTATTAAATTGTATTTATGTTGTTTTGTCCTATTTTTTAATAAATTGTATTTATGTTGTTTTAACCTATGCTTTATTAAATTGTATTTATGTTGTTTTATCCTATGCTTTATTAAAATGTATTTATGTTTTTTTATCCTTTGCTTTCTTAAATTGTATTTATGTTGTTTTAACCTATGCTTTATTAAATTGTATTCATGTTGTTTTATCTCATGCTTTACTAAATTATATTCATGTTGTTTTATCTTATGCTTTATTATATTGTATTTATGTTGTTTTAACATATGCTTTATTAAATTGTATTTATGTTGTTTTGTCCTATGTTTTTTTAAATTGTATTTATGTTGTTTATCCTATGTTTCATTAAATTGTATTTATGTTGTTTTATCCTATGCTTTATTAAATTGTATTTATGTTGTTTTGTCCTATGCTTTATTAAATTGTATTTATGTTGTTTATCCTATGTTTCATTAAATTGTATTTATGTTGTTTTATCCTATGCTTTATTAAATTGTATTTATGTTGTTTTGTCCTATGCTTTATTAAATTGTATTTATGTTGTTTTATCCTATACTTTATTAAATTGTATTTCTGTGGTTTTTTCCTATGCTTTATTAAATTGTATTTATGTTGTTTTAAACTATGCTTTATTAAATTGTATTTATGTTGTTTTAAACTATGCTTTATTAAATTGTATTTATGTTGTTTTAACCTATGCTTTATTAAATTTTATTTATGTTGTTTTATCCTATGCTTTATTAAATTGTATTCATGTTGTTTTATCTTATGCTTTACTAAATTATATTCATGTTGTTTTATCTAATGCTTTATTAAATTGTTTTTATGTTGTTTTAAACTATGCTTTATTAAATTGTATTTATGTTGTTTTATCCTATGCTTTATTAAATTTTATTTATGTTGTTTTATCCTATGCTTTATTAAATTGTATTTATGTTGTTTTAAACTATGCTTTCTTAAATTGTATTTATGTTGTTTTAACCTATGCTTTATTAAATTGTATTCATGTTGTTTTATCTTATGCTTTACTAAATTATATTCATGTTGTTTTATCTTATGCTTTATTAAATTGTATTTATGTTGTTTTAACATATGCTTTATTAAATTGTATTTATGTTGTTTTGTCCTATGCTTTATTAAATTGTATTTATGTTTTTATCCTATGTTTCATTAAATTGTATTTATGTTGTTTTATCCTATGCGTTATTAAATTGTATTTATGTTGTTTTGTCCTATGCTTTATTAAATTGTATTTATGTTGTTTTATCCTATGCTTTATTAAATTGTTTTTCTGTGGTTTTATCCTATGCTTTATTAAATTGTATTTATGTTGTTTTAAACTATGCTTTATTAAATTGTATTTATGTTGTTTTAACCTATGCTTTATTAAATTTTATTTATGTTGTTTTATCCTATGCTTTATTAAATTGTATTCATGTTGTTTTATCCTATGCTTTATTAAATTGTATTTATGTTGTTTTAACCTATGCTTTATTAAATTTTATTTATGTTGTTTTATCCTATGCTTTATTAAATTGTACATATGTGGTTTTATCCTATGCTTTATTAAAAAGTATTTATGTTGTTTTATCCTATGCTTTATTAAATTGTATTCATGTTGTTTTATCTTATGCTTTATTAAATTGTATTTATGTTGTTTTATCCTATGCTTTATTAAATTGTATTTATGTTGTTTTATCCTATACTTTATTAAATTGAATTTATGCTGTTTTATCCTATGCTTTATTAAATTGTATTTAACTTGTTTTATCCTATGCTTTATTAAAGTGTATTTATGTTGTTTTAGCCTATGCTTTATTAAATTGTATTTATGTTGTTTTATCCTATGCTTTATAAATTGTATTTATGTTGTTTTATCCTATGCTTTATTAAATTGTATTTATGTTGTTTTGTCCTATTTTTT
The DNA here is from genome assembly GCF_046119375.1 of Phyllobates terribilis. NCBI lineage: Eukaryota > Metazoa > Chordata > Amphibia > Anura > Dendrobatidae > Phyllobates > Phyllobates terribilis. Next base: position 21,706,513 of record NW_027362778.1, read on the forward strand.
ATTAAATTGTATTTATGTTGTTTTAACCTATGCTTTATTAAATTGTATTTATGTTGTTTTATCCTATGCTTTATTAAAATGTATTTATGTAGTTTTATCCTTTGCTTTCTTAAATTGTATTTATGTTGTTTTAACCTATGCTTTATTAAATTGTATTCATGTTGTTTTATCTCATGCTTTACTAAATTATATTCATGTTGTTTTATCTTATGCTTTATTATATTGTATTTATGTTGTTTTAACATATGCTTTATTAAATTGTATTTATGTTGTTTTGTCCTATGTTTTTTTAAATTGTATTTATGTTGTTTATCCTATGTTTCATTAAATTGTATTTATGTTGTTTTATCCTATGCTTTATTAAATTGTATTTATGTTGTTTTGTCCTATGCTTTATTAAATTGTATTTATGTTGTTTATCCTATGTTTCATTAAATTGTATTTATGTTGTTTTATCCTATGCTTTATTAAATTGTATTTATGTTGTTTTGTCCTATGCTTTATTAAATTGTATTTATGTTGTTTTATCCTATACTTTATTAAATTGTATTTCTGTGGTTTTATCCTATGCTTTATTAAATTGTATTTATGTTGTTTTAAACTATGCTTTATTAAATTGTATTTATGTTGTTTTAAACTATGCTTTATTAAATTGTATTTATGTTGTTTTAACCTATGCTTTATTAAATTTTATTTATGTTGTTTTATCCTATGCTTTATTAAATTGTATTCATGTTGTTTTATCTTATGCTTTACTAAATTATATTCATGTTGTTTTATCTAATGCTTTATTAAATTGTTTTTATGTTGTTTTAAACTATGCTTTATTAAATTGTATTTATGTTTTTATCCTATGTTTCATTAAATTGTATTTATGTTGTTTTATCCTATGCGTTATTAAATTGTATTTATGTTGTTTTGTCCTATGCTTTATTAAATTGTATTTATGTTGTTTTATCCTATGCTTTATTAAATTGTATTTCTGTGGTTTTATCCTATGCTTTATTAAATTGTATTTATGTTGTTTTAAACTATGCTTTATTAAATTGTATTTATGTTGTTTTAACCTATGCTTTATTAAATTTTATTTATGTTGTTTTATCCTATGCTTTATTAAATTGTATTCATGTTGTTTTATCTTATGCTTTACTAAATTATATTCATGTTGTTTTATCTAATGCTTTATTAAATTGTATTTATGTTGTTTTATCCTATGCGTTATTAAATTGTATTTATGTTGTTTTGTCCTATGCTTTATTAAATTGTATTTGTGTTGTTTTATCCTATGCTTTATTAAATTGTATTTATGTTGTTTTAACCTATGCTTTATTAAATTTTATTTATGTTGTTTTATCCTATGCTTTATTAAATTGTATTCATGTTGTTTTATCTTATGCTTTACTAAATTATATTCATGTTGTTTTATCTAATGCTTTATTAAATTGTTTTTATGTTGTTTTAAACTATGCTTTATTAAATTGTATTTATGTTGTTTTATCCTATGCTTTATTAAATTTTATTTATGTTGTTTTATCCTATGCTTTATTAAATTGTATTTATGTTGTTTTAACATATGCTTTATTAAATTGTATTTATGTTGTTTTGTCCTATGCTTTATTAAATTGTATTTATGTTTTTATCCTATGTTTCATTAAATTGTATTTATGTTGTTTTATCCTATGCGTTATTAAATTGTATTTATGTTGTTTTGTCCTATGCTTTATTAAATTGTATTTATGTTGTTTTATCCTATGCTTTATTAAATTGTATTTCTGTGGTTTTATCCTATGCTTTATTAAATTGTATTTATGTTGTTTTAAACTATGCTTTATTAAATTGTATTTATGTTGTTTTAACCTATGCTTTATTAAATTTTATTTATGTTGTTTTATCCTATGCTTTATTAAATTGTATTCATGTTGTTTTATCTTATGCTTTACTAAATTATATTCATGTTGTTTTATCTAATGCTTTATTAAATTGTATTTATGTTGTTTTATCCTATGCGTTATTAAATTGTATTTATGTTGTTTTGTCCTATGCTTTATTAAATTGTATTTGTGTTGTTTTATCCTATGCTTTATTAAATTGTATTTATGTTGTTTTATCCTATGCTTTATTAAATTGTATTTATGTTGTTTTAACCTATGCTTCATTAAATTTTATTTATGTTGTTTTATCCTATGCTTTATTAAATTGTATTTATGTTGTTTTATCCTATGCTTTATTAAATTGTATTTATGTTGTTTTAACCTATGCTTTACTAAATTGTATTTATGTTGTTTTATCCTATGCTTTATTAAATTGTATTTATGTTGTTTTAACCTATGCTTTATTAAATTGTATTCATGTTGTTTTATCTTATGCTTTATTAAATTGTATTTATGTTGTTTTATCCTATGCTTTATTAAATTGTATTTATGTTGTTTTATCCTTTGCTTTATTAAATTGAATTTATGTTGTTTTATCCTATGCTTTATTAAATTGTATTTAATTTGTGTTATCCTATGCTTTATTAAATTTTATTTATGTAGTTATAGCCTATGGTTTATTAAATTGTATTTATGTTGTTTTATCCTATGCTTTATTAAATTGTATTCATGTTGTTTTATCTTATGCTTTACTAAATTATATTCATGTTGTTTTATCTTATGCTTTATTAAATTGTATTTATGTTGTTTTGTCCTATGCTTTATTAAATGGTATTTATGTTGTTTTATCCTATGCTTTATTAAATTGTATTTCTGTGGTTTTATCCTATGCTTTATTAAATTGTATATATGTTGTTTTAAACTATGCTTTATTAAATTGTATTTATAATGTTTTGTCCTATGCTTTATTAAATTGTATTTATGTTGTTTTAACCTATGCTTTATTAAATTTTATTTATGTTGTTTTATCCTATGCTTTATTAAATTCTATTTATGTTGTTTTATCCTATGCTTTATTAAATTCTATTTATGTTGTTTTATCCTATGCTTTATTAAATTGTATTTATGTTGTTTTATCCTATGCTTTATTAAATTGCATTCATGTTGTTTTATCCTATGCTTTATTAAATTGTATTTATGTTGTTTTATCCTATGCTTTATTAAATTTTATTTATGTTGTTTTATCCTATGCTTTATTAAATTGTATTTATGTTCTTTTATCCTATGCTTTATTAAATTGCATTTATGTTGTTTTAACCTATGCTTTATTAAATTGTATTTATGTTGTTTTATCCTATGCTTTATAAAATTGTATTTATGTTGTTTTAACCTATGCTTTATTAAATTTTATTTATGTTGTTTTATCCTATGCTTTATTAAATTGTATTTATGTTGTTTTATCCTATGCTTTATTAAATTGTATTTATGTTGTTTTAACCTATGCTTTATTAAATTGTATTTATGTTGTTTTATCCTATGCTTTATAAAATTGTATTTATGTTGTTTTAACCTATGCTTTATTAAATTGTATTTATGTTGTTTTATCCTATGCTTTATAAATTGTATTTATGTTGTTTTATCCTATGCTTTATTAAATTTTATTTATGTTGTTTTAACCTATACTTTATTAAATTGTATTTATGTGGTTTTATCCTATGCTTTATTAAAAAGTATTAATGCTGTTTTATCCTATGCTTTATTAAATTGTATTTATGGTGTTTTATCCTATGCTTTATTAAATTGTATTTATGTTGTTTTAACCTATGCTTTATTAAATTTTATTTATGTTGTTTTATCCTATGCTTTATTAAATTGTATTTATGTTGTTTTATCCTATGCTTTATTAAAAACTATTTATGTTTTTTTATCCTATGCTTTATTAAATTGTATTCATGTTGTTTTATCTTATGCTTTATTAAATTGTATTTATGTTGTTTTATCCTATGCTTTATTAAATTGTATTTATGTTGTTTTATCCTATACTTTATTAAATTGAATTTATGCTGTTTTATCCTATGCTTTATTAAATTGTATTCAATTTGTTTTATCCTATGCTTTATTAAAGTGTATTTATGTTGTTTTAGCCTATGCTTTATTAAATTGTATTTATGTTGTTTTATCCTATGCTTTATAAATTGTATTTATGTTGTTTTATCCTATGCTTTATTAAATTGTATTTATGTTGTTTTGTCCTATTTTTTATTAAATTGTATTTATGTTGTTTTAACCTATGCTTTATTAAATTGTATTTATGTTGTTTTATCCTATGCTTTATTAAAATGTATTTATGTAGTTTTATCCTTTGCTTTCTTAAATTGTATTTATGTTGTTTTAACCTATGCTTTATTAAATTGTATTCATGTTGTTTTATCTTATGCTTTACTAAATTATATTCATGTTGTTTTATCTTATGCTTTATTAAATTGTATTTATGTTGTTTTAACATATGCTTTATTAAATTGTATTTATGTTGTTTTGTCCTATGTTTTTTTAAATTGTATTTATGTTGTTTATCCTATGTTTCATTAAATTGTATTTATGTTGTTTTATCCTATGCTTTATTAAATTGTATTTATGTTGTTTTGTCCTATGCTTTATTAAATTGTATTTATGTTGTTTATCCTATGTTTCATTAAATTGTATTTATGTTGTTTTATCCTATGCTTTATTAAATTGTATTTATGTTGTTTTGTCCTATGCTTTATTAAATTGTATTTATGTTGTTTTATCCTATACTTTATTAAATTGTATTTCTGTGGTTTTATCCTATGCTTTATTAAATTGTATTTATGTTGTTTTAAACTATGCTTTATTAAATTGTATTTATATTGTTTTATCCTATGCTTTATTAAATTGTATTTATGTTGTTTTATCCTATGCTTTATTAAACTGTATTTATGTTGTTTTATCCTATGCTTTATTAAATTGTATTTATGATGTTTTATCCTATGCTTTATTAAATTGTATTTATGTTGTTTTATCCTATGCTTTATTAAATTGCATTTATGTTGTTTTAACCTATGCTTTATTAAATTGTATTTATGTTGTTTTATCCTATGCTTTATTAAATTTTATTTATGTTGTTTTATCCTATGCTCTATTAAATTGTATTTATGTTGTTTAAAACTATGATTTCTTAAATTGTATTTATGTTGTTTTAACCTATGCTTTATTAAATTGTATTCATGTTGTTTTATCTTATGCTTTATTAAATTGTATTCATGTTGTTTTATCCTATGCTTTATTAAATTGTATTTATGTTGTTTTATCCTATGCTTTATTAAATTGAATTTATGTTGTTTTATCCTATGCTTTATTAAATTGTATTTAATTTGTGTTATCCTATGCTTTATTAAATTGTATTTATGTAGTTATAGCCTATGGTTTATTAAATTGTATTTATGTTGTTTTATCCTATGCTTTATTAAATTGCATTTATGTTGTTTTAAACTATGCTTTATTAAATTGTATTCATGTTGTTTTATCTTATGCTTTACTAAATTATATTCATGTTGTTTTATCTAATGCTTTATTAAATTGTATTTATGTTGTTTTAAACTATGCTTTATTAAATTGTATTTATGTTGTTTTAAACTATGCTTTATTAAATTGTATTTATGTTGTTTTAAACTATGCTTTTTTAAATTGTATTTATGTTGTTTTAAATTATGCTTTATTAAATTGTATTTATGTTGTTTTAAACTATGCTTTATTAAATTGTATTTATGTTGTTTTAACATATGCTTTATTAAATTGTATTTATGTTGTTTTGTCCTATGCTTTATTAAATTGTATTTATGTTGTTTATCCTATGTTTCATTAAATTGTATTTATGTTGTTTTATCCTATGCGTTATTAAATTGTATTTATGTTGTTTTGTCCTATGCTTTATTAAATTGTATTTATGTTGTTTTATCCTATGCTTTATTAAATTGTATTTCTGTGGTTTTATCCTATGCTTTATTAAATTGTATTTATGTTGTTTTAACCTATGCTTTATTAAATTTTATTTATGTTGTTTTATCCTATGCTTTATTAAATTGTATTTATGCTGTTTTATCCTATGCTTTATTAAATTGTATTTATATTGTTTTATCCTATGCTTTATTAAATTGTATTTATGTTGTTTTATCCTATGCTTTATTAAACTGTATTTATGTTGTTTTATCCTATGCTTTATTAAATTGTATTTATGTTGTTTTATCCTATGCTTTATTAAATTGTATTTATGTTGTTTTATCCTATGCTTTATTAAATTGTATTTATGTTGTTTTATCCTATGCTTTATTAAATTGCATTTATGTTGTTTTAACCTATGCTTTATTAAATTGTATTTATGTTGTTTTATCCTATGCTTTATTAAATTTTATTTATGTTGTTTTATCCTATGCTTTATTAAATTGTATTTATGTTGTTTTAAACTATGCTTTCTTAAATTGTATTTATGTTGTTTTAAGCTATGCTTTATTAAATTGTATTCATGTTGTTTTATCTTATGCTTTACTAAATTATATTCATGTTGTTTTATCTTATGCTTTATTAAATTGTATTTATGTTGTTTCAACATATGCTTTATTAAATTGTATTTATGTTGTTTTGTCCTATGCTTTATTAAATTGTATTTATGTTGTTTATCCTATGTTTCATTAAATTGTATTTATGTTGTTTTATCCTATGCTTTATTAAATTGTATTTCTGTGGTTTTATCCTATGCTTTATTAAATTGTATTTATGTTGTTTTAAACTATGCTTTATTAAACTGTATTTATGTTGTTTTGTCCTACGCTTTATTAAATTGTATTTATGCTGTTTTAACCTATGCTTAATTAAATTTTATTTATGTTGTTTTATCCTATGCTTTATTAAATTGTATTTATGTTGTTTTAAATTATGCTTTATTAAATTGTATTTATGTTGTTTTAAACTATGCTTTATTAAATTGTATTTATGTTGTTTTAACATATGCTTTATTAAATTGTATTTATGTTGTTTTGTCCTATGCTTTATTAAATTGTATTTATGTTGTTTATCCTATGTTTCATTAAATTGTATTTATGTTGTTTTATCCTATGCGTTATTAAATTGTATTTATGTTGTTTTGTCCTATGCTTTATTAAATTGTATTTATGTTGTTTTATCCTATGCTTTATTAAATTGTATTTCTGTGGTTTTATCCTATGCTTTATTAAATTGTATTTATGTTGTTTTAACCTATGCTTTATTAAATTTTATTTATGTTGTTTTATCCTATGCTTTATTAAATTGTATTTATGCTGTTTTATCCTATGCTTTATTAAATTGTATTTATATTGTTTTATCCTATGCTTTATTAAATTGTATTTATGTTGTTTTATCCTATGCTTTATTAAACTGTATTTATGTTGTTTTATCCTATGCTTTATTAAATTGTATTTATGTTGTTTTATCCTATGCTTTATTAAATTGTATTTATGTTGTTTTATCCTATGCTTTATTAAATTGCATTTATGTTGTTTTAACCTATGCTTTATTAAATTGTATTTATGTTGTTTTATCCTATGCTTTATTAAATTTTATTTATGTTGTTTTATCCTATGCTTTATTAAATTGTATTTATGTTGTTTTAAACTATGCTTTCTTAAATTGTATTTATGTTGTTTTAACCTATGCTTTATTAAATTGTATTCATGTTGTTTTATCTTATGCTTTACTAAATTATATTCATGTTGTTTTATCTAATGCTTTATTAAATTGTATTTATGTTGTTTTAAACTATGCTTTATTAAATTGTATTTATGTTGTTTTAAACTATGCTTTATTAAATTGTATTTATGTTGTTTTAAACTATGCTTTATTAAATTGTATTTATGTTGTTTTAAATTATGCTTTATTAAATTGTATTTATGTTGTTTTAAATTATGCTTTATTAAATTGTATTTATGTTGTTTTAACATATGCTTTATTAAATTGTATTTATGTTGTTTTGTCCTATGCTTTATTAAATTGTATTTATGTTGTTTATCCTATGTTTCATTAAATTGTATTTATGTTGTTTTATCCTATGCGTTATTAAATTGTATTTATGTTGTTTTGTCCTATGCTTTATTAAATTGTATTTATGTTGTTTTATCCTATGCTTTATTAAATTGTATTTATGTGGTTTTGTCCTATGCTGTATTAAATTGTATATATGTTGTTTTATCCTATGCTTTTTAAAATTGTATTTATGTTGTTTTAACTTATGCTTTATTAAATTGTATTTATGTTGTTTTATCCTATGCTTTATTAAATTGTATTTATGTTGTTTTATCCTATGCTTTATTAAATTGTAATTATGTTGTTTTAACCTATGCTTTATTAAATTGTATTTATGTGGTTTTATCCTATGCTTTATTAAATTGTATTTATGTTGTTTTATCCTATGCTTTATTAAATTGTATTTATGTTGTTTTATCCTATGCTTTATTAAATTGTATTTATGTTGTTTTATCCTATGCTTTATTAAATTGTATTTATGTTGTTTTAACCTATGCTTTATTAAATTGTATTTATGTTGCTTTAACATATGCTTTATTAAATTGTATTTATGTTGTTTTGTCCTATGCTTTATTAAATTGTATTTATGTTGTTTTATCCTATGCTTTATGAAATTGTATTTATGTGGTTTTGTCCTATGCTGTATTAAATTGTATATATGTTGTTTTATCCTATGCTTTTTAAAATTGTATTTATGTTGTTTTAACTTATGCTTTATTAAATTGTATTTATGTTGTTTTATCCTATGCTTTATTAAATTGTATTTATGTTGTTTTATCCTATGCTTTATTAAATTGTAATTATGTTGTTTTAACCTATGCTTTATTAAATTGTATTTATGTTGTTATGTCCTATGCTTTATTAAATTGTATTTATGTTGTTTTATCCTATGCTTTATTAAATTGTATTTATGTGGTTTTGTCCTATGCTGTATTAAATTGTATTTATGTTGTTTTATCCTATGCTTTATTAAATTGTATTTATGTTGTTTTAACCTATGCTTTATTAAATTGTATTTATGTTGTTTTATCCTATGCTTTATTAAATTGAATTTATGTTGTTTTATCCTATGCTTTATTAAATTGTATTTAATTTGTTTTATCCTATGCTTTATTAAATTATATTTATGTAGTTTTAGCCTATGCTTTATTAAATTGTATTTATGTTGTTTTATCCTATGCTTTATTAAATTGTATTTATGTTGTTTTATCCTATGCTTTATTAAATTGTATTTATGTTGTTTTAAACTATGCTTTATTAAATTGTATTTATGTTGTTTTAACATATGCTTTATTAAATTGTATTTATGTTGTTTTGTCCTATGCTTTATTAAATTGTATTTATGTTGTTTATCCTATGTTTCATTAAATTGTATTTATGTTGTTTTATCCTATGCGTTATTAAATTGTATTTATGTTGTTTTGTCCTATGCTTTATTAAATTGTATTTATGTTGTTTTATCCTATGCTTTATTAAATTGTATTTCTGTGGTTTTATCCTATGCTTTATTAAATTGTATTTATGTTGTTTTAACCTATGCTTTATTAAATTTTATTTATGTTGTTTTATCCTATGCTTTATTAAATTGTATTTATGCTGTTTTATCCTATGCTTTATTAAATTGTATTTATATTGTTTTATCCTATGCTTTATTAAATTGTATTTATGTTGTTTTATCCTATGCTTTATTAAACTGTATTTATGTTGTTTTATCCTATGCTTTATTAAATTGTATTTATGTTGTTTTATCCTATGCTTTATTAAATTGTATTTATGTTGTTTTATCCTATGCTTTATTAAATTGTATTTATGTTGTTTTATCCTATGCTTTATTAAATTGCATTTATGTTGTTTTAACCTATGCTTTATTAAATTGTATTTATGTTGTTTTATCCTATGCTTTATTAAATTTTATTTATGTTGTTTTATCCTATGCTTTATTAAATTGTATTTATGTTGTTTTAAACTATGCTTTCTTAAATTGTATTTATGTTGTTTTAAGCTATGCTTTATTAAATTGTATTCATGTTGTTTTATCTTATGCTTTACTAAATTATATTCATGTTGTTTTATCTTATGCTTTATTAAATTGTATTTATGTTGTTTCAACATATGCTTTATTAAATTGTATTTATGTTGTTTTGTCCTATGCTTTATTAAATTGTATTTATGTTGTTTATCCTATGTTTCATTAAATTGTATTTATGTTGTTTTATCCTATGCTTTATTAAATTGTATTTCTGTGGTTTTATCCTATGCTTTATTAAATTGTATTTATGTTGTTTTAAACTATGCTTTATTAAACTGTATTTATGTTGTTTTGTCCTACGCTTTATTAAATTGTATTTATGCTGTTTTAACCTATGCTTAATTAAATTTTATTTATGTTGTTTTATCCTATGCTTTATTAAATTGTATTTATGTTGTTTTAAATTATGCTTTATTAAATTGTATTTATGTTGTTTTAAACTATGCTTTATTAAATTGTATTTATGTTGTTTTAACATATGCTTTATTAAATTGTATTTATGTTGTTTTGTCCTATGCTTTATTAAATTGTATTTATGTTGTTTATCCTATGTTTCATTAAATTGTATTTATGTTGTTTTATCCTATGCGTTATTAAATTGTATTTATGTTGTTTTGTCCTATGCTTTATTAAATTGTATTTATGTTGTTTTATCCTATGCTTTATTAAATTGTATTTCTGTGGTTTTATCCTATGCTTTATTAAATTGTATTTATGTTGTTTTAACCTATGCTTTATTAAATTTTATTTATGTTGTTTTATCCTATGCTTTATTAAATTGTATTTATGCTGTTTTATCCTATGCTTTATTAAATTGTATTTATATTGTTTTATCCTATGCTTTATTAAATTGTATTTATGTTGTTTTATCCTATGCTTTATTAAACTGTATTTATGTTGTTTTATCCTATGCTTTATTAAATTGTATTTATGTTGTTTTATCCTATGCTTTATTAAATTGTATTTATGTTGTTTTATCCTATGCTTTATTAAATTGCATTTATGTTGTTTTAACCTATGCTTTATTAAATTGTATTTATGTTGTTTTATCCTATGCTTTATTAAATTTTATTTATGTTGTTTTATCCTATGCTTTATTAAATTGTATTTATGTTGTTTTAAACTATGCTTTCTTAAATTGTATTTATGTTGTTTTAACCTATGCTTTATTAAATTGTATTCATGTTGTTTTATCTTATGCTTTACTAAATTATATTCATGTTGTTTTATCTAATGCTTTATTAAATTGTATTTATGTTGTTTTAAACTATGCTTTATTAAATTGTATTTATGTTGTTTTAAACTATGCTTTATTAAATTGTATTTATGTTGTTTTAAACTATGCTTTATTAAATTGTATTTATGTTGTTTTAAATTATGCTTTATTAAATTGTATTTATGTTGTTTTAAATTATGCTTTATTAAATTGTATTTATGTTGTTTTAACATATGCTTTATTAAATTGTATTTATGTTGTTTTGTCCTATGCTTCATTAAATTGTATTTATGTTGTTTTATCCTATGCGTTATTAAATTGTATTTATGTTGTTTTGTCCTATGCTTTATTAAATTGTATTTATGTTGTTTTATCCTATGCTTTATTAAATTGTATTTATGTGGTTTTGTCCTATGCTGTATTAAATTGTATATATGTTGTTTTATCCTATGCTTTTTAAAATTGTATTTATGTTGTTTTAACTTATGCTTTATTAAATTGTATTTATGTTGTTTTATCCTATGCTTTATTAAATTGTATTTATGTTGTTTTATCCTATGCTTTATTAAATTGTAATTATGTTGTTTTAACCTATGCTTTATTAAATTGTATTTATGTGGTTTTATCCTATGCTTTATTAAATTGTATTTATGTTGTTTTATCCTATGCTTTATTAAATTGTATTTATGTTGTTTTATCCTATGCTTTATTAAATTGTATTTATGTTGTTTTATCCTATGCTTTATTAAATTGTATTTATGTTGTTTTAACCTATGCTTTATTAAATTGTATTTATGTTGCTTTAACATATGCTTTATTAAATTGTATTTATGTTGTTTTGTCCTATGCTTTATTAAATTGTATTTATGTTGTTTTATCCTATGCTTTATGAAATTGTATTTATGTGGTTTTGTCCTATGCTGTATTAAATTGTATATATGTTGTTTTATCCTATGCTTTTTAAAATTGTATTTATGTTGTTTTAACTTATGCTTTATTAAATTGTATTTATGTTGTTTTATCCTATGCTTTATTAAATTGTATTTATGTTGTTTTATCCTATGCTTTATTAAATTGTAATTATGTTGTTTTAACCTATGCTTTATTAAATTGTATTTATGTTGTTATGTCCTATGCTTTATTAAATTGTATTTATGTTGTTTTATCCTATGCTTTATTAAATTGTATTTATGTGGTTTTGTCCTATGCTGTATTAAATTGTATTTATGTTGTTTTATCCTATGCTTTATTAAATTGTATTTATGTTGTTTTAACCTATGCTTTATTAAATTGTATTTATGTTGTTTTATCCTATGCTTTATTAAATTGAATTTATGTTGTTTTATCCTATGCTTTATTAAATTGTATTTAATTTGTTTTATCCTATGCTTTATTAAATTATATTTATGTAGTTTTAGCCTATGCTTTATTAAATTGTATTTATGTTGTTTTATCCTATGCTTTATTAAATTGTATTTATGTTGTTTTATCCTATGCTTTATTAAATTGTATTTATGTTGTTTTAACCTATGCTTTATTAAATTGTATTTATTTTGTTTTATCCTATGCTTTATTAAATTGTATTTATGTTGTTTTATCCTATGCTTTATTAAATTGTATTTATGTTGTTTTATCCTATGCTTTATTAAATTGTATTCATGTTGTTTTATCCTATGCATATTAAATTGTATTTATGTTGTTTTATCCTATGCTTTATTAAATTGTATTTATGTTGTTTTATCCTATGCTTTATTAAATTGTATTTATGTTATTTTGACCTATGCTTTACTAAATTGTATTTATGTTGCTGTATCCTATGCTTTATTAAATTGTATTTATGTTGTTTTATCCTATGCTTTATTAAATTGTATTTATGTGGTTTTACCCTATGCTTTATTAAATAGTATTTATGTTGTTTAATCCTATGCTTTATTAAATTGTATTTATGTTGTTTTATCCTAAGCTTTATTAAATTGTATTTATGTTGTTTTATCCTATGCTTTATAAATTGTATTTATGTTGTTTTATCCTATGCTTTATTAAATTGTATTTAAGTTGTTTTATCCTATGCTTTATTAAATTGTATTTATGCTGTTTTATCCTATGCTTTATTAAATTGTATTTATGTTGTTTTAACCTATGCTTTATTAAATTGTATTTATGTTGCTTTAACATATGCTTTATTAAATTGTATTTATGTTGTTATGTCCTATGCTTTATTAAATTGTATTTATGTTGTTTTATCCTATGCTTTATTAAATTGTATTTATGTGGTTTTGTCCTATGCTGTATTAAATTGTATATATGTTGTTTTATCCTATGCTTTTTAAAATTGTATTTATGTTGTTTTAACTTATGCTTTATTAAATTGTATTTATGTTGTTTTATCCTATGCTTTATTAAATTGTATTTATGTTGTTTTATCCTATGCTTTATTAAATTGTAATTATGTTGTTTTATCCTATGCTTTATTAAATTGTATTTATGTTATTTTGACCTATGCTTTACTAAATTGTATTTATGTTGCTGTATCCTATGCTTTATTAAATTGTATTTATGTTGTTTTATCCTGTGCTTTATTAAATTGTATTTATGTGGTTTTACCCTATGCTTTATTAAATAGTATTTATGTTGTTTAATCCTATGCTTTATTAAATTGTATTTATGTTGTTTTATCCTAAGCTTTATTAAATTGTATTTATGTTGTTTTATCCTATGCTTTATAAATTGTATTTATGTTGTTTTATCCTATGCTTTATTAAATTGTATTTAAGTTGTTTTATCCTATGCTTTATTAAATTGTATTTATGCTGTTTTATCCTATGCTTTATTAAATTGTATTTATGTTGTTTTAACCTATGCTTTATTAAATTGTATTTATGTTGCTTTAACATATGCTTTATTAAATTGTATTTATGTTGTTATGTCCTATGCTTTATTAAATTGTATTTATGTTGTTTTATCCTATGCTTTATTAAATTGTATTTATGTGGTTTTGTCCTATGCTGTATTAAATTGTATATATGTTGTTTTATCCTATGCTTTTTAAAATTGTATTTATGTTGTTTTAACTTATGCTTTATTAAATTGTATTTATGTTGTTTTATCCTATGCTTTATTAAATTGTATTTATGTTGTTTTATCCTATGCTTTATTAAATTGTAATTATGTTGTTTTAACCTATGCTTTATTAAATTGTATTTATGTGGTTTTATCCTATGCTTTATTAAATTGTATTTATGTTGTTTTATCCTATGCTTTATAAAATTGTATTTATGTTGTTTTATCCTATGCTTTATTAAATTGTAATTATGTTGTTTTAACCTATGCTTTATTAAATTGTATTTATGTGGTTTTATCCTATGCTTTATTAAATTGTATTTATGTTGTTTTATCCTATGCTTTATTAAATTGTATTTATGTTGTTTTATCCTATGCTTTATTAAATTGTATTCATGTTGTTTTATCCTATGCTTTATTAAATTGTATTTATGTTGTTTTATCCTATGCTTTATTAAATTGAATTTATGTTGTTTTATCCTATGCTTTATTAAATTGTATTTATGTTGTTTTATCCTATGCTTTATTAAATTGTATTTATGTTGTTTTATCCTATGCTTTATTAAATTGTAATTATGTTGTTTTAACCTATGCTTTATTAAATTGTATTTATGTGGTTTTATCCTATGCTTTATTAAATTGTATTTATGTTGTTTTATCCTATGCTTTATTAAATTGTATTTATGTTGTTTTATCCTATGCTTTATTAAATTGTATTTATGTTGTTTTATCCTATGCTTTATTAAATTGTATTTATGTTGTTTTAACCTATGCTTTATTAAATTGTATTTATGTTGCTTTAACATATGCTTTATTAAATTGTATTTATGTTGTTTTGTCCTATGCTTTATTAAATTGTATTTATGTTGTTTTATCCTATGCTTTATGAAATTGTATTTATGTGGTTTTGTCCTATGCTGTATTAAATTGTATATATGTTGTTTTATCCTATGCTTTTTAAAATTGTATTTATGTTGTTTTAACTTATGCTTTATTAAATTGTATTTATGTTGTTTTATCCTATGCTTTATTAAATTGTATTTATGTTGTTTTATCCTATGCTTTATTAAATTGTAATTATGTTGTTTTAACCTATGCTTTATTAAATTGTATTTATGTTGTTATGTCCTATGCTTTATTAAATTGTATTTATGTTGTTTTATCCTATGCTTTATTAAATTGTATTTATGTGGTTTTGTCCTATGCTGTATTAAATTGTATTTATGTTGTTTTATCCTATGCTTTATTAAATTGTATTTATGTTGTTTTAACCTATGCTTTATTAAATTGTATTTATGTTGTTTTATCCTATGCTTTATTAAATTGAATTTATGTTGTTTTATCCTATGCTTTATTAAATTGTATTTAATTTGTTTTATCCTATGCTTTATTAAATTATATTTATGTAGTTTTAGCCTATGCTTTATTAAATTGTATTTATGTTGTTTTATCCTATGCTTTATTAAATTGTATTTATGTTGTTTTATCCTATGCTTTATTAAATTGTATTTATGTTGTTTTAACCTATGCTTTATTAAATTGTATTTATTTTGTTTTATCCTATGCTTTATTAAATTGTATTTATGTTGTTTTATCCTATGCTTTATTAAATTGTATTTATGTTGTTTTATCCTATGCTTTATTAAATTGTATTCATGTTGTTTTATCCTATGCATATTAAATTGTATTTATGTTGTTTTATCCTATGCTTTATTAAATTGTATTTATGTTGTTTTATCCTATGCTTTATTAAATTGTATTTATGTTATTTTGACCTATGCTTTACTAAATTGTATTTATGTTGCTGTATCCTATGCTTTATTAAATTGTATTTATGTTGTTTTATCCTGTGCTTTATTAAATTGTATTTATGTGGTTTTACCCTATGCTTTATTAAATAGTATTTATGTTGTTTAATCCTATGCTTTATTAAATTGTATTTATGTTGTTTTATCCTAAGCTTTATTAAATTGTATTTATGTTGTTTTATCCTATGCTTTATAAATTGTATTTATGTTGTTTTATCCTATGCTTTATTAAATTGTATTTAAGTTGTTTTATCCTATGCTTTATTAAATTGTATTTATGTTGCTTTAACATATGCTTTATTAAATTGTATTTATGTTGTTATGTCCTATGCTTTATTAAATTGTATTTATGTTGTTTTATCCTATGCTTTATTAAATTGTATTTATGTGGTTTTGTCCTATGCTGTATTAAATTGTATATATGTTGTTTTATCCTATGCTTTTTAAAATTGTATTTATGTTGTTTTAACTTATGCTTTATTAAATTGTATTTATGTTGTTTTATCCTATGCTTTATTAAATTGTATTTATGTTGTTTTATCCTATGCTTTATTAAATTGTAATTATGTTGTTTTATCCTATGCTTTATTAAATTGTATTTATGTTATTTTGACCTATGCTTTACTAAATTGTATTTATGTTGCTGTATCCTATGCTTTATTAAATTGTATTTATGTTGTTTTATCCTGTGCTTTATTAAATTGTATTTATGTGGTTTTACCCTATGCTTTATTAAATAGTATTTATGTTGTTTAATCCTATGCTTTATTAAATTGTATTTATGTTGTTTTATCCTAAGCTTTATTAAATTGTATTTATGTTGTTTTATCCTATGCTTTATAAATTGTATTTATGTTGTTTTATCCTATGCTTTATTAAATTGTATTTAAGTTGTTTTATCCTATGCTTTATTAAATTGTATTTATGCTGTTTTATCCTATGCTTTATTAAATTGTATTTATGTTGTTTTAACCTATGCTTTATTAAATTGTATTTATGTTGCTTTAACATATGCTTTATTAAATTGTATTTATGTTGTTATGTCCTATGCTTTATTAAATTGTATTTATGTTGTTTTATCCTATGCTTTATTAAATTGTATTTATGTGGTTTTGTCCTATGCTGTATTAAATTGTATATATGTTGTTTTATCCTATGCTTTTTAAAATTGTATTTATGTTGTTTTAACTTATGCTTTATTAAATTGTATTTATGTTGTTTTATCCTATGCTTTATTAAATTGTATTTATGTTGTTTTATCCTATGCTTTATTAAATTGTAATTATGTTGTTTTAACCTATGCTTTATTAAATTGTATTTATGTGGTTTTATCCTATGCTTTATTAAATTGTATTTATGTTGTTTTATCCTATGCTTTATAAAATTGTATTTATGTTGTTTTATCCTATGCTTTATTAAATTGTAATTATGTTGTTTTAACCTATGCTTTATTAAATTGTATTTATGTGGTTTTATCCTATGCTTTATTAAATTGTATTTATGTTGTTTTATCCTATGCTTTATTAAATTGTATTTATGTTGTTTTATCCTATGCTTTATTAAATTGTATTCATGTTGTTTTATCCTATGCTTTATTAAATTGTATTTATGTTGTTTTATCCTATGCTTTATTAAATTGAATTTATGTTGTTTTATCCTATGCTTTATTAAATTGTATTTATGTTGTTTTATCCTATGCTTTATTAAATTGTATTTATGTTGTATTATCCTATGCTTTATTAAATTGTATTTATGTTATTTTGACCTATGCTTTACTAAATTGTATTTATGTTGCTGTATCCTATGCTTTATTAAATTGTATTTATGTTGTTTTATCCTGTGCTTTATTAAATTGTATTTATGTGGTTTTATCCTATGCTTTATTAAATAGTATTTATGTTGTTTAATCCTATGCTTTATTAAATTGTATTTATGTTGTTTTATCCTATGCTTTATTAAATTGTATTTATGTTGTTTTATCCTATGCTTTATTAAATTGTATTTATGTTGTTTTAACCTATGCTTTATTAAATTGTATTTATGTTGCTTTAACATATGCTTTATTAAATTGTATTTATGTTGTTTTGTCCTATGCTTTATTAAATTGTATTTATGTTGTTTTATCCTATGCTTTATGAAATTGTATTTATGTGGTTTTGTCCTATGCTGTATTAAATTGTATATATGTTGTTTTATCCTATGCTTTTTAAAATTGTATTTATGTTGTTTTAACTTATGCTTTATTAAATTGTATTTATGTTGTTTTATCCTATGCTTTATTAAATTGTATTTATGTTGTTTTATCCTATGCTTTATTAAATTGTAATTATGTTGTTTTAACCTATGCTTTATTAAATTGTATTTATGTTGTTATGTCCTATGCTTTATTAAATTGTATTTATGTTGTTTTATCCTATGCTTTATTAAATTGTATTTATGTGGTTTTGTCCTATGCTGTATTAAATTGTATATATGTTGTTTTATCCTATGCTTTTTAAAATTGTATTTATGTTGTTTTAACTTATGCTTTATTAAATTGTATTTATGTTGTTTTATCCTATGCTTTATTAAATTGTATTTATGTTGTTTTATCCTATGCTTTATTAAATTGTAATTATGTTGTTTTAACCTATGCTTTATTAAATTGTATTTATGTGGTTTTATCCTATGCTTTATTAAATTGTATTTATGTTGTTTTATCCTATGCTTTATTAAATTGTATTTATGTTGTTTTATCCTATGCTTTATTAAATTGTATTCATGTTGTTTTATCCTATGCTTTATTAAATTGTATTTATGTTGTTTTATCCTATGCTTTATTAAATTGAATTTATGTTGTTTTATCCTATGCTTTATTAAATTTTATTTATGTTGTTTTATCCTATACTTTATTAAATTGTATTTATGTTGTATTATCCTATGCTTTATTAAATTGTATTTATGTTATTTTATCCTATGCTTTATTAAATTGTATTCATGTTGTTTTATCCTATGCTTTATTAAATTGTATTTATGTTGTTTTATTCTATGCTTTATTAAATTTAATTTATGTTGTTTTATCCTATGCTTTATTAAATTGTATTTAATTTGTTTTATCCTATGCTTTATTAAATTGTATTTATGTAGTTTTAGCCTATGCTTTATTAAATTGTATTTATGTTGTTTTTTCCTATGCTTTATTAAATTGTATTTATGTTGTTTTATCCTATGCTTTATTAAATTGTATTTATGTTGTTTTATCCTATGCTTTATACATTTTATTTATGTTGTTTTATCCTATGCTTTACAAAATTGTATTTATGTTGTTTTGTCCTATGCTTTATTAAATTGTATTTATGTTGTTTTAACCTATGCTTTATTAAATTGTATTCATGTTGTTTTATCTTATGCTTTACTAAATTATATTCATGTTGTTTTATCTTATGCTTTATTAAATTGTATTTATGTTGTTTTAACATATGCTTTATTAAATTGTATTTATGTTGTTTTATCCTATGCTTTATTAAATTGTATTTATGTTGTTTTATCCTGTGCTTTTTTAAATTGTATTTATGTTGTTTAATCCTATGCTTTATTAAATTGTATTTATGTTGTTTTAACCTATGCTTTATTAAATTGTATTTATGTTGCTTTAACATATGCTTTATTAAATTGTATTTATGTTGTTTTGTCCTATGCTTTATTAAATTGTATTTATGTTGTTTTATCCTATGCTTTATTAAATTGTATTTATGTGTTTTTTTCCTATGCTATATTAAATTGTATATATGTTGTTTTATCCTATGCTTTATTAAATTGTAATTATGTTGTTTTAACCTATGCTTTATTAAATTGTATTTATGTGGTTTTATCCTATGCTTTATTAAATTGTATTTATGTTGTTTTATCCTATGCTTTTTAAAATTGTATTTATGTTGTTTTAACTTATGCTTTATTAAATTGTATTTATGTTGTTTTATCCTATGCTTTATTAAATTGTATTTATGTTGTTTTATCCTATGCTTTATTAAATTGTAATTATGTTGTTTTAACCTATGCTTTATTAAATTGTATTTATGTGGTTTTATCCTATGCTTTATTAAATTGTATTTATGTTGTTTTATCCTATGCTTTATTAAATTGTATTTATGTTGTTTTAACCTATGCTTTATTAAATTGTATTTATGTTATTTTATCCTATGCTTTATTAAATTGTATTTATGTTGTTTTATCCTATGCTTTATTAAATTTTATTTATGTTGTTTTATCCTATGCTTTATTAAATTGTATTTATGTTGTTTTATCCTATGCTTTATTAAATTGTATTTATGTTGTTTTATCCTATGCTTTATTAAATTGTATTTATGTTGTTTTATCCTATGCTTTATAAATTGTATTTATGTTGTTTTATCCTATGTTTTACAAAATTGTATTTATGTTGTTTTGTCCTATGCTTTATTAAATTGTATTTATGTTGTTTTAACCTATGCTTTATTAAATTGTATTTATGTTGTTTTATCCTATGCTTTATTAAAATGTATTTATGTAGTTTTATCCTATGCTTTCTTAAATTGTATTTATGTTGTTTTAACCTATGCTTTATTAAATTGTATTTATGTTGTTTTATCCTATGCTTTATTAAATTGTATTTATGTTGTTTTATCCTATGCTTTATTAAATTTTATTTATGTTGTTTTATCCTATGCTTTATTAAATTGTATTTATGTTGTTTTATCCTATGCTTTATTATATTGTATTTATGTTGTTTTATCCTATGCTTTATTAAATTGTATTTATGTTGTTTTATCCTATGCTTTATAAATTGTATTTATGTTTTTTTATCCTATGCTTTACAAAATTGTATTTATGTTGTTTTGTCCTATGCTTTATTAAATTGTATTTATGTTGTTTTATCCTATGCTTTTTAAAATTGTATTTATGTTGTTTTAACTTATGCTTTATTAAATTGTATTTATGTTGTTTTATCCTATGCTTTATTAAATTGTATTTATGTTGTTTTATCCTATGCTTTATTAAATTGTAATTATGTTGTTTTAACCTATGCTTTATTAAATTGTATTTATGTGGTTTTATCCTATGCTTTATTAAATTGTATTTATGTTGTTTTATCCTATGCTTTATTAAATTGTATTTATGTTGTTTTATCCTATGCTTTATTAAATTGTATTCATGTTGTTTTATCCTATGCTTTATTAAATTGTATTTATGTTGTTTTATCCTATGCTTTATTAAATTGAATTTATGTTGTTTTATCCTATGCTTTATTAAATTTTATTTATGTTGTTTTATCCTGTGCTTTATTAAATTGTATTTATGTTGTTTTATCCTATGCTTTATTAAATTGTATTTATGTTATTTTGACCTATGCTTTACTAAATTGTATTTATGTTGTTTTATCCTATGCTTTATTAAATTGAATTTATGTTGTTTTATCCTATGCTTTATTAAATTGTATTTAATTTGTTTTATCCTATGCTTTATTAAATTATATTTATGTAGTTTTAGCCTATGCTTTATTAAATTGTATTTATTTTGTTTTATCCTATGCTTTATTAAATTGTATTTATGTTGTTTTATCCTATGCTTTATTAAATTGTATTTATGTTGTTTTATCCTATGCTTTATAAATTGTATTTATGTTGTTTTATCCTATGCTTTACAAAATTGTATTTATGTTGTTTTGTCCTATGCTTTATTAAATTGTATTTATGTTGTTTTAACCTATGCTTTATTAAATTGTATTTATGTTGTTCTATCCTATGCTTTATTAAATTTTATTTATGTTGTTTTATCCTATGCTTTATTAAATTGTATTTATGTTGTTTTATCCTATGCTTTATTAAATTTTATTTATGTTGTTTTATCCTATGCTTTATTAAATTGTATTTATGTTGTTTTATCCTATGCTTTATTAAATTTTATTTATGTTGTTTTATCCTATGCTTTATTAAATTTTATTTATGTTGTTTTATCCTGTGCTTTTTTAAATTGTATTTATGTTGTTTTATCCTATGCTTTATTAAATTGAATTTATGTTGTTTTATCCTATGCTTTATTAAATTGTATGTATGTTGTTTTAACCTATGCTTTATTAAATTGTATTTATTTTGTTTTATCCTATGCTTTATTAAATTGTATTTCTGTGGTTTTATCCTATGCTTTATTAAATTGTATTTATGTTGTTTTAAACTATGCTTTATTAAATTGTATTTATGTTGTTTTATCCTATGCTTTATTAAATTGTATTTATGTTGTTTTATCCTATGCTTTATTAAATTGAATTTATGTTGTTTTATCCTATGCTTTATTAAATTTTATTTATGTTGTTTTATCCTATGCTTTATTAAATTGTATTTATGTTGTTTTATCCTATGCTTTATTAAATTGTATTTATGTTATTTTGACCTATGCTTTACTAAATTGTATTTATGTTGCTGTATCCTATGCTTTATTAAATTGTATTTATGTTGTTTTATCCTGTGCTTTATTAAATTGTATTTATGTGGTTTTATCCTATGCTTTATTAAATAGTATTTATGTTGTTTAATCCTATGCTTTATTAAATTGTATTTATGTTGTTTTATCCTATGCTTTATTAAATTGTATTTATGTTGTTTTATCCTATGCTTTATAAATTGTATTTATGTTGTTTTATCCTATGCTTTATTAAATTGTATTTAAGTTGTTTTAACCTATGCTTTATTAAATTGTATTTATGTTGCTTTAACATATGCTTTATTAAATTGTATTTATGTTGTTATGTCCTATGCTTTATTAAATTGTATTTATGTTGTTTTATCCTATGCTTTATTAAATTGTATTTATGTGGTTTTGTCCTATGCTGTATTAAATTGTATATATGTTGTTTTATCCTATGCTTTTTAAAATTGTATTTATGTTGTTTTATCCTATGCTTTATTAAATTGTAATTATGTTGTTTTAACCTATGCTTTATTAAATTGTATTTATGTGGTTTTATCCTATGCTTTATTAAATTGTATTTAATTTGTGTTATCCTATGCTTTATTAAATTTTATTTATGTAGTTATAGCCTATGGTTTATTAAATTGTATTTATGTTGTTTTATCCTATGCTTTATTAAATTGTATTCATGTTGTTTTATCTTATGCTTTACTAAATTATATTCATGTTGTTTTATCTTATGCTTTATTAAATTGTATTTATGTTGTTTTGTCCTATGCTTTATTAAATGGTATTTATGTTGTTTTATCCTATGCTTTATTAAATTGTATTTCTGTGGTTTTATCCTATGCTTTATTAAATTGTATTTATGTTGTTTTAAACTATGCTTTATTAAATTGTATTTATAATGTTTTGTCCTATGCTTTATTAAATTGTATTTATGTTGTTTTAACCTATGCTTTATTAAATTTTATTTATGTTGTTTTATCCTATGCTTTATTAAATTCTATTTATGTTGTTTTATCCTATGCTTTATTAAATTCTATTTATGTTGTTTTATCCTATGCTTTATTAAATTGTATTTATGTTGTTTTATCCTATGCTTTATTAAATTGCATTCATGTTGTTTTATCCTATGCTTTATTAAATTGTATTTATGTTGTTTTATCCTATGCTTTATTAAATTTTATTTATGTTGTTTTATCCTATGCTTTATTAAATTGTATTTATGTTGTTTTATCCTATGCTTTATTAAATTGCATTTATGTTGTTTTAACCTATGCTTTATTAAATTGTATTTATGTTGTTTTATCCTATGCTTTATAAAATTGTATTTATGTTGTTTTAACCTATGCTTTATTAAATTTTATTTATGTTGTTTTATCCTATGCTTTATTAAATTGTATTTATGTTGTTTTATCCTATGCTTTATTAAATTGTATTTATGTTGTTTTAACCTATGCTTTATTAAATTGTATTTATGTTGTTTTATCCTATGCTTTATAAAATTGTATTTATGTTGTTTTAACCTATGCTTTATTAAATTGTATTTATGTTGTTTTATCCTATGCTTTATAAATTGTATTTATGTTGTTTTATCCTATGCTTTATTAAATTTTATTTATGTTGTTTTAACCTATACTTTATTAAATTGTATTTATGTGGTTTTATCCTATGCTTTATTAAAAAGTATTAATGCTGTTTTATCCTATGCTTTATTAAATTGTATTTATGGTGTTTTATCCTATGCTTTATTAAATTGTATTTATGTTGTTTTAACCTATGCTTTATTAAATTTTATTTATGTTGTTTTATCCTATGCTTTATTAAATTGTATTTATGTTGTTTTATCCTATGCTTTATTAAAAACTATTTATGTTGTTTTATCCTATGCTTTATTAAATTGTATTTATGTTGTTTTAACCTATGCTTTATTAAATTTTATTTATGTTGTTTTATCCTATGCTTTATTAAATTGTATATATGTGGTTTTATCCTATGATTTATTAAAAAGTATTTATGTTGTTTTATCCTATGCTTTATTAAATTGTATTCATGTTGTTTTATCTTATGCTTTATTAAATTGTATTTATGTTGTTTTATCCTATGCTTTATTAAATTGTATTTATGTTGTTTTATCCTATACTTTATTAAATTGAATTTATGCTGTTTTATCCTATGCTTTATTAAATTGTATTCAATTTGTTTTATCCTATGCTTTATTAAAGTGTATTAATGTTGTTTTAGCCTATGCTTTATTAAATTGTATTTATGTTGTTTTATCCTATGCTTTATAAATTGTATTTATGTTGTTTTATCCTATGCTTTATTAAATTGTATTTATGTTGTTTTGTCCTATTTTTTATTAAATTGTATTTATGTTGTTTTAACCTATGCTTTATTAAATTGTATTTATGTTGTTTTATCCTATGCTTTATTAAAATGTATTTATGTAGTTTTATCCTTTGCTTTCTTAAATTGTATTTATGTTGTTTTAACCTATGCTTTATTAAATTGTATTCATGTTGTTTTATCTTATGCTTTACTAAATTATATTCATGTTGTTTTATCTTATGCTTTATTAAATTGTATTTATGTTGTTTTAACATATGCTTTATTAAATTGTATTTATGTTGTTTTGTCCTATGTTTTTTTAAATTGTATTTATGTTGTTTATCCTATGTTTCATTAAATTGTATTTATGTTGTTTTATCCTATGCTTTATTAAATTGTATTTATGTTGTTTTGTCCTATGCTTTATTAAATTGTATTTATGTTGTTTATCCTATGTTTCATTAAATTGTATTTATGTTGTTTTATCCTATGCTTTATTAAATTGTATTTATGTTGTTTTGTCCTATGTTTTTTTAAATTGTATTTATGTTGTTTATCCTATGTTTCATTAAATTGTATTTATGTTGTTTTATCCTATGCTTTATTAAATTGTATTTATGTTGTTTTGTCCTATGCTTTATTAAATTGTATTTATGTTATTTATCCTATGTTTCATTAAATTGTATTTATGTTGTTTTATCCTATGCTTTATTAAATTGTATTTATGTTGTTTTATCCTATACTTTATTAAATTGTATTTCTGTGGTTTTATCCTATGCTTTATTAAATTGTATTTATGTTGTTTTAAACTATGCTTTATTAAATTGTATTTATGTTGTTTTAAACTATGCTTTATTAAATTGTATTTATGTTGTTTTAACCTATGCTTTATTAAATTTTATTTATGTTGTTTTATCCTATGCTTTATTAAATTGTATTCATGTTGTTTTATCTTATGCTTTACTAAATTATATTCATGTTGTTTTATCTAATGCTTTATTAAATTGTTTTTATGTTGTTTTAAACTATGCTTTATTAAATTGTATTTATGTTGTTTTAAACTATGCTTTATTAAATTGTATTTATGTTGTTTTAAACTATGCTTTATTAAATTGTATTTATGTTGTTTTAAACTATGCTTTATTAAATTGTATTTATGTTGTTTTAAACTATGCTTTATTAAATTGTTTTTATGTTGTTTTAAACTATGCTTTATTAAATTGTATTTATGTTGTTTTATCCTATGCTTTATTAAATTGTATTTCTGTGGTTTTATCCTATGCTTTACTAAATTGTATTTATGTTGTTTTAACCTATGCTTTATTAAATTTTATTTATGTTGTTTTATCCTATGCTTTATTAAATTGTATTTATGCTGTTTTATCCTATGCTTTATTAAATTGTATTTATATTGTTTTATCCTATGCTTTATTAAATTGTATTTATGTTGTTTTATCCTATGCTTTATTAAACTGTATTTATGTTGTTTTATCCTATGCTTTATTAAATTGTATTTATGTTGTTTTATCCTATGCTTTATTAAATTGTATTTATGTTGTTTTATCCTATGCTTTATTAAATTGCATTTATGTTGTTTTAACCTATGCTTTATTAAATTGTATTTATGTTGTTTTATCCTATGCTTTATTAAATTTTATTTATGTTGTTTTATCCTATGCTCTATTAAATTGTATTTATGTTGTTTTAAACTATGATTTCTTAAATTGTATTTATGTTGTTTTAACCTATGCTTTATTAAATTGTATTCATGTTGTTTTATCTTATGCTTTACTAAATTATATTCATGTTGTTTTATCTTATGCTTTATTAAATTGTATTTATGTTGTTTCAACATATGCTTTATTAAATTGTATTTATGTTGTTTTGTCCTATGCTTTATTAAATTGTATTTATGTTGTTTATCCTATGTTTCATTAAATTGTATTTATGTTGTTTTATCCTATGCTTTATTAAATTGTATTTCTGTGGTTTTATCCTATGCTTTATTAAATTGTATTTATGTTGTTTTAAACTATGCTTTATTAAACTGTATTTATGTTGTTTTGTCCTACGCTTTATTAAATTGTATTTATGCTGTTTTAACCTATGCTTAATTAAATTTTATTTATGTTGTTTTATCCTATGCTTTATTAAATTGTATTTATGTGGTTTTATCCTATGCTTTATTAAAAAGTATTTGTGTTGTTTTATCCTATGCTTTATTAAATTGTATTTATGTTGTTTTATCCTATGCTTTATTAAATTGTATTTATGTTGTTTTAACCTATGCTTCATTAAATTTTATTTATGTTGTTTTATCCTATGCTTTATTAAGTTGTATTTATGTTGTTTTATCCTATGCTTTATTAAATTGTATTTATGTTGTTTTAACCTATGCTTTACTAAATTGTATTTATGTTGTTTTATCCTATGCTTTATTAAATTGTATTTATGTTGTTTTAACCTATGCTTTATTAAATTGTATTCATGTTGTTTTATCTTATGCTTTATTAAATTGTATTTATGTTGTTTTATCCTATGCTTTATTAAATTGTATTTATGTTGTTTTATCCTATGCTTTATTAAATTGAATTTATGTTGTTTTATCCTATGCTTTATTAAATTGTATTTAATTTGTGTTATCCTATGCTTTATTAAATTGTATTTATGTAGTTATAGCCTATGGTTTATTAAATTGTATTTATGTTGTTTTATCCTATGCTTTATTAAATTGCATTTATGTTGTTTTAAACTATGCTTTATTAAATTGTATTCATGTTGTTTTATCTTATGCTTTACTAAATTATATTCATGTTGTTTTATCTAATGCTTTATTAAATTGTATTTATGTTGTTTTAAACTATGCTTTATTAAATTGTATTTATGTTGTTTTAAACTATGCTTTATTAAATTGTATTTATGTTGTTTTAAACTATGCTTTTTTAAATTGTATTTATGTTGTTTTAAATTATGCTTTATTAAATTGTATTTATGTTGTTTTAAACTATGCTTTATTAAATTGTATTTATGTTGTTTTAACATATGCTTTATTAAATTGTATTTATGTTGTTTTGTCCTATGCTTTATTAAATTGTATTTATGTTGTTTATCCTATGTTTCATTAAATTGTATTTATGTTGTTTTATCCTATGCGTTATTAAATTGTATTTATGTTGTTTTGTCCTATGCTTTATTAAATTGTATTTATGTTGTTTTATCCTATGCTTTATTAAATTGTATTTCTGTGGTTTTATCCTATGCTTTATTAAATTGTATTTATGTTGTTTTAACCTATGCTTTATTAAATTGTATTTATGTTGTTTTATCCTATGCTTTATTAAATTGTATTTATGTTGTTTTATCCTATGCTTTATTAAATTGCATTTATGTTGTTTTAACCTATGCTTTATTAAATTGTATTTATGTTGTTTTATCCTATGCTTTATTAAATTTTATTTATGTTGTTTTATCCTATGCTTTATTAAATTGCATTTATGTTGTTTTAAACTATGCTTTCTTAAATTGTATTTATGTTGTTTTAACCTATGCTTTATTAAATTGTATTCATGTTGTTTTATCTTATGCTTTACTAAATTATATTCATGTTGTTTTATCTTTTGCTTTATTAAATTGTATTTATGTTGTTTCAACATATGCTTTATTAAATTGTATTTATGTTGTTTTGTCCTATGCTTTATTAAATTGTATTTATGTTGTTTATCCTATGTTTCATTAAATTGTATTTATGTTGTTTTATCCTATGCTTTATTAAATTGTATTTCTGTGGTTTTATCCTATGCTTTATTAAATTGTATTTATGTTGTTTTAAACTATGCTTTATTAAACTGTATTTATGTTGTTTTGTCCTACGCTTTATTAAATTGTATTTATGCTGTTTTAACCTATGCTTAATTAAATTTTATTTATGTTGTTTTATCCTATGCTTTATTAAATTGTATTTATGTTGTTTTAAATTATGCTTTATTAAATTGTATTTATGTTGTTTTAAACTATGCTTTATTAAATTGTATTTATGTTGTTTTAACATATGCTTTATTAAATTGTATTTATGTTGTTTTGTCCTATGCTTTATTAAATTGTATTTATGTTGTTTATCCTATGTTTCATTAAATTGTATTTATGTTGTTTTATCCTATGCGTTATTAAATTGTATTTATGTTGTTTTGTCCTATGCTTTATTAAATTGTATTTATGTTGTTTTATCCTATGCTTTATTAAATTGTATTTCTGTGGTTTTATCCTATGCTTTATTAAATTGTATTTATGTTGTTTTAACCTATGCTTTATTAAATTTTATTTATGTTGTTTTATCCTATGCTTTATTAAATTGTATTTATGCTGTTTTATCCTATGCTTTATTAAATTTTATTTATGTTGTTTTATCCTATGCTCTATTAAATTGTATTTATGTTGTTTTAAACTATGATTTCTTAAATTGTATTTATGTTGTTTTAACCTATGCTTTATTAAATTGTATTCATGTTGTTTTATCTTATGCTTTACTAAATTATATTCATGTTGTTTTATCTTATGCTTTATTAAATTGTATTTATGTTGTTTCAACATATGCTTTATTAAATTGTATTTATGTTGTTTTGTCCTATGCTTTATTAAATTGTATTTATGTTGTTTATCCTATGTTTCATTAAATTGTATTTATGTTGTTTTATCCTATGCTTTATTAAATTGTATTTCTGTGGTTTTATCCTATGCTTTATTAAATTGTATTTATGTTGTTTTAAACTATGCTTTATTAAACTGTATTTATGTTGTTTTGTCCTACGCTTTATTAAATTGTATTTATGCTGTTTTAACCTATGCTTAATTAAATTTTATTTATGTTGTTTTATCCTATGCTTTATTAAATTGTATTTATGTGGTTTTATCCTATGCTTTATTAAAAAGTATTTGTGTTGTTTTATCCTATGCTTTATTAAATTGTATTTATGTTGTTTTATCCTATGCTTTATTAAATTGTATTTATGTTGTTTTAACCTATGCTTCATTAAATTTTATTTATGTTGTTTTATCCTATGCTTTATTAAGTTGTATTTATGTTGTTTTATCCTATGCTTTATTAAATTGTATTTATGTTGTTTTAACCTATGCTTTACTAAATTGTATTTATGTTGTTTTATCCTATGCTTTATTAAATTGTATTTATGTTGTTTTAACCTATGCTTTATTAAATTGTATTCATGTTGTTTTATCTTATGCTTTATTAAATTGTATTTATGTTGTTTTATCCTATGCTTTATTAAATTGTATTTATGTTGTTTTATCCTATGCTTTATTAAATTGAATTTATGTTGTTTTATCCTATGCTTTATTAAATTGTATTTAATTTGTGTTATCCTATGCTTTATTAAATTGTATTTATGTAGTTATAGCCTATGGTTTATTAAATTGTATTTATGTTGTTTTATCCTATGCTTTATTAAATTGCATTTATGTTGTTTTAAACTATGCTTTATTAAATTGTATTCATGTTGTTTTATCTTATGCTTTACTAAATTATATTCATGTTGTTTTATCTAATGCTTTATTAAATTGTATTTATGTTGTTTTAAACTATGCTTTATTAAATTGTATTTATGTTGTTTTAAACTATGCTTTATTAAATTGTATTTATGTTGTTTTAAACTATGCTTTTTTAAATTGTATTTATGTTGTTTTAAATTATGCTTTATTAAATTGTATTTATGTTGTTTTAAACTATGCTTTATTAAATTGTATTTATGTTGTTTTAACATATGCTTTATTAAATTGTATTTATGTTGTTTTGTCCTATGCTTTATTAAATTGTATTTATGTTGTTTATCCTATGTTTCATTAAATTGTATTTATGTTGTTTTATCCTATGCGTTATTAAATTGTATTTATGTTGTTTTGTCCTATGCTTTATTAAATTGTATTTATGTTGTTTTATCCTATGCTTTATTAAATTGTATTTCTGTGGTTTTATCCTATGCTTTATTAAATTGTATTTATGTTGTTTTAACCTATGCTTTATTAAATTGTATTTATGTTGTTTTATCCTATGCTTTATTAAATTGTATTTATGTTGTTTTATCCTATGCTTTATTAAATTGCATTTATGTTGTTTTAACCTATGCTTTATTAAATTGTATTTATGTTGTTTTATCCTATGCTTTATTAAATTTTATTTATGTTGTTTTATCCTATGCTTTATTAAATTGCATTTATGTTGTTTTAAACTATGCTTTCTTAAATTGTATTTATGTTGTTTTAACCTATGCTTTATTAAATTGTATTCATGTTGTTTTATCTTATGCTTTACTAAATTATATTCATGTTGTTTTATCTTATGCTTTATTAAATTGTATTTATGTTGTTTCAACATATGCTTTATTAAATTGTATTTATGTTGTTTTGTCCTATGCTTTATTAAATTGTATTTATGTTGTTTATCCTATGTTTCATTAAATTGTGTTTATGTTGTTTTATCCTATGCTTTATTAAATTGTATTTCTGTGGTTTTATCCTATGCTTTATTAAATTGTATTTATGTTGTTTTAAACTATGCTTTATTAAACTGTATTTATGTTGTTTTGTCCTACGCTTTATTAAATTGTATTTATGCTGTTTTAACCTATGCTTAATTAAATTTTATTTATGTTGTTTTATCCTATGCTTTATTAAATTGTATTTATGTTGTTTTAAATTATGCTTTATTAAATTGAATTTATGTTGTTTTAAACTATGCTTTATTAAATTGTATTTATGTTGTTTTAACATATGCTTTATTAAATTGTATTTATGTTGTTTTGTCCTATGCTTTATTAAATTGTATTTATGTTGTTTATCCTATGTTTCATTAAATTGTATTTATGTTGTTTTATCCTATGCGTTATTAAATTGTATTTATGTTGTTTTGTCCTATGCTTTATTAAATTGTATTTATGTTGTTTTATCCTATGCTTTATTAAATTGTATTTCTGTGGTTTTATCCTATGCTTTATTAAATTGTATTTATGTTGTTTTAACCTATGCTTTATTAAATTTTATTTATGTTGTTTTATCCTATGCTTTATTAAATTGTATTTATGCTGTTTTATCCTATGCTTTATTAAATTGTATTTATATTGTTTTATCCTATGCTTTATTAAATTGTATTTATGTTGTTTTATCCTATGCTTTATTAAACTGTATTTATGTTGTTTTATCCTATGCTTTATTAAATTGTATTTATGTTGTTTTATCCTATGCTTTATTAAATTGTATTTATGTTGTTTTATCCTATGCTTTATTAAATTGCATTTATGTTGTTTTAACCTATGCTTTATTAAATTGTATTTATGTTGTTTTATCCTATGCTTTATTAAATTTTATTTATGTTGTTTTATCCTATGCTTTATTAAATTGTATTTATGTTGTTTTAAACTATGCTTTCTTAAATTGTATTTATGTTGTTTTAACCTATGCTTTATTAAATTGTATTCATGTTGTTTTATCTTATGCTTTACTAAATTATATTCATGTTGTTTTATCTAATGCTTTATTAAATTGTATTTATGTTGTTTTAAACTATGCTTTATTAAATTGTATTTATGTTGTTTTAAACTATGCTTTATTAAATTGTATTTATGTTGTTTTAAACTATGCTTTATTAAATTGTATTTATGTTGTTTTAAATTATGCTTTATTAAATTGTATTTATGTTGTTTTAAACTATGCTTTATTAAATTGTATTTATGTTGTTTTAACATATGCTTTATTAAATTGTATTTATGTTGTTTTGTCCTATGCTTTATTAAATTGTATTTATGTTGTTTATCCTATGTTTCATTAAATTGTATTTATGTTGTTTTATCCTATGCGTTATTAAATTGTATTTATGTTGTTTTGTCCTATGCTTTATTAAATTGTATTTATGTTGTTTTATCCTATGCTTTATTAAATTGTATTTATGTGGTTTTGTCCTATGCTGTATTAAATTGTATATATGTTGTTTTATCCTATGCTTTTTAAAATTGTATTTATGTTGTTTTAACTTATGCTTTATTAAATTGTATTTATGTTGTTTTATCCTATGCTTTATTAAATTGTATTTATGTTGTTTTATCCTATGCTTTATTAAATTGTAATTATGTTGTTTTAACCTATGCTTTATTAAATTGTATTTATGTGGTTTTATCCTATGCTTTATTAAATTGTATTTATGTTGTTTTATCCTATGCTTTATTAAATTGTATTTATGTTGTTTTAACCTATGCTTTATTAAATTGTATTTATGTTGTTTTATCCTATGCTTTATTAAATTGAATTTATGTTGTTTTATCCTATGCTTTATTAAATTGTATTTAATTTGTTTTATCCTATGCTTTATTAAATTATATTTATGTAGTTTTAGCCTATGCTTTATTAAATTGTATTTATGTTGTTTTATCCTATGCTTTATTAAATTGTATTTATGTTGTTTTATCCTATGCTTTATTAAATTGTATTTATGTTGTTTTAACCTATGCTTTATTAAATTGTATTTATTTTGTTTTATCCTATGCTTTATTAAATTGTATTTATGTTGTTTTATCCTATGCTTTATTAAATTGTATTTATGTTGTTTTATCCTATGCTTTATTAAATTGTATTCATGTTGTTTTATCCTATGCTTTATTAAATTGTATTTATGTTGTTTTATCCTATGCTTTATTAAATTGTATTTATGTTGTTTTATCCTATGCTTTATTAAATTGTATTTATGTTATTTTGACCTATGCTTTACTAAATTGTATTTATGTTGCTGTATCCTATGCTTTATTAAATTGTATTTATGTTGTTTTATCCTGTGCTTTATTAAATTGTATTTATGTGGTTTTACCCTATGCTTTATTAAATAGTATTTATGTTGTTTAATCCTATGCTTTATTAAATTGTATTTATGTTGTTTTATCCTATGCTTTATTAAATTGTATTTATGTTGTTTTATCCTATGCTTTATAAATTGTATTTATGTTGTTTTATCCTATGCTTTATTAAATTGTATTTAAGTTGTTTTATCCTATGCTTTATTAAATTGTATTTATGCTGTTTTATCCTATGCTTTATTAAATTGTATTTATGTTGTTTTAACCTATGCTTTATTAAATTGTATTTATGTTGCTTTAACATATGCTTTATTAAATTGTATTTATGTTGTTATGTCCTATGCTTTATTAAATTGTATTTATGTTGTTTTATCCTATGCTTTATTAAATTGTATTTATGTGGTTTTGTCCTATGCTGTATTAAATTGTATATATGTTGTTTTATCCTATGCTTTTTAAAATTGTATTTATGTTGTTTTAACTTATGCTTTATTAAATTGTATTTATGTTGTTTTATCCTATGCTTTATTAAATTGTATTTATGTTGTTTTATCCTATGCTTTATTAAATTGTAATTATGTTGTTTTAACCTATGCTTTATTAAATTGTATTTATGTGGTTTTATCCTATGCTTTATTAAATTGTATTTATGTTGTTTTATCCTATGCTTTATTAAATTGTATTTATGTTGTTTTATCCTATGCTTTATTAAATTGTATTCATGTTGTTTTATCCTATGCTTTATTAAATTGTATTTATGTTGTTTTATCCTATGCTTTATTAAATTGAATTTATGTTGTTTTATCCTATGCTTTATTAAATTTTATTTATGTTGTTTTATCCTGTGCTTTATTAAATTGTATTTATGTTGTTTTATCCTATGCTTTATTAAATTGTATTTATGTTATTTTGACCTATGCTTTACTAAATTGTATTTATGTTGTTTTATCCTATGCTTTATTAAATTGAATTTATGTTGTTTTATCCTATGCTTTATTAAATTGTATTTAATTTGTTTTATCCTATGCTTTATTAAATTATATTTATGTAGTTTTAGCCTATGCTTTATTAAATTGTATTTATTTTGTTTTATCCTATGCTTTATTAAATTGTATTTATGTTGTTTTATCCTATGCTTTATTAAATTGTATTTATGTTGTTTTATCCTATGCTTTATAAATTGTATTTATGTTGTTTTATCCTATGCTTTACAAAATTGTATTTATGTTGTTTTGTCCTATGCTTTATTAAATTGTATTTATGTTGTTTTAACCTATGCTTTATTAAATTGTATTTATGTTGTTTTATCCTATGCTTTATTAAATTTTATTTATGTTGTTTTATCCTATGCTTTAGTAAATTGTATTTATGTTGTTTTATCCTATGCTTTATTAAATTTTATTTATGTTGTTTTATCCTATGCTTTATTAAATTGTATTTATGTTGTTTTATCCTATGCTTTATTAAATTTTATTTATGTTGTTTTATCCTATGCTTTATTAAATTTTATTTATGTTGTTTTATCCTGTGCTTTTTTAAATTGTATTTATGTTGTTTTATCCTATGCTTTATTAAATTGAATTTATGTTGTTTTATCCTATGCTTTATTAAATTGTATGTATGTTGTTTTAACCTATGCTTTATTAAATTGTATTTATTTTGTTTTATCCTATGCTTTATTAA
Organism: Phyllobates terribilis; assembly: GCF_046119375.1. Lineage (NCBI taxonomy): Eukaryota > Metazoa > Chordata > Amphibia > Anura > Dendrobatidae > Phyllobates > Phyllobates terribilis. Next base: position 21,741,861 of record NW_027362778.1, read on the forward strand.
ATTGTATTTATGTTGTTTTATCCTATGCTTTATTAAATTGTATTTATGTTGTTTTATCCTATGCTTTATTAAATTGTATTCATGTTGTTTTATCCTATGCTTTATTAAATTGTATTTATGTTGTTTTATCCTATGCTTTATTAAATTGAATTTATGTTGTTTTATCCTATGCTTTATTAAATTTTATTTATGTTGTTTTATCCTATGCTTTATAAAATTGTATTTATGTTGTTTTATCCTATGCTTTATTAAATTGTATTTATGTTATTTTGACCTATGCTTTACTAAATTGTATTTATGTTGCTGTATCCTATGCTTTATTAAATTGTATTTATGTTGTTTTATCCTGTGCTTTATTAAATTGTATTTATGTGGTTTTATCCTATGCTTTATTAAATAGTATTTATGTTGTTTAATCCTATGCTTTATTAAATTGTATTTATGTTGTTTTATCCTATGCTTTATTAAATTGTATTTATGTTGTTTTATCCTATGCTTTATAAATTGTATTTATGTTGTTTTATCCTATGCTTTATTAAATTGTATTTAAGTTGTTTTAACCTATGCTTTATTAAATTGTATTTATGTTGCTTTAACATATGCTTTATTAAATTGTATTTATGTTGTTATGTCCTATGCTTTATTAAATTGTATTTATGTTGTTTTATCCTATGCTTTATTAAATTGTATTTATGTGGTTTTGTCCTATGCTGTATTAAATTGTATATATGTTTTTATCCTATGCTTTTTAAAATTGTATTTATGTTGTTTTAACTTATGCTTTATTAAATTGTATTTATGTTGTTTTATCCTATGCTTTATAAAATTGTATTTATGTTGTTTTATCCTATGCTTTATTAAATTGTAATTATGTTGTTTTAACCTATGCTTTATTAAATTGTATTTATGTGGTTTTATCCTATGCTTTATTAAATTGTATTTATGTTGTTTTATCCTATGCTTTATTAAATTGTATTTATGTTGTTTTATCCTATGCTTTATTAAATTGTATTCATGTTGTTTTATCCTATGCTTTATTAAATTGTATTTATGTTGTTTTATCCTATGCTTTATTAAATTGAATTTATGTTGTTTTATCCTATGCTTTATTAAATTGTATTTATGTTGTTTTATCCTATGCTTTATTAAATTGTATTTATGTTGTATTATCCTATGCTTTATTAAATTGTATTTATGTTATTTTGACCTATGCTTTACTAAATTGTATTTATGTTGCTGTATCCTATGCTTTATTAAATTGTATTTATGTTGTTTTATCCTGTGCTTTATTAAATTGAATTTATGTGGTTTTATCCTATGCTTTATTAAATAGTATTTATGTTGTTTAATCCTATGCTTTATTAAATTGTATTTATGTTGTTTTATCCTATGCTTTATTAAATTGTATTTATGTTGTTTTATCCTATGCTTTATTAAATTGTATTTATGTTGTTTTAACCTATGCTTTATTAAATTGTATTTATGTTGCTTTAACATATGCTTTATTAAATTGTATTTATTTTGTTTTGTCCTATGCTTTATTAAATTGTATTTATGTTGTTTTATCCTATGCTTTATAAAATTGTATTTATGTGGTTTTGTCCTATGCTGTATTAAATTGTATATATGTTGTTTTATCCTATGCTTTTTAAAATTGTATTTATGTTGTTTTAACTTATGCTTTATTAAATTGTATTTATGTTGTTTTATCCTATGCTTTATTAAATTGTATTTATGTTGTTTTATCCTATGCTTTATTAAATTGTAATTATGTTGTTTTAACCTATGCTTTATTAAATTGTATTTATGTTGTTATGTCCTATGCTTTATTAAATTGTATTTATGTTGTTTTATCCTATGCTTTATTAAATTGTATTTATGTGGTTTTGTCCTATGCTGTATTAAATTGTATATATGTTGTTTTATCCTATGCTTTTTAAAATTGTATTTATGTTGTTTTAACTTATGCTTTATTAAATTGTATTTATGTTGTTTTATCCTATGCTTTATTAAATTGTATTTATGTTGTTTTATCCTATGCTTTATTAAATTGTAATTATGTTGTTTTAACCTATGCTTTATTAAATTGTATTTATGTGGTTTTATCCTATGCTTTATTAAATTGTATTCATGTTGTTTTATCCTATGCTTTATTAAATTGTATTTATGTTGTTTTATCCTATGCTTTATTAAATTGAATTTATGTTGTTTTATCCTATGCTTTATTAAATTGTATTTATGTTGTTTTATCCTATGCTTTATTAAATTGTATTTATGTTGTATTATCCTATGCTTTATTAAATTGTATTTATGTTATTTTGACCTATGCTTTACTAAATTGTATTTATGTTGCTGTATCCTATGCTTTATTAAATTGTATTTATGTTGTTTTATCCTGTGCTTTATTAAATTGTATTTATGTGGTTTTATCCTATGCTTTATTAAGTAGTATTTATGTTGTTTAATCCTATGCTTTATTAAATTGTATTTATGTTGTTTTATCCTATGCTTTATTAAATTGTATTTATGTTGTTTTATCCTATGCTTTATTAAATTGTATTTATGTTGCTTTAACATATGCTTTATTAAATTGTATTTATGTTGTTTTGTCCTATGCTTTATTAAATTGTATTTATGTTGTTTTATCCTATGCTTTATAAAATTGTATTTATGTGGTTTTGTCCTATGCTGTATTAAATTGTATATATGTTGTTTTATCCTATGCTTTTTAAAATTGTATTTATGTTGTTTTAACTTATGCTTTATTAAATTGTATTTATGTTGTTTTATCCTATGCTTTATTAAATTGTATTTATGTTGTTTTATCCTATGCTTTATTAAATTGTAATTATGTTGTTTTAACCTATGCTTTATTAAATTGTATTTATGTTGTTATGTCCTATGCTTTATTAAATTGTATTTATGTTGTTTTATCCTATGCTTTATTAAATTGTATTTATGTGGTTTTGTCCTATGCTGTATTAAATTGTATATATGTTGTTTTATCCTATGCTTTTTAAAATTGTATTTATGTTGTTTTAACTTATGCTTTATTAAATTGTATTTATGTTGTTTTATCCTATGCTTTATTAAATTGTATTTATGTTGTTTTATCCTATGCTTTATTAAATTGTAATTATGTTGTTTTAACCTATGCTTTATTAAATTGTATTTATGTGGTTTTATCCTATGCTTTATTAAATTGTATTTATGTTGTTTTATCCTATGCTTTATTAAATTGTATTTATGTTGTTTTATCCTATGCTTTATTAAATTGTATTCATGTTGTTTTATCCTATGCTTTATTAAATTGTATTTATGTTGTTTTATCCTATGCTTTATTAAATTGAATTTATGTTGTTTTATCCTATGCTTTATTAAATTTTATTTATGTTGTTTTATCCTATACTTTATTAAATTGTATTTATGTTGTATTATCCTATGCTTTATTAAATTGTATTTATGTTATTTTATCCTATGCTTTATTAAATTGTATTCATGTTGTTTTATCCTATGCTTTATTAAATTGTATTTATGTTGTTTTATTCTATGCTTTATTAAATTTAATTTATGTTGTTTTATCCTATGCTTTATTAAATTGTATTTAATTTGTTTTATCCTATGCTTTATTAAATTGTATTTATGTAGTTTTAGCCTATGCTTTATTAAATTGTATTTATGTTGTTTTTTCCTATGCTTTATTAAATTGTATTTATGTTGTTTTATCCTATGCTTTATTAAATTGTATTTATGTTGTTTTATCCTATGCTTTATAAATTGTATTTATGTTGTTTTATCCTATGCTTTACAAAATTGTATTTATGTTGTTTTGTCCTATGCTTTATTAAATTGTATTTATGTTGTTTTAACCTATGCTTTATTAAATTGTATTTATGTTGTTTTATCCTATGCTTTATTAAAATGTATTTATGTAGTTTTATCCTATGCTTTCTTAAATTGTATTTTATGTTGTTTTAACCTATGCTTTATTAAATTGTATTCATGTTGTTTTATCTTATGCTTTACTAAATTATATTCATGTTGTTTTATCTTATGCTTTATTAAATTGTATTTATGTTGTTTTAACATATGCTTTATTAAATTGTATTTATGTTGTTTTATCCTATGCTTTATTAAATTGTATTTATGTTGTTTTATCCTGTGCTTTTTTAAATTGTATTTATGTTGTTTAATCCTATGCTTTATTAAATTGTATTCATGTTGTTTTAACCTATGCTTTATTAAATTGTATTTATGTTGCTTTAACATATGCTTTATTAAATTGTATTTATGTTGTTTTGTCCTATGCTTTATTAAATTGTATTTATGTTGTTTTATCCTATGCTTTATTAAATTGTATTTATGTGTTTTTTTCCTATGCTATATTAAATTGTATATATGTTGTTTTATCCTATGCTTTATTAAATTGTAATTATGTTGTTTTAACCTATGCTTTATTAAATTGTATTTATGTTGTTTTATCCTATGCTTTATTAAATTGTATTTCTGTGGTTTTATCCTATGCTTTATTAAATTGTATTTATGTTGTTTTAACCTATGCTTTATTAAATTTTATTTATGTTGTTTTATCCTATGCTTTATTAAATTGTATTTATGCTGTTTTATCCTATGCTTTATTAAATTGTATTTATATTGTTTTATCCTATGCTTTATTAAATTGTATTTATGTTGTTTTATCCTATGCTTTATTAAACTGTATTTATGTTGTTTTATCCTATGCTTTATTAAATTGTATTTATGTTGTTTTATCCTATGCTTTATTAAATTGTATTTATGTTGTTTTATCCTATGCTTTATTAAATTGCATTTATGTTGTTTTAACCTATGCTTTATTAAATTGTATTTATGTTGTTTTATCCTATGCTTTATTAAATTTTATTTATGTTGTTTTATCCTATGCTTTATTAAATTGTATTTATGTTGTTTTAAACTATGCTTTCTTAAATTGTATTTATGTTGTTTTAACCTATGCTTTATTAAATTGTATTCATGTTGTTTTATCTTATGCTTTACTAAATTATATTCATGTTGTTTTATCTAATGCTTTATTAAATTGTATTTATGTTGTTTTAAACTATGCTTTATTAAATTGTATTTATGTTGTTTTAAACTATGCTTTATTAAATTGTATTTATGTTGTTTTAAACTATGCTTTATTAAATTGTATTTATGTTGTTTTAAATTATGCTTTATTAAATTGTATTTATGTTGTTTTAAACTATGCTTTATTAAATTGTATTTATGTTGTTTTAACATATGCTTTATTAAATTGTATTTATGTTGTTTTGTCCTATGCTTTATTAAATTGTATTTATGTTGTTTATCCTATGTTTCATTAAATTGTATTTATGTTGTTTTATCCTATGCGTTATTAAATTGTATTTATGTTGTTTTGTCCTATGCTTTATTAAATTGTATTTATGTTGTTTTATCCTATGCTTTATTAAATTGTATTTATGTGGTTTTGTCCTATGCTGTATTAAATTGTATATATGTTGTTTTATCCTATGCTTTTTAAAATTGTATTTATGTTGTTTTAACTTATGCTTTATTAAATTGTATTTATGTTGTTTTATCCTATGCTTTATTAAATTGTATTTATGTTGTTTTATCCTATGCTTTATTAAATTGTAATTATGTTGTTTTAACCTATGCTTTATTAAATTGTATTTATGTGGTTTTATCCTATGCTTTATTAAATTGTATTTATGTTGTTTTATCCTATGCTTTATTAAATTGTATTTATGTTGTTTTAACCTATGCTTTATTAAATTGTATTTATGTTGTTTTATCCTATGCTTTATTAAATTGAATTTATGTTGTTTTATCCTATGCTTTATTAAATTGTATTTAATTTGTTTTATCCTATGCTTTATTAAATTATATTTATGTAGTTTTAGCCTATGCTTTATTAAATTGTATTTATGTTGTTTTATCCTATGCTTTATTAAATTGTATTTATGTTGTTTTATCCTATGCTTTATTAAATTGTATTTATGTTGTTTTAACCTATGCTTTATTAAATTGTATTTATTTTGTTTTATCCTATGCTTTATTAAATTGTATTTATGTTGTTTTATCCTATGCTTTATTAAATTGTATTTATGTTGTTTTATCCTATGCTTTATTAAATTGTATTCATGTTGTTTTATCCTATGCTTTATTAAATTGTATTTATGTTGTTTTATCCTATGCTTTATTAAATTGTATTTATGTTGTTTTATCCTATGCTTTATTAAATTGTATTTATGTTATTTTGACCTATGCTTTACTAAATTGTATTTATGTTGCTGTATCCTATGCTTTATTAAATTGTATTTATGTTGTTTTATCCTGTGCTTTATTAAATTGTATTTATGTGGTTTTACCCTATGCTTTATTAAATAGTATTTATGTTGTTTAATCCTATGCTTTATTAAATTGTATTTATGTTGTTTTATCCTATGCTTTATTAAATTGTATTTATGTTGTTTTATCCTATGCTTTATAAATTGTATTTATGTTGTTTTATCCTATGCTTTATTAAATTGTATTTAAGTTGTTTTATCCTATGCTTTATTAAATTGTATTTATGCTGTTTTATCCTATGCTTTATTAAATTGTATTTATGTTGTTTTAACCTATGCTTTATTAAATTGTATTTATGTTGCTTTAACATATGCTTTATTAAATTGTATTTATGTTGTTATGTCCTATGCTTTATTAAATTGTATTTATGTTGTTTTATCCTATGCTTTATTAAATTGTATTTATGTGGTTTTGTCCTATGCTGTATTAAATTGTATATATGTTGTTTTATCCTATGCTTTTTAAAATTGTATTTATGTTGTTTTAACTTATGCTTTATTAAATTGTATTTATGTTGTTTTATCCTATGCTTTATTAAATTGTATTTATGTTGTTTTATCCTATGCTTTATTAAATTGTAATTATGTTGTTTTAACCTATGCTTTATTAAATTGTATTTATGTGGTTTTATCCTATGCTTTATTAAATTGTATTTATGTTGTTTTATCCTATGCTTTATTAAATTGTATTTATGTTGTTTTATCCTATGCTTTATTAAATTGTATTCATGTTGTTTTATCCTATGCTTTATTAAATTGTATTTATGTTGTTTTATCCTATGCTTTATTAAATTGAATTTATGTTGTTTTATCCTATGCTTTATTAAATTTTATTTATGTTGTTTTATCCTGTGCTTTATTAAATTGTATTTATGTTGTTTTATCCTATGCTTTATTAAATTGTATTTATGTTATTTTGACCTATGCTTTACTAAATTGTATTTATGTTGTTTTATCCTATGCTTTATTAAATTGAATTTATGTTGTTTTATCCTATGCTTTATTAAATTGTATTTAATTTGTTTTATCCTATGCTTTATTAAATTATATTTATGTAGTTTTAGCCTATGCTTTATTAAATTGTATTTATTTTGTTTTAAACTATGCTTTATTAAACTGTATTTATGTTGTTTTGTCCTACGCTTTATTAAATTGTATTTATGCTGTTTTAACCTATGCTTAATTAAATTTTATTTATGTTGTTTTATCCTATGCTTTATTAAATTGTATTTATGTGGTTTTATCCTATGCTTTATTAAAAAGTATTTGTGTTGTTTTATCCTATGCTTTATTAAATTGTATTTATGTTGTTTTATCCTATGCTTTATTAAATTGTATTTATGTTGTTTTAACCTATGCTTCATTAAATTTTATTTATGTTGTTTTATCCTATGCTTTATTAAGTTGTATTTATGTTGTTTTATCCTATGCTTTATTAAATTGTATTTATGTTGTTTTAACCTATGCTTTACTAAATTGTATTTATGTTGTTTTATCCTATGCTTTATTAAATTGTATTTATGTTGTTTTAACCTATGCTTTATTAAATTGTATTCATGTTGTTTTATCTTATGCTTTATTAAATTGTATTTATGTTGTTTTATCCTATGCTTTATTAAATTGTATTTATGTTGTTTTATCCTATGCTTTATTAAATTGAATTTATGTTGTTTTATCCTATGCTTTATTAAATTGTATTTAATTTGTTTTATCCTATGCTTTATTAAATTGTATTTATGTAGTTTTATCCTATGTTTTATTAAATTGTATTTATGTTGTTTTAACCTATGCTTTATTAAATTGTATTTATGTTGTTTTATCCTATGCTTTATTAAATTGTATTTATGTAGTTTTATCCTATGCTTTCTTAAATTGTATTTATGTTGTTTAAACATATGCTTTATTAAATTGTCTTCATGTTGTTTTATCTTATGCTTTACTAAATTATATTCATGTTGTTTTATCTTATGCTTTATTAAATTGTATTTATGTTGTTTTAACATATGCTTTATTAAATTGTATTTATGTTGTTTTATCCTATGCTTTATTAAATAGTATTCATGTTGTTTTATCTTATGCTTTATTAAATTGTATTTATGTTGTTTTATCCTATGCTTTATTAAATTGAATTTATGTTGTTTTATCCTATGCTTTATTAAATTTTATTTATGTTGTTTTATCCTATGCTTTATTAAATTGTATTTATGTTGTTTTATCCTATGCTTTATTAAATTGTATTTATGCTATTTTGACCTATGCTTTACTAAATTGTATTTATGTTGTTGTATCCTATGCTTTATTAAATTGTATTTATGTTGTTTTATCCTGTGCTTTATTAAATTGTATTTATGTGGTTTTATCCTATGCTTTATTAAATAGTATTTATGTTGTTTAATCCTATGCTTTATTAAATTTTATTTCTGTTGTTTTATCCTATGCTTTATAAATTGTATTTATGTTGTTTTATCCTATGCTCTATTAAATTGAATTTATGTTGTTTTATCCTATGCTTTATTAAATTGTATTTAATTTGTTTTATCCTATGCTTTATTAAATTGTATTTACGTAGTTTTATCCTATGTTTTATTAAATTGTATTTATGTTGTTTTAACCTATGCTTTATTAAATTGTATTTATGTTGTTTTATCCTATGCTTTATTAAATTGTATTTATGTAGTTTTATCTTATGCTTTCTTAAATTGTTTTTATGTTGTTTAAACCTATGCTTTATTAAATTGTCTTCATGTTGTTTTATCTTATGCTTTACTAAATTATATTCATGTTGTTTTATCTTATGCTTTATTAAATTGTATTTATGTTGTTTTAACATATGCTTTATTAAATTGTATTTATGTTGTTTTATCCTATGCTTTATTAAATAGTATTCATGTTGTTTTATCTTATGCTTTATTAAATTGTATTTATGTTGTTTTATCCTATGCTTTATTAAATTGAATTTATGTTGTTTTATCCTATGCTTTATTAAATTTTATTTATGTTGTTTTATCCTATGCTTTATTAAATTGTATTTATGTTGTTTTATCCTATGCTTTATTAAATTGTATTTATGCTATTTTGACCTATGCTTTACTAAATTGTATTTATGTTGTTGTATCCTATGCTTTATTAAATTGTATTTATGTTGTTTTATCCTGTGCTTTATTAAATTGTATTTATGTGGTTTTATCCTATGCTTTATTAAATAGTATTTATGTTGTTTAATCCTATGCTTTATTAAATTGTATTTATGTTGTTTTATCCTATGCTTTATTAAATTGTATTTATGTTGTTTTATCCTATGCTTTATTAAATTTTATTTCTGTTGTTTTATCCTATGCTTTATAAATTGTATGTATGTTGTTTTATCCTATGCTCTATTAAATTGTATTTATGTTGTTTTATCCTATGCTTTCTTAAATTGTATTTATGTTGTTTTATCCTATGCTTTATTAAATTGTATTTATGTTGTTTTATCCTATGCTTTATTAAATTGTATTTATGTTGTTTTAACCTATGCTTTATTAAATTGTATTTATGTTGCTTTAACATATGCTTTATTAAATTGAATTTATGTTGTTTTATCCTATGCTTTATTAAATTGTATTTATGTTGTTTTAACCTATGCTTTATTAAATTGTATTTATGTTGTTTTATCCTATGCTTTATTAAATTGTATTTATGTTGTTTTATCCTATGCTTTATTAAATTGTATTTATGTTGTTTTATCCTATACTTTATTAAATTGTATTTATGTTATTTTATCCTATGCTTTATTAAATTTTATTTATGTTGTTTTATCCTATGCTTTATTAAATTGTATTTATGTTGTTTTATCCTATGCTTTATTAAATTTTGTTTATGTTGTTTTATCCTATGCTTTATTAAATTTTATTTATGTTGTTTTAGCCTGTGCTTTATTAAATTGTATTTATGTTGTTTTATCCTATGCTTTATTAAATTGAATTTATGTTGTTTTATCCTATGCTTTATTAAATTGTATTTATGTTGTTTTAACCTATGCTTTATTAAATTGTATTTATGTTGTTTTATCCTATGCTTTATTAAATTGTATTTATGTTGTTTTATCCTATGCTTTATTAAATTGTATTTATGTTGTTTTATCCTATGCTTTATTAACTTGTATTTATGTTGTTTTAACCAATGCTTTATTAAAATGTATTTATGTTGTTTTGTCCTATGCTTTATTAAATTGTATTTGTGTTGTTTTAACCTATGCTTTATTAAATTGTATTTATGTTGTTTTATCCTATGCTTTATTAAATTGTATTCATGTTGTTTTATCCTATGCTTTATTAAATTGTATTTATGTTGTTTTATCCTATGCTTTATTAACTTTTATTTATGTTGTTTTAACCTATGCTTTTTTAAATTGTATTTATGTTGTTTTGTCCTATGCTTTATTAAATTATATTTATGTTGTTTTAACCTATGCTTTATTAAATTGTATTTATGTTGTTTTATCCTATGCTTTATTAAATTGTATTCATGTTTTTTTATCTTATGCTTTATTAAATTGTATTTATGTTGTTTTATCCTATGCTTTAATAAATTGAATTTATGTTGTTTTATCCTATGCTTTATTAAATTTTATTTATGTTGTTTTATCCTATGCTTTATTAAATTGTATTTATGCTATTTTGACCTATGCTTTACTAAATTGTATTTATGTTGTTGTATCCTATGCTTTATTAAATTGTATTTATGTTGTTGTATCCTATGCTTTATTAAATTGTATTTATGTTGTTTTATCCTGTGCTTTATTAAATTGTATTTATGTGGTTTTATCCTATGCTTTATGAAATAGTATTTATGTTGTTTAATACTATGCTTTATTAAATTGTATTTATGTTGTTTTATCCTATGCTTTATAAATTGTATTTATGTTGTTTTATCCTAAGCTCTATTAAGTTGTATTTATGTTGGTTTATCCTATGCTTTATTAAATTTTATTTATGTTGTTTTATCCTATGCTTTATTAAATTGTATTTATGTTGTTTTATCCTATGCTTTATTAAATTGTATTCATGTTTTTTTTATCTTATGCTTTATTAAATTGTATTTATGTTGTTTTATCCTATGCTTTAATAAATTGAATTTATGTTGTTTTATCCTATGCTTTATTAAATTTTATTTATGTTGTTTTATCCTATGCTTTATTAAATTGTATTTATGCTATTTTGACCTATGCTTTACTAAATTGTATTTATGTTGTTGTATCCTATGCTTTATTAAATTGTATTTATGTTGTTGTATCCTATGCTTTATTAAATTGTATTTATGTTGTTTTATCCTGTGCTTTACTAAATTGTATTTATGTGGTTTTATCCTATGCTTTATGAAATAGTATTTATGTTGTTTAATCCTATGCTTTATTAAATTGTATTTATGTTGTTTTATCCTATGCTTTATAAATTGTATTTATGTTGTTTTATCCTAAGCTCTATTAAGTTGTATTTATGTTGTTTTATCCTATGCTTTATTAAATTTTATTTATGTTGTTTTATCCTATGCTTTATGAAATAGTATTTATGTTGTTTAATCCTATGCTTTATTAAATTGTATTTATGTTGTTTTATCCTATGCTTTATAAATTGTATTAATGTTGTTTTATCCTAAGCTCTATTAAGTTGTATTTATGTTGTTTTATCCTATGCTTTATTAAATTTTATTTATGTTGTTTTATCCTATGCTTTATTAAATTGTATTTATGTTGTTTTATCTTATGCTTTATTAAATTGTATTTATGTTGTTTTATCCTATGCTTTAATAAATTCAATTTATGTTGTTTTATCCTATGCTTTATTAAATTTTATTTATGTTGTTTTATCCTATGCTTTATTAAATTGTATTTATGTTGTTTTATCCTATGCTTTATTAAATTGTATTTATGCTATTTTGACCTATGCTTTACTAAATTGTATTTATGTTGTTGTATCCTATGCTTTATTAAATTGTATTTATGTTGTTTTAACCTATGCTTTATTAAATTGTATTTATGATGCTTTAACATATGCTTTATTAAATTGTATTTATGTTGTTTTATCCTATGCTTTATTAAATTTTATGTATGTTGTTTTATCCTATGCTTTATTAAATTGTATATATGTTGTTTTATCCTATGCTTTATTAAATTGTATTTATGCTATTTTGACCTATGCTTTACTAAATTGTATTTATGTTGTTGTATCCTATGCTTTATTAAATTGTATTTATGTTGTTATAACCTATGCTTTATTAAATTGTATTTATGTTGCTTTAACATATGCTTTATTAAATTGTATTTATGTTGTTTTGTCCTATGCTTTATTAAATTGTATTTATGTTGTTTTATCCTATGCTTTATTAAATTGTATTTATGTTGTTTTATCCTATGCTTTATTAAATTGTATTTATGCTATTTTGACCTATGCTTTACTAAATTGTATTTATGTTGTTGTATCCTATGCTTTATTAAATTGTATTTACGTTGTTTTATCCTGTGCTTTATTAAATTGTATTTATGTGGTTTTATCCTATGTTTATTAAATAGTATTTATGTTGTTTAATCCTATGCTTTATTAAATTGTATTTATGTGGTTTTATCCTATGCTTTATTAAATTGTATTTATGTTGTTTTATCCTATGCTTTATTAAATTGTATTTATGTTGTTTTATCCTATGCTTTATAAATTGTATTTATGTTGTTTTATCCTATGCTCTATTAAATTGTATTTATGTTGTTTTATCCTATGCTTTATTAAATTGTATTTATGTTGTTTTATCCTATGCTTTATTAAATTGTATTTATGCTATTTTGACCTATGCTTTACTAAATTGTATTTATGTTGTTGTATCCTATGCTTTATTAAATTGTATTTATGTTGTTATAACCTATGCTTTATTAAATTGTATTTATGTTGTTTTATCCTATGCTTTATTAAATTGTATTTATGTAGTTTTATCCTATGCTTTCTTAAATTGTATTTATGTTGTTTAAACCTATGCTTTATTAAATTGTCTTCATGTTGTTTTATCTTATGCTTTACTAAATTATATTCATGTTGTTTTATCTTATGCTTTATTAAATTGTATTTATGTTGTTTTAACATATGCTTTATTAAATTGTATTTATGTTGTTTTATCCTATGCTTTAATAAATTGAATTTATGTTGTTTTATCCTATGCTTTATTAAATTTTATTTATGTTGTTTTATCCTATGCTTTATTAAATTGTATTTATGCTATTTTGACCTATGCTTTACTAAATTGTATTTATGTTGTTGTATCCTATGCTTTATTAAATTGTATTTATGTTGTTGTATCCTATGCTTTATTAAATTGTATTTATGTTGTTTTATCCTGTGCTTTATTAAATTGTATTTATGTGGTTTTATCCTATGCTTTATGAAATAGTATTTATGTTGTTTAATCCTATGCTTTATTAAATTGTATTTATGTTGTTTTAACCTATGCTTTATTAAATTGTATTTATGTTGTTTTATCCTATGCTTTATTAAATTGTATTTATGTTGTTTTATCCTATGCTTTATTAAATTGTATTTATGTTGTTTTATCCTATACTTTATTAAATTGTATTTATGTTATTTTATCCTATGCTTTATTAAATTTTATTTATGTTGTTTTATCCTATGCTTTATTAAATTTTATTTATGTTGTTTTATCCTATGCTTTATTAAATTGTATTTATGTTGTTTTATCCTATGCTTTATTAAATTGTATTTATGCTATTTTGACCTATGCTTTACTAAATTGTATTTATGTTGTTGTATCCTATGCTTTATTAAATTGTATTTATGTTGTTTTAACCTATGCTTTATTAAATTGTATTTATGATGCTTTAACATATGCTTTATTAAATTGTATTTATGTTGTTTTATCCTATGCTTTATTAAATTGTATTTAATTTGTTTTATCCTATGCTTTATTAAATTGAATTTATGTTGTTTTATCCTATGCTTTATTAAATTGTATTTAATTTGTTTTATCCTATGCTTTATTAAATTGTATTTATGTAGTTTTATCCTATGTTTTATTAAATTGTATTTATGTTGTTTTAACCTATGCTTTATTAAATTGTATTTATGTTGTTTTATCCTATGCTTTATTAAATTGTATTTATGTAGTTTTATCCTATGCTTTCTTAAATTGTATTTATGTTGTTTAAACATATGCTTTATTAAATTGTCTTCATGTTGTTTTATCTTATGCTTTACTAAATTATATTCATGTTGTTTTATCTTATGCTTTATTAAATTGTATTTATGTTGTTTTAACATATGCTTTATTAAATTGTATTTATGTTGTTTTATCCTATGCTTTATTAAATAGTATTCATGTTGTTTTATCTTATGCTTTATTAAATTGTATTTATGTTGTTTTATCCTATGCTTTATTAAATTGAATTTATGTTGTTTTATCCTATGCTTTATTAAATTTTATTTATGTTGTTTTATCCTATGCTTTATTAAATTGTATTTATGTTGTTTTATCCTATGCTTTATTAAATTGTATTTATGCTATTTTGACCTATGCTTTACTAAATTGTATTTATGTTGTTGTATCCTATGCTTTATTAAATTGTATTTATGTTGTTTTATCCTGTGCTTTATTAAATTGTATTTATGTGGTTTTATCCTATGCTTTATTAAATAGTATTTATGTTGTTTAATCCTATGCTTTATTAAATTTTATTTCTGTTGTTTTATCCTATGCTTTATAAATTGTATTTATGTTGTTTTATCCTATGCTCTATTAAATTGAATTTATGTTGTTTTATCCTATGCTTTATTAAATTGTATTTAATTTGTTTTATCCTATGCTTTATTAAATTGTATTTACGTAGTTTTATCCTATGTTTTATTAAATTGTATTTATGTTGTTTTAACCTATGCTTTATTAAATTGTATTTATGTTGTTTTATCCTATGCTTTATTAAATTGTATTTATGTAGTTTTATCTTATGCTTTCTTAAATTGTTTTTATGTTGTTTAAACCTATGCTTTATTAAATTGTCTTCATGTTGTTTTATCTTATGCTTTACTAAATTATATTCATGTTGTTTTATCTTATGCTTTATTAAATTGTATTTATGTTGTTTTAACATATGCTTTATTAAATTGTATTTATGTTGTTTTATCCTATGCTTTATTAAATAGTATTCATGTTGTTTTATCTTATGCTTTATTAAATTGTATTTATGTTGTTTTATCCTATGCTTTATTAAATTGAATTTATGTTGTTTTATCCTATGCTTTATTAAATTTTATTTATGTTGTTTTATCCTATGCTTTATTAAATTGTATTTATGTTGTTTTATCCTATGCTTTATTAAATTGTATTTATGCTATTTTGACCTATGCTTTACTAAATTGTATTTATGTTGTTGTATCCTATGCTTTATTAAATTGTATTTATGTTGTTTTATCCTGTGCTTTATTAAATTGTATTTATGTGGTTTTATCCTATGCTTTATTAAATAGTATTTATGTTGTTTAATCCTATGCTTTATTAAATTGTATTTATGTTGTTTTATCCTATGCTTTATTAAATTGTATTTATGTTGTTTTATCCTATGCTTTATTAAATTTTATTTCTGTTGTTTTATCCTATGCTTTATAAATTGTATGTATGTTGTTTTATCCTATGCTCTATTAAATTGTATTTATGTTGTTTTATCCTATGCTTTCTTAAATTGTATTTATGTTGTTTTATCCTATGCTTTATTAAATTGTATTTATGTTGTTTTATCCTATGCTTTATTAAATTGTATTTATGTTGTTTTAACCTATGCTTTATTAAATTGTATTTATGTTGCTTTAACATATGCTTTATTAAATTGAATTTATGTTGTTTTATCCTATGCTTTATTAAATTGTATTTATGTTGTTTTAACCTATGCTTTATTAAATTGTATTTATGTTGTTTTATCCTATGCTTTATTAAATTGTATTTATGTTGTTTTATCCTATGCTTTATTAAATTGTATTTATGTTGTTTTATCCTATACTTTATTAAATTGTATTTATGTTATTTTATCCTATGCTTTATTAAATTTTATTTATGTTGTTTTATCCTATGCTTTATTAAATTGTATTTATGTTGTTTTATCCTATGCTTTATTAAATTTTGTTTATGTTGTTTTATCCTATGCTTTATTAAATTTTATTTATGTTGTTTTAGCCTGTGCTTTATTAAATTGTATTTATGTTGTTTTATCCTATGCTTTATTAAATTGAATTTATGTTGTTTTATCCTATGCTTTATTAAATTGTATTTATGTTGTTTTAACCTATGCTTTATTAAATTGTATTTATGTTGTTTTATCCTATGCTTTATTAAATTGTATTTATGTTGTTTTATCCTATGCTTTATTAAATTGTATTTATGTTGTTTTATCCTATGCTTTATTAACTTGTATTTATGTTGTTTTAACCAATGCTTTATTAAAATGTATTTATGTTGTTTTGTCCTATGCTTTATTAAATTGTATTTGTGTTGTTTTAACCTATGCTTTATTAAATTGTATTTATGTTGTTTTATCCTATGCTTTATTAAATTGTATTCATGTTGTTTTATCCTATGCTTTATTAAATTGTATTTATGTTGTTTTAACCTATGCTTTATTAAATTGTATTTATGTTGTTTTATCCTATGCTTTATTAAATTGTATTCATGTTTTTTTATCTTATGCTTTATTAAATTGTATTTATGTTGTTTTATCCTATGCTTTAATAAATTGAATTTATGTTGTTTTATCCTATGCTTTATTAAATTTTATTTATGTTGTTTTATCCTATGCTTTATTAAATTGTATTTATGCTATTTTGACCTATGCTTTACTAAATTGTATTTATGTTGTTGTATCCTATGCTTTATTAAATTGTATTTATGTTGTTGTATCCTATGCTTTATTAAATTGTATTTATGTTGTTTTATCCTGTGCTTTATTAAATTGTATTTATGTGGTTTTATCCTATGCTTTATGAAATAGTATTTATGTTGTTTAATACTATGCTTTATTAAATTGTATTTATGTTGTTTTATCCTATGCTTTATAAATTGTATTTATGTTGTTTTATCCTAAGCTCTATTAAGTTGTATTTATGTTGGTTTATCCTATGCTTTATTAAATTTTATTTATGTTGTTTTATCCTATGCTTTATTAAATTGTATTTATGTTGTTTTATCCTATGCTTTATTAAATTGTATTCATGTTTTTTTTATCTTATGCTTTATTAAATTGTATTTATGTTGTTTTATCCTATGCTTTAATAAATTGAATTTATGTTGTTTTATCCTATGCTTTATTAAATTTTATTTATGTTGTTTTATCCTATGCTTTATTAAATTGTATTTATGCTATTTTGACCTATGCTTTACTAAATTGTATTTATGTTGTTGTATCCTATGCTTTATTAAATTGTATTTATGTTGTTGTATCCTATGCTTTATTAAATTGTATTTATGTTGTTTTATCCTGTGCTTTACTAAATTGTATTTATGTGGTTTTATCCTATGCTTTATGAAATAGTATTTATGTTGTTTAATCCTATGCTTTATTAAATTGTATTTATGTTGTTTTATCCTATGCTTTATAAATTGTATTTATGTTGTTTTATCCTAAGCTCTATTAAGTTGTATTTATGTTGTTTTATCCTATGCTTTATTAAATTTTATTTATGTTGTTTTATCCTATGCTTTATGAAATAGTATTTATGTTGTTTAATCCTATGCTTTATTAAATTGTATTTATGTTGTTTTATCCTATGCTTTATAAATTGTATTAATGTTGTTTTATCCTAAGCTCTATTAAGTTGTATTTATGTTGTTTTATCCTATGCTTTATTAAATTTTATTTATGTTGTTTTATCCTATGCTTTATTAAATTGTATTTATGTTGTTTTATCTTATGCTTTATTAAATTGTATTTATGTTGTTTTATCCTATGCTTTAATAAATTCAATTTATGTTGTTTTATCCTATGCTTTATTAAATTTTATTTATGTTGTTTTATCCTATGCTTTATTAAATTGTATTTATGTTGTTTTATCCTATGCTTTATTAAATTGTATTTATGCTATTTTGACCTATGCTTTACTAAATTGTATTTATGTTGTTGTATCCTATGCTTTATTAAATTGTATTTATGTTGTTTTAACCTATGCTTTATTAAATTGTATTTATGATGCTTTAACATATGCTTTATTAAATTGTATTTATGTTGTTTTATCCTATGCTTTATTAAATTTTATGTATGTTGTTTTATCCTATGCTTTATTAAATTGTATATATGTTGTTTTATCCTATGCTTTATTAAATTGTATTTATGCTATTTTGACCTATGCTTTACTAAATTGTATTTATGTTGTTGTATCCTATGCTTTATTAAATTGTATTTATGTTGTTATAACCTATGCTTTATTAAATTGTATTTATGTTGCTTTAACATATGCTTTATTAAATTGTATTTATGTTGTTTTGTCCTATGCTTTATTAAATTGTATTTATGTTGTTTTATCCTATGCTTTATTAAATTGTATTTATGTTGTTTTATCCTATGCTTTATTAAATTGTATTTATGCTATTTTGACCTATGCTTTACTAAATTGTATTTATGTTGTTGTATCCTATGCTTTATTAAATTGTATTTACGTTGTTTTATCCTGTGCTTTATTAAATTGTATTTATGTGGTTTTATCCTATGTTTATTAAATAGTATTTATGTTGTTTAATCCTATGCTTTATTAAATTGTATTTATGTGGTTTTATCCTATGCTTTATTAAATTGTATTTATGTTGTTTTATCCTATGCTTTATTAAATTGTATTTATGTTGTTTTATCCTATGCTTTATAAATTGTATTTATGTTGTTTTATCCTATGCTCTATTAAATTGTATTTATGTTGTTTTATCCTATGCTTTATTAAATTGTATTTATGTTGTTTTATCCTATGCTTTATTAAATTGTATTTATGCTATTTTGACCTATGCTTTACTAAATTGTATTTATGTTGTTGTATCCTATGCTTTATTAAATTGTATTTATGTTGTTATAACCTATGCTTTATTAAATTGTATTTATGTTGTTTTATCCTATGCTTTATTAAATTGTATTTATGTAGTTTTATCCTATGCTTTCTTAAATTGTATTTATGTTGTTTAAACCTATGCTTTATTAAATTGTCTTCATGTTGTTTTATCTTATGCTTTACTAAATTATATTCATGTTGTTTTATCTTATGCTTTATTAAATTGTATTTATGTTGTTTTAACATATGCTTTATTTAATTGTATTTATGTTGTTTTGTCCTATGCTTTATTAAATTGTATTTATGTTGTTTTATCCTATGCTTTATTAAATTGTTTTTATGTTGTTTTGTGCTATGCTTTATTAAATTGTATTTATGTTGTTTTATCCTATGCTTTATTAAATTGTATTTCTGTGGTTTTATCCTATGCTTTATTAAATTGTATTTATGTTGTTTTAAACTATGCTTTATTAAATTGTATTTATGTTGTTTTGTCCTATGCTTTATTAAATTGTATTTATGTTGTTTTATCCTATGCTTTTTTAAATTGTATTTCTGTGGTTTTATCCTATGCTTTATTAAATTGTATTTATGTTGTTTTAAACTATGCTTTATTAAATTGTATTTATGTTGTTTTGTCCTATGCTTTATTAAATTGTATTTATGTTGTTTTAACCTATGTTTTATTAAATTTTATTTATGTTGTTTTATCCTATGCTTTATTAAATTGTATTTATGTTGTTTTATCCTATGCTTTATTAACTTGTATTTATGCTATTTTGACCTATGCTTTACTAAATTGTATTTATGTTGTTGTACCTATGCTTTATTAAATTGTATTTATGTTGTTTTATCCTATGCTTTATTAAATTGTATTTATGTTGTTTTATCCTATGCTTTATTAAATTGTATTCATGTTGTTTTATCCTATGCTTTATTAAATTGTATTTATGTTGTTTTATCCTATGCTTTATTAAATTGTATTTATGCTATTTTGACCTATGCTTTACTAAATTGTATTTATGTTGTTGTATCCTATGCTTTATTAAATTGTATTTATGTTGTTTTATCCTATGCTTTATAAATTGTATTTATGTTGTTTTATCCTATGCTCTATTAAATTGTATTTATGTTGTTTTATCCTATGATTTATTAAATTGTATTTATGTTGTTTTATCATATGCTTTATTAAATTGTATTTATGTTGTTTTATCCTATGCTTTATTAAATTGTATTTAAGTTGTTTTAACCTATGCTTTATTAAATTGTATTCATGTTGTTTTATCTTATGCTTTATTAAATTGTATTTATGTTGTTTTAACATATGCTTTATTAAATTGTATTTATGTTGTTTTGTCCTATGCTTTATTATATTGTATTTATGTTGTTTTATCCTATGCTCTATTAAATTGTATTTATGTTGTTTTATCCTATGCTTTATTAAATTGTATTTATGTTGTTTTATCCTATGCTTTATTAAATTGTATTTATGTTGTTTTATACTATGCTTTATTAAATTGTATTTATGTTGTTTTAACCTATGCTTTATTAAATTGTATTTATGTTGCTTTAACATATGCTTTATTAAATTGAATTTATGTTGTTTTATCCTATGCTTTATTAAATTGTATTTATGTTGTTTTAACCTATGCTTTATTAAATTGTATTTATGTTGTTTTATCCTATGCTTTATTAAATTGTATTTATGTTGTTTTATCCTATGCTTTATTAAATTGTATTTATGTTGTTTTATCCTATGCTTTATTAACTTGTATTTATGTTGTTTTAACCAATGCTTTATTAAATTGTATTTATGTTGTTTTTTCCTATGCTTTATTAAATTGTATTTATGTTGTTTTAACCTATGCTTTATTAAATTGTATTTATGTTGTTTTATCCTATGCTTTATTAAATTTTATTCATGTTGTTTTATCCTATGCTTTATTAAATTGTATTTATGTTGTTTTATCCTATGCTTTATTAAATTGTATTTATGCTATTTTGACCTATGCTTTACTAAATTGTATTTATGTTGTTGTATCCTATGCTTTATTAAATTGTATTTATGTTGTTTTATCCTATGCTTTATAAATTGTATTTATGTTGTTTTATCCTATGCTCTATTAAATTGTATTTATGTTGTTTTATCCTATGATTTATTAAATTGTATTTATGTTGTTTTATCATATGCTTTATTAAATTGTATTTATGTTGTTTTATCCTATGCTTTATTAAATTGTATTTAAGTTGTTTTAACCTATGCTTTATTAAATTGTATTCATGTTGTTTTATCTTATGCTTTATTAAATTGTATTTATGTTGTTTTAACATATGCTTTATTAAATTGTATTTATCTTGTTTTGTCCTATGCTTTATTAAATTGTATTTATGTTGTTTATCCTATGTTTCATTAAATTGTATTTATGTTGTTTTATCCTATGCTTTATTAAATTGTATTTATGTTGTTTTGTCCTATGCTTTATTAATTTGTATTTATGTTGTTTTATCCTATGCTTTATTAAATTGTATTTCTGTGGTTTTATCCTATGCTTTATTAAAATGTACTTATGTTGTTTTAAACTATGCTTTATTAAATTGTATTTATGTTGTTTTGTCCTATGCTTTATTAAATTGTGTTTGTTGTTTTAACCTATGTTTTATTAAATTTTATTTATGTTGTTTTATCCTATACTTTATTAAATTGTATTTATGTTGTTTTATCCTATGCTTTATTAAATTGTATTTATGTTTTTTTATCCTATGCTTTATTAAATTGTATTTATGTTGTTTTATCCTATGCTTTATTAAATTTCATTTATGTTGTTTTATCCTATGCTTTATTAAATTGTATTTATGTTGTTTTATCCTATGCTTTATTAAATTGTATTTATGTTGTTTTATCCTATGCTTTATTAAATTGTATTTATGTTGTTTTATCCTATGCTTTATTAAATTTCATTTATGTTGTTTTATCCTATGCTTTATTAAATTGTATTTATGTTGTTTTATCCTATGCTTTATTAAATTTCATTTATGTTGTTTTATCCTATGCTTTATTAAATTGTATTTATGTTGTTTTATCCTATGCTTTATTAAATTGTATTTATGTTGTTTTATCCTATGCTTTATTAAATTGTATTTATGTTGTTTTATCCTATGCTTTATTAAATTTTATTTATGTTGTTTTATCCTATGCTTTATTAAATTTCATTTATGTTGTTGTATCCTATGCTTTATTAAATTGTATTTATGTTGTTTTATCCTGTGCTTTATTAAATTGTATTTATGTGGTTTTATCCTATGCTTTATTAAATAGTATTTATGTTGTTTTATCCTATGCTTTATTAAATTGTATTTATGTTGTTTTATCCTATGTTTTATTAAATTGTATTTATGTTGTTTTATCCTATGCTTTATTAAATTTCATTTATGTTGTTTTATCCTATGCTTTATTAAATTGTATTTATGTTGTTTTATCCTATGCTTTATTAAATTGTATTTATGTTGTTTTATCCTATGCTTTATTAAATTGTATTTATGTTGTTTTATCCTATGCTTTATTAAATTGTATTTATGTTGTTTTATCCTATGCTTTATTAAATTTCATTTATGTTGTTGTATCCTATGCTTTATTAAATTGTATTTATGTTGTTTTATCCTGTGCTTTATTAAATTGTATTTATGTGGTTTTATCCTATGCTTTATTAAATTGTATTTATGTTGTTTAATCCTATGCTTTATTAAATTGTATTTATGTGGTTTTATCCTATGCTTTATTAAATTGTATTTATGTTGTTTTATCCTATGCTTTATTAAATTGTATTTATGTTGTTTTATCCTATGCTTTATAAATTGTATTTATGTTGTTTTATCCTATGCTCTATTAAATTGTATTTATGTTGTTTTATCCTATGCTTTATTAAATTGTATTTATGTTGTTTTAACCTATGCTTTATTAAATTGTATTTATGTTGTTTTATCCTATGCTTTATTAAATTGTATTTATGTTGTTTTATCCTATGCTTTATTAAATTGTATTTATGTTGTTTTATCCTCTGCTTTATTAACTTGTATTTATGTTGTTTTAACCAATGCTTTATTAAATTGTATTTATGTTGTTTTTTCCTATGCTTTATTAAATTGTATTTATGTTGTTTTAACCTATGCTTTATTATATTGTATTTATGTCGTTTTATCCTATGCTTTATTAAATTGTATTCATGTTGTTTTATCCTATGCTTTATTAAATTGTATTTATGTTGTTTTATCCTATGCTTTATTAAATTGTATTTATGCTATTTTGACCTATGCTTTACTAAATTGTATTTATGTTGTTGTATCCTATGCTTTATTAAATTGTATTTATGTTGTTTTATCCTATGCTTTATAAATTGTATTTATGTTGTTTTATCCTATGCTCTATTAAATTGTATTTATGTTGTTTTATCCTATGATTTATTAAATTGTATTTATGTTGTTTTATCCTATGCTTTATTAAATTGTATTTATGTTGTTTTATCCTATGCTTTATTAAATTGTATTTATGTTGTTTTAACCTATGCTTTATTAAATTGTATTCATGTTGTTTTATCTTATGCTTTATTAAATTGTATTTATGTTGTTTTAACATATGCTTTATTAAATTGTATTTATGTTGTTTTGTCCTATGCTTTATTAAATTGTATTTATGTTGTTTATCCTATGTTTCATTAAATTGTATTTATGTTGTTTTATCCTATGCTTTATTAAATTGTATTTATGTTGTTTTGTCCTATGCTTTATTAATTTGTATTTATGTTGTTTTATCCTATGCTTTATTAAATTGTATTTCTGTGGTTTTATCCTATGCTTTATTAAAATGTACTTATGTTGTTTTAAACTATGCTTTATTAAATTGTATTTATGTTGTTTTGTCCTATGCTTTATTAAATTGTATTTATGTTGTTTTAACCTATGTTTTATTAAATTTTATTTATGTTGTTTTATCCTATGCTTTATTAAATTGTATTTATGTTGTTTTATCCTATGCTTTATTAAATTGTATTTATGTTGTTTTATCCTATGCTTTATTAAATTTCATTTATGTTGTTTTATCCTATGCTTTATTAAATTGTATTTATGTTGTTTTATCCTTTGTTTTATTAAATTGTATTTATGTTGTTTTAACCTATGCTTTATTAAATTGTATTTATGTTGTTTTATCCTATTCTTTATTAAATTGTATTTATGTTGCTTTATCCTATGCTTTATTAAATTTTATTTATGTTGTTTTATCCTATGCTTTATTAAATTGTATTTATGTTGTTTTATCCTATGCTTTATTAAATTGTATTCATGTTGTTTTATCTTATGCTTTATTAAATTGTATTTATGTTGTTTTATCCTATGCTTTATTAAATTGAATTTATGTTGTTTTATAATATGCTTTATTAAATTTTATTTATGTTGTTTTATCCTATGCTTTATTAAATTGTATTTATGTTGTTTTATCCTATGCTTTATTAAATTGTATTTATGCTATTTTGACCTATGCTTTACTAAATTGTATTTATGTTGTTGTATCCTATGCTTTATTAAATTGTATTTATGTTGTTTTATCCTGTGTTTTATTAAATTGTATTTATGTGGTTTTATCCTATGCTTTATTAAATAGTATTTATGTTGTTTAATCCTATGTGTAACGGGTCCGGGAGGCGGAACCTCTGAGCTACTATACAAGGGGGCGGCCCTTGTAAGGGAGCGGGTGGCAGTCTCTGGGTGAACGGACAGGGAGTTACGGCAAGTGATCAGGGCAGTCTCTGGGTAAGGGGTAGGTACGACCTGTGATGGCAGAGCCTCCGGGTAGGCTAGCAGGCAGATGGTAGATGTGTGCTCCCAGGTGAGCAAGCGAGAGTCTCTGGAATAGCAGGTGGTCACGGCACGTGACGGCGGAACCTCCGGGCTGGCAGGCAGGTAGGTAACGGAGAAGCGCTCCCAGGTGAGCGGGCAAGAGTCTCTGGAATAGCTGGTGGTCACCGCACGTGACAACGGGACCTCCGGGCTGGCAAGCAGGCAGGTAACGGAGATGCGCTCCCAGGTGAGCGGGCAAGAGTCTCTGAGATAGCTGGTGGTCACAGCACGTGACAACGGAGCCTCCGGGCTGGCAAGCAGGCAGGTAGCGGAGAAGCGCTCCCAGGTGAGCGGGCAAGCTGGTCCATAGACAGACTGACCGGAGTTGTAAGGCAGACCGTCGGACCTCAGGCAAGCAGGCAGGTAGCTGATGTGCGCTCCCAGGTGAGCGGACAAGTTGGTCCTTAGACAGACTGACCGGAGTTGTAAGGCAGACCGTCGGACCTCAGGCAGGCAGGCAGGTAACAAGTATTCAGGCAGGAATCAGGCAGGTAACTAGCAGGAAACTGGCAACGGGACCTGAGGGCTGAAGCACAGGTGAGACACAGGTGCAAACAACATTGCTCGGGCACCTCCATTTTGGAGGAGGTGCCTTATATATGATGAAGTCCTCCGGCCATTGGCCGGGGACTCCTTAGGACGGCGCGCGCGGCCCCTTTAAGAGGAGGGGAGCGCGCACGCGCGCGCCCTAAGCACAGGGGCCGGGAAGGAGCGCGCGCTGAGAGCAGAGCGGGAGGAGGTCGCCGGGAAGGAGCGCGCGCTGACAGCAGAGCGGAGAGAGGACGCCGGGCACAGAGCAGAGCATCCCTGCCTAGCAGAGGGCAGGGACGCCAGCGCTACAGTACCCCCCCCTTTAGGCCCCCCCTTTTTTAGGCCAGACAGAAATTTAGCTAGGATGAGAGGGGCATGGATGTTCTCCCGGGGCTCCCACGTTCTCTCCTCAGGACCAAACCCCTTCCAATCTACCAGAAAAAAGGTCTTTCCTCTTACCCTTTTGGTGGCAAGAATGTTCTCTACCTCAAACTCGTCCTCAGCAGAAACCGGAGCAGGAGGCGTACCTGTAGACTTGGAAAAAGAGTTAAGCACCACAGGTTTGAGGAGAGACACATGGAAGGAGTTAGGGATCCATCGCTATATGCTGCCAGGGGGCAGCAGGTACTGGCAGAGGTAGGAGGCGGCCGGCCGGCAGGTGTCTCGGAACTTTGTTGCGGGCGCAGGACACACAGGCAGAAACAAAGTCTATTACATCCTTGTGCAGGTTAGGCCACCAGTAGTGCCGGGTAATAAGCTGGAGGGTCTTTTTCTGACCGGCGTGGCCAGCTAGTTTAGACGAATGACCCCAGTGTAGGATCTTCTCCCGATCAGGTACTGGTACGAACGTCTTACCAGGAGGAAGACGATTTAGACTCACGGGAGCCACCTGCATTACTCTGGCGGGATCGATGATATGTTTCGGATCCTCCTCGAGATCAGACACCAGAAAGGACCGAGACAAGGCGTCCGCCTTGACGTTTTTGTCAGCCGGGCGAAAATGAAGGACAAAATCAAAATGAGCAAAAAACAAGGACCACCGGGCTTGGCGCGGGTTAAGTCTCTGGGCATGCTGGAGGTAAGCCAAGTTCTTGTGGTCAGTGTAAATTATTACCGGGTGAAGAGCCC
The DNA here is from genome assembly GCF_046119375.1 of Phyllobates terribilis. Lineage (NCBI taxonomy): Eukaryota > Metazoa > Chordata > Amphibia > Anura > Dendrobatidae > Phyllobates > Phyllobates terribilis. The sequence continues at coordinate 21,768,826 of NW_027362778.1, forward strand.
CCTCGAGCAGGTAACGCCACTCCTCCAATGCCAGTTTGATGGCCAATAACTCTCGGTCTCCTATGGAATAGTTGCGCTCAGAGGAGGAGAAGAGTTTAGAGAAGAAGCCACAAGTTACCATCCTCCCGGAAGATGATTTTTGAGTAAGTACCGCTCCGGCTCCAGAGGAGGAGGCGTCAACTTCCAGGAAGAACTGTTTGTTGCCATCTGGGCGATGCAGCACCGGGGCGGAAGAGAAGGCCTGTTTAAGGGAAAGAAAGACCTCCTCTGCTTCGGGTGGCCACTCTTTGGGATTAGTACCTTTACGGGTGAGCGCAGAAATTGGGGCCGTCCGGGAAGAGAAGTGTGGTATGAAGAGGCGGTAGTAGTTGGCGAAGCCCAGGAATCGCTGAATGGTCTTCAACCCCTCCGGTCGGGGCCATTTCTCGATGGCAGACAGTTTCTCAGGATCCATTTGTAGGCCGGTCTGAGAGATAATGTAGCCCAGAAACGGAAGCGAGGTCTGCTCAAAGAGGCACTTCTCAAATTTAGCGTAGAGATGGTTCTGCCTTAGCCTGAGCAGGACCTGACGAACGTCCCTCCGGTGAGTCTGGAGATCCGGAGAGAAGACCAAGATGTCGTCCAGGTACACCACTACGCAGGAGTAGAGAAGGTCCCGGAAGATGTCATTGACCAACTCTTGAAAGACGGCAGGAGCGTTACAGAGACCAAAGGGCATTACCAGGTATTCATAGTGGCCGTCCCGGGTGTTGAATGCCGTCTTCCATTCATCCCCCTGACGAATACGAACCAGGTTGTACGCCCCACGAAGGTCCAGTTTGGTGAAGATCCTAGCCCCCTCAGGCGATCAAATAATTCTGGAATGAGCGGAAGGGGGTACTTATTCTTCACCGTGATCAGGTTTAGGCTTCTATAGTCTATACAGGGACGGAGAGAGCCGTCCTTCTTTTTGACGAAAAAGAAGCCTGCTCCCGCCGGGGAGGTAGATTTCCGGATGAATCCTCTGGCCAGATTCTCCTCAATATATTCGGACATTGACCGGGTCTCAGCAGCGGATAAAGGATAGATACGCCCACGGGGAGGAGTAGTACCGGGTAGCAGATCGATGGGACAGTCGTATGGTCTATGTGGTGGTAATGTCTCTGCCTCCTTTTTATTAAAGACATCTGCATAAGACCAATAAGGAATCGGAAGTCCAGGTAGATTAGCTGGGGTAGGAGAGGGACGGACGGGATGGACGGGAACCAGGCAGGTTTTATGACAGTCTTGTCCCCAGCGAAGGACCTCTCCGGTTTGCCAGTCTAGCACGGGTGCATGTCTCTGGAGCCAGGGCAGACCTAGCAAGAGGGCGTGAGAGAGTCCAGGCAGAACATGAAAGGAGATACTTTCAGAATGCAGCATTCCCACCTGCAGGGTAATGGATTCGGTGATGAGTTGAATGGGGCGAGGTAAGAGGCCCCCATCCACGGCAGTGACAGACAAGGGTACAGCCAGAGGTTTGGTGGGGATGTGGTATTTCTCAACCAGGGACTGTGAAATAAGGTTCCCGGCTGCTCCAGAGTCAAGTTGGGCTAGTTCGAAATAACGGTTCTCCCCGTAGATGATCGAAACTGACAACAGCAGGGATGGAGAGGATTTATTCTTGTCTAGGTGGACCTCTCTGAGCGAACCTAGACACAGGCGTTTCCCGACCTCTCCGGGCAGGCACGGATCCGGTGATCCTTACTGCCACAGTAGAAGCAGCTCCCCTCGGCACGGCGTGAGTCCTGACGGGTTTTGACCATCTTGGTCTGGTCGACCTGCATAGGCTCAGGAGAGTGTACCTGGGGAGAGATGGAGGGAATGACGGGTTTCTGGAAAGTAGGAGCTAAACGTGGAATCCTTCTCTCACGGGTGACCTCTTTGGCACGCTCCTGGAACCGTAGGTCAATCCGGGTGGCAAGGGTTATTAGATCATCGAGAGAGGTAGGAATGTCCCGACCAGCAAGTTCATCTTTAATACGACCGGACAGACCCTCCCAGAAGACAGATACCAGAGCGTCATTATCCCAGGCCAGCTCCGAGGCAAGGGTGCGGAACCGTATGGCATATTGGCCCACGGTGAGACCCTCCTGACGGAGGCGTAGCAGAGAGGATGCGGATGAGGTCTTCCGTCCGGGTTCGTCGAAGACTTTCCGGAAAGCCGAGAGAAAAGCAGGCAAGTTGGACACCAGGGGGTCTCCTCTCTCCCATAGAGGATTTAGCCAGGCCAGGGCCTCCCCGGTGAGATGGGACATGATAAAGGCAATTTTGGCCCGGTCGGAATTAAACTGATGGGACAAAAGTTCAAAGTGCAGGGTGCACTGATTTATGAAGCCCCGAGCCTGGACGGGGTCACCTCCGAAGCGAGGAGGTGCAGAGAGCCGGGGTCCGGGGTAGGATACCATAGTATTAGTGGGCAGCGGAGCTGCCGGATTGCAAGATATGGCACTGGCGGAGGTTGTTGGTGGATCAGACAGAGTGTTCAGGCGAGTATTAACATTCCGCAGGTGACCCAGGATGGCCTCCTGTTGGGACCTCTGACGGGACATTTCAAGACAGAGGTCCGAGAGCGAGGGAGCTTGGGTGCCACCGGGTTCCATGGCCCGAGCAAACTGTAACGGGTCCGGGAGGCGGAACCTCTGAGCTACTATACAAGGGGGCGGCCCTTGAAGGGAGCGGGTGGCAGTCTCTGGGTGAACGGACAGGGAGTTACGGCAAGTGATCAGGGCAGTCTCTGGGTAAGGGGTAGGTACGACCTGTGATGGCAGAGCCTCCGGGTAGGCTAGCAGGCAGATGGTAGATGTGTGCTCCCAGGTGAGCAAGCGAGAGTCTCTGGAATAGCAGGTGGTCACGGCACGTGACGGCGGAACCTCCGGGCTGGCAGGCAGGTAGGTAACGGAGAAGCGCTCCCAGGTGAGCGGGCAAGAGTCTCTGGAATAGCTGGTGGTCACCGCACGTGACAACGGGACCTCCGGGCTGGCCAGCAGGCAGGTAACGGAGATGCGCTCCCAGGTGAGCGGGCAAGAGTCTCTGAGATAGCTGGTGGTCACAGCACGTGACAACGGAGCCTCCGGGCTGGCAAGCAGGCAGGTAGCGGAGAAGCGCTCCCAGGTGAGCAGGCAAGCTGGTCCATAGACAGACTGACCGGAGTTGTAAGGCAGACCGTCGGACCTCAGGCAAGCAGGCAGGTAGCTGATGTGCGCTCCCAGGTGAGCGGACAAGTTGGTCCTTAGACAGACTGACCGGAGTTGTAAGGCACACCGTCGGACCTCAGGCAGGCAGGCAGGTAACAAGTATTCAGGCAGGAATCAGGCAGGTAACTAGCAGGAAACTGGCAGGAAACTGGCAGGTAACTGGAAGGTAACTGGCAACGGGACCTGAGGGCTGAAGCACAGGTGAGACACAGGTGCAAACAACATTGCTCGGGCACCTCCATTTTGGAGGAGGTGCCTTATATATGATGAAGTCCTCCGGCCATTGGCCGGGGACTCCTTAGGACGGCGCGCGCGGCCCCTTTAAGAGGAGGGGAGCGCGCGCGCGCGCGCCCTAAGCACAGGGGCCGGGAAGGAGCGCGCGCTGAGAGCAGAGCGGGAGGAGGACGCCGGGAAGGAGCGCGCGCTGACAGCAGAGCGGAGAGAGGACGCCGGGCACGGAGCAGAGCGGTGAGGGGAGCAGCGTCCCTGCCTAGCAGAGGGCAGGGATGCCAGCGCTACACTATGCTTTATTAAATTGTATTTATGTTGTTTTATCCTATGCTTTATTAAATTGTATTTATGTTGTTTTATACTATGCTTTATTAAATTGTATTTATGTTGTTTTATCCTATGCTTTATTAAATTGTATTTATGTTGTTTTAACCTATGCTTTATTAAATTGTATTTATGTTGTTTTATCCTATGCTTTATTAAATTATATTTATGTTGTTTTAACCTATGCTTTATTAAATTGTATTCATGTTGTTTTATCTTATGCTTTATTAAATTGTATTTATGTTGTTTTATCCTATGCTTTATTACATTGTATTTATGTTGTTTTATCCTATGCTTTATTAAATTGAATTTATGTTGTTTTATCCTATGCTTTATTAAATTGTATTTAATTTGTTTTATCCTATGCTTTATTAAATTGTATTTATGTAGTTTTAGCCTATGCTTTATTAAATTGTATTTATGTTGTTTTATCCTATGCTTTATTAAATTGTATTTATGTTGTTTTATCCTATGCTTTATTAAATTGTATTTATGTTGTTTTATCCTATGCTTTATAAATTGTATTTATGTTGTTTTATCCTATGCTTTATTAAAATGTATTTATGTAGTTTTATCCTATGCTTTCTTAAATTGTATTTATGTTGTTTAAACCTATGCTTTATTAAATTGTATTCATGTTGTTTTATCTTATGCTTTACTAAATTATATTCATGTTGTTTTATCTTATGCTTTATTAAATTGTATTTATGTTGTTTTAACATATGCTTTATTAAATTGTATTTATGTTGTTTTGTCCTATGCTTTATTAAATTGTATTTATGTTGTTTATCCTATGTTTCATTAAATTGTATTTAGGTTGTTTTATTATATGCTTTATTAAATTGTATTTATGTTGTTTATCCTATGTTTCATTAAATTGTATTTATGTTGTTTTATCCTATGCTTTATTAAATTGTATTTATGTTGTTTTATCTTATGCTTTATTAAATTGTATTTATGTTGTTTTATCCTATGCTTTATTACATTGTATTTATGTTGTTTTATCCTATGCTTTATTAAATTGAATTTATGTTGTTTTATCCTATACTTTATTAAATTGTATTTATGTTGTTTTATCCTATGCTTTATTAAATTGTATTTATGTTGTTTTATCCTATGCTTTATTAAATTTTATTTATGTTGTTTTATCCTATGCTTTATTAAATTGTATTTATGTTGTTTTATCCTTTGTTTTATTAAATTGTATTTATGTTGTTTTAACCTATGCTTTATTAAATTGTATTTATGTTGTTTTATCCTATGCTTTATTAAATTGTATTTATGTTGCTTTATCCTATGCTTTATTAAATTTTATTTATGTTGTTTTATCCTATGCTTTATTAAATTGTATTTATGTTGTTTTATCCTATGCTTTATTAAATTGTATTCATGTTGTTTTATCTTATGCTTTATTAAATTGTATTTATGTTGTTTTATCCTATGCTTTATTAAATTGAATTTATGTTGTTTTATCCTATGCTTTATTACATTTTATTTATGTTGTTTTATCCTATGCTTTATTAAATTGTATTTATGTTGTTTTATCCTATGCTTTATTAAATTGTATTTATGTTGTTTTATCCTATGCTTTATTAAATTGTATTTATGTTGTTTTATCCTATGCTTTATAAATTGTATTTATGTTGTTTTATCCTATGCTTTATTAAATTGTATTTATGTTGTTTTGTCCTATGCTTTATTAAATTGTATTTATGTTGTTTTAACCTATGCTTTATTAAATTGTATTTATGTTGTTTTATCCTATGCTTTATTAAAATGTATTTATGCAGTTTTATCCTATGCTTTCTTAAATTGTATTTATGTTGTTTAAACCTATGCTTTATTAAATTGTATTCATGTTGTTTTATCTTATGCTTTACTAAATTATATTCATGTTGTTTTATCTTATGCTTTATTAAATTGTATTTATGTTGTTTTAACATATGCTTTATTAAATTGTATTTATGTTGTTTTGTCCTATGCTTTATTAAATTGTATTTATGTTGTTTATCCTATGTTTCATTAAATTGTATTTATGTTGTTTTATCCTATGCTTTATTAAATTGTATTTATGTTGTTTTGTCCTATGCTTTATTAAATTGTATTTATGTTGTTTTATCCTATGCTTTATTAAATTGTATTTATGTTGTTTTATCCTATGCTTTATTACATTGTATTTATGTTGTTTTATCCTATGCTTTATTAAATTGAATTTATGTTGTTTTATCCTATGCTTTATTAAATTGTATTTATGTTGTTTTATCCTATGCTTTATTAAATTGTATTTATGTTGTTTTATCCTATGCTTTATTAAATTGTATTTATGTTGTTTTATCCTATGCTTTATAAATTGTATTTATGTTGTTTTATCCTATGCTTTATTAAATTGTATTTATGTTGTTTTGTCCTATGCTTTATTAAATTGTATTTATGTTGTTTTAACCTATGCTTTATTAAATTGTATTTATGTTGTTTTATCCTATGCTTTATTAAAATGTATTTATGCAGTTTTATCCTATGCTTTCTTAAATTGTATTTATGTTGTTTAAACCTATGCTTTATTAAATTGTATTCATGTTGTTTTATCTTATGCTTTACTAAATTATATTCATGTTGTTTTATCTTATGCTTTATTAAATTGTATTTATGTTGTTTTAACATATGCTTTATTAAATTGTATTTATGTTGTTTTGTCCTATGCTTTATTAAATTGTATTTATGTTGTTTATCCTATGTTTCATTAAATTGTATTTATGTTGTTTTATCCTATGCTTTATTAAATTGTATTTATGTTGTTTTGTCCTATGCTTTATTAAATTGTATTTATGTTGTTTTATCCTATGCTTTATTAAATTGTATTTATGTTGTTTTATCCTATGCTTTATTACATTGTATTTATGTTGTTTTATCCTATGCTTTATTAAATTGAATTTATGTTGTTTTATCCTATGCTTTATTAAATTGTATTTATGTTGTTTTATCCTATGCTTTATTAAATTGTATTTATGTTGTTTTATCCTATGCTTTATTAAATTTTATTTATGTTGTTTTATCCTATGCTTTATTAAATTGTATTTATGTTGCTTTATCCTATGCTTTATTAAATTTTATTTATGTTGTTTTATCCTATGCTTTATTAAATTGTATTTATGTTGTTTTATCCTATGCTTTATTAAATTTTATTCATGTTGTTTTATCTTATGCTTTATTAAATTGTATTTATGTTGTTTTATCCTATGCTTTATTAAATTGAATTTATGTTGTTTTATCCTATGCTTTATTACATTTTATTTATGTTGTTTTATCCTATGCTTTATTAAATTGTATTTATGTTGTTTTATCCTATGCTTTATTAAATTGTATTTATGTTGTTTTATCCTATGCTTTATAAATTGTATTTATGTTGTTTTATCCTATGCTTTATTAAATTGTATTTATGTTGTTTTGTCCTATGCTTTATTAAATTGTATTTATGTTGTTTTAACCTATGCTTTATTAAATTGTATTTATGTTGTTTTATCCTATGCTTTATTAAAATGTATTTATGCAGTTTTATCCTATGCTTTCTTAAATTGTATTTATGTTGTTTAAACCTATGCTTTATTAAATTGTATTCATGTTGTTTTATCTTATGCTTTACTAAATTATATTCATGTTGTTTTATCTTATGCTTTATTAAATTGTATTTATGTTGTTTTAACATATGCTTTATTAAATTGTATTTATGTTGTTTTGTCCTATGCTTTATTAAATTGTATTTATGTTGTTTATCCTATGTTTCATTAAATTGTATTTATGTTGTTTTATCCTATGCTTTATTAAATTGTATTTATGTTGTTTTGTCCTATGCTTTATTAAATTGTATTTATGTTGTTTTATCCTATGCTTTATTAAATTGTATTTATGTTGTTTTATCCTATGCTTTATTACATTGTATTTATGTTGTTTTATCCTATGCTTTATTAAATTGAATTTATGTTGTTTTATCCTATGCTTTATTAAATTGTATTTATGTTGTTTTATCCTATGCTTTATTAAATTGTATTTATGTTGTTTTATCCTATGCTTTATTAAATTTTATTTATGTTGTTTTATCCTATGCTTTATTAAATTGTATTTATGTTGCTTTATCCTATGCTTTATTAAATTTTATTTATGTTGTTTTATCCTATGCTTTATTAAATTGTATTTATGTTGTTTTATCCTATGCTTTATTAAATTTTATTCATGTTGTTTTATCTTATGCTTTATTAAATTGTATTTATGTTGTTTTATCCTATGCTTTATTAAATTGAATTTATGTTGTTTTATCCTATGCTTTATTACATTTTATTTATGTTGTTTTATCCTATGCTTTATTAAATTGTATTTATGTTGTTTTATCCTATGCTTTATTAAATTGTATTTATGCTATTTTGACCTATGCTTTACTAAATTGTATTTATGTTGTTGTATCCTATGCTTTATTAAATTGTATTTATGTTGTTTTATCCTGTGCTTTATTAAATTGTATTTATGTGGTTTTATCCTATGCTTTATTAAATAGTATTTATGTTGTTTAATCCTATGCTTTATTAAATTGTATTTATGTTGTTTTATCCTATGCTTTATTAAATTTTATTTATGTTGTTTTATCCTATGCTTTATTAAATTGTATTTATGTTGTTTTATCCTATGCTTTATAAATTGTATTTATGTTGTTTTATCCTATGCTCTATTAAATTGTATTTATGTTGTTTTATCCTATGCTTTATAAATTGTATTTATGTTGTTTTATCCTATGCTCTATTAAATTGTATTTATGTTGTTTTATCCTATGCTTTATAAATTGTATTTATGTTGTTCTATCCTATGCTCTATTAAATTGTATTTATGTTGTTTTATCCTATGCTTTATTAAATTGTATTTATGTTGTTTAAACCTATGCTTTATTAAATTGTATTCATGTTGTTTTATCTTATGCTTTACTAAATTATATTCATGTTGTTTTATCTTATGCTTTATTAAATTGTATTTATGTTGTTTTATCCTATGCTTTATTAAATTGTATTTATGTTGTTTTATCCTATGCTTTATAAATTGTATTTATGTTGTTTTATCCTATGCTCTATTAAATTGTATTTATGTTGTTTTATCCTATGCTTTATTAAATTGTATTTATGTTGTTTTATCCTATGCTTTATTAAATTGTATTTATGTTGTTTTATCCTATGCTTTATAAATTGTATTTATGTTGTTTTATCCTATGCTCTATTAAATTGTATTTATGTTGTTTTAAACTATGCTTTATTAAATTGTATTTATGTTGTTTTGTCCTATGCTTTATTAAATTGTATTTATGTTGTTTTATCCTATGCTTTATTAAATTGTATTTATGTTGTTTTACCCTATGCTTTATTAAATTGTATTTATGTTGTTTTATCCTATGCTTTATTAAATTGTATTTATGTTGTTTTATCCTATGCTTTATTAAATTGTATTTATGTTGTTTTATCCTATGTTTTATTAAATTGTATTTATGTTGTTTTAACCTATGCTTTATTAAATTGTATTTATGTTGTTTTATCCTATGCTTTATTAAATAGTATTCATGTTGTTTTATCTTATGCTTTATTAAATTGTATTTATGTTGTTTTATCCTATGCTTTATTAAATTGAATTTATGTTGTTTTATCCTATACTTTATTAAATTTTATTTATGTTGTTTTATTCTATGCTTTATTAAATTGTATTTATGTTGTTTTATCCTATGCTTTATTAAATTGTATTTATGCTATTTTGACCTATGCTTTACTAAATTGTATTTATGTTGTTGTATCCTATGCTTTATTAAATTGTATTTATGTTGTTTTATCCTGTGCTTTATTAAATTGTATTTATGTGGTTTTATCCTATGCTTTATTAAATAGTATTTATGTTGTTTAATCCTATGCTTTATTAAATTGTATTTATGTGGTTTTATCCTATGCTTTATTAAATTGTATTTATGTTGTTTTATCCTATGCTTTATTAAATTGTATTTATGTTGTTTTATCCTATGCTTTATAAATTGTATTTATGTTGTTTTATCCTATGCTCTATTAAATTGTATTTATGTTGTTTTATCCTAAGCTTTATTAAATTGTATTTATGTTGTTTTATCCTATGCTTTATTAAATTGTATTTATGTTGTTTTATACTATGCTTTATTAAATTGTATTTATGTTGTTTTAACCTATGCTTTATTAAATTGTATTTATGTTGCTTTAACATATGCTTTATTAAATTGAATTTATGTTGTTTTATCCTATGCTTTATTAAATTGTATTTATGTTGTTTTAACCTATGCTTTATTAAATTGTATTTATGTTGTTTTATCCTATGCTTTATTAAATTGTATTTATGTTGTTTTATCCTATGCTTTATTAAATTGTATTTATGTTGTTTTATCCTATGCTTTATTAACTTGTATTTATGTTGTTTTAACCAATGCTTTATTAAATTGTATTTATGTTGTTTTGTCCTATGCTTTATTAAATTGTATTTATGTTGTTTTAACCTATGCTTTATTAAATTGTATTTATGTTGTTTTATCCTATGCTTTATTAAATTGTATTCATGTTGTTTTATCCTATGCTTTATTAAATTGTATTTATGTTGTTTTATCCTATGCTTTATTAAATTGTATTTATGCTATTTTGACCTATGCTTTACTAAATTGTATTTATGTTGTTGTATCCTATGCTTTATTAAATTGTATTTATGTTGTTTTATCCTATGCTTTATAAATTGTATTTATGTTGTTTTATCCTATGCTTTATTAAATTGTATTCATGTTGTTTTATCTTATGCTTTATTAAATTGTATTTATGTTGTTTTATCCTATGCTTTATTAAATTGTATTTATGCTATTTTGACCTATGCTTTACTAAATTGTATTTATGTTGTTGTATCCTATGCTTTATTAAATTGTATTTATGTTGTTTTATCCTATGCTTTATAAATTGTATTTATGTTGTTTTATCCTATGCTCTATTAAATTGTATTTATGTTGTTTTATCCTATGATTTATTAAATTGTATTTATGTTGTTTTATCCTATGCTTTATTAAATTGTATTTATGTTGTTTTATCCTATGCTTTATTAAATTGGATTTATGTTGTTTTAACCTATGCTTTATTAAATTGTATTCATGTTGTTTTATCTTATGCTTTATTAAATTGTATTTATGTTGTTTTAACATATGCTTTATTAAATTGTATTTATGTTGTTTTGTCCTATGCTTTATTAAATTGTATTTATGTTGTTTATCCTATGTTTCACTAAATTGTATTTATGTTGTTTTATCCTATGCTTTATTAAGTTATATTTATGTTGTTTTGTCCTATGCTTTATTAATTTGTATTTATGTTGTTTTATCCTATGCTTTATTAAATTGTATTTCTGTGGTTTTATCCTATGCTTTATTAAATTGTACTTATGTTGTTTTAAACTATGCTTTATTAAATTGTATTTATGTTGTTTTGTCCTATGCTTTATTAAATTGTATTTATGTTGTTTTAACCTATGTTTTATTAAATTTTATTTATGTTGTTTTATCCTATGCTTTATTAAATTGTATTTATGTTGTTTTATCCTATGCTTTATTAAATGGTATTTATGTTGTTTTATCCTATGCTTTATTAAATTGTATTTATGTTGTTTTATCCTATGCTTTATTAAATTGTATTTATGTTGTTTTATCCTATGCTTTATTAAATTTTATTTATGTTGTTTTATCCTATGCTTTATTAAATTGTATTTATGTTGTTTTATCCTTTGTTTTATTAAATTGTATTTATGTTGTTTTAACCTATGCTTTATTAAATTGTATTTATGTTGCTTTATCCTATGCTTTATTAAATTTTATTTATGTTGTTTTATCCTATGCTTTATTAAATTGTATTTATGTTGTTTTATCCTATGCTTTATTAAATTGTATTTATGTTGTTTTATCCTATGCTTTATTAAATTGAATTTATGTTGTTTTATCCTATGCTTTATTAAATTTTATTTATGTTGTTTTATCCTGTGCTTTATTAAATTGTATTTATGTTGTTTTATCCTATGCTTTATTAAATTGTATTTATGCTATTTTGACCTATGCTTTACTAAATTGTATTTATGTTGTTGTATCCTATGCTTTATTAAATTGTATTTATGTTGTTTTATCCTGTGTTTTATTAAATTGTATTTATGTGGTTTTATCCTATGCTTTATTAAATAGTATTTATGTTGTTTAATCCTATGCTTTATTAAATTGTATTTATGTTGTTTTATCCTATGCTTTATTAAATTGTATTTATGTTGTTTTAACCTATGCTTTATTAAATTGTATTTATGTTGCTTTAACATATGCTTCATTAAATTGTATTTATGTTGTTTTATCCTATGCTTTATTAAATTGTATTTATGTTGTTTTAACCTATGCTTTATTAAATTGTATTTATGTTGTTTTATCCTATGCTTTATTAAATTATATTTATGTTGTTTTAACCTATGCTTTATTAAATTGTATTCATGTTGTTTTATCTTATGCTTTATTAAATTGTATTTATGTTGTTTTAACATATGCTTTATTAAATTGTATTTATGTTGTTTTGTCCTATGCTTTATTAAATTGTATTTATGTTGTTTATCCTATGTTTCATTAAATTGTATTTATGTTGTTTTATCCTATGCTTTATTAAATTGTATTTATGTTGTTTTGTCCTATGCTTTATTAAATTGTATTTATGTTGTTTTATCCTATGCTTTATTAAATTGTATTTATGTTGTTTTATCCTATGCTTTATTACATTGTATTTATGTTGTTTTATCCTATGCTTTATTAAATTGAATTTATGTTGTTTTATCCTATGCTTTATTAAATTGTATTTATGTTGTTTTATCCTATGCTTTATTAAATTTTATTTATGTTGTTTTATCCTATGCTTTATTAAATTGTATTGATGTTGTTTTATCCTTTGTTTTATTAAATTGTATTTATGTTGTTTTAACCTATGCTTTATTAAATTGTATTTATGTTGTTTTGTCCTTTGCTTTATTAAATTGTATTTATGTTGTTTTATCCTATGCTTTATTAAATTGTATTTATGTTGTTTTATCCTATGCTTTATTACATTGTATTTATGTTGTTTTATCCTATGCTTTATTAAATTGTATTTATGTTGTTTTATCCTATGCTTTATTAAATTGTATTTATGTTGTTTTATCCTATGCTTTATTAAATTTTATTTATGTTGTTTTATCCTATGCTTTATTAAATTGTATTTATGTTGTTTTATCCTATGCTTTATTACATTGTATTTATGTTGTTTTATCCTATGCTTTATTAAATTGTATTTATGTTGTTTTATCCTATGCTTTATTAAATTGTATTTATGTTGTTTTATCCTATGCTTTATTAAATTTTATTTATGTTGTTTTATCCTATGCTTTATAAATTGTATTTATGTTGTTTTATCCTATGCTTTATTAAATTGTATTCATGTTGTTTTATCTTATGCTTTATTAAATTGTATTTATGTTGTTTTATCCTATGCTTTATTAACTTGTATTTATGTTGTTTTAACCAATGCTTTATTAAATTGTATTTATGTTGTTTTGTCCTATGCTTTATTAAATTGTATTTATGTTGTTTTAACCTATGCTTTATTAAATTGTATTTATGTTGTTTTATCCTATGCTTTATTAAATTGTATTCATGTTGTTTTATCCTATGCTTTATTAAATTGTATTTATGTTGTTTTATCCTATGCTTTATTAAATTGTATTTATGCTATTTTGACCTATGCTTTACTAAATTGTATTTATGTTGTTGTATCCTATGCTTTATTAAATTGTATTTATGTTGTTTTATCCTATGCTTTATAAATTGTATTTATGTTGTTTTATCCTATGCTTTATTAAATTGTATTCATGTTGTTTTATCTTATGCTTTATTAAATTGTATTTATGTTGTTTTATCCTATGCTTTATTAAATTGTATTTATGCTATTTTGACCTATGCTTTACTAAATTGTATTTATGTTGTTGTATCCTATGCTTTATTAAATTGTATTTATGTTGTTTTATCCTATGCTTTATAAATTGTATTTATGTTGTTTTATCCTATGCTCTATTAAATTGTATTTATGTTGTTTTATCCTATGATTTATTAAATTGTATTTATGTTGTTTTATCCTATGCTTTATTAAATTGTATTTATGTTGTTTTATCCTATGCTTTATTAAATTGGATTTATGTTGTTTTAACCTATGCTTTATTAAATTGTATTCATGTTGTTTTATCTTATGCTTTATTAAATTGTATTTATGTTGTTTTAACATATGCTTTATTAAATTGTATTTATGTTGTTTTGTCCTATGCTTTATTAAATTGTATTTATGTTGTTTATCCTATGTTTCACTAAATTGTATTTATGTTGTTTTATCCTATGCTTTATTAAGTTATATTTATGTTGTTTTGTCCTATGCTTTATTAATTTGTATTTATGTTGTTTTATCCTATGCTTTATTAAATTGTATTTCTGTGGTTTTATCCTATGCTTTATTAAATTGTACTTATGTTGTTTTAAACTATGCTTTATTAAATTGTATTTATGTTGTTTTGTCCTATGCTTTATTAAATTGTATTTATGTTGTTTTAACCTATGTTTTATTAAATTTTATTTATGTTGTTTTATCCTATGCTTTATTAAATTGTATTTATGTTGTTTTATCCTATGCTTTATTAAATTGTATTTATGTTGTTTTATCCTATGCTTTATTAAATTGAATTTATGTTGTTTTATCCTATGCTTTATTAAATTGTATTTATGTTGTTTTATCCTATGCTTTATTAAATTGTATTTATGCTATTTTGACCTATGCTTTACCAAATTGTATTTATGTTGTTGTATCCTATGCTTTATTAAATTGTATTTATGTTGTTTTATCCTATGCTTTATAAATTGTATTTATGTTGTTTTATCCTATGCTTTATTAAATTGTATTCATGTTGTTTTATCTTATGCTTTATTAAATTGTATTTATGTTGTTTTATCCTATGCTTTATTAAATTGTATTTATGCTATTTTGACCTATGCTTTACTAAATTGTATTTATGTTGTTGTATCCTATGCTTTATTAAATTGTATTTATGTTGTTTTATCCTATGCTTTATAAATTGTATTTATGTTGTTTTATCCTATGCTCTATTAAATTGTATTTATGTTGTTTTATCCTATGATTTATTAAATTGTATTTATGTTGTTTTATCCTATGCTTTATTAAATTGTATTTATGTTGTTTTATCCTATGCTTTATTAAATTGGATTTATGTTGTTTTAACCTATGCTTTATTAAATTGTATTCATGTTGTTTTATCTTATGCTTTATTAAATTGTATTTATGTTGTTTTAACATATGCTTTATTAAATTGTATTTATGTTGTTTTGTCCTATGCTTTATTAAATTGTATTTATGTTGTTTATCCTATGTTTCACTAAATTGTATTTATGTTGTTTTATCCTATGCTTTATTAAGTTATATTTATGTTGTTTTGTCCTATGCTTTATTAATTTGTATTTATGTTGTTTTATCCTATGCTTTATTAAATTGTATTTCTGTGGTTTTATCCTATGCTTTATTAAATTGTACTTATGTTGTTTTAAACTATGCTTTATTAAATTGTATTTATGTTGTTTTGTCCTATGCTTTATTAAATTGTATTTATGTTGTTTTAACCTATGTTTTATTAAATTTTATTTATGTTGTTTTATCCTATGCTTTATTAAATTGTATTTATGTTGTTTTATCCTATGCTTTATTAAATGGTATTTATGTTGTTTTATCCTATGCTTTATTAAATTGTATTTATGTTGTTTTATCCTATGCTTTATTAAATTGTATTTATGTTGTTTTATCCTATGCTTTATTAAATTTTATTTATGTTGTTTTATCCTATGCTTTATTAAATTGTATTTATGTTGTTTTATCCTTTGTTTTATTAAATTGTATTTATGTTGTTTTAACCTATGCTTTATTAAATTGTATTTATGTTGCTTTATCCTATGCTTTATTAAATTTTATTTATGTTGTTTTATCCTATGCTTTATTAAATTGTATTTATGTTGTTTTATCCTATGCTTTATTAAATTGTATTTATGTTGTTTTATCCTATGCTTTATTAAATTGAATTTATGTTGTTTTATCCTATGCTTTATTAAATTTTATTTATGTTGTTTTATCCTGTGCTTTATTAAATTGTATTTATGTTGTTTTATCCTATGCTTTATTAAATTGTATTTATGCTATTTTGACCTATGCTTTACTAAATTGTATTTATGTTGTTGTATCCTATGCTTTATTAAATTGTATTTATGTTGTTTTATCCTGTGTTTTATTAAATTGTATTTATGTGGTTTTATCCTATGCTTTATTAAATAGTATTTATGTTGTTTAATCCTATGCTTTATTAAATTGTATTTATGTTGTTTTATCCTATGCTTTATTAAATTGTATTTATGTTGTTTTAACCTATGCTTTATTAAATTGTATTTATGTTGCTTTAACATATGCTTCATTAAATTGTATTTATGTTGTTTTATCCTATGCTTTATTAAATTGTATTTATGTTGTTTTAACCTATGCTTTATTAAATTGTATTTATGTTGTTTTATCCTATGCTTTATTAAATTATATTTATGTTGTTTTAACCTATGCTTTATTAAATTGTATTCATGTTGTTTTATCTTATGCTTTATTAAATTGTATTTATGTTGTTTTAACATATGCTTTATTAAATTGTATTTATGTTGTTTTGTCCTATGCTTTATTAAATTGTATTTATGTTGTTTATCCTATGTTTCATTAAATTGTATTTATGTTGTTTTATCCTATGCTTTATTAAATTGTATTTATGTTGTTTTGTCCTATGCTTTATTAAATTGTATTTATGTTGTTTTATCCTATGCTTTATTAAATTGTATTTATGTTGTTTTATCCTATGCTTTATTACATTGTATTTATGTTGTTTTATCCTATGCTTTATTAAATTGAATTTATGTTGTTTTATCCTATGCTTTATTAAATTGTATTTATGTTGTTTTATCCTATGCTTTATTAAATTTTATTTATGTTGTTTTATCCTATGCTTTATTAAATTGTATTGATGTTGTTTTATCCTTTGTTTTATTAAATTGTATTTATGTTGTTTTAACCTATGCTTTATTAAATTGTATTTATGTTGTTTTGTCCTTTGCTTTATTAAATTGTATTTATGTTGTTTTATCCTATGCTTTATTAAATTGTATTTATGTTGTTTTATCCTATGCTTTATTACATTGTATTTATGTTGTTTTATCCTATGCTTTATTAAATTGTATTTATGTTGTTTTATCCTATGCTTTATTAAATTGTATTTATGTTGTTTTATCCTATGCTTTATTAAATTTTATTTATGTTGTTTTATCCTATGCTTTATTAAATTGTATTTATGTTGTTTTATCCTTTGTTTTATTCAATTGTATTTATGTTGTTTTAACCTATGCTTTATTAAATTGTATTTATGTTGTTTTATCCTATGCTTTATTAAATTGTATTTATGTTGCTTTATCCTATGCTTTATTAAATTTTATTTATGTTGTTTTATCCTATGCTTTATTAAATTGTATTTATGTTGTTTTATCCTATGCTTTATTAAATTGTATTCATGTTGTTTTATCTTATGCTTTATTAAATTGTATTTATGTTGTTTTATCCTATGCTTTATTAAATTGAATTTATGTTGTTTTATCCTATGCTTTATTACATTTTATTTATGTTGTTTTATCCTATGCTTTATTAAATTGTATTTATGATGTTTTATCCTATGCTTTATTAAATTGTATTTATGCTATTTTGACCTATGCTTTACTAAATTGTATTTATGTTGTTGTATCCTATGCTTTATTAAATTGTATTTATGTTGTTTTATCCTGTGCTTTATTAAATTGTATTTATGTGGTTTTATCCTATGCTTTATTAAATAGTATTTATGTTGTTTAATCCTATGCTTTATTAAATTGTATTTATGTTGTTTTATCCTATGCTTTATTAAATTGTATTTATGTTGTTTTATCCTATGCTTTCTTAAATTGTATTTATGTTGTTTTATCCTATGCTTTATAAATTGTATTTATGTTGTTTTATCCTATGCTTTATTAAATTGTATTTATGTTGTTTTATCCTATGCTTTATTAAATTGTATTTATGTTGTTTTATCCTATGCTTTATAAATTGTATTTATGTTGTTTTATCCTATGCTCTATTAAATTGTATTTATGTTGTTTTATCCTATGCTTTATAAATTGTATTTATGTTGTTTTATCCTATGCTCTATTAAATTGTATTTATGTTGTTTTATCCTATGCTTTATTAAATTGTATTTATGTTGTTTTGTCCTATGCTTTATTAAATTGTATTCATGTTGTTTTATCTTATGCTTTACTAAATTATATTCATGTTGTTTTATCTTATGCTTTATTAAATTGTATTTATGTTGTTTTAACATATGCTTTATTAAATTGTATTTATGTTGTTTTGTCCTATGCTTTATTATATTGTATTTATGTTGTTTATCCTATGTTTCATTAAATTGTATTTATGTTGTTTTATCCTATGCTTTATTAAATTGTATTTATGTTGTTTTGTCCTATGCTTTATTAAATTGTATTTATGTTGTTTTATCCTATGCTTTATTAAATTGTATTTATGTTGTTTTATCCTATGCTTTATTACATTGTATTTATGTTGTTTTATCCTATGCTTTATTAAATTGAATTTATGTTGTTTTATCCTATGCTTTATTACATTTTATTTATGTTGTTTTATCCTATGCTTTATTAAATTGTATTTATGTTGTTTTATCCTATGCTTTATTAAATTGTATTTATGTTGTTTTATCCTATGCTTTATTAAATTGTATTTATGTTGTTTTATCCTATGCTTTATAAATTGTATTTATGTTGTTTTATCCTATGCTTTATTAAATTGTATTTATGTTGTTTTGTCCTATGCTTTATTAAATTGTATTTATGTTGTTTTAACCTATGCTTTATTAAATTGTATTTATGTTGTTTTATCCTATGCTTTATTAAAATGTATTTATGTAGTTTTATCCTATGCTTTCTTAAATTGTATTTATGTTGTTTAAACCTATGCTTTATTAAATTGTATTCATGTTGTTTTATCTTATGCTTTACTAAATTATATTCATGTTGTTTTATCTTATGCTTTATTAAATTGTATTTATGTTGTTTTAACATATGCTTTATTAAATTGTATTTATGTTGTTTTGTCCTATGCTTTATTAAATTGTATTTATGTTGTTTATCCTATGTTTCATTAAATTGTATTTATGTTGTTTTATCCTATCCTTTATTAAATTTTATTTATGTTGTTTTATCCTATGCTTTATTAAATTGTATTTATGTTGCTTTATCCTATGCTTTATTAAATTTTATTTATGTTGTTTTATCCTATGCTTTATTAAATTGTATTTATGTTGTTTTATCCTATGCTTTATTAAATTGTATTCATGTTGTTTTATCTTATGCTTTATTAAATTGTATTTATGTTGTTTTATCCTATGCTTTATTAAATTGAATTTATGTTGTTTTATCCTATGCTTTATTACATTTTATTTATGTTGTTTTATCCTATGCTTTATTAAATTGTATTTATGTTGTTTTATCCTATGCTTTATTAAATTGTATTTATGCTATTTTGACCTATGCTTTACTAAATTGTATTTATGTTGTTGTATCCTATGCTTTATTAAATTGTATTTATGTTGTTTTATCCTGTGCTTTATTAAATTGTATTTATGTGGTTTTATCCTATGCTTTATTAAATAGTATTTATGTTGTTTAATCCTATGCTTTATTAAATTGTATTTATGTTGTTTTATCCTATGCTTTATTAAATTTTATTTATGTTGTTTTATCCTATGCTTTATTAAATTGTATTTATGTTGTTTTATCCTATGCTTTATAAATTGTATTTATGTTGTTTTATCCTATGCTCTATTAAATTGTATTTATGTTGTTTTATCCTATGCTTTATTAAATTGTATTTATGTTGTTTTATCCTATGCTTCATTAAATTGTATTTATGTTGTTTTATCCTATGCTTTATAAATTGTATTTATGTTGTTTTATCCTATGCTCTATTAAATTGTATTTATGTTGTTTTATCCTATGCTTTATAAATTGTATTTATGTTGTTCTATCCTATGCTCTATTAAATTGTATTTATGTTGTTTTATCCTATGCTTTATTAAATTGTATTTATGTTGTTTAAACCTATGCTTTATTAAATTGTATTCATGTTGTTTTATCTTATGCTTTACTAAATTATATTCATGTTGTTTTATCTTATGCTTTATTAAATTGTATTTATGTTGTTTTATCCTATGCTTTATTAAATTGTATTTATGTTGTTTTATCCTATGCTTTATAAATTGTATTTATGTTGTTTTATCCTATGCTCTATTAAATTGTATTTATGTTGTTTTATCCTATGCTTTATTAAATTGTATTTATGTTGTTTTATCCTATGCTTTATTAAATTGTATTTATGTTGTTTTATCCTATGCTTTATAAATTGTATTTATGTTGTTTTATCCTATGCTCTATTAAATTGTATTTATGTTGTTTTAAACTATGCTTTATTAAATTGTATTTATGTTGTTTTGTCCTATGCTTTATTAAATTGTATTTATGTTGTTTTAACCTATGTTTTATTAAATTTTATTTATGTTGTTTTATCCTATGCTTTATTAAATTGTATTTATGTTGTTTTATCCTATGCTTTATTAAATTGTATTTATGTTGTTTTACCCTATGCTTTATTAAATTGTATTTATGTTGTTTTATCCTATGCTTTATTAAATTGTATTTATGTTGTTTTATCCTATGCTTTATTAAATTGTATTTATGTTGTTTTATCCTATGTTTTATAAATTGTATTTATGCTATTTTGACCTATGCTTTATTAAATTGTATTTATGTTGTTTTATCCTATGCTTTATTAAATTGTATTTATGTTGTTTTATCCTATGCTTTATTAAATTGTATTTATGCTATTTTGACCTATGCTTTACTAAATTGTATTTATGTTGTTGTATCCTATGCTTTATTAAATTGTATTTATGTTGTTTTATCCTGTGTTTTATTAAATTGTATTTATGTGGTTTTATCCTATGCTTTATTAAATAGTATTTATGTTGTTTAATCCTATGCTTTATTAAATTGTATTTATGTTGTTTTATCCTATGCTTTATTAAATTGTATTTATGTTGTTTTAACCTATGCTTTATTAAATTGTATTTATGTTGCTTTAACATATGCTTCATTAAATTGTATTTATGTTGTTTTATCCTATGCTTTATTAAATTGTATTTATGTTGTTTTAACCTATGCTTTATTAAATTGTATTTATGTTGTTTTATCCTATGCTTTATTAAATTATATTTATGTTGTTTTAACCTATGCTTTATTAAATTGTATTCATGTTGTTTTATCTTATGCTTTATTAAATTGTATTTATGTTGTTTTAACATATGCTTTATTAAATTGTATTTATGTTGTTTTGTCCTATGCTTTATTAAATTGTATTTATGTTGTTTATCCTATGTTTCATTAAATTGTATTTATGTTGTTTTATCCTATGCTTTATTAAATTGTATTTATGTTGTTTTGTCCTATGCTTTATTAAATTGTATTTATGTTGTTTTATCCTATGCTTTATTAAATTGAATTTATGTTGTTTTATCCTATGCTTTATTAAATTGTATTTATGTTGTTTTATCCTATGCTTTATTAAATTTTATTTATGTTGTTTTATCCTATGCTTTATTAAATTGTATTGATGTTGTTTTATCCTTTGTTTTATTAAATTGTATTTATGTTGTTTTAACCTATGCTTTATTAAATTGTATTTATGTTGTTTTGTCCTTTGCTTTATTAAATTGTATTTATGTTGTTTTATCCTATGCTTTATTAAATTGTATTTATGTTGTTTTATCCTATGCTTTATTACATTGTATTTATGTTGTTTTATCCTATGCTTTATTAAATTGTATTTATGTTGTTTTATCCTATGCTTTATTAAATTGTATTTATGTTGTTTTATCCTATGCTTTATTAAATTTTATTTATGTTGTTTTATCCTATGCTTTATTAAATTGTATTTATGTTGTTTTATCCTTTGTTTTATTCAATTGTATTTATGTTGTTTTAACCTATGCTTTATTAAATTGTATTTATGTTGTTTTATCCTATGCTTTATTAAATTGTATTTATGTTGCTTTATCCTATGCTTTATTAAATTTTATTTATGTTGTTTTATCCTATGCTTTATTAAATTGTATTTATGTTGTTTTATCCTATGCTTTATTAAATTGTATTCATGTTGTTTTATCTTATGCTTTATTAAATTGTATTTATGTTGTTTTATCCTATGCTTTATTAAATTGAATTTATGTTGTTTTATCCTATGCTTTATTACATTTTATTTATGTTGTTTTATCCTATGCTTTATTAAATTGTATTTATGATGTTTTATCCTATGCTTTATTAAATTGTATTTATGCTATTTTGACCTATGCTTTACTAAATTGTATTTATGTTGTTGTATCCTATGCTTTATTAAATTGTATTTATGTTGTTTTATCCTGTGCTTTATTAAATTGTATTTATGTGGTTTTATCCTATGCTTTATTAAATAGTATTTATGTTGTTTAATCCTATGCTTTATTAAATTGTATTTATGTTGTTTTATCCTATGCTTTATTAAATTGTATTTATGTTGTTTTATCCTATGCTTTCTTAAATTGTATTTATGTTGTTTTATCCTATGCTTTATAAATTGTATTTATGTTGTTTTATCCTATGCTTTATTAAATTGTATTTATGTTGTTTTATCCTATGCTTTATTAAATTGTATTTATGTTGTTTTATCCTATGCTTTATAAATTGTATTTATGTTGTTTTATCCTATGCTCTATTAAATTGTATTTATGTTGTTTTATCCTATGCTTTATAAATTGTATTTATGTTGTTTTATCCTATGCTCTATTAAATTGTATTTATGTTGTTTTATCCTATGCTTTATTAAATTGTATTTATGTTGTTTTGTCCTATGCTTTATTAAATTGTATTCATGTTGTTTTATCTTATGCTTTACTAAATTATATTCATGTTGTTTTATCTTATGCTTTATTAAATTGTATTTATGTTGTTTTAACATATGCTTTATTAAATTGTATTTATGTTGTTTTGTCCTATGCTTTATTATATTGTATTTATGTTGTTTATCCTATGTTTCATTAAATTGTATTTATGTTGTTTTATCCTATGCTTTATTAAATTGTATTTATGTTGTTTTGTCCTATGCTTTATTAAATTGTATTTATGTTGTTTTATCCTATGCTTTATTAAATTGTATTTATGTTGTTTTATCCTATGCTTTATTACATTGTATTTATGTTGTTTTATCCTATGCTTTATTAAATTGAATTTATGTTGTTTTATCCTATGCTTTATTACATTTTATTTATGTTGTTTTATCCTATGCTTTATTAAATTGTATTTATGTTGTTTTATCCTATGCTTTATTAAATTGTATTTATGTTGTTTTATCCTATGCTTTATTAAATTGTATTTATGTTGTTTTATCCTATGCTTTATAAATTGTATTTATGTTGTTTTATCCTATGCTTTATTAAATTGTATTTATGTTGTTTTGTCCTATGCTTTATTAAATTGTATTTATGTTGTTTTAACCTATGCTTTATTAAATTGTATTTATGTTGTTTTATCCTATGCTTTATTAAAATGTATTTATGTAGTTTTATCCTATGCTTTCTTAAATTGTATTTATGTTGTTTAAACCTATGCTTTATTAAATTGTATTCATGTTGTTTTATCTTATGCTTTACTAAATTATATTCATGTTGTTTTATCTTATGCTTTATTAAATTGTATTTATGTTGTTTTAACATATGCTTTATTAAATTGTATTTATGTTGTTTTGTCCTATGCTTTATTAAATTGTATTTATGTTGTTTATCCTATGTTTCATTAAATTGTATTTATGTTGTTTTATCCTATCCTTTATTAAATTTTATTTATGTTGTTTTATCCTATGCTTTATTAAATTGTATTTATGTTGCTTTATCCTATGCTTTATTAAATTTTATTTATGTTGTTTTATCCTATGCTTTATTAAATTGTATTTATGTTGTTTTATCCTATGCTTTATTAAATTGTATTCATGTTGTTTTATCTTATGCTTTATTAAATTGTATTTATGTTGTTTTATCCTATGCTTTATTAAATTGAATTTATGTTGTTTTATCCTATGCTTTATTACATTTTATTTATGTTGTTTTATCCTATGCTTTATTAAATTGTATTTATGTTGTTTTATCCTATGCTTTATTAAATTGTATTTATGCTATTTTGACCTATGCTTTACTAAATTGTATTTATGTTGTTGTATCCTATGCTTTATTAAATTGTATTTATGTTGTTTTATCCTGTGCTTTATTAAATTGTATTTATGTGGTTTTATCCTATGCTTTATTAAATAGTATTTATGTTGTTTAATCCTATGCTTTATTAAATTGTATTTATGTTGTTTTATCCTATGCTTTATTAAATTTTATTTATGTTGTTTTATCCTATGCTTTATTAAATTGTATTTATGTTGTTTTATCCTATGCTTTATAAATTGTATTTATGTTGTTTTATCCTATGCTCTATTAAATTGTATTTATGTTGTTTTATCCTATGCTTTATTAAATTGTATTTATGTTGTTTTATCCTATGCTTCATTAAATTGTATTTATGTTGTTTTATCCTATGCTTTATAAATTGTATTTATGTTGTTTTATCCTATGCTCTATTAAATTGTATTTATGTTGTTTTATCCTATGCTTTATAAATTGTATTTATGTTGTTCTATCCTATGCTCTATTAAATTGTATTTATGTTGTTTTATCCTATGCTTTATTAAATTGTATTTATGTTGTTTAAACCTATGCTTTATTAAATTGTATTCATGTTGTTTTATCTTATGCTTTACTAAATTATATTCATGTTGTTTTATCTTATGCTTTATTAAATTGTATTTATGTTGTTTTATCCTATGCTTTATTAAATTGTATTTATGTTGTTTTATCCTATGCTTTATAAATTGTATTTATGTTGTTTTATCCTATGCTCTATTAAATTGTATTTATGTTGTTTTATCCTATGCTTTATTAAATTGTATTTATGTTGTTTTATCCTATGCTTTATTAAATTGTATTTATGTTGTTTTATCCTATGCTTTATAAATTGTATTTATGTTGTTTTATCCTATGCTCTATTAAATTGTATTTATGTTGTTTTAAACTATGCTTTATTAAATTGTATTTATGTTGTTTTGTCCTATGCTTTATTAAATTGTATTTATGTTGTTTTAACCTATGTTTTATTAAATTTTATTTATGTTGTTTTATCCTATGCTTTATTAAATTGTATTTATGTTGTTTTATCCTATGCTTTATTAAATTGTATTTATGTTGTTTTACCCTATGCTTTATTAAATTGTATTTATGTTGTTTTATCCTATGCTTTATTAAATTGTATTTATGTTGTTTTATCCTATGCTTTATTAAATTGTATTTATGTTGTTTTATCCTATGTTTTATAAATTGTATTTATGTTGTTTTATCCTATGCTCTATTAAATTGTATTTATGTTGTTTTAAACTATGCTTTATTAAATTGTATTTATGTTGTTTTATCCTATGCTTTATTAAATTGTATTTATGTTGTTTTATCCTATGCTTTATTAAATTGTATTTATGTTGTTTTATCCTATGCTTTATTAAATTTTATTTATGTTGTTTTATCCTATGCTTTATTAAATTGTATTTATGTTGTTTTATCCTTTGTTTTATTAAATTGTATTTATGTTGTTTTAACCTATGCTTTATTAAATTGTATTTATGTTGCTTTATCCTATGCTTTATTAAATTTTATTTATGTTGTTTTATCCTATGCTTTATTAAATTGTATTTATGTTGTTTTATCCTATGCTTTATTAAATTGTATTTATGTTGTTTTATCCTATGCTTTATTAAATTGAATTTATGTTGTTTTATCCTATGCTTTATTAAATTTTATTTATGTTGTTTTATCCTATGCTTTATTAAATTGTATTTATGTTGTTTTATCCTATGCTTTATTAAATTGTATTTATGCTATTTTGACCTATGCTTTACTAAATTGTATTTATGTTGTTGTATCCTATGCTTTATTAAATTGTATTTATGTTGTTTTATCCTGTGTTTTATTAAATTGTATTTATGTGGTTTTATCCTATGCTTTATTAAATAGTATTTATGTTGTTTAATCCTATGCTTTATTAAATTGTATTTATGTTGTTTTATCCTATGCTTTATTAAATTGTATTTATGTTGTTTTAACCTATGCTTTATTAAATTGTATTTATGTTGCTTTAACATATGCTTCATTAAATTGTATTTATGTTGTTTTATCCTATGCTTTATTAAATTGTATTTATGTTGTTTTAACCTATGCTTTATTAAATTGTATTTATGTTGTTTTATCCTATGCTTTATTAAATTATATTTATGTTGTTTTAACCTATGCTTTATTAAATTGTATTCATGTTGTTTTATCTTATGCTTTATTAAATTGTATTTATGTTGTTTTAACATATGCTTTATTAAATTGTATTATGTTGTTTTGTCCTATGCTTTATTAAATTGTATTTATGTTGTTTATCCTATGTTTCATTAAATTGTATTTATGTTGTTTTATCCTATGCTTTATTAAATTGTATTTATGTTGTTTTGTCCTATGCTTTATTAAATTGTATTTATGTTGTTTTATCCTATGCTTTATTAAATTGTATTTATGTTGTTTTATCCTATGCTTTATTACATTGTATTTATGTTGTTTTATCCTATGCTTTATTAAATTGAATTTATGTTGTTTTACCCTATGCTTTATTAAATTGTATTTATGTTGTTTTATCCTATGCTTTATTAAATTTTATTTATGTTGTTTTATCCTATGCTTTATTAAATTGTATTGATGTTGTTTTATCCTTTGTTTTATTAAATTGTATTTATGTTGTTTTAACCTATGCTTTATTAAATTGTATTTATGTTGTTTTGTCCTTTGCTTTATTAAATTGTATTTATGTTGTTTTATCCTATGCTTTATTAAATTGTATTTATGTTGTTTTATCCTATGCTTTATTACATTGTATTTATGTTGTTTTATCCTATGCTTTATTAAATTGTATTTATGTTGTTTTATCCTATGCTTTATTAAATTGTATTTATGTTGTTTTATCCTATGCTTTATTAAATTTTATTTATGTTGTTTTATCCTATGCTTTATTAAATTGTAATTCTGTGGTTTTATCCTATGCTTTATTAAATTGTATTTATGTTGTTTTAAACTATGCTTTATTAAATTGTATTTATGTTGTTTTATCCTATGCTTTATTAAATTATATTTATGTTGTTTTAACCTATGCTTTATTAAATTGTATTCATGTTGTTTTATCTTATGCTTTATTAAATTGTATTTATGTTGTTTTAACATATGCTTTATTAAATTGTATTATGTTGTTTTGTCCTATGCTTTATTAAATTGTATTTATGTTGTTTATCCTATGTTTCATTAAATTGTATTTATGTTGTTTTATCCTATGCTTTATTAAATTGTATTTATGTTGTTTTGTCCTATGCTTTATTAAATTGTATTTATGTTGTTTTATCCTATGCTTTATTAAATTGTATTTATGTTGTTTTATCCTATGCTTTATTACATTGTATTTATGTTGTTTTATCCTATGCTTTATTAAATTGAATTTATGTTGTTTTATCCTATGCTTTATTAAATTGTATTTATGTTGTTTTATCCTATGCTTTATTAAATTTTATTTATGTTGTTTTATCCTATGCTTTATTAAATTGTATTGATGTTGTTTTATCCTTTGTTTTATTAAATTGTATTTATGTTGTTTTAACCTATGCTTTATTAAATTGTATTTATGTTGTTTTGTCCTTTGCTTTATTAAATTGTATTTATGTTGTTTTATCCTATGCTTTATTAAATTGTATTTATGTTGTTTTATCCTATGCTTTATTACATTGTATTTATGTTGTTTTATCCTATGCTTTATTAAATTGTATTTATGTTGTTTTATCCTATGCTTTATTAAATTGTATTTATGTTGTTTTATCCTATGCTTTATTAAATTTTATTTATGTTGTTTTATCCTATGCTTTATTAAATTGTAATTCTGTGGTTTTATCCTATGCTTTATTAAATTGTATTTATGTTGTTTTAAACTATGCTTTATTAAATTGTTTTTATGTTGTTTTGTCCTATGCTTTATTAAATTGTATTTATGTTGTTTTATCCTATGCTTTATTAAATTTTATTTATGTTGTTTTATCCTATGCTTTATTAAATTGTATTTATGTTGTTTTATCCTATGCTTTATTAAATTGTATTTATGTTGTTTTAACCTATGCTTTATTAAATTGTATTTATGTTGTTTTATCATATGCTTTATTAAATTGTATTTATGTTGTTTTATCCTATGCTTTATTATATTGTATTTAATTTGTTTTATCCTATGCTTTATTAAATTGTATTTATGTAGTTTTAGCCTATGCTTTATTAAATTGTATTTATGTTGTTTTATCCTATGCTTTATTAAATTGTATTTATGTTGTTTATCCTGTTTCATTAAATTGTATTTATGTTGTTTTATCCTATGCTTTATTAAATTGCATTTATGTTGTTTTAACCTATGCTTTATTAAATTGTATTTATGTTACTTTAACATATGCTTTATTAAATTGTATTTATATTTTTTGTATTATGCTTTATTAAATTGTATTTATGTTGTTTTATCCTATGCTTTATTAAATTGTAGTTATGTTGTTTTAAACTATGCTTTATTAAATTGTTTTTATGTTGTTTTGTCCTATGCTTTATTAAATTGTATTTATGTTATTTTAACCTATGCTTTATTAAATTTTATTTATGTTGTTTTATCTTATGCTTTATTAAATTGTATTTATGTTGTTTTATCCTATGCATTATTAAATTGTATTTATGTTGTTTTATCCTATGCTTTATTAAATTTTATTTATGTTGTTTTATGCTATGCTTTATTAAATTGTATTTATGTTGTTTTATCCTATGCTTTATTAAATTGTATTTATGTTGTTTTAACCTATGCTTTATTAAATTGTATTTATGTTGTTTTATCCTATGCTTTATTAAATTGTATTTATGTTATTTTGACCTATGCTTTACTAAATTGCATTTATGTTGTTTTATCCTGTGCTTTATTAAATTGTATTTATGTTGTTTTAACCTATGCTTTATTAAATTGTATTTATGTTGTTTTATCCTATGCTTTTTTAAATTGTATTTATGTTGTTTTATCCTATGCTTTAATAAATTGTATTTATGTTGTTTTATCCTATGCTTTATTAAATTGTATTTATGTTGTTTTATCCTATGCTTTAATAAATTGTATTTATGTTGTTTTATCCTATGCTTTATTAAATTGTATTTATGTTGTTTTGTCCTATGCTTTATTAAATTGTATTTATGTTATTTTAACCTATGCTTTATTAAATTTTATTTATGTTGTTTTATCCTATGCTTTATTAAATTGTATTTATGTTGTTTTATCCTATGCTTTATTAAATTGTATTTATGTTGTTTTATCCTATGCTTTATTAAATTGTATTTATGTTGTTTTATCCTATGCTTTATTAAATTGTATTTATGTTGTTTTATCCTATGCTTTATTAAATTGTATTTATGTTGTTTTATCCTATGCTTTATTAAATTGTAATTCTGTGGTTTTATCCTATGCTTTATTAAATTGTATTTATGTTGTTTTAAACTATGCTTTATTAAATTGTTTTTATGTTGTTTTGTCCTATGCTTTATTAAATTGTATTTATGTTATTTTAACCTATGCTTTATTAAATTTTATTCATGTTGTTTTATCCTTTGCTTTATTAAATTGTATTTATGTTGTTTTATCCTATGCTTTATTAAATTGTATTTATGTTGTTTTATCCTATGCTTTATTAAATTGTATTTATGTTGTTTTAACCTATGCTTTATTAAATTGTATTTATGTTGTTTTATC
Organism: Phyllobates terribilis; assembly: GCF_046119375.1. NCBI lineage: Eukaryota > Metazoa > Chordata > Amphibia > Anura > Dendrobatidae > Phyllobates > Phyllobates terribilis. The sequence continues at coordinate 21,798,853 of NW_027362778.1, forward strand.
CTATGCTTTATTAAATTGTATTTATGTTGTTTTAACCTATGCTTTATTAAATTGTATTTATGTTGTTTTATCCTGTGCTTTATTAAATTGTATTTATGTTGTTTTAACCTATGCTTTATTAAATTGTATTTATGTTGTTTTATCCTATGCTTTATTAAATTGTATTTATGTTGTTTTATCCTATGCTTTATTAAATTGTATTTATGTTGTTTTATCCTATGCTTTAATAAATTGTATTTATGTTGTTTTATCCTATGCTTTATTAAATTGTATTTATGTTGTTTTGTCCTATGCTTTATTAAATTGTATTTATGTTATTTTAACCTATGCTTTATTAAATTTTATTTATGTTGTTTTATCCTATGCTTTATTAAATTGTATTTATGTTGTTTTATCCTATGCTTTATTAAATTGTATTTATGTTGTTTTATCCTATGCTTTATTAAATTGTATTTATGTTGTTTTATCCTATGCTTTATTAAATTGTATTTATGTTGTTTTATCCTATGCTTTATTAAATTGTATTTATGTTGTTTTATCCTATGCTTTATTAAATTGTAATTCTGTGGTTTTATGCTATGCTTTATTAAATTGTATTTATGTTGTTTTAAACTATGCTTTATTAAATTGTTTTTATGTTGTTTTGTCCTATGCTTTATTAAATTGTATTTATGTTGTTTTATCCTATGCTTTATTAAATTTTATTTATGTTGTTTTATCCTATGCTTTATTAAATTGTATTTATGTTGTTTTATCCTATGCTTTATTAAATTGTATTTATGTTGTTTTAACCTATGCTTTATTAAATTGTATTTATGTTGTTTTATCATATGCTTTATTAAATTGTATTTATGTTGTTTTATCCTATGCTTTATTATATTGTATTTAATTTGTTTTATCCTATGCTTTATTAAATTGTATTTATGTAGTTTTAGCCTATGCTTTATTAAATTGTATTTATGTTGTTTTATCCTATGCTTTATTAAATTGTATTTATGTTGTTTATCCTGTTTCATTAAATTGTATTTATGTTGTTTTATCCTATGCTTTATTAAATTGCATTTATGTTGTTTTAACCTATGCTTTATTAAATTGTATTTATGTTACTTTAACATATGCTTTATTAAATTGTATTTATATTTTTTGTATTATGCTTTATTAAATTGTATTTATGTTGTTTTATCCTATGCTTTATTAAATTGTAGTTATGTTGTTTTAAACTATGCTTTATTAAATTGTTTTTATGTTGTTTTGTCCTATGCTTTATTAAATTGTATTTATGTTATTTTAACCTATGCTTTATTAAATTTTATTTATGTTGTTTTATCTTATGCTTTATTAAATTGTATTTATGTTGTTTTATCCTATGCATTATTAAATTGTATTTATGTTGTTTTATCCTATGCTTTATTAAATTTTATTTATGTTGTTTTATGCTATGCTTTATTAAATTGTATTTATGTTGTTTTATCCTATGCTTTATTAAATTGTATTTATGTTGTTTTAACCTATGCTTTATTAAATTGTATTTATGTTGTTTTATCCTATGCTTTTTTAAATTGTATTTATGTTGTTTTATGCTATGCTTTATTAAATTGTATTTATGTTGTTTTATCCTATGCTTTATTAAATTGTATTTATGTTGTTTTAACCTATGCTTTATTAAATTGTATTTATGTTGTTTTAACCTATGCTTTATTAAATTGTATTCATGTTGTTTTATCTTATGCTTTATTAAATTGTATTTATGTTGTTTTATCCTATGCTTTATTAAATTGAATTTATGTTGTTTTATCCTATGCTTTATTATATTGTATTTAATTTGTTTTATCCTAAGCTTTATTAAATTGTATTTATGTAGTTTTAGCCTATGCTTTATTAAATTGTATTTATGTTGTTTATCCTATGCTTTATTAAATTGTATTTATGTTGTTTATCCTATGTTTCATTAAATTGTATTTATGTTGTTTTATCCTATGCTTTATTAAATTGTATTTATGTTGTTTTGTCCTATACTTTATTAAATTGTATTTATGTTGTTTTATCCTATGCTTTATTAAATTGTAATTCTGTGGTTTTATCCTATGCTTTATTAAATTGTATTTATGTTGTTTTAAACTATGCTTTATTAAATTGTTTTTATGTTGTTTTGTCCTATGCTTTATTAAATTGTATTTATGTTATTTTAACCTATGCTTTATTAAATTTTATTTATGTTGTTTTATCCTATGCTTTATTAAATTGTATTTATGTTGTTTTATCCTATGCTTTATTAAATTGTATTTATGTTGTTTTATCCTATGCTTTATTAAATTGTATTTATGTTGTTTTATCCTATGCTTTATTAAATTGTATTTATGTTGTTTTATCCTATGCTTTATTAAATTGTATTTATGTTGTTTTAACCTATGCTTTATTAAATTGTATTTATGTTGTTTTATCCTATGCTTTATAAAATTTTATTTATGTTGTTTTATCCTATGCTTTATTAAATTGTATTTATGTTGTTTTATCCTATGCTTTATTAAATTGTATTTATGTTGTTTTATCCTATGCTTTATTTAATTGTATTTATGTTGTTTTATCCTATGCTATATTAAATTTTATTTATGTTGTTTTATCCTATGCTTTATTAAATTGTATTTATGTTGTTTTTTCCTATGCTTTATTAAATTTTATTTATGTTGTTTTATCCTATGCTTTATTAAATTGTATTTATGTTGTTTTTTCCTATGCTTTATTAAATTGTATTTATGTTGTTTTAACCTATGCTTTATTAAATTGTATTTATGTTGTTTTATCATATGCTTTATTAAATTGTATTTATGTTGTTTTATCCTATGCTTTATTAAATTTTATTTATGTTGTTTTATCCTATGCTTTATTAAATTGTATTTATGTTGTTTTATCCTATGCTTTATTAAATTTTATTTATGTTGTTTTATCCTATGCTTTATTAAATTGTATTTATTTTGTTTTATCCTGTGCTTTATTAAATTGTATTTATGTTGTTTTATCCTATGCTTTATTAAATTGAATTTATGTTGTTTTATCCTATGCTTTATTAAATTGTATTTATGTTGTTTTAACTTATGCTTTATTAAATTGTATTTATGTTGTTTTATCCTATGCTTTATTAAATTGTATTCATGTTGTTTTATCTTATGCTTTATTAAATTGTATTTATGTTGTTTTATCCTATGCTTTATTAAATTGAATTTATGTTGTTTTATCCTATGCTTTATTATATTGTATTTAATTTGTTTTATCCTATGCTTTATTAAATTGTATTTATGTAGTTTTAGCCTATGCTTTATTAAATTGTATTTATGTTGTTTTATCCTATGCTTTATTAAATTGTATTTATGTTGTTTTATCCTATGCTTTATTAAATTGTATTTATGTTGTTTTATCCTATGCTTTATTAAATTGTATTTATGTTGTTTTATCCTATGCTTTATTAAATTGTATTTATGTTGTTTTATCCTATGCTTTATTAAATTGTAATTCTGTGGTTTTATCCTATGCTTTATTAAATTGTATTTATGTTGTTTTATCCTATGCTTTATTAAATTTTATTTATGTTGTTTTATCCTATGCTTTATTAAATTTTATTTATTTTGTTTTATCCTGTGCTTTATTAAATTGTATTTATGTTGTTTTATCCTATGCTTTATTAAATTGAATTTATGTTGTTTTATCCTATGCTTTATTAAATTGTATTTATGTTGTTTTAACTTATGCTTTACTAAATTGTATTTATGTTGTTTTATCCTGTGCTTTATTAAATTGTATTTATGTTGTTTTAACCTATGCTTTATTAAATTTTATTTATGTTGTTTTATGCTATGCTTTATTAAATTGTATTTATGTTGTTTTATCCTATGCTTTATTAAATTGTATTTATGTTGTTTTATCCTATGATTTTTTAAATTGTATTTATGTTGTTTTATCCTATGCTTTATTAAATTGTATTTATGTTGTTTTATCCTAAGCTTTATTAAATTGTATTTATGTTGTTTTATCCTATGCTTTATTAAATTGTAATTCTGTGGTTTTATGCTATGCTTTATTAAATTGTATTTATGTTGTTTTAAACTATGCTTTATTAAATTGTTTTTATGTTGTTTTGTCCTATGCTTTATTAAATTGTATTTATGTTGTTTTATCCTATGCTTTATTAAATTTTATTTATGTTGTTTTATCCTATGCTTTATTAAATTGTATTTATGTTGTTTTATCCTATGCTTTATTAAATTGTATTTATGTTGTTTTAACCTATGCTTTATTAAATTGTATTTATGTTGTTTTATCATATGCTTTATTAAATTGTATTTATGTTGTTTTATCCTATGCTTTATTATATTGTATTTAATTTGTTTTATCCTATGCTTTATTAAATTGTATTTATGTAGTTTTAGCCTATGCTTTATTAAATTGTATTTATGTTGTTTTATCCTATGCTTTATTAAATTGTATTTATGTTGTTTATCCTGTTTCATTAAATTGTATTTATGTTGTTTTATCCTATGCTTTATTAAATTGCATTTATGTTGTTTTAACCTATGCTTTATTAAATTGTATTTATGTTACTTTAACATATGCTTTATTAAATTGTATTTATATTTTTTGTATTATGCTTTATTAAATTGTATTTATGTTGTTTTATCCTATGCTTTATTAAATTGTAGTTATGTTGTTTTAAACTATGCTTTATTAAATTGTTTTTATGTTGTTTTGTCCTATGCTTTATTAAATTGTATTTATGTTATTTTAACCTATGCTTTATTAAATTTTATTTATGTTGTTTTATCTTATGCTTTATTAAATTGTATTTATGTTGTTTTATCCTATGCATTATTAAATTGTATTTATGTTGTTTTATCCTATGCTTTATTAAATTTTATTTATGTTGTTTTATGCTATGCTTTATTAAATTGTATTTATGTTGTTTTATCCTATGCTTTATTAAATTGTATTTATGTTGTTTTAACCTATGCTTTATTAAATTGTATTTATGTTGTTTTATCCTATGCTTTTTTAAATTGTATTTATGTTGTTTTATGCTATGCTTTATTAAATTGTATTTATGTTGTTTTATCCTATGCTTTATTAAATTGTATTTATGTTGTTTTAACCTATGCTTTATTAAATTGTATTTATGTTGTTTTAACCTATGCTTTATTAAATTGTATTCATGTTGTTTTATCTTATGCTTTATTAAATTGTATTTATGTTGTTTTATCCTATGCTTTATTAAATTGAATTTATGTTGTTTTATCCTATGCTTTATTATATTGTATTTAATTTGTTTTATCCTAAGCTTTATTAAATTGTATTTATGTAGTTTTAGCCTATGCTTTATTAAATTGTATTTATGTTGTTTATCCTATGCTTTATTAAATTGTATTTATGTTGTTTATCCTATGTTTCATTAAATTGTATTTATGTTGTTTTATCCTATGCTTTATTAAATTGTATTTATGTTGTTTTGTCCTATACTTTATTAAATTGTATTTATGTTGTTTTATCCTATGCTTTATTAAATTGTAATTCTGTGGTTTTATCCTATGCTTTATTAAATTGTATTTATGTTGTTTTAAACTATGCTTTATTAAATTGTTTTTATGTTGTTTTGTCCTATGCTTTATTAAATTGTATTTATGTTATTTTAACCTATGCTTTATTAAATTTTATTTATGTTGTTTTATCCTATGCTTTATTAAATTGTATTTATGTTGTTTTATCCTATGCTTTATTAAATTGTATTTATGTTGTTTTATCCTATGCTTTATTAAATTGTATTTATGTTGTTTTATCCTATGCTTTATTAAATTGTATTTATGTTGTTTTATCCTATGCTTTATTAAATTGTATTTATGTTGTTTTAACCTATGCTTTATTAAATTGTATTTATGTTGTTTTATCCTATGCTTTATAAAATTTTATTTATGTTGTTTTATCCTATGCTTTATTAAATTGTATTTATGTTGTTTTATCCTATGCTTTATTAAATTGTATTTATGTTGTTTTATCCTATGCTTTATTTAATTGTATTTATGTTGTTTTATCCTATGCTATATTAAATTTTATTTATGTTGTTTTATCCTATGCTTTATTAAATTGTATTTATGTTGTTTTTTCCTATGCTTTATTAAATTTTATTTATGTTGTTTTATCCTATGCTTTATTAAATTGTATTTATGTTGTTTTTTCCTATGCTTTATTAAATTGTATTTATGTTGTTTTAACCTATGCTTTATTAAATTGTATTTATGTTGTTTTATCATATGCTTTATTAAATTGTATTTATGTTGTTTTATCCTATGCTTTATTAAATTTTATTTATGTTGTTTTATCCTATGCTTTATTAAATTGTATTTATGTTGTTTTATCCTATGCTTTATTAAATTTTATTTATGTTGTTTTATCCTATGCTTTATTAAATTGTATTTATTTTGTTTTATCCTGTGCTTTATTAAATTGTATTTATGTTGTTTTATCCTATGCTTTATTAAATTGAATTTATGTTGTTTTATCCTATGCTTTATTAAATTGTATTTATGTTGTTTTAACTTATGCTTTATTAAATTGTATTTATGTTGTTTTATCCTATGCTTTATTAAATTGTATTCATGTTGTTTTATCTTATGCTTTATTAAATTGTATTTATGTTGTTTTATCCTATGCTTTATTAAATTGAATTTATGTTGTTTTATCCTATGCTTTATTATATTGTATTTAATTTGTTTTATCCTATGCTTTATTAAATTGTATTTATGTAGTTTTAGCCTATGCTTTATTAAATTGTATTTATGTTGTTTTATCCTATGCTTTATTAAATTGTATTTATGTTGTTTTATCCTATGCTTTATTAAATTGTATTTATGTTGTTTTATCCTATGCTTTATTAAATTGTATTTATGTTGTTTTATCCTATGCTTTATTAAATTGTATTTATGTTGTTTTATCCTATGCTTTATTAAATTGTAATTCTGTGGTTTTATCCTATGCTTTATTAAATTGTATTTATGTTGTTTTATCCTATGCTTTATTAAATTTTATTTATGTTGTTTTATCCTATGCTTTATTAAATTTTATTTATTTTGTTTTATCCTGTGCTTTATTAAATTGTATTTATGTTGTTTTATCCTATGCTTTATTAAATTGAATTTATGTTGTTTTATCCTATGCTTTATTAAATTGTATTTATGTTGTTTTAACTTATGCTTTACTAAATTGTATTTATGTTGTTTTATCCTGTGCTTTATTAAATTGTATTTATGTTGTTTTAACCTATGCTTTATTAAATTTTATTTATGTTGTTTTATGCTATGCTTTATTAAATTGTATTTATGTTGTTTTATCCTATGCTTTATTAAATTGTATTTATGTTGTTTTATCCTATGATTTTTTAAATTGTATTTATGTTGTTTTATCCTATGCTTTATTAAATTGTATTTATGTTGTTTTATCCTAAGCTTTATTAAATTGTATTTATGTTGTTTTATCCTATGCTTTATTAAATTGTATTTATGTTGTTTTAACCTATGCTTTATTAAATTGTATTCATGTTGTTTTATCTTATGCTTTATTAAATTGTATTTATGTTGTTTTATCCTATGCTTTATTAAATTGAATTTATGTTGTTTTATCCTATGCTTTATTATATTGTATTAAATTTGTTTTATCCTAAGCTTTATTAAATTGTATTTATGTAGTTTTAGCCTATGCTTTATTAAATTGTATTTATGTTGTTTATCCTATGCTTTATTAAATTGTATTTATGTTGTTTATCCTATGTTTCATTAAATTGTATTTATGTTGTTTTATCCTATGCTTTATTAAATTGTATTTATGTTGTTTTGTCCTATACTTTATTAAATTGTATTTATGTTGTTTTATCCTATGCTTTATTAAATTGTAATTCTGTGGTTTTATCCTATGCTTTATTAAATTGTATTTATGTTGTTTTAAACTATGCTTTATTAAATTGTTTTTATGTTGTTTTGTCCTATGCTTTATTAAATTGTATTTATGTTATTTTAACCTATGCTTTATTAAATTTTATTTATGTTGTTTTATCCTATGCTTTATTAAATTGTATTTATGTTGTTTTATCCTATGCTTTATTAAATTGTATTTATGTTGTTTTATCCTATGCTTTATTAAATTGTATTTATGTTGTTTTATCCTATTCTTTATTAAATTGTATTTATGTTGTTTTATCCTATGCTTTATTAAATTGTATTTATGTTGTTTTAACCTATGCTTTATTAAATTGTATTTATGTTGTTTTATCCTATGCTTTATTAAATTTTATTTATGTTGTTTTATCCTATGCTTTATTAAATTGTATTTATGTTGTTTTATCCTATGCTTTATTAAATTCTATTTATGTTGTTTTATCCTATGCTTTATTTAATTGTATTTATGTTGTTTTATCCTATGCTATATTAAATTTTATTTATGTTGTTTTATCCTATGCTTTATTAAATTGTATTTATGTTGTTTTTTCCTATGCTTTATTAAATTTTATTTATGTTGTTTTATCCTATGCTTTATTAAATTGTATTTATGTTGTTTTTTCCTATGCTTTATTAAATTGTATTTATGTTGTTTTAACCTATGCTTTATTAAATTGTATTTATGTTGTTTTATCATATGCTTTATTAAATTGTATTTATGTTGTTTTATCCTATGCTTTATTAAATTTTATTTATGTTGTTTTATCCTATGCTTTATTAAATTGTATTTATGTTGTTTTATCCTATGCTTTATTAAATTTTATTTATGTTGTTTTATCCTATGCTTTATTAAATTTTATTTATTTTGTTTTATCCTGTGCTTTATTAAATTGTATTTATGTTGTTTTATCCTATGCTTTATTAAATTGAATTTATGTTGTTTTATCCTATGCTTTATTAAATTGTATTTATGTTGTTTTATCCTATGCTTTATTAAATTGTATTTATGTTGTTTTATCCTATGCTTTGTTAAATTGTAATTCTGTGGTTTTATCTTATGCTTTATTAAATTGTATTTATGTTGTTTTAAACTATGCTTTATTAAATTGTTTTTATGTTGTTTTGTCCTATGCTTTATTAAATTGTATTTATGTTATTTTAACCTATGCTTTATTAAATTTTATTCATGCTGTTTTATCCTTTGCTTTATTAAATTGTATTTATGTTGTTTTATCCTATGCTTTATTAAATTGTATTTATGTTGTTTTATCCTATGCTTTATTAAATTGTATTTATGTTGTTTTATCCTATGCTTTATTTAATTGTATTTATGTTGTTTTATCCTATGCTTTATTAAATTTTATTTATGTTGTTTTATCCTATGCTTTATTAAATTGTATTTATGTTGTTTTATCCTATGCTTTATTAAATTGTATTTATGTTGTTTTAACCTATGCTTTATTAAATTGTATTTATGTTGTTTTATCCTGTGCTTTATTAAATTGTATTTATGTTGTTTTAACCTATGCTTTATTAAATTGTATTTATGTTGTTTTATCCTATGCTTTATTAAATTGTATTTATGTTGTTTTATCCTATGCTTTATTAAATTGTATTTATGTTGTTTTATCCTATGCTTTATTAAATTGTAATTCTGTGGTTTTATCCTATGCTTTATTAAATTGTATTTATGTTGTTTTATCCTATGCTTTATTAAATTTTATTTATGTTGTTTTATCCTATGCTTTATTAAATTTTATTTATTTTGTTTTATCCTGTGCTTTATTAAATTGTATTTATGTTGTTTTATCCTATGCTTTATTAAATTGAATTTATGTTGTTTTATCCTATGCTTTATTAAATTGTATTTATGTTGTTTTAACTTATGCTTTACTAAATTGTATTTATGTTGTTTTATCCTGTGCTTTATTAAATTGTATTTATGTTGTTTTAACCTATGCTTTATTAAATTGTATTTATGTTGTTTTATCCTATGCTTTATTAAATTGTATTTATGTTGTTTTATCCTATGCTTTATTAAATTGTATTTATGTTGTTTTATCCTATGCTTTATTAAATTGTATTTATGTTCTTTTGTCCTATGCTTTATTAAATTGTATTTATGTTATTTTAACTTATGCTTTATTAAATTTTATTTATGTTGTTTTATCCTATGCTTTATTAAATTGTATTTATGTTGTTTTATCCTATGCTTTATTAAATTGTATTTATGTTGTTTTATCCTATGCTTTATTAAATTGTATTTATGTTGTTTTATCCTATGCTTTATTAAATTGTATTTATGTTGTTTTATCCTATGCTTTATTAAATTGTATTTATGTTGTTTTATCCTATGCTTTATTAAATTGTATTTATGTTGTTTTAACCTATGCTTTATTAAATTGTATTTATGTTGTTTTATCCTGTGCTTTATTAAATTGTATTTATGTTGTTTTAACCTATGCTTTATTAAATTGTATTTATGTTGTTTTATCCTATGCTTTATTAAATTGTATTTATGTTGTTTTATCCTATGCTTTATTAAATTGTATTTATGTTGTTTTATCCTATGCTTTATTAAATTGTATTTATGTTGTTTTATCCTATGCTTTATTAAATTGTATTTATGTTGTTTTATCCTATGCTTTATTAAATTGTATTTATGTTGTTTTATCCTATGCTTTATTAAATTGTATTTATGTTGTTTTATCCTATGCTTTATTAAATTGTATTTATGTTGTTTTATCCTATGCTTTATTTAATTGTATTTATGTTGTTTTATCCTATGCTTTATTAAATTTTATTTATGTTGTTTTATCCTATGCTTTATTAAATTGTATTTATCTTGTTTTATCCTATGCTTTATTAAATTGTATTTATGTTGTTTTAACTTATGCTTTATTAAATTGTATTTATGTTGTTTTATCCTATGCTTTATTAAATTGTATTCATGTTGTTTTATCTTATGCTTTATTAAATTGTATTTATGTTGTTTTATCCTATGCTTTATTAAATTGAATTTATGTTGTTTTATCCTATGCTTTATTATATTGTATTTAATTTGTTTTATCCTATGCTTTATTAAATTGTATTTATGTTGTTTTATCCTCTGCTTTATTAAATTGTATTTATGGTGTTTTGTCCTATGCTTTATTAAATTGTATTTATGTTGTTTTATCCTATGCTTTATTAAATTGTATTTCTGTGGTTTTATTATATGCTTTATTAAATTGTATTTATGTTGTTTTAACCTATGCTTTATTAAATTTTATTTATGTTGTTTTATCCTATGCTTTATTAAATTGTATTTATGTTGTTTTATGCTATGCTTTATTAAATTGTATTTATGTTGTTTTATCCTATGCTTTATTAAATTGTATTTATGTTGTTTTATCCTAAGCTTTATTAAATTGTATTTATGTTGTTTTATCCTATGCTTTATTAAATTGTATTTATGTTGTTTTAACCTATGCTTTATTAAATTGTATTTATGTTGCTTTAACATATGCTTTATTAAATTGTATTTATGTTTTTTTGTCTTATGCTTTATTAAATTGTATTTATGTTGTTTTATCCTGTGCTTTATTAAATTGTATTTATGTTGTTTTAACCTATGCTTTATTAAATTATATTTATGTTGTTTTATCCTATGCTTTATTAAATTGTATTTATGTTGTTTTAACCTATGCTTTATTAAATTGTATTCATGTTGTTTTATCTTATGCTTTATTAAATTGTATTTATGTTGTTTTATCCTATGCTTTATTAAATTGAATTTATGTTGTTTTATCCTATGCTTTATTATATTGTATTTAATTTGTTTTATCCTAAGCTTTATTAAATTGTATTTATGTAGTTTTAGCCTATGCTTTATTAAATTGTATTTATGTTGTTTATCCTATGCTTTATTAAATTGTATTTATGTTGTTTATCCTATGTTTCATTAAATTGTATTTATGTTGTTTTATCCTATGCTTTATTAAATTGTATTTATGTTGTTTTGTCCTATACTTTATTAAATTGTATTTATGTTGTTTTATCCTATGCTTTATTAAATTGTAATTCTGTGGTTTTATCCTATGCTTTATTAAATTGTATTTATGTTGTTTTAAACTATGCTTTATTAAATTGTTTTTATGTTGTTTTGTCCTATGCTTTATTAAATTGTATTTATGTTATTTTAACCTATGCTTTATTAAATTTTATTTATTTTGTTTTATCCTATGCTTTATTAAATTGTATTTATGTTGTTTTATCCTATGCTTTATTAAATTGTATTTATCTTGTTTTATCCTATGCTTTATTAAATTGTATTTATGTTGTTTTATCCTATGCTTTATTAAATTGTATTTATGTTGTTTTATCCTATGCTTTATTAAATTGTATTTATGTTGTTTTATCCTATGCTTTATTAAATTGTAATTCTGTGGTTTTAACCTATGCTTTATTAAATTGTATTTATGTTGTTTTATGCTATGCTTTATTAAATTGTATTTATGTTGTTTTATCCTATGCTTTATTAAATTGTATTTATGTTGTTTTATCCTATGCTTTATTAAATTGTATTTATGTTGTTTTTTCCTATGCTTTATTAAATTTTATTTATGTTGTTTTATCCTATGCTTTATTAAATTGTATTTATGTTGTTTTTTCCTATGCTTTATTAAATTGTATTTATGTTGTTTTAACCTATGCTTTATTAAATTGTATTTATGTTGTTTTATCATATGCTTTATTAAATTGTATTTATGTTGTTTTATCCTATGCTTTATTAAATTTTATTTATGTTGTTTTATCCTATGCTTTATTAAATTGTATTTATGTTGTTTTATCCTATGCTTTATTAAATTTTATTTATGTTGTTTTATCCTATGCTTTATTAAATTTTATTTATTTTGTTTTATCCTGTGCTTTATTAAATTGTATTTATGTTGTTTTATCCTATGCTTTATTAAATTGAATTTATGTTGTTTTATCCTATGCTTTATTAAATTGTATTTATGTTGTTTTATCCTATGCTTTATTAAATTGTATTTATGTTGTTTTATCCTATGCTTTGTTAAATTGTAATTCTGTGGTTTTATCTTATGCTTTATTAAATTGTATTTATGTTGTTTTAAACTATGCTTTATTAAATTGTTTTTATGTTGTTTTGTCCTATGCTTTATTAAATTGTATTTATGTTATTTTAACCTATGCTTTATTAAATTTTATTCATGCTGTTTTATCCTTTGCTTTATTAAATTGTATTTATGTTGTTTTATCCTATGCTTTATTAAATTGTATTTATGTTGTTTTATCCTATGCTTTATTAAATTGTATTTATGTTGTTTTATCCTATGCTTTATTTAATTGTATTTATGTTGTTTTATCCTATGCTTTATTAAATTTTATTTATGTTGTTTTATCCTATGCTTTATTAAATTGTATTTATGTTGTTTTATCCTATGCTTTATTAAATTGTATTTATGTTGTTTTAACCTATGCTTTATTAAATTGTATTTATGTTGTTTTATCCTGTGCTTTATTAAATTGTATTTATGTTGTTTTAACCTATGCTTTATTAAATTGTATTTATGTTGTTTTATCCTATGCTTTATTAAATTGTATTTATGTTGTTTTATCCTATGCTTTATTAAATTGTATTTATGTTGTTTTATCCTATGCTTTATTAAATTGTAATTCTGTGGTTTTATCCTATGCTTTATTAAATTGTATTTATGTTGTTTTATCCTATGCTTTATTAAATTTTATTTATGTTGTTTTATCCTATGCTTTATTAAATTTTATTTATTTTGTTTTATCCTGTGCTTTATTAAATTGTATTTATGTTGTTTTATCCTATGCTTTATTAAATTGAATTTATGTTGTTTTATCCTATGCTTTATTAAATTGTATTTATGTTGTTTTAACTTATGCTTTACTAAATTGTATTTATGTTGTTTTATCCTGTGCTTTATTAAATTGTATTTATGTTGTTTTAACCTATGCTTTATTAAATTGTATTTATGTTGTTTTATCCTATGCTTTATTAAATTGTATTTATGTTGTTTTATCCTATGCTTTATTAAATTGTATTTATGTTGTTTTATCCTATGCTTTATTAAATTGTATTTATGTTCTTTTGTCCTATGCTTTATTAAATTGTATTTATGTTATTTTAACTTATGCTTTATTAAATTTTATTTATGTTGTTTTATCCTATGCTTTATTAAATTGTATTTATGTTGTTTTATCCTATGCTTTATTAAATTGTATTTATGTTGTTTTATCCTATGCTTTATTAAATTGTATTTATGTTGTTTTATCCTATGCTTTATTAAATTGTATTTATGTTGTTTTATCCTATGCTTTATTAAATTGTATTTATGTTGTTTTATCCTATGCTTTATTAAATTGTATTTATGTTGTTTTAACCTATGCTTTATTAAATTGTATTTATGTTGTTTTATCCTGTGCTTTATTAAATTGTATTTATGTTGTTTTAACCTATGCTTTATTAAATTGTATTTATGTTGTTTTATCCTATGCTTTATTAAATTGTATTTATGTTGTTTTATCCTATGCTTTATTAAATTGTATTTATGTTGTTTTATCCTATGCTTTATTAAATTGTATTTATGTTGTTTTATCCTATGCTTTATTAAATTGTATTTATGTTGTTTTATCCTATGCTTTATTAAATTGTATTTATGTTGTTTTATCCTATGCTTTATTAAATTGTATTTATGTTGTTTTATCCTATGCTTTATTAAATTGTATTTATGTTGTTTTATCCTATGCTTTATTTAATTGTATTTATGTTGTTTTATCCTATGCTTTATTAAATTTTATTTATGTTGTTTTATCCTATGCTTTATTAAATTGTATTTATCTTGTTTTATCCTATGCTTTATTAAATTGTATTTATGTTGTTTTAACTTATGCTTTATTAAATTGTATTTATGTTGTTTTATCCTATGCTTTATTAAATTGTATTCATGTTGTTTTATCTTATGCTTTATTAAATTGTATTTATGTTGTTTTATCCTATGCTTTATTAAATTGAATTTATGTTGTTTTATCCTATGCTTTATTATATTGTATTTAATTTGTTTTATCCTATGCTTTATTAAATTGTATTTATGTTGTTTTATCCTCTGCTTTATTAAATTGTATTTATGGTGTTTTGTCCTATGCTTTATTAAATTGTATTTATGTTGTTTTATCCTATGCTTTATTAAATTGTATTTCTGTGGTTTTATTATATGCTTTATTAAATTGTATTTATGTTGTTTTAACCTATGCTTTATTAAATTTTATTTATGTTGTTTTATCCTATGCTTTATTAAATTGTATTTATGTTGTTTTATGCTATGCTTTATTAAATTGTATTTATGTTGTTTTATCCTATGCTTTATTAAATTGTATTTATGTTGTTTTATCCTAAGCTTTATTAAATTGTATTTATGTTGTTTTATCCTATGCTTTATTAAATTGTATTTATGTTGTTTTAACCTATGCTTTATTAAATTGTATTTATGTTGCTTTAACATATGCTTTATTAAATTGTATTTATGTTTTTTTGTCTTATGCTTTATTAAATTGTATTTATGTTGTTTTATCCTGTGCTTTATTAAATTGTATTTATGTTGTTTTAACCTATGCTTTATTAAATTATATTTATGTTGTTTTATCCTATGCTTTATTAAATTGTATTTATGTTGTTTTAACCTATGCTTTATTAAATTGTATTCATGTTGTTTTATCTTATGCTTTATTAAATTGTATTTATGTTGTTTTATCCTATGCTTTATTAAATTGAATTTATGTTGTTTTATCCTATGCTTTATTATATTGTATTTAATTTGTTTTATCCTAAGCTTTATTAAATTGTATTTATGTAGTTTTAGCCTATGCTTTATTAAATTGTATTTATGTTGTTTATCCTATGCTTTATTAAATTGTATTTATGTTGTTTATCCTATGTTTCATTAAATTGTATTTATGTTGTTTTATCCTATGCTTTATTAAATTGTATTTATGTTGTTTTGTCCTATACTTTATTAAATTGTATTTATGTTGTTTTATCCTATGCTTTATTAAATTGTAATTCTGTGGTTTTATCCTATGCTTTATTAAATTGTATTTATGTTGTTTTAAACTATGCTTTATTAAATTGTTTTTATGTTGTTTTGTCCTATGCTTTATTAAATTGTATTTATGTTATTTTAACCTATGCTTTATTAAATTTTATTTATTTTGTTTTATCCTATGCTTTATTAAATTGTATTTATGTTGTTTTATCCTATGCTTTATTAAATTGTATTTATCTTGTTTTATCCTATGCTTTATTAAATTGTATTTATGTTGTTTTATCCTATGCTTTATTAAATTGTATTTATGTTGTTTTATCCTATGCTTTATTAAATTGTATTTATGTTGTTTTATCCTATGCTTTATTAAATTGTAATTCTGTGGTTTTAACCTATGCTTTATTAAATTGTATTTATGTTGTTTTATGCTATGCTTTATTAAATTGTATTTATGTTGTTTTATCCTATGCTTTATTAAATTGTATTTATGTTGTTTTATCCTATGCTTTATTAAATTGTATTTATGTTGTTTTATCCTATGCTTTATTAAATTGTATTTATGTTGTTTTATCCTATGCTTTATTAAATTGTATTTATGTTGTTTTAACCTATGCTTTATTAAATTGTATTTATGTTGTTTTATGCTATGCTTTATTAAATTGTATTTATGTTGTTTTATCCTATGCTTTATTAAATTGTATTTATGTTGTTTTATCCTAAGCTTTATTAAATTGTATTTATGTTGTTTTATCCTATGCTTTATTAAATTGTATTTATGTTGTTTTAACCTATGCTTTATTAAATTGTATTTATGTTGCTTTAACATATGCTTTATTAAATTGTATTTATGTTTTTTTGTCTTATGCTTTATTAAATTGTATTTATGTTGTTTTATCCTGTGCTTTATTAAATTGTATTTATGTTGTTTTAACCTATGCTTTATTAAATTATATTTATGTTGTTTTATCCTATGCTTTATTAAATTGTATTTATGTTGTTTTAACCTATGCTTTATTAAATTGTATTCATGTTGTTTTATCTTATGCTTTATTAAATTGTATTCATGTTGTTTTATCCTATGCTTTATTAAATTGAATTTATGTTGTTTTATCCTATGCTTTATTATATTGTATTTAATTTGTTTTATCCTAAGCTTTATTAAATTGTATTTATGCAATTTTAGCCTATGCTTTATTAAATTGTATTTATGTTGTTTATCCTATGCTTTATTAAATTGTATTTATGTTGTTTATCCTATGTTTCATTAAATTGTATTTATGTTGTTTTATCCTATGCTTTATTAAATTGTATTTATGTTGTTTTGTCCTATACTTTATTAAATTGTATTTATGTTGTTTTATCCTATGCTTTATTAAATTGTAATTCTGTGGTTTTATCCTATGCTTTATTAAATTGTATTTATGTTGTTTTAAACTATGCTTTATTAAATTGTTTTTATGTTGTTTTGTCCTATGCTTTATTAAATTGTATTTATGTTATTTTAACCTATGCTTTATTAAATTTTATTTATGTTGTTTTGTCCTATACTTTATTAAATTGTATTTATGTTGTTTTATCCTATGCTTTATTAAATTGTAATTCTGTGGTTTTATCCTATGCTTTATTAAATTGTATTTATGTTGTTTTAAACTATGCTTTATTAAATTGTTTTTATGTTGTTTTGTCCTATGCTTTATTAAATTGTATTTATGTTATTTTAACCTATGCTTTATTAAATTTTATTTATGTTGTTTTATCCTTTGCTTTATTAAATTGTATTTATGTTGTTTTATCCTATGCTTTATTAAATTGTATTTATGTTGTTTTATCCTATGCTTTATTAAATTGTATTTATGTTGTTTTATCCTATGCTTTATTTAATTGTATTTATGTTGTTTTATCCTATGCTATATTAAATTTTATTTATGTTGTTTTATCCTATGCTTTATTAAATTGTATTTATGTTGTTTTATCCTATGCTTTATTAAATTGTATTTATGTTGTTTTAACCTATGCTTTATTAAATTGTATTTATGTTGTTTTATCATATGCTTTATTAAATTGTATTTATGTTGTTTTATCCTATGCTTTATTAAATTTTATTTATGTTGTTTTATCCTATGCTTTATTAAATTGTAATTCTGTGGTTTTATCCTATGCTTTATTAAATTGTATTTATGTTGTTTTAAACTATGCTTTATTAAATTGTTTTTATGTTGTTTTGTCCTATGCTTTATTAAATTGTATTTATGTTATTTTAACCTATGCTTTATTAAATTGTATTTATGTTGTTTTATCCTTTGCTTTATTAAATTGTATTTATGTTGTTTTATCCTATGCTTTATTAAATTGTATTTATGTTGTTTTATCCTATGCTTTATTAAATTGTATTTATGTTGTTTTATCCTATGCTTTATTTAATTGTATTTATGTTGTTTTATCCTATGCTATATTAAATTTTATTTATGTTGTTTTATCCTATGCTTTATTAAATTGTATTTATGTTGTTTTATCCTATGCTTTATTAAATTGTATTTATGTTGTTTTAACCTATGCTTTATTAAATTGTATTTATGTTGTTTTATCATATGCTTTATTAAATTGTATTTATGTTGTTTTATCCTATGCTTTATTAAATTTTATTTATGTTGTTTTATCCTATGCTTTATTAAATTGTATTTATGTTGTTTTATCCTATGCTTTATTAAATTTTATTTATGTTGTTTTATCCTATGCTTTATTAAATTTTATTTATTTTGTTTTATCCTGTGCTTTATTTAATTGTATTTATGTTGTTTTATCCTATGCTTTATTAAATTGAATTTATGTTGTTTTATCCTATGCTTTATTAAATTGTATTTATGTTGTTTTAACTTATGCTTTACTAAATTGTATTTATGTTGTTTTATCCTGTGCTTTATTAAATTGTATTTATGTTGTTTTATCCTATGCTTTATTAAATTGTAATTCTGTGGTTTTATCCTATGCTTTATTAAATTGTATTTATGTTGTTTTAAACTATGCTTTATTAAATTGTTTTTATGTTGTTTTGTCCTATGCTTTATTAAATTGTATTTATGTTATTTTAACCTATGCTTTATTAAATTTTATTTATGTTGTTTTATCCTTTGCTTTATTAAATTGTATTTATGTTGTTTTATCCTATGCTTTATTAAATTGTATTTATGTTGTTTTATCCTATGCTTTATTAAATTGTATTTATGTTGTTTTATCCTATGCTTTATTTAATTGTATTTATGTTGTTTTATCCTATGTTATATTAAATTTTATTTATGTTGTTTTATCCTATGCTTTATTAAATTGTATTTATGTTATTTTAACCTATGCTTTATTAAATTTTATTTATGTTGTTTTATCCTTTGCTTTATTAAATTGTATTTATGTTGTTTTATCCTATGCTTTATTAAATTGTATTTATGTTGTTTTATCCTATGCTTTATTAAATTGTATTTATGTTGTTTTATCCTATGCTTTATTTAATTGTATTTATGTTGTTTTATCCTATGCTTTATTAAATTGTATTTATGTTGTTTTAACCTATGCTTTATTAAATTGTATTTATGTTGTTTTATGCTATGCTTTATTAAATTGTATTTATGTTGTTTTATCCTATGCTTTATTAAATTGTATTTATGTTGTTTTATCCTAAGCTTTATTAAATTGTATTTATGTTGTTTTATCCTATGCTTTATTAAATTGTATTTATGTTGTTTTAACCTATGCTTTATTAAATTGTATTTATGTTGCTTTAACATATGCTTTATTAAATTGTATTTATGTTTTTTTGTCTTATGCTTTATTAAATTGTATTTATGTTGTTTTATCCTGTGCTTTATTAAATTGTATTTATGTTGTTTTAACCTATGCTTTATTAAATTATATTTATGTTGTTTTATCCTATGCTTTATTAAATTGTATTTATGTTGTTTTAACCTATGCTTTATTAAATTGTATTCATGTTGTTTTATCTTATGCTTTATTAAATTGTATTCATGTTGTTTTATCCTATGCTTTATTAAATTGAATTTATGTTGTTTTATCCTATGCTTTATTATATTGTATTTAATTTGTTTTATCCTAAGCTTTATTAAATTGTATTTATGCAATTTTAGCCTATGCTTTATTAAATTGTATTTATGTTGTTTATCCTATGCTTTATTAAATTGTATTTATGTTGTTTATCCTATGTTTCATTAAATTGTATTTATGTTGTTTTATCCTATGCTTTATTAAATTGTATTTATGTTGTTTTGTCCTATACTTTATTAAATTGTATTTATGTTGTTTTATCCTATGCTTTATTAAATTGTAATTCTGTGGTTTTATCCTATGCTTTATTAAATTGTATTTATGTTGTTTTAAACTATGCTTTATTAAATTGTTTTTATGTTGTTTTGTCCTATGCTTTATTAAATTGTATTTATGTTATTTTAACCTATGCTTTATTAAATTTTATTTATGTTGTTTTGTCCTATACTTTATTAAATTGTATTTATGTTGTTTTATCCTATGCTTTATTAAATTGTAATTCTGTGGTTTTATCCTATGCTTTATTAAATTGTATTTATGTTGTTTTAAACTATGCTTTATTAAATTGTTTTTATGTTGTTTTGTCCTATGCTTTATTAAATTGTATTTATGTTATTTTAACCTATGCTTTATTAAATTTTATTTATGTTGTTTTATCCTTTGCTTTATTAAATTGTATTTATGTTGTTTTATCCTATGCTTTATTAAATTGTATTTATGTTGTTTTATCCTATGCTTTATTAAATTGTATTTATGTTGTTTTATCCTATGCTTTATTTAATTGTATTTATGTTGTTTTATCCTATGTTATATTAAATTTTATTTATGTTGTTTTATCCTATGCTTTATTAAATTGTATTTATGTTATTTTAACCTATGCTTTATTAAATTTTATTTATGTTGTTTTATCCTTTGCTTTATTAAATTGTATTTATGTTGTTTTATCCTATGCTTTATTAAATTGTATTTATGTTGTTTTATCCTATGCTTTATTAAATTGTATTTATGTTGTTTTATCCTATGCTTTATTTAATTGTATTTATGTTGTTTTATCCTATGCTTTATTAAATTGTATTTATGTTGTTTTAACCTATGCTTTATTAAATTGTATTTATGTTGTTTTATGCTATGCTTTATTAAATTGTATTTATGTTGTTTTATCCTATGCTTTATTAAATTGTATTTATGTTGTTTTATCCTAAGCTTTATTAAATTGTATTTATGTTGTTTTATCCTATGCTTTATTAAATTGTATTTATGTTGTTTTAACCTATGCTTTATTAAATTGTATTTATGTTGCTTTAACATATGCTTTATTAAATTGTATTTATGTTTTTTTGTCTTATGCTTTATTAAATTGTATTTATGTTGTTTTATCCTGTGCTTTATTAAATTGTATTTATGTTGTTTTAACCTATGCTTTATTAAATTATATTTATGTTGTTTTATCCTATGCTTTATTAAATTGTATTTATGTTGTTTTAACCTATGCTTTATTAAATTGTATTCATGTTGTTTTATCTTATGCTTTATTAAATTGTATTCATGTTGTTTTATCCTATGCTTTATTAAATTGAATTTATGTTGTTTTATCCTATGCTTTATTATATTGTATTTAATTTGTTTTATCCTAAGCTTTATTAAATTGTATTTATGCAATTTTAGCCTATGCTTTATTAAATTGTATTTATGTTGTTTATCCTATGCTTTATTAAATTGTATTTATGTTGTTTATCCTATGTTTCATTAAATTGTATTTATGTTGTTTTATCCTATGCTTTATTAAATTGTATTTATGTTGTTTTGTCCTATACTTTATTAAATTGTATTTATGTTGTTTTATCCTATGCTTTATTAAATTGTAATTCTGTGGTTTTATCCTATGCTTTGTTAAATTGTATTTATGTTGTTTTAAACTATGCTTTATTAAATTGTTTTTATGTTGTTTTGTCCTATGCTTTATTAAATTGTATTTATGTTATTTTAACCTATGCTTTATTAAATTTTATTTATGTTGTTTTGTCCTATACTTTATTAAATTGTATTTATGTTGTTTTATCCTATGCTTTATTAAATTGTAATTCTGTGGTTTTATCCTATGCTTTATTAAATTGTATTTATGTTGTTTTAAACTATGCTTTATTAAATTGTTTTTATGTTGTTTTGTCCTATGCTTTATTAAATTGTATTTATGTTATTTTAACCTATGCTTTATTAAATTTTATTTATGTTGTTTTATCCTTTGCTTTATTAAATTGTATTTATGTTGTTTTATCCTATGCTTTATTAAATTGTATTTATGTTGTTTTATCCTATGCTTTATTAAATTGTATTTATGTTGTTTTATCCTATGCTTTATTTAATTGTATTTATGTTGTTTTATCCTATGTTATATTAAATTTTATTTAGGTTGTTTTATCCTATGCTTTATTAAATTGTATTTATGTTGTTTTATCCTATGCTTTATTAAATTGTATTTATGTTGTTTTAACCTATGCTTTATTAAATTGTATTTATGTTGTTTTATCATATGCTTTATTAAATTGTATTTATGTTGTTTTATCCTATGCTTTATTAAATTTTATTTATGTTGTTTTATCCTATGCTTTATTAAATTGTATTTATGTTGTTTTATCCTATGCTTTATTAAATTGAATTTATGTTGTTTTATCCTATGCTTTATTAAATTGTATTTATGTTGTTTTAACTTATGCTTTACTAAATTGTATTTATGTTGTTTTATCCTGTGCTTTATTAAATTGTATTTATGTTGTTTTAACCTATGCTTTATTAAATTGTATTTATGTTGTTTTATCCTATGCTTTATTAAATTGTATTTATGTTGTTTGATCCTATGCTTTATTAAATTGTATTTATGTTGTTTTATCCTATGCTTTATTAAATTGTATTTATGTTGTTTTGTCCTATGCTTTATTAAATTGTATTTATGTTATTTTAACCTATGCTTTATTAAATTTTATTTATGTTGTTTTATCCTATGCTTTATTAAATTGTATTTATGTTGTTTTATCCTATGCTTTATTAAATTGTATTTATGTTGTTTTATCCTATGCTTTATTAAATTGTATTTATGTTGTTTTATCCTATGCTTTATTAAATTGTATTTATGTTGTTTTATCCTATGCTTTATTAAATTGTAATTCTGTGGTTTTATCCTATGCTTTATTAAATTGTATTTATGTTGTTTTAAACTATGCTTTATTAAATTGTTTTTATGTTGTTTTGTCCTATGCTTTATTAAATTGTATTTATGTTATTTTAACCTATGCTTTATTAAATTTTATTTATGTTGTTTTATCCTTTGCTTTATTAAATTGTATTTATGTTGTTTTATCCTATGCTTTATTAAATTGTATTTATGTTGTTTTATCCTATGCTTTATTAAATTGTATTTATGTTGTTTTATCCTATGCTTTATTTAATTGTATTTATGTTGTTTTATCCTATGCTATATTAAATTTTATTTATGTTGTTTTATCCTATGCTTTATTAAATTGTATTTATGTTGTTTTATCCTATGCTTTATTAAATTGTATTTATGTTGTTTTAACCTATGCTTTATTAAATTGTATTTATGTTGTTTTAACCTATGCTTTATTAAATTGTATTTATGTTGTTTTATCCTATGCTTTATTAAATTGTATTTATGTTGTTTTATCCTCTGCTTTATTAAATTTTATTTATGTTGTTTTATCCTATGCTTTATTAAATTGTATTTATGTTGTTTTATCCTATGCTTTATTAAATTTTATTTATGTTGTTTTATCCTATGCTTTATTAAATTTTATTTATTTTGTTTTATCCTGTGCTTTATTAAATTGTATTTATGTTGTTTTATCCTATGCTTTATTAAATTGAATTTATGTTGTTTTATCCTATGCTTTATTAAATTGTATTTATGTTGTTTTAACTTATGCTTTACTAAATTGTATTTATGTTGTTTTATCCTGTGCTTTATTAAATTGTATTTATGTTGTTTTAACCTATGCTTTATTAAATTGTATTTATGTTGTTTTATCCTATGCTTTATTAAATTGTATTTATGTTGTTTTATCCTATGCTTTATTAAATTGTAATTCTGTGGTTTTATCCTATGCTTTATTAAATTGTATTTATGTTGTTTTAAACTATGCTTTATTAAATTGTTTTTATGTTGTTTTGTCCTATGCTTTATTAAATTGTATTTATGTTATTTTAACCTATGCTTTATTAAATTTTATTTATGTTGTTTTATCCTTTGCTTTATTAAATTGTATTTATGTTGTTTTATCCTATGCTTTATTAAATTGTATTTATGTTGTTTTATCCTATGCTTTATTAAATTGTATTTATGTTGTTTTATCCTATGCTTTATTTAATTGTATTTATGTTGTTTTATCCTATGTTATATTAAATTTTATTTATGTTGCTTTATCCTATGCTTTATTAAATTGTATTTATGTTATTTTAACCTATGCTTTATTAAATATAATTTATGTTGTTTTATCCTTTGCTTTATTAAATTTTATTTATGTTGTTTTATCCTATGCTTTATTAAATTGTATTTATGTTGTTTTATCCTATGCTTTATTAAATTGTATTTATGTTGTTTTAACCTATGCTTTATTAAATTGTATTTATGTTGTTTTATCCTATGCTTTATTAAATTTTATTTATGTTGTTTTATCCTATGCTTTATTAAATTGTATTTATGTTGTTTTATCCTATGCTTTATTAAATTTTATTTATGTTGTTTTATCCTATGCTTTATTAAATTTTATTTATTTTGTTTTATCCTGTGCTTTATTAAATTGTATTTATGTTGTTTTATCCTATGCTTTATTAAATTGAATTTATGTTGTTTTATCCTATGCTTTATTAAATTGTATTTATGTTGTTTTAACTTATGCTTTACTAAATTGTATTTATGTTGTTTTATCCTGTGCTTTATTAAATTGTATTTATGTTGTTTTAACCTATGCTTTATTAAATTGTATTTATGTTGTTTTATCCTATGCTTTATTAAATTGTATTTATGTTGTTTTATCCTATGCTTTATTAAATTGTATTTATGTTGTTTTATCCTATGCTTTATTAAATTGTATTTATGTTGTTTTAACTTATGCTTTACTAAATTGTATTTATGTTGTTTTATCCTGTGCTTTATTAAATTGTATTTATGTTGTTTTAACCTATGCTTTATTAAATTGTATTTATGTTGTTTTATCCTATGCTTTATTAAATTGTATTTATGTTGTTTTATCCTATGCTTTATTAAATTGTAATTCTGTGGTTTTATCCTATGCTTTATTAAATTGTATTTATGTTGTTTTAAACTATGCTTTATTAAATTGTTTTTATGTTGTTTTGTCCTATGCTTTATTAAATTGTATTTATGTTATTTTAACCTATGCTTTATTAAATTTTATTTATGTTGTTTTATCCTTTGCTTTATTAAATTGTATTTATGTTGTTTTATCCTATGCTTTATTAAATTGTATTTATGTTGTTTTATCCTATGCTTTATTAAATTGTATTTATGTTGTTTTATCCTATGCTTTATTTAATTGTATTTATGTTGTTTTATCCTATGTTATATTAAATTTTATTTATGTTGTTTTATCCTATGCTTTATTAAATTGTATTTATGTTATTTTAACCTATGCTTTATTAAATTTTATTTATGTTGTTTTATCCTTTGCTTTATTAAATTGTATTTATGTTGTTTTATCCTATGCTTTATTAAATTGTATTTATGTTGTTTTATCCTATGCTTTATTAAATTGTATTTATGTTGTTTTATCCTATGCTTTATTTAATTGTATTTATGTTGTTTTATCCTATGCTATATTAAATTTTATTTATGTTGTTTTATCCTATGCTTTATTAAATTGTATTTATGTTGTTTTATCCTATGCTTTATTAAATTGTATTTATGTTGTTTTAACCTATGCTTTATTAAATTGTAATTATGTTGTTTTATCATATGCTTTATTAAATTGTATTTATGTTGTTTTATCCTATGCTTTATTAAATTTTATTTATGTTGTTTTATCCTATGCTTTATTAAATTGTATTTATGTTGTTTTATCCTATGCTTTATTAAATTTTATTTATGTTGTTTTATCCTATGCTTTATTAAATTTTATTTATTTTGTTTTATCCTGTGCTTATTAAATTGTATTTATGTTGTTTTATCCTATGCTTTATTAAATTGAATTTATGTTGTTTTATCCTATGCTTTATTAAATTGTATTTATGTTGTTTTAACTTATGCTTTACTAAATTGTATTTATGTTGTTTTATCCTGTGCTTTATTAAATTGTATTTATGTTGTTTTAACCTATGCTTTATTAAATTGTATTTATGTTGTTTTATCCTATGCTTTATTAAATTGTATTTATGTTGTTTTATCCTATGCTTTATTAAATTGTATTTATGTTGTTTTATCCTATGCTTTATTAAATTGTATTTATGTTGTTTTGTCCTATGCTTTATTAAATTGTATTTCTGTTATTTTAACCTATGCTTTATTAAATATTATTTATGTTGTTTTATCCTATGCTTTATTAAATTGTATTTATGTTGTTTTATCCTATGCTTTATTAAATTGTATTTATGTTGTTTTATCCTATGCTTTATTAAATTGTATTTATGTTGTTTTATCCTATGCTTTATTAAATTGTATTTATGTTGTTTTATCCTATGCTTTATTAAATTGTATTTATGTTGTTTTATCCTATGCTTTATTAAATTGTAATTCTGTGGTTTTATCCTATGCTTTATTAAATTGTATTTATGTTGTTTTATCCTATGCTTTATTAAATTGTATTTATGTTGTTTTATCCTATGCTTTATTAAATTGTATTTATGTTGTTTTATCCTATGCTTTATTAAATTGTATTTATGTTGTTTTATCCTATGCTTTATTTAATTGTATTTATGTTGTTTTATCCTATGTTATATTAAATTTTATTTATGTTGTTTTATCCTATGCTTTATTAAATTGTATTTATGTTGTTTTATCCTATGCTTTATTAAATTTTATTTATGTTGTTTTATCCTATGCTTTATTAAATTTTATTTATTTTGTTTTATCCTATGCTTTATTAAATTGTAATTCTGTGGTTTTATCCTATGCTTTATTAAATTGTATTTATGTTGTTTTATCCTATGCTTTATTAAATTGTATTTATGTTGTTTTATCCTATGCTTTATTAAATTTTATTTATGTTGTTTTATCCTATGCTTTATTAAATTGTATTTATGTTGTTTTATCCTATGCTTTATTAAATTTTATTTATGTTGTTTTATCCTATACTTTATTAAATTGTATTTATGTTGTTTTATCCTATGCTTTATTAAATTGTAATTCTGTGGTTTTATCCTATGCTTTATTAAATTGTATTTATGTTGTTTTAAACTATGCTTTATTAAATTGTTTTTATGTTGTTTTGTCCTATGCTTTATTAAATTGTATTTATGTTATTTTAACCTATGCTTTATTAAATTTTATTTATGTTGTTTTATCCTTTGCTTTATTAAATTGTATTTATGTTGTTTTATCCTATGCTTTATTAAATTGTATTTATGTTGTTTTATCCTATGCTTTATTAAATTGTATTTATGTTGTTTTATCCTATGCTTTATTTAATTGTATTTATGTTGTTTTATCCTATGTTATATTAAATTTTATTTAGGTTGTTTTATCCTATGCTTTATTAAATTGTATTTATGTTGTTTTATCCTATGCTTTATTAAATTGTATTTATGTTGTTTTAACCTATGCTTTATTAAATTGTATTTATGTTGTTTTATCATATGCTTTATTAAATTGTATTTATGTTGTTTTATCCTATGCTTTATTAAATTTTATTTATGTTGTTTTATCCTATGCTTTATTAAATTGTATTTATGTTGTTTTATCCTATGCTTTATTAAATTGAATTTATGTTGTTTTATCCTATGCTTTATTAAATTGTATTTATGTTGTTTTAACTTATGCTTTACTAAATTGTATTTATGTTGTTTTATCCTGTGCTTTATTAAATTGTATTTATGTTGTTTTAACCTATGCTTTATTAAATTGTATTTATGTTGTTTTATCCTATGCTTTATTAAATTGTATTTATGTTGTTTGATCCTATGCTTTATTAAATTGTATTTATGTTGTTTTATCCTATGCTTTATTAAATTGTATTTATGTTGTTTTGTCCTATGCTTTATTAAATTGTATTTATGTTATTTTAACCTATGCTTTATTAAATTTTATTTATGTTGTTTTATCCTATGCTTTATTAAATTGTATTTATGTTGTTTTATCCTATGCTTTATTAAATTGTATTTATGTTGTTTTATCCTATGCTTTATTAAATTGTATTTATGTTGTTTTATCCTATGCTTTATTAAATTGTATTTATGTTGTTTTATCCTATGCTTTATTAAATTGTAATTCTGTGGTTTTATCCTATGCTTTATTAAATTGTATTTATGTTGTTTTAAACTATGCTTTATTAAATTGTTTTTATGTTGTTTTGTCCTATGCTTTATTAAATTGTATTTATGTTATTTTAACCTATGCTTTATTAAATTTTATTTATGTTGTTTTATCCTTTGCTTTATTAAATTGTATTTATGTTGTTTTATCCTATGCTTTATTAAATTGTATTTATGTTGTTTTATCCTATGCTTTATTAAATTGTATTTATGTTGTTTTATCCTATGCTTTATTTAATTGTATTTATGTTGTTTTATCCTATGCTATATTAAATTTTATTTATGTTGTTTTATCCTATGCTTTATTAAATTGTATTTATGTTGTTTTATCCTATGCTTTATTAAATTGTATTTATGTTGTTTTAACCTATGCTTTATTAAATTGTATTTATGTTGTTTTAACCTATGCTTTATTAAATTGTATTTATGTTGTTTTATCCTATGCTTTATTAAATTGTATTTATGTTGTTTTATCCTATGCTTTATTAAATTTTATTTATGTTGTTTTATCCTATGCTTTATTAAATTGTATTTATGTTGTTTTATCCTATGCTTTATTAAATTTTATTTATGTTGTTTTATCCTATGCTTTATTAAATTTTATTTATTTTGTTTTATCCTGTGCTTTATTAAATTGTATTTATGTTGTTTTATCCTATGCTTTATTAAATTGAATTTATGTTGTTTTATCCTATGCTTTATTAAATTGTATTTATGTTGTTTTAACTTATGCTTTACTAAATTGTATTTATGTTGTTTTATCCTGTGCTTTATTAAATTGTATTTATGTTGTTTTAACCTATGCTTTATTAAATTGTATTTATGTTGTTTTATCCTATGCTTTATTAAATTGTATTTATGTTGTTTTATCCTATGCTTTATTAAATTGTAATTCTGTGGTTTTATCCTATGCTTTATTAAATTGTATTTATGTTGTTTTAAACTATGCTTTATTAAATTGTTTTTATGTTGTTTTGTCCTATGCTTTATTAAATTGTATTTATGTTATTTTAACCTATGCTTTATTAAATTTTATTTATGTTGTTTTATCCTTTGCTTTATTAAATTGTATTTATGTTGTTTTATCCTATGCTTTATTAAATTGTATTTATGTTGTTTTATCCTATGCTTTATTAAATTGTATTTATGTTGTTTTATCCTATGCTTTATTTAATTGTATTTATGTTGTTTTATCCTATGTTATATTAAATTTTATTTATGTTGCTTTATCCTATGCTTTATTAAATTGTATTTATGTTATTTTAACCTATGCTTTATTAAATTTTATTTATGTTGTTTTATCCTTTGCTTTATTAAATTTTATTTATGTTGTTTTATCCTATGCTTTATTAAATTGTATTTATGTTGTTTTATCCTATGCTTTATTAAATTGTATTTATGTTGTTTTAACCTATGCTTTATTAAATTGTATTTATGTTGTTTTATCCTATGCTTTATTAAATTTTATTTATGTTGTTTTATCCTATGCTTTATTAAATTGTATTTATGTTGTTTTATCCTATGCTTTATTAAATTTTATTTATGTTGTTTTATCCTATGCTTTATTAAATTTTATTTATTTTGTTTTATCCTGTGCTTTATTAAATTGTATTTATGTTGTTTTATCCTATGCTTTATTAAATTGAATTTATGTTGTTTTATCCTATGCTTTATTAAATTGTATTTATGTTGTTTTAACTTATGCTTTACTAAATTGTATTTATGTTGTTTTATCCTGTGCTTTATTAAATTGTATTTATGTTGTTTTAACCTATGCTTTATTAAATTGTATTTATGTTGTTTTATCCTATGCTTTATTAAATTGTATTTATGTTGTTTTATCCTATGCTTTATTAAATTGTATTTATGTTGTTTTATCCTATGCTTTATTAAATTGTATTTATGTTGTTTTAACTTATGCTTTACTAAATTGTATTTATGTTGTTTTATCCTGTGCTTTATTAAATTGTATTTATGTTGTTTTAACCTATGCTTTATTAAATTGTATTTATGTTGTTTTATCCTATGCTTTATTAAATTGTATTTATGTTGTTTTATCCTATGCTTTATTAAATTGTAATTCTGTGGTTTTATCCTATGCTTTATTAAATTGTATTTATGTTGTTTTAAACTATGCTTTATTAAATTGTTTTTATGTTGTTTTGTCCTATGCTTTATTAAATTGTATTTATGTTATTTTAACCTATGCTTTATTAAATTTTATTTATGTTGTTTTATCCTTTGCTTTATTAAATTGTATTTATGTTGTTTTATCCTATGCTTTATTAAATTGTATTTATGTTGTTTTATCCTATGCTTTATTAAATTGTATTTATGTTGTTTTATCCTATGCTTTATTTAATTGTATTTATGTTGTTTTATCCTATGTTATATTAAATTTTATTTATGTTGTTTTATCCTATGCTTTATTAAATTGTATTTATGTTATTTTAACCTATGCTTTATTAAATTTTATTTATGTTGTTTTATCCTTTGCTTTATTAAATTGTATTTATGTTGTTTTATCCTATGCTTTATTAAATTGTATTTATGTTGTTTTATCCTATGCTTTATTAAATTGTATTTATGTTGTTTTATCCTATGCTTTATTTAATTGTATTTATGTTGTTTTATCCTATGCTATATTAAATTTTATTTATGTTGTTTTATCCTATGCTTTATTAAATTGTATTTATGTTGTTTTATCCTATGCTTTATTAAATTGTATTTATGTTGTTTTAACCTATGCTTTATTAAATTGTAATTATGTTGTTTTATCATATGCTTTATTAAATTGTATTTATGTTGTTTTATCCTATGCTTTATTAAATTTTATTTATGTTGTTTTATCCTATGCTTTATTAAATTGTATTTATGTTGTTTTATCCTATGCTTTATTAAATTTTATTTATGTTGTTTTATCCTATGCTTTATTAAATTTTATTTATTTTGTTTTATCCTGTGCTTATTAAATTGTATTTATGTTGTTTTATCCTATGCTTTATTAAATTGAATTTATGTTGTTTTATCCTATGCTTTATTAAATTGTATTTATGTTGTTTTAACTTATGCTTTACTAAATTGTATTTATGTTGTTTTATCCTGTGCTTTATTAAATTGTATTTATGTTGTTTTAACCTATGCTTTATTAAATTGTATTTATGTTGTTTTATCCTATGCTTTATTAAATTGTATTTATGTTGTTTTATCCTATGCTTTATTAAATTGTATTTATGTTGTTTTATCCTATGCTTTATTAAATTGTATTTATGTTGTTTTGTCCTATGCTTTATTAAATTGTATTTCTGTTATTTTAACCTATGCTTTATTAAATATTATTTATGTTGTTTTATCCTATGCTTTATTAAATTGTATTTATGTTGTTTTATCCTATGCTTTATTAAATTGTATTTATGTTGTTTTATCCTATGCTTTATTAAATTGTATTTATGTTGTTTTATCCTATGCTTTATTAAATTGTATTTATGTTGTTTTATCCTATGCTTTATTAAATTGTATTTATGTTGTTTTATCCTATGCTTTATTAAATTGTAATTCTGTGGTTTTATCCTATGCTTTATTAAATTGTATTTATGTTGTTTTATCCTATGCTTTATTAAATTGTATTTATGTTGTTTTATCCTATGCTTTATTAAATTGTATTTATGTTGTTTTATCCTATGCTTTATTAAATTGTATTTATGTTGTTTTATCCTATGCTTTATTTAATTGTATTTATGTTGTTTTATCCTATGTTATATTAAATTTTATTTATGTTGTTTTATCCTATGCTTTATTAAATTGTATTTATGTTGTTTTATCCTATGCTTTATTAAATTTTATTTATGTTGTTTTATCCTATGCTTTATTAAATTTTATTTATTTTGTTTTATCCTATGCTTTATTAAATTGTAATTCTGTGGTTTTATCCTATGCTTTATTAAATTGTATTTATGTTGTTTTATCCTATGCTTTATTAAATTGTATTTATGTTGTTTTATCCTATGCTTTATTAAATTTTATTTATGTTGTTTTATCCTATGCTTTATTAAATTTTATTTATTTTGTTTTATCCTGTGCTTTATTAAACTGTATTTATGTTGTTTTATCCTATGCTTTATTAAATTGAATTTATGTTGTTTTATCCTATGCTTTATTAAATTGTATTTATGTTGTTTTAACTTATGCTTTACTAAATTGTATTTATGTTGTTTTATCCTGTGCTTTATTAAATTGTATTTATGTTGTTTTAACCTATGCTTTATTAAATTGTATTTATGTTGTTTTATCCTATGCTTTATTAAATTGTATTTATGTTGTTTTATCCTATGCTTTATTAAATTGTAATTCTGTGGTTTTATCCTATGCTTTATTAAATTGTATTTATGTTGTTTTAAACTATGCTTTATTAAATTGTTTTTATGTTGTTTTGTCCTATGCTTTATTAAATTGTATTTATGTTATTTTAACCTATGCTTTATTAAATTTTATTTATGTTGTTTTATCCTTTGCTTTATTAAATTGTATTTATGTTGTTTTATCCTATGCTTTATTAAATTGTATTTATGTTGTTTTATCCTATGCTTTATTAAATTGTATTTATGTTGTTTTATCCTATGCTTTATTTAATTGTATTTATGTTGTTTTATCCTATGTTATATTAAATTTTATTTATGTTGTTTTATCCTATGCTTTATTAAATTGTATTTATGTTATTTTAACCTATGCTTTATTAAATTTTATTTATGTTGTTTTATCCTTTGCTTTATTAAATTGTATTTATGTTGTTTTATCCTATGCTTTATTAAATTGTATTTATGTTGTTTTATCCTATGCTTTATTAAATTGTATTTATGTTGTTTTATCCTATGCTTTATTTAATTGTATTTATGTTGTTTTATCCTATGCTATATTAAATTTTATTTATGTTGTTTTATCCTATGCTTTATTAAATTGTATTTATGTTGTTTTATCCTATGCTTTATTAAATTGTATTTATGTTGTTTTAACCTATGCTTTATTAAATTGTAATTATGTTGTTTTATCATATGCTTTATTAAATTGTATTTATGTTGTTTTATCCTATGCTTTATTAAATTTTATTTATGTTGTTTTATCCTATGCTTTATTAAATTGTATTTATGTTGTTTTATCCTATGCTTTATTAAATTTTATTTATGTTGTTTTATCCTATGCTTTATTAAATTTTATTTATTTTGTTTTATCCTGTGCTTTATTAAATTGTATTTATGTTGTTTTATCCTATGCTTTATTAAATTGAATTTATGTTGTTTTATCCTATGCTTTATTAAATTGTATTTATGTTGTTTTAACTTATGCTTTACTAAATTGTATTTATGTTGTTTTATCCTGTGCTTTATTAAATTGTATTTATGTTGTTTTATCCTATGCTTTATTAAATTGTATTTATGTTGTTTTGTCCTATGCTTTATTAAATTGTATTTCTGTTATTTTAACCTATGCTTTATTAAATATTATTTATGTTGTTTTATCCTATGCTTTATTAAATTGTATTTATGTTGTTTTATCCTATGCTTTATTAAATTGTATTTATGTTGTTTTATCCTATGCTTTATTAAATTGTATTTATGTTGTTTTATCCTATGCTTTATTAAATTGTATTTATGTTGTTTTATCCTATGCTTTATTAAATTGTATTTATGTTGTTTTAACCTATGCTTTATTAAATTGTATTTATGTTGTTTTATCCTATGCTTTATTAAATTGTATTTATGTTGTTTGATCCTATGCTTTATTAAATTGTATTTATGTTGGTTTATCCTATGCTTTATTAAATTGTATTTATGTTGTTTTGTCCTATGCTTTATTAAATTGTATTTATGTTATTTTAACCTATGCTTTATTAAATTTTATTTATGTTGTTTTATCCTATGCTTTATTAAATTGTATTTATGTTGTTTTATCCTATGCTTTATTAAATTGTATTTATGTTGTTTTATCCTATGCTTTATTAAATTGTATTTATGTTGTTTTAACCTATGCTTTATTAAATTGTATTTATGTTGTTTTATCATATGCTTTATTAAATTGTATTTATGTTGTTTTATCCTATGCTTTATTAAATTTTATTTATGTTGTTTTATCCTATGCTTTATTAAATTGTATTTATGTTGTTTTATCCTATGCTTTATTAAATTGAATTTATGTTGTTTTATCCTATGCTTTATTAAATTGTATTTATGTTGTTTTAACTTATGCTTTACTAAATTGTATTTATGTTGTTTTATCCTGTGCTTTATTAAATTGTATTTTTGTTGTTTTGTCCTATGCTTTATTAAATTGCATTTATGTTATTTTAACCTATGCTTTATTAAATTTTATTTATGTTGTTTTATCCTATGCTTTATTAAATTGTATTTATGTTGTTTTATCCTATGCTTTATTAAATTGTATTTATGTTGTTTTATACTATGCTTTATTAAATTGTATTTATGTTGTTTTATCCTATGCTTTATTAAATTGTATTTATGTTGTTTTATCCTATGCTTTATTAAATTGTAATTCTGTGGTTTTATCCTATGCTTTATTAAATTGTATTTATGTTGTTTTAAACTATGCTTTATTAAATTGTTTTTATGTTGTTTTGTCCTATGCTTTATTAAATTGTATTTATGTTGTTTTATCCTATGCTTTATTTAATTGTATTTATGTTGTTTTATCCTATGCTATATTAAATTTTATTTATGTTGTTTTATCCTATGCTTTATTAAATTGTATTTATGTTGTTTTATCCTATGCTTTATTAAATTTTATTTATGTTGTTTTATCCTATGCTTTATTAAATTTTATTTATTTTGTTTTATCCTGTGCTTTATTAAATTGTATTTATGTTGTTTTATCCTATGCTTTATTTAATTGTATTTATGTTGTTTTATCCTATGCTATATTAAATTTTATTTATGTTGTTTTATCCTATGCTTTATTAAATTGTATTTATGTTGTTTTATCCTATGCTTTATTAAATTGTATTTATGTTGTTTTAACCTATGCTTTATTAAATTGTATTTATGTTGTTTTATCATATGCTTTATTAAATTGTATTTATGTTGTTTTATCCTATGCTTTATTTAATTTTATTTATGTTGTTTTATCCTATGCTTTATTAAATTGTATTTATGTTGTTTTATCCTATGCTTTATTAAATTTTATTTATGTTGTTTTATCCTATGCTTTATTAAATTTTATTTATTTTGTTTTATCATGTGCTTTATTAAATTGTATTTATGTTGTTTTATCCTATGCTTTATTAAATTGAATTTATGTTGTTTTATCCTATGCTTTATTAAATTGTATTTATGTTGTTTTAACTAATGCTTTACTAAATTGTATTTATGTTGTTTTATCCTGTGCTTTATTAAATTGCATTTATGTTGTTTTAACCTATGCTTTATTAAATTGTATTTATGTTGTTTTATCCTATGCTTTATTAAATTGTATTTATGTTGTTTTATCCTATGCTTTATTAAATTGTATTTATGTTGTTTTATCCTATGCTTTATTAAATTGTATTTATGTTGTTTTGTCCTATGCTTTATTAAATTGTATTTATGTTATTTTAACCTATGCTTTATTAAATATTATTTATGTTGTTTTATCCTATGCTTTATTAAATTGTATTTATGTTGTTTTATCCTATGCTTTATTAAATTGTATTCATGTTGTTTTATCCTATGCTTTATTAAATTGTATTTATGTTGTTTTATCCTATGCTTTATTAAATTGTATTTATGTTGTTTTATCCTATGCTTTATTAAATTGTATTTATGTTGTTTTATCCTATGCTTTATTAAATTGTAATTCTGTGGTTTTATCCTATGCTTTATTAAATTGTATTTATGTTGTTTTATCCTATGCTTTATTAAATTGTATTTATGTTGTTTTATCCTATGCTTTATTAAATTGTATTTATGTTGTTTTATCCTATGCTTTATTAAATTGTATTTATGTTGTTTTATCCTATGCTTTATTTAATTGTATTTATGTTGTTTTATCCTATGTTATATTAAATTTTATTTATGTTGTTTTATCCTATGCTTTATTAAATTGTATTTATGTTGTTTTATCCTATGCTTTATTAAATTGAATTTATGTTGTTTTATCCTATGCTTTATTAAATTGTATTTATGTTGTTTTAACTTATGCTTTACTAAATTGTATTTATGTTGTTTTATCCTGTGCTTTATTAAATTGTATTTATGTTGTTTTAACCTATGCTTTATTAAATTGTATTTATGTTGTTTTATCCTATGCTTTATTAAATTGTATTTATGTTGTTTGATCCTATGCTTTATTAAATTGTATTTATGTTGGTTTATCCTATGCTTTATTAAATTGTATTTATGTTGTTTTAACCTATGCTTTATTAAATTGTATTTATGTTGTTTTATCATATGCTTTATTAAATTGTATTTATGTTGTTTTATCCTATGCTTTATTAAATTTTATTTATGTTGTTTTATCCTATGCTTTATTAAATTGTATTTATGTTGTTTTATCCTATGCTTTATTAAATTGAATTTATGTTGTTTTATCCTATGCTTTATTAAATTGTATTTATGTTGTTTTAACTTATGCTTTACTAAATTGTATTTATGTTGTTTTATCCTGTGCTTTATTAAATTGTATTTATGTTGTTTTAACCTATGCTTTATTAAATTGTTTTTATGTTGTTTTATCCTATGCTTTATTAAATTGTATTTATGTTGTTTGATCCTATGCTTTATTAAATTGTATTTATGTTGTTTTATCCTATGCTTTATTAAATTGTATTTATGTTGTTTTGTCCTATGCTTTATTAAATTGTATTTATGTTATTTTAACCTATGCTTTATTAAATTTTATTTATGTTGTTTTATCCTATGCTTTATTAAATTGTATTTATGTTGTTTTATCCTATGCTTTATTAAATTGTATTTATGTTGTTTTATCCTATGCTTTATTAAATTGTATTTATGTTGTTTTATCCTATGCTTTATTAAATTGTATTTATGTTGTTTTATCCTAAGCTTTATTAAATTGTAATTCTGTGGTTTTATCCTATGCTTTATTAAATTGTATTTATGTTGTTTTAAACTATGCTTTATTAAATTGTTTTTATGTTGTTTTGTCCTATGCTTTATTAAATTGTATTTATGTTATTTTAACCTATGCTTTATTAAATTTTATTTATGTTGTTTTATCCTTTGCTTTATTAAATTGTATTTATGTTGTTTTATCCTATGCTTTATTAAAATGTATTTATGTTGTTTTATCCTATGCTTTATTAAATTGTATTTATGTTGTTTTATCCTATGCTTTATTTAATTGTATTTATGTTGTTTTATCCTATGCTATATTAAATTTTATTTATGTTGTTTTATCCTATGCTTTATTAAATTGTATTTATGTTGTTTTATCCTATGCTTTATTAAATTGTATTTATGTTGTTTTAACCTATGCTTTATTAAATTGTATTTATGTTGTTTTATCATATGCTTTATTAAATTGTATTTATGTTGTTTTATCCTATGCTTTATTAAATTTTATTTATGTTGTTTTATCCTATGCTTTATTAAATTGTATTTATGTTGTTTTATCCTATGCTTTATTAAATTTTATTTATGTTGTTTTATCCTATGCTTTATTAAATTTTATTTATTTTGTTTTATCCTGTGCTTTATTAAATTGTATTTATGTTGTTTTATCCTATGCTTTATTAAATTGAATTTATGTTGTTATATCCTATGCTTTATTAAATTGTATTTATGTTGTTTTAACTTATGCTTTACTAAATTGTATTTATGTTGTTTTATCCTGTGCTTTATTAAATTGTATTTATGTTGTTTTATCCTGTGCTTTATTAAATTGTATTTATGTTGTTTTAACCTATGCTTTATTAAATTGTATTTATGTTGTTTTATCCTATGCTTTATTAAATTGTATTTATGTTGTTTTATCCTATGCTTTATTAAATTGTTATTCTGTGGTTTTATCCTATGCTTTATTAAATTGTATTTATGTTGTTTTAAACTATGCTTTATTAAATTGTTTTTATGTTCTTTTGTCCTATGCTTTATTAAATTGTATTTATGTTATTTTAACCTATGCTTTATTAAATTTTATTTATGTTGTTTTATCCTTTGCTTTATTAAATTGTATTTATGTTGTTTTATCCTATGCTTTATTAAATTGTAATTCTGTGGTTTTATCCTATGCTTTATTAAATTGTATTTATGTTGTTTTATCCTATGCTTTATTAAATTGTATTTATGTTGTTTTATCCTATGCTTTATTAAATTGTATTTATGTTGTTTTATCCTATGCTTTATTAAATTGTATTTATGTTGTTTTATCCTATGCTTTATTTAATTGTATTTATGTTGTTTTATCCTATGTTATATTAAATTTTATTTATGTTGTTTTATCCTATGCTTTATTAAATTGTATTTATGTTGTTTTATCCTATGCTTTATTAAATTGAATTTATGTTGTTTTATCCTATGCTTTATTAAATTGTATTTATGTTGTTTTAACTTATGCTTTACTAAATTGTATTTATGTTGTTTTATCCTGTGCTTTATTAAATTGTATTTATGTTGTTTTAACCTATGCTTTATTAAATTGTATTTATGTTGTTTTATCCTATGCTTTATTAAATTGTATTTATGTTGTTTGATCCTATGCTTTATTAAATTGTATTTATGTTGGTTTATCCTATGCTTTATTAAATTGTATTTATGTTGTTTTAACCTATGCTTTATTAAATTGTATTTATGTTGTTTTATCATATGCTTTATTAAATTGTATTTATGTTGTTTTATCCTATGCTTTATTAAATTTTATTTATGTTGTTTTATCCTATGCTTTATTAAATTGTATTTATGTTGTTTTATCCTATGCTTTATTAAATTGAATTTATGTTGTTTTATCCTATGCTTTATTAAATTGTATTTATGTTGTTTTAACTTATGCTTTACTAAATTGTATTTATGTTGTTTTATCCTGTGCTTTATTAAATTGTATTTATGTTGTTTTAACCTATGCTTTATTAAATTGTTTTTATGTTGTTTTATCCTATGCTTTATTAAATTGTATTTATGTTGTTTGATCCTATGCTTTATTAAATTGTATTTATGTTGTTTTATCCTATGCTTTATTAAATTGTATTTATGTTGTTTTGTCCTATGCTTTATTAAATTGTATTTATGTTATTTTAACCTATGCTTTATTAAATTTTATTTATGTTGTTTTATCCTATGCTTTATTAAATTGTATTTATGTTGTTTTATCCTATGCTTTATTAAATTGTATTTATGTTGTTTTATCCTATGCTTTATTAAATTGTATTTATGTTGTTTTATCCTATGCTTTATTAAATTGTATTTATGTTGTTTTATCCTAAGCTTTATTAAATTGTAATTCTGTGGTTTTATCCTATGCTTTATTAAATTGTATTTATGTTGTTTTAAACTATGCTTTATTAAATTGTTTTTATGTTGTTTTGTCCTATGCTTTATTAAATTGTATTTATGTTATTTTAACCTATGCTTTATTAAATTTTATTTATGTTGTTTTATCCTTTGCTTTATTAAATTGTATTTATGTTGTTTTATCCTATGCTTTATTAAAATGTATTTATGTTGTTTTATCCTATGCTTTATTAAATTGTATTTATGTTGTTTTATCCTATGCTTTATTTAATTGTATTTATGTTGTTTTATCCTATGCTATATTAAATTTTATTTATGTTGTTTTATCCTATGCTTTATTAAATTGTATTTATGTTGTTTTATCCTATGCTTTATTAAATTGTATTTATGTTGTTTTAACCTATGCTTTATTAAATTGTATTTATGTTGTTTTATCATATGCTTTATTAAATTGTATTTATGTTGTTTTATCCTATGCTTTATTAAATTTTATTTATGTTGTTTTATCCTATGCTTTATTAAATTGTATTTATGTTGTTTTATCCTATGCTTTATTAAATTTTATTTATGTTGTTTTATCCTATGCTTTATTAAATTTTATTTATTTTGTTTTATCCTGTGCTTTATTAAATTGTATTTATGTTGTTTTATCCTATGCTTTATTAAATTGAATTTATGTTGTTATATCCTATGCTTTATTAAATTGTATTTATGTTGTTTTAACTTATGCTTTACTAAATTGTATTTATGTTGTTTTATCCTGTGCTTTATTAAATTGTATTTATGTTGTTTTATCCTGTGCTTTATTAAATTGTATTTATGTTGTTTTAACCTATGCTTTATTAAATTGTATTTATGTTGTTTTATCCTATGCTTTATTAAATTGTATTTATGTTGTTTTATCCTATGCTTTATTAAATTGTTATTCTGTGGTTTTATCCTATGCTTTATTAAATTGTATTTATGTTGTTTTAAACTATGCTTTATTAAATTGTTTTTATGTTCTTTTGTCCTATGCTTTATTAAATTGTATTTATGTTATTTTAACCTATGCTTTATTAAATTTTATTTATGTTGTTTTATCCTTTGCTTTATTAAATTGTATTTATGTTGTTTTATCCTATGCTTTATTAAATTGTATTTATGTTGTTTTATCCTATGCTTTATTTAATTGTATTTATGTTGTTTTATCCTATGTTATATTAAATTTTATTTATGTTGTTTTATCCTATGCTTTATTAAATTGTATTTATGTTGTTTTATCCTATGCTTTATTAAATTGTATTTATGTTGTTTTAACCTATGCTTTATTAAATTGTATTTATGTTGTTTTATCATATGCTTTATTAAATTGTATTTATGTTGTTTTATCCTATGCTTTATTAAATTTTATTTATGTTGTTTTATCCTATGCTTTATTAAATTGTATTTATGTTGTTTTATCCTATGCTTTATTAAATTGAATTTATGTTGTTTTATCCTATGCTTTATTAAATTGTATTTATGTTGTTTTAACTTATGCTTTACTAAATTATATTTATGTTGTTTTATCCTGTGCTTTATTAAATTGTATTTATGTTGTTTTAACCTATGCTTTATTAAATTGTATTTATGTTGTTTTATCCTATGCTTTATTAAATTGTATTTATGTTGTTTGATCCTATGCTTTATTAAATTGTATTTATGTTGTTTTATCCTATGCTTTATTAAATTGTATTTATGTTGTTTTGTCCTATGCTTTATTAAATTGTATTTATGTTGTTTTATCATATGCTTTATTAAATTGTATTTATGTTGTTTTATCCTATGCTTTATTAAATTTTATTTATGTTGTTTTATCCTATG
Organism: Phyllobates terribilis; assembly: GCF_046119375.1. Taxonomy (NCBI): domain Eukaryota; kingdom Metazoa; phylum Chordata; class Amphibia; order Anura; family Dendrobatidae; genus Phyllobates; species Phyllobates terribilis. The sequence goes on from NW_027362778.1 coordinate 21,840,736, forward strand.
CTTTATTAAATTGTAATTCTGTGGTTTTATCCTATGCTTTATTAAATTGTATTTATGTTGTTTTAAACTATGCTTTATTAAATTGTTTTTATGTTGTTTTGTCCTATGCTTTATTAAATTGTATTTATGTTATTTTAACCTATGCTTTATTAAATTTTATTTATGTTGTTTTATCCTATGCTTTATTAAATTGTATTTATGTTGTTTTATCCTATGCTTTATTAAATTGTATTTATGTTGTTTTATCCTATGCTTTATTTAATTGTATTTATGTTGTTTTATCCTATGCTATATTAAATTTTATTTATGTTGTTTTATCCTATGCTTTATTAAATTGTATTTATGTTGTTTTATCCTATGCTTTATTAAATTGTATTTATGTTGTTTTAACCTATGCTTTATTAAATTGTATTTATGTTGTTTTATCATATGCTTTATTAAATTGTATTTATGTTGTTTTATCCTATGCTTTATTAAATTTTATTTATGTTGTTTTATCCTATGCTTTATTAAATTGTATTTATGTTGTTTTATCCTATGCTTTATTAAATTTTATTTATGTTGTTTTATCCTATGCTTTATTAAATTTTATTTATTTTGTTTTATCCTGTGCTTTATTAAATTGTATTTATGTTGTTTTATCCTATGCTTTATTAAATTGAATTTATGTTGTTATATCCTATGCTTTATTAAATTGTATTTATGTTGTTTTAACTTATGCTTTACTAAATTGTATTTATGTTGTTTTATCCTGTGCTTTATTAAATTGTATTTATGTTGTTTTAACCTATGCTTTATTAAATTGTATTTATGTTGTTTTATCCTATGCTTTATTAAATTTTATTTATGTTGTTTTATCCTTTGCTTTATTAAATTGTATTTATGTTGTTTTATCCTATGCTTTATTAAATTGTATTTATGTTATTTTAACCTATGCTTTATTAAATTTTATTTATGTTGTTTTATCCTTTGCTTTATTAAATTGTATTTATGTTGTTTTATCCTATGCTTTATTAAATTGTATTTATGTTGTTTTATCCTATGCTTTATTAAATTGTATTTATGTTGTTTTATCCTATGCTTTATTTAATTGTATTTATGTTGTTTTATCCTATGTTATATTAAATTTTATTTATGTTGTTTTATCCTATGCTTTATTAAATTGTATTTATGTTGTTTTATCCTATGCTTTATTAAATTGTATTTATGTTGTTTTAACCTATGCTTTATTAAATTGTATTTATGTTGTTTTATCATATGCTTTATTAAATTGTATTTATGTTGTTTTATCCTATGCTTTATTAAATTTTATTTATGTTGTTTTATCCTATGCTTTATTAAATTGTATTTATGTTGTTTTATCCTATGCTTTATTAAATTGAATTTATGTTGTTTTATCCTATGCTTTATTAAATTGTATTTATGTTGTTTTAACTTATGCTTTACTAAATTATATTTATGTTGTTTTATCCTGTGCTTTATTAAATTGTATTTATGTTGTTTTAACCTATGCTTTATTAAATTGTATTTATGTTGTTTTATCCTATGCTTTATTAAATTGTATTTATGTTGTTTGATCCTATGCTTTATTAAATTGAATTTATGTTGTTTTATCCTATGCTTTATTAAATTGTATTTATGTTGTTTTAACTTATGCTTTACTAAATTGTATTTATGTTGTTTTATCCTGTGCTTTATTAAATTGTATTTATGTTGTTTTAACCTATGCTTTATTAAATTGTTTTTATGTTGTTTTATCCTATGCTTTATTAAATTGTATTTATGTTGTTTGATCCTATGCTTTATTAAATTGTATTTATGTTGTTTTATCCTATGCTTTATTAAATTGTATTTATGTTGTTTTGTCCTATGCTTTATTAAATTGTATTTATGTTATTTTAACCTATGCTTTATTAAATTTTATTTATGTTGTTTTATCCTATGCTTTATTAAATTGTATTTATGTTGTTTTATCCTATGCTTTATTAAATTGTATTTATGTTGTTTTATCCTATGCTTTATTAAATTGTATTTATGTTGTTTTATCCTATGCTTTATTAAATTGTATTTATGTTGTTTTATCCTAAGCTTTATTAAATTGTAATTCTGTGGTTTTATCCTATGCTTTATTAAATTGTATTTATGTTGTTTTAAACTATGCTTTATTAAATTGTTTTTATGTTGTTTTGTCCTATGCTTTATTAAATTGTATTTATGTTATTTTAACCTATGCTTTATTAAATTTTATTTATGTTGTTTTATCCTTTGCTTTATTAAATTGTATTTATGTTGTTTTATCCTATGCTTTATTAAAATGTATTTATGTTGTTTTATCCTATGCTTTATTAAATTGTATTTATGTTGTTTTATCCTATGCTTTATTTAATTGTATTTATGTTGTTTTATCCTATGCTATATTAAATTTTATTTATGTTGTTTTATCCTATGCTTTATTAAATTGTATTTATGTTGTTTTATCCTATGCTTTATTAAATTGTATTTATGTTGTTTTAACCTATGCTTTATTAAATTGTATTTATGTTGTTTTATCATATGCTTTATTAAATTGTATTTATGTTGTTTTATCCTATGCTTTATTAAATTTTATTTATGTTGTTTTATCCTATGCTTTATTAAATTGTATTTATGTTGTTTTATCCTATGCTTTATTAAATTTTATTTATGTTGTTTTATCCTATGCTTTATTAAATTTTATTTATTTTGTTTTATCCTGTGCTTTATTAAATTGTATTTATGTTGTTTTATCCTATGCTTTATTAAATTGAATTTATGTTGTTATATCCTATGCTTTATTAAATTGTATTTATGTTGTTTTAACTTATGCTTTACTAAATTGTATTTATGTTGTTTTATCCTGTGCTTTATTAAATTGTATTTATGTTGTTTTATCCTGTGCTTTATTAAATTGTATTTATGTTGTTTTAACCTATGCTTTATTAAATTGTATTTATGTTGTTTTATCCTATGCTTTATTAAATTGTATTTATGTTGTTTTATCCTATGCTTTATTAAATTGTTATTCTGTGGTTTTATCCTATGCTTTATTAAATTGTATTTATGTTGTTTTAAACTATGCTTTATTAAATTGTTTTTATGTTCTTTTGTCCTATGCTTTATTAAATTGTATTTATGTTATTTTAACCTATGCTTTATTAAATTTTATTTATGTTGTTTTATCCTTTGCTTTATTAAATTGTATTTATGTTGTTTTATCCTATGCTTTATTAAATTGTATTTATGTTGTTTTATCCTATGCTTTATTTAATTGTATTTATGTTGTTTTATCCTATGTTATATTAAATTTTATTTATGTTGTTTTATCCTATGCTTTATTAAATTGTATTTATGTTGTTTTATCCTATGCTTTATTAAATTGTATTTATGTTGTTTTAACCTATGCTTTATTAAATTGTATTTATGTTGTTTTATCATATGCTTTATTAAATTGTATTTATGTTGTTTTATCCTATGCTTTATTAAATTTTATTTATGTTGTTTTATCCTATGCTTTATTAAATTGTATTTATGTTGTTTTATCCTATGCTTTATTAAATTGAATTTATGTTGTTTTATCCTATGCTTTATTAAATTGTATTTATGTTGTTTTAACTTATGCTTTACTAAATTATATTTATGTTGTTTTATCCTGTGCTTTATTAAATTGTATTTATGTTGTTTTAACCTATGCTTTATTAAATTGTATTTATGTTGTTTTATCCTATGCTTTATTAAATTGTATTTATGTTGTTTGATCCTATGCTTTATTAAATTGTATTTATGTTGTTTTATCCTATGCTTTATTAAATTGTATTTATGTTGTTTTGTCCTATGCTTTATTAAATTGTATTTATGTTGTTTTATCATATGCTTTATTAAATTGTATTTATGTTGTTTTATCCTATGCTTTATTAAATTTTATTTATGTTGTTTTATCCTATGCTTTATTAAATTGTAATTCTGTGGTTTTATCCTATGCTTTATTAAATTGTATTTATGTTGTTTTAAACTATGCTTTATTAAATTGTTTTTATGTTGTTTTGTCCTATGCTTTATTAAATTGTATTTATGTTATTTTAACCTATGCTTTATTAAATTTTATTTATGTTGTTTTATCCTATGCTTTATTAAATTGTATTTATGTTGTTTTATCCTATGCTTTATTAAATTGTATTTATGTTGTTTTATCCTATGCTTTATTTAATTGTATTTATGTTGTTTTATCCTATGCTATATTAAATTTTATTTATGTTGTTTTATCCTATGCTTTATTAAATTGTATTTATGTTGTTTTATCCTATGCTTTATTAAATTGTATTTATGTTGTTTTAACCTATGCTTTATTAAATTGTATTTATGTTGTTTTATCATATGCTTTATTAAATTGTATTTATGTTGTTTTATCCTATGCTTTATTAAATTTTATTTATGTTGTTTTATCCTATGCTTTATTAAATTGTATTTATGTTGTTTTATCCTATGCTTTATTAAATTTTATTTATGTTGTTTTATCCTATGCTTTATTAAATTTTATTTATTTTGTTTTATCCTGTGCTTTATTAAATTGTATTTATGTTGTTTTATCCTATGCTTTATTAAATTGAATTTATGTTGTTATATCCTATGCTTTATTAAATTGTATTTATGTTGTTTTAACTTATGCTTTACTAAATTGTATTTATGTTGTTTTATCCTGTGCTTTATTAAATTGTATTTATGTTGTTTTAACCTATGCTTTATTAAATTGTATTTATGTTGTTTTATCCTATGCTTTATTAAATTTTATTTATGTTGTTTTATCCTTTGCTTTATTAAATTGTATTTATGTTGTTTTATCCTATGCTTTATTAAATTGTATTTATGTTATTTTAACCTATGCTTTATTAAATTTTATTTATGTTGTTTTATCCTTTGCTTTATTAAATTGTATTTATGTTGTTTTATCCTATGCTTTATTAAATTGTATTTATGTTGTTTTATCCTATGCTTTATTAAATTGTATTTATGTTGTTTTATCCTATGCTTTATTTAATTGTATTTATGTTGTTTTAACCTATGCTTTATTAAATTGTATTTATGTTGTTTTATCATATGCTTTATTAAATTGTATTTATGTTGTTTTATCCTATGCTTTATTAAATTTTATTTATGTTGTTTTATCCTATGCTTTATTAAATTGTATTTATGTTGTTTTATCCTATGCTTTATTAAATTGAATTTATGTTGTTTTATCCTATGCTTTATTAAATTGTATTTATGTTGTTTTAACTTATGCTTTACTAAATTATATTTATGTTGTTTTATCCTGTGCTTTATTAAATTGTATTTATGTTGTTTTAACCTATGCTTTATTAAATTGTATTTATGTTGTTTTATCCTATGCTTTATTAAATTGTATTTATGTTGTTTGATCCTATGCTTTATTAAATTGTATTTATGTTGTTTTATCCTATGCTTTATTAAATTGTATTTATGTTGTTTTGTCCTATGCTTTATTAAATTGTATTTATGTTATTTTAACCTATGCTTTATTAAATTTTATTTATGTTGTTTTATCCTATGCTTTATTAAATTGTATTTATGTTGTTTTATCCTATGCTTTATTAAATTGTATTTATGTTGTTTTATCCTATGCTTTATTAAATTGTATTTATGTTGTTTTATCCTATGCTTTATTAAATTGTATTTATGTTGTTTTATCCTATGCTTTATTAAATTGTAATTCTGTGGTTTTATCCTATGCTTTATTAAATTGTATTTATGTTGTTTTAAACTATGCTTTATTAAATTGTTTTTATGTTGTTTTGTCCTATGCTTTATTAAATTGTAATTATGTTATTTTAACCTATGCTTTATTAAATTTTATTTATGTTGTTTTATCCTTTGCTTTATTAAATTGTATTTATGTTGTTTTATCCTATGCTTTATTAAATTGTATTTATGTTGTTTTATCCTATGCTTTATTAAATTGTATTTATGTTGTTTTATCCTATGCTTTATTTAATTGTATTTATGTTGTTTTATCCTATGCTTTATTAAATTGTATTTATGTTGTTTTAACTTATGCTTTACTAAATTGTATTTATGTTGTTTTATCCTGTGCTTTATTAAATTGTATTTATGTTGTTTTAACCTATGCTTTATTAAATTGTATTTATGTTGTTTTATCCTATGCTTTATTAAATTGTATTTATGTTGTTTTGTCCTATGCTTTATTAAATTGTATTTATGTTGTTTTATCCTATGCTTTATTAAATTGTATTTATGTTGTTTTGTCCTATGCTTTATTAAATTGTATTTATGTTATTTTAACCTATGCTTTATTAAATTTTATTTATGTTGTTTTATCCTATGCTTTATTAAATTGTATTTATGTTGTTTTATCCTATGCTTTATTAAATTGTATTTATGTTGTTTTATCCTATGCTTTATTAAATTGTAATTCTGTGGTTTTATCCTATGCTTTATTAAATTGTATTTATGTTGTTTTAAACTATGCTTTATTAAATTGTTTTTATGTTGTTTTGTCCTATGCTTTATTAAATTGTATTTATGTTATTTTAACCTATGCTTTATTAAATTTTATTCATGTTGTTTTATCCTTTGCTTTATTAAATTGTATTTATGTTGTTTTATCCTATGCTTTATTAAATTGTATTTATGTTGTTTTATCCTATGCTTTATTAAATTTTATTTATGTTGTTTTATCCTATGCTTTATTAAATTTTATTTATTTTGTTTTATCCTGTGCTTTATTAAATTGTATTTATGTTGTTTTATCCTATGCTTTATTAAATTGAATTTATGTTGTTTTATCCTATGCTTTATTAAATTGTATTTATGTTGTTTTAACTAATGCTTTACTAAATTGTATTTATGTTGTTTTATCCTGTGCTTTATTAAATTGTATTTATGTTGTTTTAACCTATGCTTTATTAAATTGTATTTATGTTGTTTTATCCTATGCTTTATTAAATTGTATTTATGTTGTTTTATCCTATGCTTTATTAAATTGTATTTATGTTGTTTTATCCTATGCTTTATTAAATTGTATTTATGTTGTTTTGTCCTATGCTTTATTAAATTGTATTTATGTTATTTTAACCTATGCTTTATTAAATATTATTTATGTTGTTTTATCCTATGCTTTATTAAATTGTATTTATGTTGTTTTATCCTATGCTTTATTAAATTGTATTTATGTTGTTTTATCCTATGCTTTATTAAATTGTATTTATGTTGTTTTATCCTATGCTTTATTAAATTGTATTTATGTTGTTTTATCCTATGCTTTATTAAATTGTATTTATGTTGTTTTATCCTATGCTTTATTAAATTGTAATTCTGTGGTTTTATCCTATGCTTTATTAAATTGTATTTATGTTGTTTTATCCTATGCTTTATTAAATTGTATTTATGTTGTTTTATCCTATGCTTTATTAAATTGTATTTATGTTGTTTTATCCTATGCTTTATTAAATTGTATTTATGTTGTTTTATCCTATGCTTTATTTAATTGTATTTATGTTGTTTTATCCTATGTTATATTAAATTTTATTTATGTTGTTTTATCCTATGCTTTATTAAATTGTATTTATGTTGTTTTATCCTATGCTTTATTAAATTGAATTTATGTTGTTTTATCCTATGCTTTATTAAATTGTATTTATGTTGTTTTAACTTATGCTTTACTAAATTGTATTTATGTTGTTTTATCCTGTGCTTTATTAAATTGTATTTATGTTGTTTTAACCTATGCTTTATTAAATTGTATTTATGTTGTTTTATCCTATGCTTTATTAAATTGTATTTATGTTGTTTGATCCTATGCTTTATTAAATTGTATTTATGTTGGTTTATCCTATGCTTTATTAAATTGTATTTATGTTGTTTTGTCCTATGCTTTATTAAATTGTATTTATGTTATTTTAACCTATGCTTTATTAAATTTTATTTATGTTGTTTTATCCTATGCTTTATTAAATTGTATTTATGTTGTTTTATCCTATGCTTTATTAAATTGTATTTATGTTGTTTTATCCTATGCTTTATTAAATTGTATTTATGTTGTTTTAACCTATGCTTTATTAAATTGTATTTATGTTGTTTTATCATATGCTTTATTAAATTGTATTTATGTTGTTTTATCCTATGCTTTATTAAATTTTATTTATGTTGTTTTATCCTATGCTTTATTAAATTGTATTTATGTTGTTTTATCCTATGCTTTATTAAATTGAATTTATGTTGTTTTATCCTATGCTTTATTAAATTGTATTTATGTTGTTTTAACTTATGCTTTACTAAATTGTATTTATGTTGTTTTATCCTGTGCTTTATTAAATTGTATTTATGTTGTTTTAACCTATGCTTTATTAAATTGTTTTTATGTTGTTTTATCCTATGCTTTATTAAATTGTATTTATGTTGTTTGATCCTATGCTTTATTAAATTGTATTTATGTTGTTTTATCCTATGCTTTATTAAATTGTATTTATGTTGTTTTGTCCTATGCTTTATTAAATTGTATTTATGTTGTTTTATCCTATGCTTTATTAAATTGTATTTATGTTGTTTTATCCTATGCTTTATTAAATTGTAATTCTGTGGTTTTATCCTATGCTTTATTAAATTGTATTTATGTTGTTTTAAACTATGCTTTATTAAATTGTTTTTATGTTGTTTTGTCCTATGCTTTATTAAATTGTATTTATGTTATTTTAACCTATGCTTTATTAAATTTTATTTATGTTGTTTTATCCTTTGCTTTATTAAATTGTATTTATGTTGTTTTATCCTATGCTTTATTAAATTGTATTTATGTTGTTTTATCCTATGCTTTATTAAATTGTATTTATGTTGTTTTATCCTATGCTTTATTAAATTTTATTTATGTTGTTTTATCCTATGCTTTATTAAATTTTATTTATGTTGTTTTATCCTGTGCTTTATTAAATTGTATTTATGTTGTTTTATCCTATGCTTTATTAAATTGAATTTATGTTGTTTTATCCTATGCTTTATTAAATTGTATTTATGTTGTTTTATCCTATGCTTTATTAAATTGTATTTATGTTGTTTTATCCTATGCTTTATTAAATTGTATTTATGTTGTTTTAACCTATGCTTTATTAAATTGTATTTATGTTGTTTTATCATATGCTTTATTAAATTGTATTTATGTTGTTTTATCCTATGCTTTATTAAATTTTATTTATGTTGTTTTATCCTATGCTTTATTAAATTGTAATTCTGTGGTTTTATCCTATGCTTTATTAAATTGTATTTATGTTGTTTTAAACTATGCTTTATTAAATTGTTTTTATGTTGTTTTGTCCTATGCTTTATTAAATTGTATTTATGTTATTTTAACCTATGCTTTATTAAATTTTATTTATGTTGTTTTATCCTTTGCTTTATTAAATTGTATTTATGTTGTTTTATCCTATGCTTTATTAAATTGTATTTATGTTGTTTTATCCTATGCTTTATTAAATTGTATTTATGTTGTTTTATCCTATGCTTTATTTAATTGTATTTATGTTGTTTTATCCTATGTTATATTAAATTTTATTTATGTTGTTTTATCCTATGCTTTATTAAATTGTATTTATGTTGTTTTATCCTATGCTTTATTAAATTGAATTTATGTTGTTTTATCCTATGCTTTATTAAATTGTATTTATGTTGTTTTAACTTATGCTTTACTAAATTGTATTTATGTTGTTTTATCCTGTGCTTTATTAAATTGTATTTATGTTGTTTTAACCTATGCTTTATTAAATTGTATTTATGTTGTTTTATCCTATGCTTTATTAAATTGTATTTATGTTGTTTGATCCTATGCTTTATTAAATTGTATTTATGTTGGTTTATCCTATGCTTTATTAAATTGTATTTATGTTGTTTTGTCCTATGCTTTATTAAATTGTATTTATGTTATTTTAACCTATGCTTTATTAAATTTTATTTATGTTGTTTTATCCTATGCTTTATTAAATTGTATTTATGTTGTTTTATCCTATGCTTTATTAAATTGTATTTATGTTGTTTTATCCTATGCTTTATTAAATTGTATTTATGTTGTTTTAACCTATGCTTTATTAAATTGTATTTATGTTGTTTTATCATATGCTTTATTAAATTGTATTTATGTTGTTTTATCCTATGCTTTATTAAATTTTATTTATGTTGTTTTATCCTATGCTTTATTAAATTGTATTTATGTTGTTTTATCCTATGCTTTATTAAATTGAATTTATGTTGTTTTATCCTATGCTTTATTAAATTGTATTTATGTTGTTTTAACTTATGCTTTACTAAATTGTATTTATGTTGTTTTATCCTGTGCTTTATTAAATTGTATTTATGTTGTTTTAACCTATGCTTTATTAAATTGTTTTTATGTTGTTTTATCCTATGCTTTATTAAATTGTATTTATGTTGTTTGATCCTATGCTTTATTAAATTGTATTTATGTTGTTTTATCCTATGCTTTATTAAATTGTATTTATGTTGTTTTGTCCTATGCTTTATTAAATTGTATTTATGTTATTTTAACCTATGCTTTATTAAATTTTATTTATGTTGTTTTATCCTATGCTTTATTAAATTGTATTTATGTTGTTTTATCCTATGCTTTATTAAATTGTATTTATGTTGTTTTATCCTATGCTTTATTAAATTGTATTTATGTTGTTTTATCCTATGCTTTATTAAATTGTATTTATGTTGTTTTATCCTATGCTTTATTAAATTGTATTTATGTTGTTTTATCCTATGCTTTATTAAATTGTATTTATGTTGTTTTATCCTATGCTTTATTAAATTTTATTTATGTTGTTTTATCCTATGCTTTATTAAATTTTATTTATGTTGTTTTATCCTATGCTTTATTAAATTTTATTTATTTTGTTTTATCCTGTGCTTTATTAAATTGTATTTATGTTGTTTTATCCTATGCTTTATTAAATTGAATTTATGTTGTTTTATCCTATGCTTTATTAAATTGTATTTATGTTGTTTTAACTTATGCTTTACTAAATTGTATTTATGTTGTTTTATCCTGTGCTTTATTAAATTGTATTTATGTTGTTTTAACCTATGCTTTATTAAATTGTATTTATGTTGTTTTATCCTATGCTTTATTAAATTGTATTTATGTTGTTTTATCCTATGTTATATTAAATTTTATTTATGTTGTTTTATCCTATGCTTTATTAAATTGTATTTATGTCGTTTTATCCTATGCTTTATTAAATTGTATTTATGTTGTTTTAACCTATGCTTTATTAAATTGTATTTATGTTGTTTTATCATATGCTTTATTAAATTGTATTTATGTTGTTTTATCCTATGCTTTATTAAATTTTATTTATGTTGTTTTATCCTATGCTTTATTAAATTGTATTTATGTTGTTTTATCCTATGCTTTATTAAATTGAATTTATGTTGTTTTATCCTATGCTTTATTAAATTGTATTTATGTTGTTTTAACTTATGCTTTACTAAATTATATTTATGTTGTTTTATCCTGTGCTTTATTAAATTGTATTTATGTTGTTTTAACCTATGCTTTATTAAATTGTATTTATGTTGTTTTATCCTATGCTTTATTAAATTGTATTTATGTTGTTTGATCCTATGCTTTATTAAATTGTATTTATGTTGTTTTATCCTATGCTTTATTAAATTGTATTTATGTTGTTTTATCCTATGCTTTATTAAATTGTATTTATGTTGTTTTATCCTATGCTTTATTTAATTGTATTTATGTTGTTTTATCCTATGTTATATTAAATTTTATTTATGTTGTTTTATCCTATGCTTTATTAAATTGTATTTATGTTGTTTTATCCTATGCTTTATTAAATTGAATTTATGTTGTTTTATCCTATGCTTTATTAAATTGTATTTATGTTGTTTTAACTTATGCTTTACTAAATTGTATTTATGTTGTTTTATCCTGTGCTTTATTAAATTGTATTTATGTTGTTTTAACCTATGCTTTATTAAATTGTATTTATGTTGTTTTATCCTATGCTTTATTAAATTTTATTTATGTTGTTTTATCCTATGCTTTATTAAATTTTATTTATTTTGTTTTATCCTGTGCTTTATTAAATTGTATTTATGTTGTTTTATCCTATGCTTTATTAAATTGAATTTATGTTGTTATATCCTATGCTTTATTAAATTGTATTTATGTTGTTTTAACTTATGCTTTACTAAATTGTATTTATGTTGTTTTATCCTGTGCTTTATTAAATTGTATTTATGTTGTTTTATCCTGTGCTTTATTAAATTGTATTTATGTTGTTTTAACCTATGCTTTATTAAATTGTATTTATGTTGTTTTATCCTATGCTTTATTAAATTGTATTTATGTTGTTTTATCCTATGCTTTATTAAATTGTTATTCTGTGGTTTTATCCTATGCTTTATTAAATTGTATTTATGTTGTTTTAAACTATGCTTTATTAAATTGTTTTTATGTTCTTTTGTCCTATGCTTTATTAAATTGTATTTATGTTATTTTAACCTATGCTTTATTAAATTTTATTTATGTTGTTTTATCCTTTGCTTTATTAAATTGTATTTATGTTGTTTTATCCTATGCTTTATTAAATTGTATTTATGTTGTTTTATCCTATGCTTTATTTAATTGTATTTATGTTGTTTTATCCTATGTTATATTAAATTTTATTTATGTTGTTTTATCCTATGCTTTATTAAATTGTATTTATGTTGTTTTATCCTATGCTTTATTAAATTGTATTTATGTTGTTTTAACCTATGCTTTATTAAATTGTATTTATGTTGTTTTATCATATGCTTTATTAAATTGTATTTATGTTGTTTTATCCTATGCTTTATTAAATTTTATTTATGTTGTTTTATCCTATGCTTTATTAAATTGTATTTATGTTGTTTTATCCTATGCTTTATTAAATTGAATTTATGTTGTTTTATCCTATGCTTTATTAAATTGTATTTATGTTGTTTTAACTTATGCTTTACTAAATTATATTTATGTTGTTTTATCCTGTGCTTTATTAAATTGTATTTATGTTGTTTTAACCTATGCTTTATTAAATTGTATTTATGTTGTTTTATCCTATGCTTTATTAAATTGTATTTATGTTGTTTGATCCTATGCTTTATTAAATTGTATTTATGTTGTTTTATCCTATGCTTTATTAAATTGTATTTATGTTGTTTTGTCCTATGCTTTATTAAATTGTATTTATGTTGTTTTATCATATGCTTTATTAAATTGTATTTATGTTGTTTTATCCTATGCTTTATTAAATTTTATTTATGTTGTTTTATCCTATGCTTTATTAAATTGTAATTCTGTGGTTTTATCCTATGCTTTATTAAATTGTATTTATGTTGTTTTAAACTATGCTTTATTAAATTGTTTTTATGTTGTTTTGTCCTATGCTTTATTAAATTGTATTTATGTTATTTTAACCTATGCTTTATTAAATTGTATTTATGTTGTTTTATCATATGCTTTATTAAATTGTATTTATGTTGTTTTATCCTATGCTTTATTAAATTTTATTTATGTTGTTTTATCCTATGCTTTATTAAATTGTATTTATGTTGTTTTATCCTATGCTTTATTAAATTTTATTTATGTTGTTTTATCCTATGCTTTATTAAATTTTATTTATTTTGTTTTATCCTGTGCTTTATTAAATTGTATTTATGTTGTTTTATCCTATGCTTTATTAAATTGAATTTATGTTGTTATATCCTATGCTTTATTAAATTGTATTTATGTTGTTTTAACTTATGCTTTACTAAATTGTATTTATGTTGTTTTATCCTGTGCTTTATTAAATTGTATTTATGTTGTTTTAACCTATGCTTTATTAAATTGTATTTATGTTGTTTTATCCTATGCTTTATTAAATTTTATTTATGTTGTTTTATCCTTTGCTTTATTAAATTGTATTTATGTTGTTTTATCCTATGCTTTATTAAATTGTATTTATGTTATTTTAACCTATGCTTTATTAAATTTTATTTATGTTGTTTTATCCTTTGCTTTATTAAATTGTATTTATGTTGTTTTATCCTATGCTTTATTAAATTGTATTTATGTTGTTTTATCCTATGCTTTATTAAATTGTATTTATGTTGTTTTATCCTATGCTTTATTTAATTGTATTTATGTTGTTTTATCCTATGTTATATTAAATTTTATTTATGTTGTTTTATCCTATGCTTTATTAAATTGTATTTATGTTGTTTTATCCTATGCTTTATTAAATTGTATTTATGTTGTTTTAACCTATGCTTTATTAAATTGTATTTATGTTGTTTTATCATATGCTTTATTAAATTGTATTTATGTTGTTTTATCCTATGCTTTATTAAATTTTATTTATGTTGTTTTATCCTATGCTTTATTAAATTGTATTTATGTTGTTTTATCCTATGCTTTATTAAATTGAATTTATGTTGTTTTATCCTATGCTTTATTAAATTGTATTTATGTTGTTTTAACTTATGCTTTACTAAATTATATTTATGTTGTTTTATCCTGTGCTTTATTAAATTGTATTTATGTTGTTTTAACCTATGCTTTATTAAATTGTATTTATGTTGTTTTATCCTATGCTTTATTAAATTGTATTTATGTTGTTTGATCCTATGCTTTATTAAATTGTATTTATGTTGTTTTATCCTATGCTTTATTAAATTGTATTTATGTTGTTTTGTCCTATGCTTTATTAAATTGTATTTATGTTATTTTAACCTATGCTTTATTAAATTTTATTTATGTTGTTTTATCCTATGCTTTATTAAATTGTATTTATGTTGTTTTATCCTATGCTTTATTAAATTGTATTTATGTTGTTTTATCCTATGCTTTATTAAATTGTATTTATGTTGTTTTATCCTATGCTTTATTAAATTGTATTTATGTTGTTTTATCCTATGCTTTATTAAATTGTAATTCTGTGGTTTTATCCTATGCTTTATTAAATTGTATTTATGTTGTTTTAAACTATGCTTTATTAAATTGTTTTTATGTTGTTTTGTCCTATGCTTTATTAAATTGTAATTATGTTATTTTAACCTATGCTTTATTAAATTTTATTTATGTTGTTTTATCCTTTGCTTTATTAAATTGTATTTATGTTGTTTTATCCTATGCTTTATTAAATTGTATTTATGTTGTTTTATCCTATGCTTTATTAAATTGTATTTATGTTGTTTTATCCTATGCTTTATTTAATTGTATTTATGTTGTTTTATCCTATGCTTTATTAAATTGTATTTATGTTGTTTTAACTTATGCTTTACTAAATTGTATTTATGTTGTTTTATCCTGTGCTTTATTAAATTGTATTTATGTTGTTTTAACCTATGCTTTATTAAATTGTATTTATGTTGTTTTATCCTATGCTTTATTAAATTGTATTTATGTTGTTTTGTCCTATGCTTTATTAAATTGTATTTATGTTGTTTTATCCTATGCTTTATTAAATTGTATTTATGTTGTTTTGTCCTATGCTTTATTAAATTGTATTTATGTTATTTTAACCTATGCTTTATTAAATTTTATTTATGTTGTTTTATCCTATGCTTTATTAAATTGTATTTATGTTGTTTTATCCTATGCTTTATTAAATTGTATTTATGTTGTTTTATCCTATGCTTTATTAAATTGTAATTCTGTGGTTTTATCCTATGCTTTATTAAATTGTATTTATGTTGTTTTAAACTATGCTTTATTAAATTGTTTTTATGTTGTTTTGTCCTATGCTTTATTAAATTGTATTTATGTTATTTTAACCTATGCTTTATTAAATTTTATTCATGTTGTTTTATCCTTTGCTTTATTAAATTGTATTTATGTTGTTTTATCCTATGCTTTATTAAATTGTATTTATGTTGTTTTATCCTATGCTTTATTAAATTTTATTTATGTTGTTTTATCCTATGCTTTATTAAATTTTATTTATTTTGTTTTATCCTGTGCTTTATTAAATTGTATTTATGTTGTTTTATCCTATGCTTTATTAAATTGAATTTATGTTGTTTTATCCTATGCTTTATTAAATTGTATTTATGTTGTTTTAACTAATGCTTTACTAAATTGTATTTATGTTGTTTTATCCTGTGCTTTATTAAATTGTATTTATGTTGTTTTAACCTATGCTTTATTAAATTGTATTTATGTTGTTTTATCCTATGCTTTATTAAATTGTATTTATGTTGTTTTATCCTATGCTTTATTAAATTGTATTTATGTTGTTTTATCCTATGCTTTATTAAATTGTATTTATGTTGTTTTGTCCTATGCTTTATTAAATTGTATTTATGTTATTTTAACCTATGCTTTATTAAATATTATTTATGTTGTTTTATCCTATGCTTTATTAAATTGTATTTATGTTGTTTTATCCTATGCTTTATTAAATTGTATTTATGTTGTTTTATCCTATGCTTTATTAAATTGTATTTATGTTGTTTTATCCTATGCTTTATTAAATTGTATTTATGTTGTTTTATCCTATGCTTTATTAAATTGTATTTATGTTGTTTTATCCTATGCTTTATTAAATTGTAATTCTGTGGTTTTATCCTATGCTTTATTAAATTGTATTTATGTTGTTTTATCCTATGCTTTATTAAATTGTATTTATGTTGTTTTATCCTATGCTTTATTAAATTGTATTTATGTTGTTTTATCCTATGCTTTATTAAATTGTATTTATGTTGTTTTATCCTATGCTTTATTTAATTGTATTTATGTTGTTTTATCCTATGTTATATTAAATTTTATTTATGTTGTTTTATCCTATGCTTTATTAAATTGTATTTATGTTGTTTTATCCTATGCTTTATTAAATTGAATTTATGTTGTTTTATCCTATGCTTTATTAAATTGTATTTATGTTGTTTTAACTTATGCTTTACTAAATTGTATTTATGTTGTTTTATCCTGTGCTTTATTAAATTGTATTTATGTTGTTTTAACCTATGCTTTATTAAATTGTATTTATGTTGTTTTATCCTATGCTTTATTAAATTGTATTTATGTTGTTTGATCCTATGCTTTATTAAATTGTATTTATGTTGGTTTATCCTATGCTTTATTAAATTGTATTTATGTTGTTTTGTCCTATGCTTTATTAAATTGTATTTATGTTATTTTAACCTATGCTTTATTAAATTTTATTTATGTTGTTTTATCCTATGCTTTATTAAATTGTATTTATGTTGTTTTATCCTATGCTTTATTAAATTGTATTTATGTTGTTTTATCCTATGCTTTATTAAATTGTATTTATGTTGTTTTAACCTATGCTTTATTAAATTGTATTTATGTTGTTTTATCATATGCTTTATTAAATTGTATTTATGTTGTTTTATCCTATGCTTTATTAAATTTTATTTATGTTGTTTTATCCTATGCTTTATTAAATTGTATTTATGTTGTTTTATCCTATGCTTTATTAAATTGAATTTATGTTGTTTTATCCTATGCTTTATTAAATTGTATTTATGTTGTTTTAACTTATGCTTTACTAAATTGTATTTATGTTGTTTTATCCTGTGCTTTATTAAATTGTATTTATGTTGTTTTAACCTATGCTTTATTAAATTGTTTTTATGTTGTTTTATCCTATGCTTTATTAAATTGTATTTATGTTGTTTGATCCTATGCTTTATTAAATTGTATTTATGTTGTTTTATCCTATGCTTTATTAAATTGTATTTATGTTGTTTTGTCCTATGCTTTATTAAATTGTATTTATGTTATTTTAACCTATGCTTTATTAAATTTTATTTATGTTGTTTTATCCTATGCTTTATTAAATTGTATTTATGTTGTTTTATCCTATGCTTTATTAAATTGTATTTATGTTGTTTTATCCTATGCTTTATTAAATTGTATTTATGTTGTTTTATCCTATGCTTTATTAAATTGTATTTATGTTGTTTTATCCTATGCTTTATTAAATTGTAATTCTGTGGTTTTATCCTATGCTTTATTAAATTGTATTTATGTTGTTTTAAACTATGCTTTATTAAATTGTTTTTATGTTGTTTTGTCCTATGCTTTATTAAATTGTATTTATGTTATTTTAACCTATGCTTTATTAAATTTTATTTATGTTGTTTTATCCTTTGCTTTATTAAATTGTATTTATGTTTTTTTATCCTATGCTTTATTAAATTGTATTTATGTTGTTTTATCCTATGCTTTATTAAATTGTATTTATGTTGTTTTATCCTATGCTTTATTAAATTTTATTTATGTTGTTTTATCCTATGCTTTATTAAATTTTATTTATGTTGTTTTATCCTGTGCTTTATTAAATTGTATTTATGTTGTTTTATCCTATGCTTTATTAAATTGTATTTATGTTGTTTTATCCTATGCTTTATTAAATTGTATTTATGTTGTTTTATCCTATGCTTTATTAAATTTTATTTATGTTGTTTTATCCTATGCTTTATTAAATTGTATTTATGTTGTTTTATCCTATGCTTTATTAAATTGTATTTATGTTGTTTTATCCTATGCTTTATTAAATTGTATTTATGTTGTTTTAACCTATGCTTTATTAAATTGTATTTATGTTGTTTTATCATATGCTTTATTAAATTGTATTTATGTTGTTTTATCCTATGCTTTATTAAATTTTATTTATGTTGTTTTATCCTATGCTTTATTAAATTGTATTTATGTTGTTTTATCCTATGCTTTATTAAATTGAATTTATGTTGTTTTATCCTATGCTTTATTAAATTGTATTTATGTTGTTTGATCCTATGCTTTATTAAATTGTATTTATGTTGTTTTATCCTATGCTTTATTAAATTGTATTTATGTTGTTTTGTCCTATGCTTTATTAAATTGTATTTATGTTATTTTAACCTATGCTTTATTAAATTTTATTTATGTTGTTTTATCCTATGCTTTATTAAATTGTATTTATGTTGTTTTATCCTATGCTTTATTAAATTGTATTTATGTTGTTTTATCCTATGCTTTATTAAATTGTATTTATGTTGTTTTATCCTATGCTTTATTAAATTGTATTTATGTTGTTTTATCCTATGCTTTATTAAATTGTAATTCTGTGGTTTTATCCTATGCTTTATTAAATTGTATTTATGTTGTTTTAAACTATGCTTTATTAAATTGTTTTTATGTTGTTTTGTCCTATGCTTTATTAAATTGTATTTATGTTATTTTAACCTATGCTTTATTAAATTTTATTTATGTTGTTTTATCCTTTGCTTTATTAAATTGTATTTATGTTTTTTTATCCTATGCTTTATTAAATTGTATTTATGTTGTTTTATCCTATGCTTTATTAAATTGTATTTATGTTGTTTTATCCTATGCTTTATTAAATTTTATTTATGTTGTTTTATCCTATGCTTTATTAAATTTTATTTATGTTGTTTTATCCTGTGCTTTATTAAATTGTATTTATGTTGTTTTATCCTATGCTTTATTAAATTGTATTTATGTTGTTTTATCCTATGCTTTATTAAATTGTATTTATGTTGTTTTATCCTATGCTTTATTAAATTTTATTTATGTTGTTTTATCCTATGCTTTATTAAATTGTATTTATGTTGTTTTATCCTATGCTTTATTAAATTGTATTTATGTTGTTTTATCCTATGCTTTATTAAATTGTATTTATGTTGTTTTAACCTATGCTTTATTAAATTGTATTTATGTTGTTTTATCATATGCTTTATTAAATTGTATTTATGTTGTTTTATCCTATGCTTTATTAAATTTTATTTATGTTGTTTTATCCTATGCTTTATTAAATTGTATTTATGTTGTTTTATCCTATGCTTTATTAAATTGAATTTATGTTGTTTTATCCTATGCTTTATTAAATTGTATTTATGTTGTTTTAACTTATGCTTTACTAAATTGTATTTATGTTGTTTTATCCTGTGCTTTATTAAATTGTATTTATGTTGTTTTAACCTATGCTTTATTAAATTGTTTTTATGTTGTTTTATCCTATGCTTTATTAAATTGTATTTATGTTGTTTGATCCTATGCTTTATTAAATTGTATTTATGTTGTTTTATCCTATGCTTTATTAAATTGTATTTATGTTGTTTTGTCCTATGCTTTATTAAATTGTATTTATGTTATTTTAACCTATGCTTTATTAAATTTTATTTATGTTGTTTTATCCTATGCTTTATTAAATTGTATTTATGTTGTTTTATCCTATGCTTTATTAAATTGTATTTATGTTGTTTTATCCTATGCTTTATTAAATTGTATTTATGTTGTTTTATCCTATGCTTTATTAAATTGTATTTATGTTGTTTTATCCTATGCTTTATTAAATTGTATTTATGTTGTTTTATCCTATGCTTTATTAAATTGTATTTATGTTGTTTTATCCTATGCTTTATTAAATTTTATTTATGTTGTTTTATCCTATGCTTTATTAAATTTTATTTATGTTGTTTTATCCTATGCTTTATTAAATTTTATTTATTTTGTTTTATCCTGTGCTTTATTAAATTGTATTTATGTTGTTTTATCCTATGCTTTATTAAATTGAATTTATGTTGTTTTATCCTATGCTTTATTAAATTGTATTTATGTTGTTTTAACTTATGCTTTACTAAATTGTATTTATGTTGTTTTATCCTGTGCTTTATTAAATTGTATTTATGTTGTTTTAACCTATGCTTTATTAAATTGTATTTATGTTGTTTTATCCTATGCTTTATTAAATTGTATTTATGTTGTTTTATCCTATGTTATATTAAATTTTATTTATGTTGTTTTATCCTATGCTTTATTAAATTGTATTTATGTCGTTTTATCCTATGCTTTATTAAATTGTATTTATGTTGTTTTATCCTATGCTTTATTAAATTGTATTTATGTTGTTTTAACCTATGCTTTATTAAATTGTATTTATGTTGTTTTATCATATGCTTTATTAAATTGTATTTATGTTGTTTTATCCTATGCTTTATTAAATTTTATTTATGTTGTTTTATCCTATGCTTTATTAAATTGTATTTATGTTGTTTTATCCTATGCTTTATTAAATTGAATTTATGTTGTTTTATCCTATGCTTTATTAAATTGTATTTATGTTGTTTTAACTTATGCTTTACTAAATTGTATTTATGTTGTTTTATCCTGTGCTTTATTAAATTGTATTTATGTTGTTTTAACCTATGCTTTATTAAATTGTATTTATGTTGTTTTATCCTATGCTTTATTAAATTGTATTTATGTTGTTTGATCCTGTGCTTTATTAAATTGTATTTATGTTGTTTTATCCTATGCTTTATTAAATTGTATTTATGTTGTTTTATCCTATGCTTTATTAAATTGTATTTATGTTGTTTTATCCTATGCTTTATTTAATTGTATTTATGTTGTTTTATCCTATGTTATATTAAATTTTATTTATGTTGTTTTATCCTATGCTTTATTAAATTGTATTTATGTTGTTTTATCCTATGCTTTATTAAATTGAATTTATGTTGTTTTATCCTATGCTTTATTAAATTGTATTTATGTTGTTTTAACTTATGCTTTACTAAATTGTATTTATGTTGTTTTATCCTGTGCTTTATTAAATTGTATTTATGTTGTTTTAACCTATGCTTTATTAAATTGTATTTATGTTGTTTTATCATATGCTTTATTAAATTGTATTTATGTTGTTTTATCCTATGCTTTATTAAATTTTATTTATGTTGTTTTATCCTATGCTTTATTAAATTTTATTTATGTTGTTTTATCCTGTGCTTTATTAAATTGTATTTATGTTGTTTTATCCTATGCTTTATTAAATTGAATTTATGTTGTTTTATCCTATGCTTTATTAAATTGTATTTATGTTGTTTTAACTTATGCTTTACTAAATTGTATTTATGTTGTTTTATCCTGTGCTTTATTAAATTGTATTTATGTTGTTTTAACCTATGCTTTATTAAATTGTATTTATGTTGTTTTATCCTATGCTTTATTAAATTGTATTTATGTTGTTTTATCCTATGCTTTATTAAATTGTATTTATGTTGTTTTATCCTATGCTTTATTAAATTGTATTTATGTTGTTTTATCCTATGCTTTATTAAATTGTAATTCTGTGGTTTTATCCTATGCTTTATTAAATTGTATTTATGTTGTTTTATCCTATGCTTTATTAAATTGTATTTATGTTGTTTTATCCTATGCTTTATTAAATTGTATTTATGTTGTTTTATCCTATGCTTTATTAAATTGTATTTATGTTGTTTTATCCTATGCTTTATTTAATTGTATTTATGTTGTTTTATCCTATGTTATATTAAATTTTATTTATGTTGTTTTATCCTATGCTTTATTAAATTGTATTTATGTTGTTTTATCCTATGCTTTATTAAATTGAATTTATGTTGTTTTATCCTATGCTTTATTAAATTGTATTTATGTTGTTTTAACTTATGCTTTACTAAATTGTATTTATGTTGTTTTATCCTGTGCTTTATTAAATTGTATTTATGTTGTTTTAACCTATGCTTTATTAAATTGTATTTATGTTGTTTTATCCTATGCTTTATTAAATTGTATTTATGTTGTTTGATCCTATGCTTTATTAAATTGTATTTATGTTGGTTTATCCTATGCTTTATTAAATTGTATTTATGTTGTTTTGTCCTATGCTTTATTAAATTGTATTTATGTTATTTTAACCTATGCTTTATTAAATTTTATTTATGTTGTTTTATCCTATGCTTTATTAAATTGTATTTATGTTGTTTTATCCTATGCTTTATTAAATTGTATTTATGTTGTTTTATCCTATGCTTTATTAAATTGTATTTATGTTGTTTTAACCTGTGCTTTATTAAATTGTATTTATGTTGTTTTAACCTATGCTTTATTAAATTGTATTTATGTTGTTTTATCATATGCTTTATTAAATTGTATTTATGTTGTTTTATCCTATGCTTTATTAAATTTTATTTATGTTGTTTTATCCTATGCTTTATTAAATTGTATTTATGTTGTTTTATCCTATGCTTTATTAAATTTTATTTATGTTGTTTTATCCTATGCTTTATTAAATTTTATTTATTTTGTTTTATCCTGTGCTTTATTAAATTGTATTTATGTTGTTTTATCCTATGCTTTATTAAATTGAATTTATGTTGTTTTATCCTATGCTTTATTAAATTGTATTTATGTTGTTTTAACTTATGCTTTACTAAATTGTATTTATGTTGTTTTATCCTGTGCTTTATTAAATTGTATTTATGTTGTTTTAACCTATGCTTTATTAAATTGTATTTATGTTGTTTTATCCTATGCTTTATTAAATTGTATTTATGTTGTTTTATCCTATGTTATATTAAATTTTATTTATGTTGTTTTATCCTATGCTTTATTAAATTGTATTTATGTCGTTTTATCCTATGCTTTATTAAATTGTATTTATGTTGTTTTAACCTATGCTTTATTAAATTGTATTTATGTTGTTTTATCATATGCTTTATTAAATTGTATTTATGTTGTTTTATCCTATGCTTTATTAAATTTTATTTATGTTGTTTTATCCTATGCTTTATTAAATTGTATTTATGTTGTTTTATCCTATGCTTTATTAAATTGAATTTATGTTGTTTTATCCTATGCTTTATTAAATTGTATTTATGTTGTTTTAACTTATGCTTTACTAAATTATATTTATGTTGTTTTATCCTGTGCTTTATTAAATTGTATTTATGTTGTTTTAACCTATGCTTTATTAAATTGTATTTATGTTGTTTTATCCTATGCTTTATTAAATTGTATTTATGTTGTTTGATCCTATGCTTTATTAAATTGTATTTATGTTGTTTTATCCTATGCTTTATTAAATTGTATTTATGTTGTTTTATCCTATGCTTTATTAAATTGTATTTATGTTGTTTTATCCTATGCTTTATTTAATTGTATTTATGTTGTTTTATCCTATGTTATATTAAATTTTATTTATGTTGTTTTATCCTATGCTTTATTAAATTGTATTTATGTTGTTTTATCCTATGCTTTATTAAATTGAATTTATGTTGTTTTATCCTATGCTTTATTAAATTGTATTTATGTTGTTTTAACTTATGCTTTACTAAATTGTATTTATGTTGTTTTATCCTGTGCTTTATTAAATTGTATTTATGTTGTTTTAACCAATGCTTTATTAAATTGTATTTATGTTGTTTTATCCTATGCTTTATTAAATTGTATTTATGTTGTTTGATCCTATGCTTTATTAAATTGTATTTATGTTGGTTTATCCTATGCTTTATTAAATTTTATTTATGTTGTTTTATCCTATGCTTTATTAAATTGTATTTATGTTGTTTTATCCTATGCTTTATTAAATTGAATTTATGTTGTTTAATCCTATGCTTTATTAAATTGTATTTATGTTGTTTTAACTTATGCTTTACTAAATTGTATTTATGTTGTTTTATCCTGTGCTTTATTAAATTGTATTTATGTTGTTTTAACCTATGCTTTATTAAATTGTTTTTATGTTGTTTTATCCTATGCTTTATTAAATTGTATTTATGTTGTTTGATCCTATGCTTTATTAAATTGTATTTATGTTGTTTTATCCTATGCTTTATTAAATTGTATTTATGTTGTTTTGTCCTATGCTTTATTAAATTGTATTTATGTTATTTTAACCTATGCTTTATTAAATTTTATTTATGTTGTTTTATCCTATGCTTTATTAAATTGTATTTATGTTGTTTTATCCTATGCTTTATTAAATTGTATTTATGTTGTTTTATCCTATGCTTTATTAAATTGTATTTATTGTGTTTTATCCTATGCTTTATTAAATTGTATTTATGTTGTTTTATCCTATGCTTTATTAAATTGTAATTCTGTGGTTTTATCCTATGCTTTATTAAATTGTATTTATGTTGTTTTAAACTATGCTTTATTAAATTGTTTTTATGTTGTTTTGTCCTATGCTTTATTAAATTGTATTTATGTTATTTTAACCTATGCTTTATTAAATTTTATTTATGTTGTTTTATCCTTTGCTTTATTAAATTGTATTTATGTTGTTTTATCCTATGCTTTATTAAATTGTATTTATGTTGTTTTATCCTATGCTTTATTAAATTGTATTTATGTTGTTTTATCCTATGCTTTATTAAATTTTATTTATGTTGTTTTATCCTATGCTTTATTAAATTTTATTTATGTTGTTTTATCCTGTGCTTTATTAAATTGTATTTATGTTGTTTTATCCTATGCTTTATTAAATTGAATTTATGTTGTTTTATCCTATGCTTTATTAAATTGTATTTATGTTGTTTTATCCTATGCTTTATTAAATTGTATTTATGTTGTTTTATCCTATGCTTTATTAAATTGTATTTATGTTGTTTTAACCTATGCTTTATTAAATTGTATTTATGTTGTTTTATCATATGCTTTATTAAATTGTATTTATGTTGTTTTATCCTATGCTTTATTAAATTTTATTTATGTTGTTTTATCCTATGCTTTATTAAATTGTAATTCTGTGGTTTTATCCTATGCTTTATTAAATTGTATTTATGTTGTTTTAAACTATGCTTTATTAAATTGTTTTTATGTTGTTTTGTCCTATGCTTTATTAAATTGTATTTATGTTATTTTAACCTATGCTTTATTAAATTTTATTTATGTTGTTTTATCCTTTGCTTTATTAAATTGTATTTATGTTGTTTTATCCTATGCTTTATTAAATTGTATTTATGTTGTTTTATGATATGCTTTATTAAATTGTATTTATGTTGTTTTATCCTATGCTTTATTTAATTGTATTTATGTTGTTTTATCCTATGCTATATTAAATTTTATTTATGTTGTTTTATCCTATGCTTTATTAAATTGTATTTATGTTGCTTTATCCTATGCTTTATTAAATTGTATTTATGTTGTTTTAACCTATGCTTTATTAAATTGTATTTATGTTGTTTTATCATATGCTTTATTAAATTGTATTTATGTTGTTTTATCCTATGCTTTATTAAATTTTATTTATGTTGTTTTATCCTATGCTTTATTAAATTGTATTTATGTTGTTTTATCCTATGCTTTATTAAATTTTATTTATGTTGTTTTATCCTATGCTTTATTAAATTGTATTTATGTTGTTTTATCCTATGCTTTATTAAATTGAATTTATGTTGTTTAATCCTATGCTTTATTAAATTGTATTTATGTTGTTTTAACTTATGCTTTACTAAATTGTATTTATGTTGTTTTATCCTGTGCTTTATTAAATTGTATTTATGTTGTTTTAACCTATGCTTTATTAAATTGTTTTTATGTTGTTTTATCCTATGCTTTATTAAATTGTATTTATTGTGTTTTATCCTATGCTTTATTAAATTTTATTTATGTTGTTTTATCCTATGCTTTATTAAATTTTATTTATGTTGTTTTATCCTGTGCTTTATTAAATTGTATTTATGTTGTTTTATCCTATGCTTTATTAAATTTTATTTATGTTGTTTTATCCTATGCTTTATTAAATTTTATTTATGTTGTTTTATCCTGTGCTTTATTAAATTGTATTTATGTTGTTTTATCCTATGCTTTATTAAATTGAATTTATGTTGTTTTATCCTATGCTTTATTAAATTGTATTTATGTTGTTTTATCCTATGCTTTATTAAATTGTATTTATGTTGTTTTATCCTATGCTTTATTAAATTGTATTTATGTTGTTTTAACCTATGCTTTATTAAATTGTATTTATGTTGTTTTATCATATGCTTTATTAAATTGTATTTATGTTGTTTTATCCTATGCTTTATTAAATTTTATTTATGTTGTTTTATCCTATGCTTTATTAAATTGTAATTCTGTGGTTTTATCCTATGCTTTATTAAATTGTATTTATGTTGTTTTAAACTATGCTTTATTAAATTGTTTTTATGTTGTTTTGTCCTATGCTTTATTAAATTGTATTTATGTTATTTTAACCTATGCTTTATTAAATTTTATTTATGTTGTTTTATCCTTTGCTTTATTAAATTGTATTTATGTTGTTTTATCCTATGCTTTATTAAATTGTATTTATGTTGTTTTATCCTATGCTTTATTAAATTGTATTTATGTTGTTTTATCCTATGCTTTATTTAATTGTATTTATGTTGTTTTATCCTATGCTATATTAAATTTTATTTATGTTGTTTTATCCTATGCTTTATTAAATTGTATTTATGTTGTTTTATCCTATGCTTTATTAAATTGTATTTATGTTGTTTTAACCTATGCTTTATTAAATTGTATTTATGTTGTTTTATCATATGCTTTATTAAATTGTATTTATGTTGTTTTATCCTATGCTTTATTAAATTTTATTTATGTTGTTTTATCCTATGCTTTATTAAATTGTATTTATGTTGTTTTATCCTATGCTTTATTAAATTTTATTTATGTTGTTTTATCCTATGCTTTATTAAATTTTATTTATTTTGTTTTATCCTGTGCTTTATTAAATTGTATTTATGTTGTTTTATCCTATGCTTTATTAAATTGAATTTATGTTGTTTTAACTTATGCTTTACTAAATTGTATTTATGTTGTTTTATCCTGTGCTTTATTAAATTGTATTTATGTTGTTTTAACCTATGCTTTATTAAATTGTATTTATGTTGTTTTATCCTATGCTTTATTAAATTGTATTTATGTTGTTTTATCCTATGCTTTATTAAATTGAATTTATGTTGTTTTATCCTATGCTTTATTAAATTGTATTTATGTTGTTTTAACTTATGCTTTACTAAATTGTATTTATGTTGTTTTATCCTGTGCTTTATTAAATTGTATTTATGTTGTTTTAACCTATGCTTTATTAAATTGTATTTATGTTGTTTTATCCTATGCTTTATTAAATTGTATTTATGTTGTTTGATCCTATGCTTTATTAAATTGTATTTATGTTGGTTTATCCTATGCTTTATTAAATTGTATTTATGTTGTTTTGTCCTATGCTTTATTAAATTGTATTTATGTTATTTTAACCTATGCTTTATTAAATTTTATTTATGTTGT
This sequence comes from Phyllobates terribilis, assembly GCF_046119375.1. Lineage (NCBI taxonomy): Eukaryota > Metazoa > Chordata > Amphibia > Anura > Dendrobatidae > Phyllobates > Phyllobates terribilis. The sequence goes on from NW_027362778.1 coordinate 21,868,841, forward strand.
TTTATCCTATGCTTTATTAAATTGTATTTATGTTGTTTTATCCTATGCTTTATTAAATTGTATTTATGTTGTTTTATCCTATGCTTTATTAAATTGTATTTATGTTGTTTTAACCTATGCTTTATTAAATTGTATTTATGTTGTTTTATCATATGCTTTATTAAATTGTATTTATGTTGTTTTATCCTATGCTTTATTAAATTTTATTTATGTTGTTTTATCCTATGCTTTATTAAATTGTATTTATGTTGTTTTATCCTATGCTTTATTAAATTTTATTTATGTTGTTTTATCCTATGCTTTATTAAATTGTATTTATGTTGTTTTATCCTATGCTTTATTAAATTGAATTTATGTTGTTTAATCCTATGCTTTATTAAATTGTATTTATGTTGTTTTAACTTATGCTTTACTAAATTGTATTTATGTTGTTTTATCCTGTGCTTTATTAAATTGTATTTATGTTGTTTTAACCTATGCTTTATTAAATTGTTTTTATGTTGTTTTATCCTATGCTTTATTAAATTGTATTTATTGTGTTTTATCCTATGCTTTATTAAATTTTATTTATGTTGTTTTATCCTATGCTTTATTAAATTTTATTTATGTTGTTTTATCCTGTGCTTTATTAAATTGTATTTATGTTGTTTTATCCTATGCTTTATTAAATTTTATTTATGTTGTTTTATCCTATGCTTTATTAAATTTTATTTATGTTGTTTTATCCTGTGCTTTATTAAATTGTATTTATGTTGTTTTATCCTATGCTTTATTAAATTGAATTTATGTTGTTTTATCCTATGCTTTATTAAATTGTATTTATGTTGTTTTATCCTATGCTTTATTAAATTGTATTTATGTTGTTTTATCCTATGCTTTATTAAATTGTATTTATGTTGTTTTAACCTATGCTTTATTAAATTGTATTTATGTTGTTTTATCATATGCTTTATTAAATTGTATTTATGTTGTTTTATCCTATGCTTTATTAAATTTTATTTATGTTGTTTTATCCTATGCTTTATTAAATTGTAATTCTGTGGTTTTATCCTATGCTTTATTAAATTGTATTTATGTTGTTTTAAACTATGCTTTATTAAATTGTTTTTATGTTGTTTTGTCCTATGCTTTATTAAATTGTATTTATGTTATTTTAACCTATGCTTTATTAAATTTTATTTATGTTGTTTTATCCTTTGCTTTATTAAATTGTATTTATGTTGTTTTATCCTATGCTTTATTAAATTGTATTTATGTTGTTTTATCCTATGCTTTATTAAATTGTATTTATGTTGTTTTATCCTATGCTTTATTTAATTGTATTTATGTTGTTTTATCCTATGCTATATTAAATTTTATTTATGTTGTTTTATCCTATGCTTTATTAAATTGTATTTATGTTGTTTTATCCTATGCTTTATTAAATTGTATTTATGTTGTTTTAACCTATGCTTTATTAAATTGTATTTATGTTGTTTTATCATATGCTTTATTAAATTGTATTTATGTTGTTTTATCCTATGCTTTATTAAATTTTATTTATGTTGTTTTATCCTATGCTTTATTAAATTGTATTTATGTTGTTTTATCCTATGCTTTATTAAATTTTATTTATGTTGTTTTATCCTATGCTTTATTAAATTTTATTTATTTTGTTTTATCCTGTGCTTTATTAAATTGTATTTATGTTGTTTTATCCTATGCTTTATTAAATTGAATTTATGTTGTTTTAACTTATGCTTTACTAAATTGTATTTATGTTGTTTTATCCTGTGCTTTATTAAATTGTATTTATGTTGTTTTAACCTATGCTTTATTAAATTGTATTTATGTTGTTTTATCCTATGCTTTATTAAATTGTATTTATGTTGTTTTATCCTATGCTTTATTAAATTGAATTTATGTTGTTTTATCCTATGCTTTATTAAATTGTATTTATGTTGTTTTAACTTATGCTTTACTAAATTGTATTTATGTTGTTTTATCCTGTGCTTTATTAAATTGTATTTATGTTGTTTTAACCTATGCTTTATTAAATTGTATTTATGTTGTTTTATCCTATGCTTTATTAAATTGTATTTATGTTGTTTGATCCTATGCTTTATTAAATTGTATTTATGTTGGTTTATCCTATGCTTTATTAAATTGTATTTATGTTGTTTTGTCCTATGCTTTATTAAATTGTATTTATGTTATTTTAACCTATGCTTTATTAAATTTTATTTATGTTGTTTTATCCTATGCTTTATTAAATTGTATTTATGTTGTTTTATCCTATGCTTTATTAAATTGTATTTATGTTGTTTTATCCTATGCTTTATTAAATTGTATTTATGTTGTTTTAACCTATGCTTTATTAAATTGTATTTATGTTGTTTTATCATATGCTTTATTAAATTGTATTTATGTTGTTTTATCCTATGCTTTATTAAATTTTATTTATGTTGTTTTATCCTATACTTTATTAAATTGTATTTATGTTGTTTTATCCTATGCTTTATTAAATTGAATTTATGTTGTTTTATCCTATGCTTTATTAAATTGTATTTATGTTGTTTTAACTTATGCTTTACTAAATTGTATTTATGTTGTTTTATCCTGTGCTTTATTAAATTGTATTTATGTTGTTTTAACTAAGCTTTATTAAATTGTTTTTATGTTGTTTTATCCTATGCTTTATTAAATTGTATTTATGTTGTTTGATCCTATGCTTTATTAAATTGTATTTATGTTGTTTTATCCTATGCTTTATTAAATTGTATTTATGTTGTTTTGTCCTATGCTTTATTAAATTGTATTTATGTTATTTTAACCTATGCTTTATTAAATTTTATTTATGTTGTTTTATCCTATGCTTTATTAAATTGTATTTATGTTGTTTTATCCTATGCTTTATTAAATTGTATTTATGTTGTTTTATCCTATGCTTTATTAAATTGTATTTATGTTGTTTTATCCTATGCTTTATTAAATTGTATTTATGTTGTTTTATCCTATGCTTTATTAAATTGTAATTCTGTGGTTTTATCCTATGCTTTATTAAATTGTATTTATGTTGTTTTAAACTATGCTTTATTAAATTGTTTTTATGTTGTTTTGTCCTATGCTTTATTAAATTGTATTTATGTTATTTTAACCTATGCTTTATTAAATTTTATTTATGTTGTTTTATCCTTTGCTTTATTAAATTGTATTTATGTTGTTTTATCCTATGCTTTATTAAATTGTATTTATGTTGTTTTATCCTATGCTTTATTAAATTGTATTTATGTTGTTTTATCCTATGCTTTATTAAATTGTATTTATGTTGTTTTATCCTATGCTTTATTAAATTTTATTTATGTTGTTTTATCCTATGCTTTATTAAATTGTAATTCTGTGGTTTTATCCTATGCTTTATTAAATTGTATTTATGTTGTTTTAAACTATGCTTTATTAAATTGTTTTTATGTTGTTTTGTCCTATGCTTTATTAAATTGTATTTATGTTATTTTAACCTATGCTTTATTAAATTTTATTTATGTTGTTTTATCCTTTGCTTTATTAAATTGTATTTATGTTGTTTTATCCTATGCTTTATTAAATTGTATTTATGTTGTTTTATCCTATGCTTTATTAAATTGTATTTATGTTGTTTTATCCTATGCTTTATTTAATTGTATTTATGTTGTTTTATCCTATGCTATATTAAATTTTATTTATGTTGTTTTATCCTATGCTTTATTAAATTGTATTTATGTTGTTTTATCCTATGCTTTATTAAATTGTATTTATGTTGTTTTAACCTATGCTTTATTAAATTGTATTTATGTTGTTTTATCATATGCTTTATTAAATTTTATTTATGTTGTTTTATCCTATGCTTTATTAAATTTTATTTATGTTGTTTTATCCTATGCTTTATTAAATTGTATTTATGTTGTTTTATCCTATGCTTTATTAAATTTTATTTATGTTGTTTTATCCTATGCTTTATTAAATTTTATTTATTTTGTTTTATCCTGTGCTTTATTAAATTGTATTTATGTTGTTTTATCCTATGCTTTATTAAATTGAATTTATGTTGTTTTATCCTATGCTTTATTAAATTGTATTTATGTTGTTTTAACTTATGCTTTACTAAATTATATTTATGTTGTTTTATCCTGTGCTTTATTAAATTGTATTTATGTTGTTTTAACCTATGCTTTATTAAATTGTATTTATGTTGTTTTATCCTATGCTTTATTAAATTGTATTTATGTCGTTTTATCCTATGCTTTATTAAATTGTATTTATGTTGTTTTAACCTATGCTTTATTAAATTGTATTTATGTTGTTTTATCATATGCTTTATTAAATTGTATTTATGTTGTTTTATCCTATGCTTTATTAAATTTTATTTATGTTGTTTTATCCTATGCTTTATTAAATTGTATTTATGTTGTTTTATCCTATGCTTTATTAAATTGAATTTATGTTGTTTTATCCTATGCTTTATTAAATTGTATTTATGTTGTTTTAACTTATGCTTTACTAAATTATATTTATGTTGTTTTATCCTGTGCTTTATTAAATTGTATTTATGTTGTTTTAACCTATGCTTTATTAAATTGTATTTATGTTGTTTTATCCTATGCTTTATTAAATTGTATTTATGTTGTTTGATCCTATGCTTTATTAAATTGTATTTATGTTGTTTTATCCTATGCTTTATTAAATTGTATTTATGTTGTTTTGTCCTATGCTTTATTAAATTGTATTTATGTTATTTTAACCTATGCTTTATTAAATTTTATTTATGTTGTTTTATCCTATGCTTTATTAAATTGTATTTATGTTGTTTTATCCTATGCTTTATTAAATTGTATTTATGTTGTTTTATCCTATGCTTTATTAAATTGTATTTATGTTGTTTTATCCTATGCTTTATTAAATTGTATTTATGTTGTTTTATCCTATGCTTTATTAAATTGTAATTCTGTGGTTTTATCCTATGCTTTATTAAATTGTATTTATGTTGTTTTAAACTATGCTTTATTAAATTGTTTTTATGTTGTTTTGTCCTATGCTTTATTAAATTGTATTTATGTTATTTTAACCTATGCTTTATTAAATTTTATTTATGTTGTTTTATCCTTTGCTTTATTAAATTGTATTTATGTTGTTTTATCCTATGCTTTATTAAATTGTATTTATGTTGTTTTATCCTATGCTTTATTAAATTGTATTTATGTTGTTTTATCCTATGCTTTATTAAATTGTTTTTATGTTGTTTTGTCCTATGCTTTATTAAATTGTATTTATGTTATTTTAACCTATGCTTTATTAAATTTTATTTATGTTGTTTTATCCTTTGCTTTATTAAATTGTATTTATGTTGTTTTATCCTATGCTTTATTAAATTGTATTTATGTTGTTTTGTCCTATGCTTTATTAAATTGTATTTATGTTATTTTAACCTATGCTTTATTAAATTTTATTTATGTTGTTTTATCCTATGCTTTATTAAATTGTATTTATGTTGTTTTATCCTATGCTTTATTAAATTGTATTTATGTTGTTTTATCCTATGCTTTATTAAATTGTATTTATGTTGTTTTATCCTATGCTTTATTAAATTGTATTTATGTTGTTTTATCCTATGCTTTATTAAATTGTAATTCTGTGGTTTTATCCTATGCTTTATTAAATTGTATTTATGTTGTCTTAAACTATGCTTTATTAAATTGTTTTTATGTTGTTTTGTCCTATGCTTTATTAAATTGTATTTATGTTATTTTAACCTATGCTTTATTAAATTTTATTTATGTTGTTTTATCCTTTGCTTTATTAAATTGTATTTATGTTGTTTTATCCTATGCTTTATTAAATTGTATTTATGTTGTTTTATCCTATGCTTTATTAAATTGTATTTATGTTGTTTTATCCTATGCTTTATTTAATTGTATTTATGTTGTTTTATCCTATGCTATATTAAATTTTATTTATGTTGTTTTATCCTATGCTTTATTAAATTGTATTTATGTTGTTTTATCCTATGCTTTATTAAATTGTATTTATGTTGTTTTAACCTATGCTTTATTAAATTGTATTTATGTTGTTTTATCATATGCTTTATTAAATTGTATTTATGTTGTTTTAAACTATGCTTTATTAAATTGTTTTTATGTTGTTTTGTCCTATGCTTTATTAAATTGTATTTATGTTATTTTAACCTATGCTTTATTAAATTTTATTTATGTTGTTTTATCCTTTGCTTTATTAAATTGTATTTATGTTGTTTTATCCTATGCTTTATTAAATTGTATTTATGTTGTTTTATCCTATGCTTTATTAAATTGTATTTATGTTGTTTTAACCTATGCTTTATTAAATTGTATTTATGTTGTTTTATCATATGCTTTATTAAATTGTATTTATGTTGTTTTATCCTATGCTTTATTAAATTTTATTTATGTTGTTTTATCCTATGCTTTATTAAATTGTATTTATGTTGTTTTATCCTATGTTTTATTAAATTTTATTTATGTTGTTTTATCCTATGCTTTATTAAATTGTATTTCTGTGGTTTTATTATATGCTTTATTAAATTGTATTTATGTTGTTTTAACCTATGTTTTATTAAATTTTATTTATGTTGTTTTATCCTATGCTTTATTAAATTGTATTTATGTTGTTTTATGCTATGCTTTATTAAATTGTATTTATGTTGTTTTATCCTATGCTTTATTAAATTGTATTTATGTTGTTTTATCCTATGCTTTATTAAATTTTTATTTATGTTGTTTTATCCTATGCTTTATTAAATTTTATTTATGTTGTTTTATCCTATGCTTTATTAAATTGTATTTATGTTGTTTTATCCTATGCTTTATTAAATTGTATTTATGTTGTTTTAACCTATGCTTTATTAAATTGTATTTATGTTGTTTTATCCTATGCTTTATTAAATTGTATTTATGTTATTTTGACCTATGCTTTACTAAATTGTATTTATGTTGTTTTATCCTGTGCTTTATTAAATTGTATTTATGTTGTTTTAACCTATGCTTTATTAAATTGCATTTATGTTGTTTTATCCTATGCTTTATTAAATTGTATTTATGTTGTTTTATCCTATGCTTTATTAAATTGTATTTATGTTGTTTTATCCTGAGCTTTATTAAATTGTATTTATGTTGTTTTATCCTATGCTTTATTAAATTGCATTTATGTTGTTTTATCCTATGCTTTATTATATTGTATTTATGTTGTTTTATCCTATGCTTTATTAAATTGAATTTATGTTGTTTTATCCTATGCTTTATTATATTGTATTTAATTTGTTTTATCCTAAGCTTTATTAAATTGTATTTATGTAGTTTTAGCCTATGCTTTATTAAATTGTATTTATGTTGTTTATCCTATGCTTTATTAAATTGTATTTATGTTGTTTATCCTATGTTTCATTAAATTGTATTTATGTTGTTTTATCCTATGCTTTATTAAATTGTATTTATGTTGTTTTGTCCTATACTTTATTAAATTGTAATTCTGTGGTTTTATCCTATGCTTTATTAAATTGTATTTATGTTGTTTTAAACTATGCTTTATTAAATTGTTTTTATGTTGTTTTGTCCTATGCTTTATTAAATTGTATTTATGTTATTTTAACCTATGCTTTATTAAATTTTATTTATGTTGTTTTATCCTTTGCTTTATTAAATTGTATTTATGTTGTTTTATCCTATGCTTTATTAAATTGTATTTATGTTGTTTTATCCTATGCTTTATTAAATTGTATTTATGTTGTTTTATCCTATGCTTTATTAAATTGTATTTATGTTGTTTTATCCTATGCTTTATTAAATTTTATTTATGTTGTTTTATCCTATGCTTTATTAAATTGTAATTCTGTGGTTTTATCCTATGCTTTATTAAATTGTATTTATGTTGTTTTAAACTATGCTTTATTAAATTGTTTTTATGTTGTTTTGTCCTATGCTTTATTAAATTGTATTTATGTTATTTTAACCTATGCTTTATTAAATTTTATTTATGTTGTTTTATCCTTTGCTTTATTAAATTGTATTTATGTTGTTTTATCCTATGCTTTATTAAATTGTATTTATGTTGTTTTATCCTATGCTTTATTAAATTGTATTTATGTTGTTTTATCCTATGCTTTATTTAATTGTATTTATGTTGTTTTATCCTATGCTATATTAAATTTTATTTATGTTGTTTTATCCTATGCTTTATTAAATTGTATTTATGTTGTTTTATCCTATGCTTTATTAAATTGTATTTATGTTGTTTTAACCTATGCTTTATTAAATTGTATTTATGTTGTTTTATCATATGCTTTATTAAATTTTATTTATGTTGTTTTATCCTATGCTTTATTAAATTTTATTTATGTTGTTTTATCCTATGCTTTATTAAATTGTATTTATGTTGTTTTATCCTATGCTTTATTAAATTTTATTTATGTTGTTTTATCCTATGCTTTATTAAATTTTATTTATTTTGTTTTATCCTGTGCTTTATTAAATTGTATTTATGTTGTTTTATCCTATGCTTTATTAAATTGAATTTATGTTGTTTTATCCTATGCTTTATTAAATTGTATTTATGTTGTTTTAACTTATGCTTTACTAAATTATATTTATGTTGTTTTATCCTGTGCTTTATTAAATTGTATTTATGTTGTTTTAACCTATGCTTTATTAAATTGTATTTATGTTGTTTTATCCTATGCTTTATTAAATTGTATTTATGTCGTTTTATCCTATGCTTTATTAAATTGTATTTATGTTGTTTTAACCTATGCTTTATTAAATTGTATTTATGTTGTTTTATCATATGCTTTATTAAATTGTATTTATGTTGTTTTATCCTATGCTTTATTAAATTTTATTTATGTTGTTTTATCCTATGCTTTATTAAATTGTATTTATGTTGTTTTATCCTATGCTTTATTAAATTGAATTTATGTTGTTTTATCCTATGCTTTATTAAATTGTATTTATGTTGTTTTAACTTATGCTTTACTAAATTATATTTATGTTGTTTTATCCTGTGCTTTATTAAATTGTATTTATGTTGTTTTAACCTATGCTTTATTAAATTGTATTTATGTTGTTTTATCCTATGCTTTATTAAATTGTATTTATGTTGTTTGATCCTATGCTTTATTAAATTGTATTTATGTTGTTTTATCCTATGCTTTATTAAATTGTATTTATGTTGTTTTGTCCTATGCTTTATTAAATTGTATTTATGTTATTTTAACCTATGCTTTATTAAATTTTATTTATGTTGTTTTATCCTATGCTTTATTAAATTGTATTTATGTTGTTTTATCCTATGCTTTATTAAATTGTATTTATGTTGTTTTATCCTATGCTTTATTAAATTGTATTTATGTTGTTTTATCCTATGCTTTATTAAATTGTATTTATGTTGTTTTATCCTATGCTTTATTAAATTGTAATTCTGTGGTTTTATCCTATGCTTTATTAAATTGTATTTATGTTGTTTTAAACTATGCTTTATTAAATTGTTTTTATGTTGTTTTGTCCTATGCTTTATTAAATTGTATTTATGTTATTTTAACCTATGCTTTATTAAATTTTATTTATGTTGTTTTATCCTTTGCTTTATTAAATTGTATTTATGTTGTTTTATCCTATGCTTTATTAAATTGTATTTATGTTGTTTTATCCTATGCTTTATTAAATTGTATTTATGTTGTTTTATCCTATGCTTTATTAAATTGTTTTTATGTTGTTTTGTCCTATGCTTTATTAAATTGTATTTATGTTATTTTAACCTATGCTTTATTAAATTTTATTTATGTTGTTTTATCCTTTGCTTTATTAAATTGTATTTATGTTGTTTTATCCTATGCTTTATTAAATTGTATTTATGTTGTTTTGTCCTATGCTTTATTAAATTGTATTTATGTTATTTTAACCTATGCTTTATTAAATTTTATTTATGTTGTTTTATCCTATGCTTTATTAAATTGTATTTATGTTGTTTTATCCTATGCTTTATTAAATTGTATTTATGTTGTTTTATCCTATGCTTTATTAAATTGTATTTATGTTGTTTTATCCTATGCTTTATTAAATTGTATTTATGTTGTTTTATCCTATGCTTTATTAAATTGTAATTCTGTGGTTTTATCCTATGCTTTATTAAATTGTATTTATGTTGTCTTAAACTATGCTTTATTAAATTGTTTTTATGTTGTTTTGTCCTATGCTTTATTAAATTGTATTTATGTTATTTTAACCTATGCTTTATTAAATTTTATTTATGTTGTTTTATCCTTTGCTTTATTAAATTGTATTTATGTTGTTTTATCCTATGCTTTATTAAATTGTATTTATGTTGTTTTATCCTATGCTTTATTAAATTGTATTTATGTTGTTTTATCCTATGCTTTATTTAATTGTATTTATGTTGTTTTATCCTATGCTATATTAAATTTTATTTATGTTGTTTTATCCTATGCTTTATTAAATTGTATTTATGTTGTTTTATCCTATGCTTTATTAAATTGTATTTATGTTGTTTTAACCTATGCTTTATTAAATTGTATTTATGTTGTTTTATCATATGCTTTATTAAATTGTATTTATGTTGTTTTAAACTATGCTTTATTAAATTGTTTTTATGTTGTTTTGTCCTATGCTTTATTAAATTGTATTTATGTTATTTTAACCTATGCTTTATTAAATTTTATTTATGTTGTTTTATCCTTTGCTTTATTAAATTGTATTTATGTTGTTTTATCCTATGCTTTATTAAATTGTATTTATGTTGTTTTATCCTATGCTTTATTAAATTGTATTTATGTTGTTTTAACCTATGCTTTATTAAATTGTATTTATGTTGTTTTATCATATGCTTTATTAAATTGTATTTATGTTGTTTTATCCTATGCTTTATTAAATTTTATTTATGTTGTTTTATCCTATGCTTTATTAAATTGTATTTATGTTGTTTTATCCTATGTTTTATTAAATTTTATTTATGTTGTTTTATCCTATGCTTTATTAAATTGTATTTCTGTGGTTTTATTATATGCTTTATTAAATTGTATTTATGTTGTTTTAACCTATGTTTTATTAAATTTTATTTATGTTGTTTTATCCTATGCTTTATTAAATTGTATTTATGTTGTTTTATGCTATGCTTTATTAAATTGTATTTATGTTGTTTTATCCTATGCTTTATTAAATTGTATTTATGTTGTTTTATCCTATGCTTTATTAAATTTTTATTTATGTTGTTTTATCCTATGCTTTATTAAATTTTATTTATGTTGTTTTATCCTATGCTTTATTAAATTGTATTTATGTTGTTTTATCCTATGCTTTATTAAATTGTATTTATGTTGTTTTAACCTATGCTTTATTAAATTGTATTTATGTTGTTTTATCCTATGCTTTATTAAATTGTATTTATGTTATTTTGACCTATGCTTTACTAAATTGTATTTATGTTGTTTTATCCTGTGCTTTATTAAATTGTATTTATGTTGTTTTAACCTATGCTTTATTAAATTGCATTTATGTTGTTTTATCCTATGCTTTATTAAATTGTATTTATGTTGTTTTATCCTATGCTTTATTAAATTGTATTTATGTTGTTTTATCCTGAGCTTTATTAAATTGTATTTATGTTGTTTTATCCTATGCTTTATTAAATTGCATTTATGTTGTTTTATCCTATGCTTTATTATATTGTATTTATGTTGTTTTATCCTATGCTTTATTAAATTGAATTTATGTTGTTTTATCCTATGCTTTATTATATTGTATTTAATTTGTTTTATCCTAAGCTTTATTAAATTGTATTTATGTAGTTTTAGCCTATGCTTTATTAAATTGTATTTATGTTGTTTATCCTATGCTTTATTAAATTGTATTTATGTTGTTTATCCTATGTTTCATTAAATTGTATTTATGTTGTTTTATCCTATGCTTTATTAAATTGTATTTATGTTGTTTTGTCCTATACTTTATTAAATTGTATTTATGTTGTTTTATCCTATGCTTTATTAAATTGTAATTCTGTGGTTTTATCCTATGCTTTATTAAATTGTATTTATGTTGTTTTATCCTATGCATTATTAAATTTTTATTTATGTTGTTTTATCCTATGCTTTATTAAATTGTATTTATGTTGTTTTATCCTATGCTTTATTAAATTTTATTTATGTTGTTTTATGCTATGCTTTATTAAATTGTATTTATGTTGTTTTATCCCATGCTTTATTAAATTGTATTTATGTTGTTTTAACCTATGCTTTATTAAATTGTATTTATGTTGTTTTATCCTATGCTTTATTAAATTGTATTTATGTTATTTTGACCTATGCTTTACTAAATTGTATTTATGTTGTTTTATCCTGTGCTTTATTAAATTGTATTTATGTTGTTTTATCCTATGCTTTATTAAATTGTATTTATGTTATTTTGACCTATGCTTTACTAAATTGTATTTATGTTGTTTTATCCTATGCTTTTTTAAATTGTATTTATGTTGTTTTATCCTATGCTTTATTAAATTGCATTTATGTTGTTTTAACCTATGCTTTATTAAATTGTATTTATGTTGCTTTAACATATGCTTTATTAAATTGTATTTATATTTTTTGTCTTATGCTTTATTAAATTGTATTTATGTTGTTTTATCCTGTGCTTTATTAAATTGTATTTATGTTGTTTTAACCTATGCTTTATTAAATTGTATTTATGTTGTTTTATCCTATGCTTTATTAAATTGTATTTATGTTGTTTTAACCTATGCTTTATTAAATTGTATTCATGTTGTTTTATCTTATGCTTTATTAAATTGTATTTATGTTGTTTTATCCTATGCTTTATTAAATTGAATTTATGTTGTTTTATCCTATGCTTTATTATATTGTATTTAATTTGTTTTATCCTAAGCTTTATTAAATTGTATTTATGTAGTTTTAGCCTATGCTTTATTAAATTGTATTTATGTTGTTTATCCTATGCTTTATTAAATTGTATTTATGTTGTTTATCCTATGTTTCATTAAATTGTATTTATGTTGTTTTATCCTATGCTTTATTAAATTGTATTTATGTTGTTTTGTCCTATACTTTATTAAATTGTATTTATGTTGTTTTATCCTATGCTTTATTAAATTGTAATTCTGTGGTTTTATCCTATGCTTTATTAAATTGTATTTATGTTGTTTTAAACTATGCTTTATTAAATTGTTTTTATGTTGTTTTGTCCTATGCTTTATTAAATTGTATTTATGTTATTTTAACCTATGCTTTATTAAATTTTATTTATGTTGTTTTATCCTATGCTTTATTAAATTGTATTTATGTTGTTTTATCCTATGCTTTATTAAATTGTATTTATGTTGTTTTATCCTATGCTTTATTAAATTGTATTTATGTTGTTTTATCCTATGCTTTATTAAATTGTATTTATGTTGTTTTATCCTATGCTTTATTAAATTGTATTTATGTTGTTTTATCCTATGCTTTATTAAATTGTATTTATGTTGTTTTAACCTATGCTTTATTAAATTGTATTTATGTTGTTTTATCCTATGCTTTATTAAATTGTATTTATGTTGTTTTATCCTATGCTTTATTAAATTGTATTTATGTTGTTTTATCCTATGCTTTATTAAATTGTATTTATGTTGTTTTATCCTATGCTTTATTTAATTGTATTTATGTTGTTTTATCCTATGCTATATTAAATTTTATTTATGTTGTTTTATCCTATGCTTTATTAAATTGTATTTATGTTGTTTTATCCTATGCTTTATTAAATTGTATTTATGTTGTTTTAACCTATGCTTTATTAAATTGTATTTATGTTGTTTTATCATATGCTTTATTAAATTGTATTTATGTTGTTTTAAACTATGCTTTATTAAATTGTTTTTATGTTGTTTTGTCCTATGCTTTATTAAATTGTATTTATGTTATTTTAACCTATGCTTTATTAAATTTTATTTATGTTGTTTTATCCTTTGCTTTATTAAATTGTATTTATGTTGTTTTATCCTATGCTTTATTAAATTGTATTTATGTTGTTTTATCCTATGCTTTATTAAATTGTATTTATGTTGTTTTAACCTATGCTTTATTAAATTGTATTTATGTTGTTTTATCATATGCTTTATTAAATTGTATTTATGTTGTTTTATCCTATGCTTTATTAAATTTTATTTATGTTGTTTTATCCTATGCTTTATTAAATTGTATTTATGTTGTTTTATCCTATGTTTTATTAAATTTTATTTATGTTGTTTTATCCTATGCTTTATTAAATTGTATTTCTGTGGTTTTATTATATGCTTTATTAAATTGTATTTATGTTGTTTTAACCTATGTTTTATTAAATTTTATTTATGTTGTTTTATCCTATGCTTTATTAAATTGTATTTATGTTGTTTTATGCTATGCTTTATTAAATTGTATTTATGTTGTTTTATCCTATGCTTTATTAAATTGTATTTATGTTGTTTTATCCTATGCTTTATTAAATTTTTATTTATGTTGTTTTATCCTATGCTTTATTAAATTTTATTTATGTTGTTTTATCCTATGCTTTATTAAATTGTATTTATGTTGTTTTATCCTATGCTTTATTAAATTGTATTTATGTTGTTTTAACCTATGCTTTATTAAATTGTATTTATGTTGTTTTATCCTATGCTTTATTAAATTGTATTTATGTTATTTTGACCTATGCTTTACTAAATTGTATTTATGTTGTTTTATCCTGTGCTTTATTAAATTGTATTTATGTTGTTTTAACCTATGCTTTATTAAATTGCATTTATGTTGTTTTATCCTATGCTTTATTAAATTGTATTTATGTTGTTTTATCCTATGCTTTATTAAATTGTATTTATGTTGTTTTATCCTGAGCTTTATTAAATTGTATTTATGTTGTTTTATCCTATGCTTTATTAAATTGCATTTATGTTGTTTTATCCTATGCTTTATTATATTGTATTTATGTTGTTTTATCCTATGCTTTATTAAATTGAATTTATGTTGTTTTATCCTATGCTTTATTATATTGTATTTAATTTGTTTTATCCTAAGCTTTATTAAATTGTATTTATGTAGTTTTAGCCTATGCTTTATTAAATTGTATTTATGTTGTTTATCCTATGCTTTATTAAATTGTATTTATGTTGTTTATCCTATGTTTCATTAAATTGTATTTATGTTGTTTTATCCTATGCTTTATTAAATTGTATTTATGTTGTTTTGTCCTATACTTTATTAAATTGTATTTATGTTGTTTTATCCTATGCTTTATTAAATTGTAATTCTGTGGTTTTATCCTATGCTTTATTAAATTGTATTTATGTTGTTTTATCCTATGCATTATTAAATTTTTATTTATGTTGTTTTATCCTATGCTTTATTAAATTGTATTTATGTTGTTTTATCCTATGCTTTATTAAATTTTATTTATGTTGTTTTATGCTATGCTTTATTAAATTGTATTTATGTTGTTTTATCCCATGCTTTATTAAATTGTATTTATGTTGTTTTAACCTATGCTTTATTAAATTGTATTTATGTTGTTTTATCCTATGCTTTATTAAATTGTATTTATGTTATTTTGACCTATGCTTTACTAAATTGTATTTATGTTGTTTTATCCTGTGCTTTATTAAATTGTATTTATGTTGTTCTAACCTATGCTTTATTAAATTGTATTTATGTTGTTTTATCCTATGCTTTTTTAAATTGTATTTATGTTGTTTTATCCTATGCTTTATTAAATTGTATTTATGTTGTTTTATCCTAAGCTTTATTAAATTGCATTTATGTTGTTTTAACCTATGCTTTATTAAATTGTATTTATGTTGTTTTATCCTATGCTTTATTAAATTGCATTTATGTTGTTTTAACCTATGCTTTATTAAATTGTATTTATGTTGCTTTAACATATGCTTTATTAAATTGTATTTATATTTTTTGTCTTATGCTTTATTAAATTGTATTTATGTTGTTTTATCCTGTGCTTTATTAAATTGTATTTATGTTGTTTTAACCTATGCTTTATTAAATTGTATTTATGTTGTTTTATCCTATGCTTTATTAAATTGTATTTATGTTGTTTTAACCTATGCTTTATTAAATTGTATTCATGTTGTTTTATCTTATGCTTTATTAAATTGTATTTATGTTGTTTTATCCTATGCTTTATTAAATTGAATTTATGTTGTTTTATCCTATGCTTTATTATATTGTATTTAATTTGTTTTATCCTAAGCTTTATTAAATTGTATTTATGTAGTTTTAGCCTATGCTTTATTAAATTGTATTTATGTTGTTTATCCTATGCTTTATTAAATTGTATTTATGTTGTTTATCCTATGTTTCATTAAATTGTATTTATGTTGTTTTATCCTATGCTTTATTAAATTGTATTTATGTTGTTTTGTCCTATACTTTATTAAATTGTATTTATGTTGTTTTATCCTATGCTTTATTAAATTGTAATTCTGTGGTTTTATCCTATGCTTTATTAAATTGTATTTATGTTGTTTTAAACTATGCTTTATTAAATTGTTTTTATGTTGTTTTGTCCTATGCTTTATTAAATTGTATTTATGTTATTTTAACCTATGCTTTATTAAATTTTATTTATGTTGTTTTATCCTATGCTTTATTAAATTGTATTTATGTTGTTTTATCCTATGCTTTATTAAATTGTATTTATGTTGTTTTATCCTATGCTTTATTAAATTGTATTTATGTTGTTTTATCCTATGCTTTATTAAATTGTATTTATGTTGTTTTATCCTATGCTTTATTAAATTGTATTTATGTTGTTTTATCCTATGCTTTATTAAATTGTATTTATGTTGTTTTAACCTATGCTTTATTAAATTGTATTTATGTTGTTTTATCCTATGCTTTATTAAATTTTATTTATGTTGTTTTATCCTATGCTTTATTAAATTGTATTTATGTTGTTTTATCCTATGCTTTATTAAATTGTATTTATGTTGTTTTATCCTATGCTTTATTTAATTGTATTTATGTTGTTTTATCCTATGCTATATTAAATTTTATTTATGTTGTTTTATCCTATGCTTTATTAAATTGTATTTATGTTGTTTTTTCCTATGCTTTATTAAATTTTATTTATGTTGTTTTATCCTATGCTTTATTAAATTGTATTTATGTTGTTTTTTCCTATGCTTTATTAAATTGTATTTATGTTGTTTTAACCTATGCTTTCTTAAATTGTATTTATGTTGTTTTATCATATGCTTTATAAAATTGTATTTATGCTGTTTTATCCTATGCTTTATTAAATTTTATTTATGTTGTTTTATCCTATGCTTTATTAAATTGTATTTATGTTGTTTTATCCTATGCTTTATTAAATTTTATTTATGTTGTTTTATCCTATGCTTTATTAAATTTTATTTATTTTGTTTTATCCTGTGCTTTATTAAATTGTATTTATGTTGTTTTAACCTATGCTTTCTTAAATTGTATTTATGTTGTTTTATCATATGCTTTATAAAATTGTATTTATGCTGTTTTATCCTATGCTTTATTAAATTTTATTTATGTTGTTTTATCCTATGCTTTATTAAATTGTATTTATGTTGTTTTATCCTATGCTTTATTAAATTTTATTTATGTTGTTTTATCCTATGCTTTATTAAATTTTATTTATTTTGTTTTATCCTGTGCTTTATTAAATTGTATTTATGTTGTTTTATCCTATGCTTTATTAAATTGAATTTATGTTGTTTTATCCTATGCTTTATTAAATTGTATTTATGTTGTTTTAACTTATGCTTTATTAAATTGTATTTATGTTGTTTTATCCTATGCTTTATTAAATTGTATTCATGTTGTTTTATCTTATGCTTTATTAAATTGTATTTATGTTGTTTTATACTATGCTTTATTAAATTGAATTTATGTTGTTTTATCCTATGCTTTATTATATTGTAGTTAATTTGTTTTATCCTATGCTTTATTAAATTGTATTTATGTAGTTTTAGCCTATGCTTTATTAAATTGTATTTATGTTGTTTTATCCTATGCTTTACTAAATTGTATTTATGTTGTTTTATCCTATGCTTTATTAAATTGTATTTATGTTGTTTTATCCTATGCTTTATTAAATTGTATTTATGTTGTTTTATCCTATGCTTTATTAAATTGTATTTATGTTGTTTTATCCTATGCTTTATTAAATTGTAATTCTGTGGTTTTATCCTATGCTTTATTAAATTGTATTTATGTTGTTTTAAACTATGCTTTATTAAATTGTTTTTATGTTGTTTTGTCCTATGCTTTATTAAATTGTATTTATGTTATTTTAACCTATGCTTTATTAAATTTTATTTATGTTGTTTTATCCTTTGCTTTATTAAATTGTATTTATGTTGTTTTATCCTATGCTTTATTAAATTGTATTTATGTTGTTTTATCCTATGCTTTATTAAATTGTATTTATGTTGTTTTATCCTATGCTTTATTTAATTGTATTTATGTTGTTTTATCCTATGCTATATTAAATTTTATTTATGTTGTTTTATCCTATGCTTTATTAAATTGTATTTATGTTGTTTTATCCTATGCTTTATTAAATTGTATTTATGTTGTTTTAACCTATGCTTTATTAAATTGTATTTATGTTGTTTTATCATATGATTTATTAAATTGTATTTATGTTGTTTTATCCTATGCTTTATTAAATTTTATTTATGTTGTTTTATCCTATGCTTTATTAAATTGTATTTATGTTGTTTTATCCTATGCTTTATTAAATTTTATTTATGTTGTTTTATCCTATGCTTTATTAAATTTTATTTATTTTGTTTTATCCTGTGCTTTATTAAATTGTATTTATGTTGTTTTATCCTATGCTTTATTAAATTGAATTTATGTTGTTTTATCCTATGCTTTATTAAATTGTATTTATGTTGTTTTAACTTATGCTTTACTAAATTGTATTTATGTTGTTTTATCCTGTGCTTTATTAAATTGTATTTATGTTGTTTTAACCTATGCTTTATTAAATTGTATTTATGTTGTTTTATCCTATGCTTTATTAAATTGTATTTATGTTGTTTTATCCTATGCTTTATTAAATTGTATTTATGTTGTTTTATCCTATGCTTTATTAAATTGTATTTATGTTGTTTTATCCTATGCTTTATTAAATTGTAATTCTGTGGTTTTATCCTATGCTTTATTAAATTGTATTTATGTTGTTTTATCCTATGCTTTATTAAATTGTATTTATGTTGTTTTATCCTATGCTTTATTAAATTGTATTTATGTTGTTTTATCCTATGCTTTATTAAATTGTATTTATGTTGTTTTATCCTATGCTTTATTTAATTGTATTTATGTTGTTTTATCCTATGTTATATTAAATTTTATTTATGTTGTTTTATCCTATGCTTTATTAAATTGTATTTATGTTGTTTTATCCTATGCTTTATTAAATTGAATTTATGTTGTTTTATCCTATGCTTTATTAAATTGTATTTATGTTGTTTTAACTTATGCTTTACTAAATTGTATTTATGTTGTTTTATCCTGTGCTTTATTAAATTGTATTTATGTTGTTTTAACCTATGCTTTATTAAATTGTATTTATGTTGTTTTATCCTATGCTTTATTAAATTGTATTTATGTTGTTTGATCCTATGCTTTATTAAATTGTATTTATGTTGGTTTATCCTATGCTTTATTAAATTGTATTTATGTTGTTTTGTCCTATGCTTTATTAAATTGTATTTATGTTATTTTAACCTATGCTTTATTAAATTTTATTTATGTTGTTTTATCCTATGCTTTATTAAATTGTATTTATGTTGTTTTATCCTATGCTTTATTAAATTGTATTTATGTTGTTTTATCCTATGCTTTATTAAATTGTATTTATGTTGTTTTAACCTATGCTTTATTAAATTGTATTTATGTTGTTTTATCATATGCTTTATTAAATTGTATTTATGTTGTTTTATCCTATGCTTTATTAAATTTTATTTATGTTGTTTTATCCTATGCTTTATTAAATTGTATTTATGTTGTTTTATCCTATGCTTTATTAAATTGAATTTATGTTGTTTTATCCTATGCTTTATTAAATTGTATTTATGTTGTTTTAACTTATGCTTTACTAAATTGTATTTATGTTGTTTTATCCTGTGCTTTATTAAATTGTATTTATGTTGTTTTAACCTATGCTTTATTAAATTGTTTTTATGTTGTTTTATCCTATGCTTTATTAAATTGTATTTATGTTGTTTGATCCTATGCTTTATTAAATTGTATTTATGTTGTTTTATCCTATGCTTTATTAAATTGTATTTATGTTGTTTTGTCCTATGCTTTATTAAATTGTATTTATGTTATTTTAACCTATGCTTTATTAAATTTTATTTATATTGTTTTATCCTATGCTTTATTAAATTGTATTTATGTTGTTTTATCCTATGCTTTATTAAATTGTATTTATGTTGTTTTATCCTATGCTTTATTAAATTGTATTTATGTTGTTTTATCCTATGCTTTATTAAATTGTATTTATGTTGTTTTATCCTATGCTTTATTAAATTGTATTTATGTTGTTTTATCCTATGCTTTATTAAATTGTATTTATGTTGTTTTAACCTATGCTTTATTAAATTGTATTTATGTTGTTTTATCCTATGCTTTATTAAATTTTATTTATGTTGTTTTATCCTATGCTTTATTAAATTGTATTTATGTTGTTTTATCCTATGCTTTATTAAATTGTATTTATGTTGTTTTATCCTATGCTTTATTAAATTGTATTTATGTTGTTTTAACCTATGCTTTATTAAATTGTATTTATGTTGTTTTATCCTATGCTTTATTAAATTTTATTTATGTTGTTTTATCCTATGCTTTATTAAATTGTATTTATGTTGTTTTATCCTATGCTTTATTAAATTGTATTTATGTTGTTTTATCCTATGCTTTATTTAATTGTATTTATGTTGTTTTATCCTATGCTATATTAAATTTTATTTATGTTGTTTTATCCTATGCTTTATTAAATTGTATTTATGTTGTTTTTTCCTATGCTTTATTAAATTTTATTTATGTTGTTTTATCCTATGCTTTATTAAATTGTATTTATGTTGTTTTTTCCTATGCTTTATTAAATTGTATTTATGTTGTTTTAACCTATGCTTTCTTAAATTGTATTTATGTTGTTTTATCATATGCTTTATTAAATTGTATTTATGCTGTTTTATCCTATGCTTTATTAAATTTTATTTATGTTGTTTTATCCTATGCTTTATTAAATTGTATTTATGTTGTTTTATCCTATGCTTTATTAAATTTTATTTATGTTGTTTTATCCTATGCTTTATTAAATTTTATTTATTTTGTTTTATCCTGTGCTTTATTAAATTGTATTTATGTTGTTTTATCCTATGCTTTATTAAATTGAATTTATGTTGTTTTATCCTATGCTTTATTAAATTGTATTTATGTTGTTTTAACTTATGCTTTATTAAATTGTATTTATGTTGTTTTATCCTATGCTTTATTAAATTGTATTCATGTTGTTTTATCTTATGCTTTATTAAATTGTATTTATGTTGTTTTATCCTATGCTTTATTAAATTGAATTTATGTTGTTTTATCCTATGCTTTATTATATTGTAGTTAATTTGTTTTATCCTATGCTTTATTAAATTGTATTTATGTAGTTTTAGCCTATGCTTTATTAAATTGTATTTATGTTGTTTTATCCTATGCTTTACTAAATTGTATTTATGTTGTTTTATCCTATGCTTTATTAAATTGTATTTATGTTGTTTTATCCTATGCTTTATTAAATTGTATTTATGTTGTTTTATCCTATGCTTTATTAAATTGTATTTATGTTGTTTTATCCTATGCTTTATTAAATTGTAATTCTGTGGTTTTATCCTATGCTTTATTAAATTGTATTTATGTTGTTTTAAACTATGCTTTATTAAATTGTTTTTATGTTGTTTTGTCCTATGCTTTATTAAATTGTATTTATGTTATTTTAACCTATGCTTTATTAAATTTTATTCATGTTGTTTTATCCTTTGCTTTATTAAATTGTATTTATGTTGTTTTATCCTATGCTTTATTAAATTGTATTTATGTTGTTTTATCCTATGCTTTATTAAATTGTATTTATGTTGTTTTATCCTATGCTTTATTTAATTGTATTTATGTTGTTTTATCCTATGCTTTATTAAATTTTATTTATGTTGTTTTATCCTATGCTTTATTAAATTGTATTTATGTTGTTTTATCCTATGCTTTATTAAATTGTATTTATGTTGTTTTAACCTATGCTTTATTAAATTGTATTTATGTTGTTTTATCCTGTGCTTTATTAAATTGTATTTATGTTGTTTTAACCTATGCTTTATTAAATTGTACTTATGTTGTTTTATCCTATGCTTTATTAAATTGTATTTATGTTGTTTTATCCTATGCTTTATTAAATTGTATTTATGTTGTTTTATCCTATGCTTTATTAAATTGTAATTCTGTGGTTTTATCCTATGCTTTATTAAATTGTATTTATGTTGTTTTATCCTATGCTTTATTAAATTGTATTTATGTTGTTTTAACCTATGCTTTATTAAATTGTATTTATGTTGTTTTATCCTGTGCTTTATTAAATTGTATTTATGTTGTTTTAACCTATGCTTTATTAAATTGTACTTATGTTGTTTTATCCTATGCTTTATTAAATTGTATTTATGTTGTTTTATCCTATGCTTTATTAAATTGTACTTATGTTGTTTTATCCTATGCTTTATTAAATTGTAATTCTGTGGTTTTATCCTATGCTTTATTAAATTGTATTTATGTTGTTTTATCCTATGCTTTATTAAATTTTATTTATGTTGTTTTATCCTATGCTTTATTAAATTTTATTTATTTTGTTTTATCCTGTGCTTTATTAAATTGTATTTATGTTGTTTTATCCTATGCTTTATTAAATTGAATTTATGTTGTTTTATCCTATGCTTTATTAAATTGTATTTATGTTGTTTTAACTTATGCTTTACTAAATTGTATTTATGTTGTTTTATCCTGTGCTTTATTAAATTGTATTTATGTTGTTTTAACCTATGCTTTATTAAATTGTATTTATGTTGTTTTATCCTATGCTTTATTAAATTGTATTTATGTTGTTTTATCCTATGCTTTATTAAATTGTATTTATGTTGTTTTAACCTATGCTTTATTAAATTGTATTTATGTTGTTTTATCCTATGCTTTATTAAATTGTATTTATGTTGTTTTATCCTATGCTTTATTAAATTGTATTTATGTTGTTTTATCCTATGCTTTATTAAATTGTATTTATGTTGTTTTGTCCTATGCTTTATTAAATTGTATTTATGTTGTTTTATCCTATGCTTTATTAAATTGTATTTATGTTGTTTTATCCTATGCTTTATTAAATTGTATTTATGTTGTTTTATCCTATGCTTTATTAAATTGTATTTATGTTGTTTTATCCTATGCTTTATTAAATTGTATTTATGTTGTTTTATCCTATGCTTTATTAAATTGTAATTCTGTGGTTTTATCCTATGCTTTATTAAACTGTATTTATGTTGTTTTAAACTATGCTTTATTAAATTGTTTTTATGTTGTTTTGTCCTATGCTTTATTAAATTGTATTTATGTTATTTTAACCTATGCTTTATTAAATTTTATTCATGTTGTTTTATCCTTTGCTTTATTAAATTGTATTTATGTTGTTTTATCCTATGCTTTATTAAATTGTATTTATGTTGTTTTATCCTATGCTTTATTAAATTGTATTTATGTTGTTTTATCCTATGCTTTATTTAATTGTATTTATGTTGTTTTATCCTATGCTTTATTAAATTTTATTTATGTTGTTTTATCCTATGCTTTATTAAATTGTATTTATGTTGTTTTATCCTATGCTTTATTAAATTGTATTTATGTTGTTTTAACCTATGCTTTATTAAATTGTATTTATGTTGTTTTATCCTGTGCTTTATTAAATTGTATTTATGTTGTTTTAACCTATGCTTTATTAAATTGTATTGATGTTGTTTTATCCTATGCTTTATTAAATTGTATTTATGTTGTTTTATCCTATGCTTTATTAAATTGTATTTATGTTGTTTTATCCTATGCTTTATTAAATTGTAATTCTGTGGTTTTATCCTATGCTTTATTAAATTGTATTTATGTTGTTTTATCCTATGCTTTATTAAATTTTATTTATGTTGTTTTATCCTATGCTTTATTAAATTTTATTTATTTTGTTTTATCCTGTGCTTTATTAAATTGTATTTATGTTGTTTTATCCTATGCTTTATTAAATTGAATTTATGTTGTTTTATCCTATGCTTTATTAAATTGTATTTATGTTGTTTTAACTTATGCTTTACTAAATTGTATTTATGTTGTTTTATCCTGTGCTTTATTAAATTGTATTTATGTTGTTTTAACCTATGCTTTATTAAATTGTATTTATGTTGTTTTATCCTATGCTTTATTAAATTGTATTTATGTTGTTTTATCCTATGCTTTATTAAATTGTATTTATGTTGTTTTATCCTATGCTTTATTAAATTCTATTTATGTTGATTTGTCCTATGCTTTATTAAATTGTATTTATGTTATTTTAACCTATGCTTTATTAAATTTTATTTATGTTGTTTTATCCTATGCTTTATTAAATTGTATTTATGTTGTTTTATCCTATGCTTTATTAAATTGTATTTATGTTGTTTTATCCTATGCTTTATTAAATTGTATTCATGTTGTTTTATCCTATGCTTTATTAAATTGTATTTATGTTGTTTTATCCTATGCTTTATTAAATTGTATTTATGTTGTTTTATCCTATGCTTTATTAAATTGTAATTCTGTGTTTTTATCCTATGCTTTATTAAATTGTATTTATGTTGTATTAAACTATGCTTTATTAAATTGTTTTTATGTTGTTTTGTCCTATGCTTTATTAAATTGTATTTATGTTATTTTAACCTATGCTTTATTAAATTTTATTCATGTTGTTTTATCCTTTGCTTTATTAAATTGTATTTATGTTGTTTTATCCTATGCTTTATTAAATTGTATTTATGTTGTTTTATCCTATGCTTTATTAAATTGTATTTATGTTGTTTTAACCTATGCTTTATTAAATTGTATTTATGTTGTTTTATCCTATGCTTTATTAAATTGTATTTATGTTGTTTTATCCTATGCTTTATTAAATTGTATTTATGTTGTTTTATCCTATGCTTTAATAAATTGTATTTATGTTGTTTTGTCCTATGCTTTATTAAATTGTATTTATGTTATTTTAACCTATGCTTTATTAAATTTTATTTATGTTGTTTTATCCTATGCTTTATTAAATTGTATTTATGTTGTTTTATCCTATGCTTTATTAAATTGTATTTATGTTGTTTTATCCTATGCTTTATTTAATTGTATTTATGTTGTTTTATCCTATGCTTTATTAAATTTTATTTATGTTGTTTTATCCTATGCTTTATTAAATTGTATTTATGTTGTTTTATCCTATGCTTTATTAAATTGTATTTATGTTGTTTTAACCTATGCTTTATTAAATTGTATTTATGTTGTTTTATCCTGTGCTTTATTAAATTGTATTTATGTTGTTTTAACCTATGCTTTATTAAATTGTATTTATGTTGTTTTATCCTATGCTTTATTAAATTGTATTTATGTTGTTTTATCCTATGCTTTATTAAATTGTATTTATGTTGTTTTATCCTATGCTTTATTAAATTGTAATTCTGTGGTTTTATCCTATGCTTTATTAAATTGTATTTATGTTGTTTTATCCTATGCTTTATTAAATTTTATTTATGTTGTTTTAACCTATGCTTTATTAAATTTTATTTATTTTGTTTTATCCTGTGCTTTATTAAATTGTATTTATGTTGTTTTATCCTATGCTTTATTAAATTGAATTTATGTTGTTTTATCCTATGCTTTATTAAATTGTATTTATGTTGTTTTAACTTATGCTTTACTAAATTGTATTTATGTTGTTTTATCCTGTGCTTTATTAAATTGTATTTATGTTGTTTTAACCTATGCTTTATTAAATTGTATTTATGTTGTTTTATCCTATGCTTTATTAAATTGTATTTATGTTGTTTTATCCTATGCTTTATTAAATTGTATTTATGTTGTTTTATCCTATGCTTTATTAAATTCTATTTATGTTGATTTGTCCTATGCTTTATTAAATTGTATTTATGTTATTTTAACCTATGCTTTATTAAATTTTATTTATGTTGTTTTATCCTATGCTTTATTAAATTGTATTTATGTTGTTTTATCCTATGCTTTATTAAATTGTATTTATGTTGTTTTATCCTATGCTTTATTAAATTGTATTCATGTTGTTTTATCCTATGCTTTATTAAATTGTATTTATGTTGTTTTATCCTATGCTTTATTAAATTGTATTTATGTTGTTTTATCCTATGCTTTATTAAATTGTAATTCTGTGTTTTTATCCTATGCTTTATTAAATTGTATTTATGTTGTATTAAACTATGCTTTATTAAATTGTTTTTATGTTGTTTTGTCCTATGCTTTATTAAATTGTATTTATGTTATTTTAACCTATGCTTTATTAAATTTTATTCATGTTGTTTTATCCTTTGCTTTATTAAATTGTATTTATGTTGTTTTATCCTATGCTTTATTAAATTGTATTTATGTTGTTTTATCCTATGCTTTATTAAATTGTATTTATGTTGTTTTAACCTATGCTTTATTAAATTGTATTTATGTTGTTTTATCCTATGCTTTATTAAATTGTATTTATGTTGTTTTATCCTATGCTTTATTAAATTGTATTTATGTTGTTTTATCCTATGCTTTAATAAATTGTATTTATGTTGTTTTGTCCTATGCTTTATTAAATTGTATTTATGTTATTTTAACCTATGCTTTATTAAATTTTATTTATGTTGTTTTATCCTATGCTTTATTAAATTGTATTTATGTTGTTTTATCCTATGCTTTATTAAATTGTATTTATGTTGTTTTATCCTATGCTTTATTAAATTGTATTTATGTTGTTTTATCCTATGCTTTATTAAATTGTATTTATGTTGTTTTATCCTATGCTTTATTAAATTGTAATTCTGTGGTTTTATCCTATGCTTTATTAAATTGTATTTATGTTGTTTTATCCTATGCTTTATTAAATTTTATTTATGTTGTTTTAACCTATGCTTTATTAAATTTTATTTATTTTGTTTTATCCTGTGCTTTATTAAATTGTATTTATGTTGTTTTATCCTATGCTTTATTAAATTGAATTTATGTTGTTTTATCCTATGCTTTATTAAATTGTATTTATGTTGTTTTAACTTATGCTTTACTAAATTGTATTTATGTTGTTTTATCCTGTGCTTTATTAAATTGTATTTATGTTGTTTTAACCTATGCTTTATTAAATTGTATTTATGTTGTTTTATCCTATGCTTTATTAAATTGTATTTATGTTGTTTTATCCTATGCTTTATTAAATTGTATTTATGTTGTTTTATCCTATGCTTTATTAAATTCTATTTATGTTGATTTGTCCTATGCTTTATTAAATTGTATTTATGTTATTTTAACCTATGCTTTATTAAATTTTATTTATGTTGTTTTATCCTATGCTTTATTAAATTGTATTTATGTTGTTTTATCCTATGCTTTATTAAATTGTATTTATGTTGTTTTATCCTATGCTTTATTAAATTGTATTCATGTTGTTTTATCCTATGCTTTATTAAATTGTATTTATGTTGTTTTATCCTATGCTTTATTAAATTGTATTTATGTTGTTTTATCCTATGCTTTATTAAATTGTATTTATGTTGTTTTATCCTATGCTTTATTAAATTGTAATTCTGTGGTTTTATCCTATGCTTTATTAAATTGTATTTATGTTGTATTAAACTATGCTTTATTAAATTGTTTTTATGTTGTTTTGTCCTATGCTTTATTAAATTGTATTTATGTTATTTTAACCTATGCTTTATTAAATTTTATTCATGTTGTTTTATCCTTTGCTTTATTAAATTGTATTTATGTTGTTTTATCCTGTGCTTTATTAAATTGTATTTATGTTGTTTTAACCTATGCTTTATTAAATTGTATTTATGTTGTTTTATCCTATGCTTTATTAAATTGTATTTATGTTGTTTTATCCTATGCTTTATTAAATTGTATTTATGTTGTTTTATCCTATGCTTTATTAAATTGTAATTCTGTGGTTTTATCCTATGCTTTATTAAATTGTATTTATGTTGTTTTATCCTATGCTTTATTAAATTTTATTTATGTTGTTTTAACCTATGCTTTATTAAATTTTATTTATTTTGTTTTATCCTGTGCTTTATTAAATTGTATTTATGTTGTTTTATCCTATGCTTTATTAAATTGAATTTATGTTGTTTTATCCTATGCTTTATTAAATTGTATTTATGTTGTTTTAACTTATGCTTTACTAAATTGTATTTATGTTGTTTTATCCTGTGCTTTATTAAATTGTATTTATGTTGTTTTAACCTATGCTTTATTAAATTGTATTTATGTTGTTTTATCCTATGCTTTATTAAATTGTATTTATGTTGTTTTATCCTATGCTTTATTAAATTGTATTTATGTTGTTTTATTCTATGCTTTATTAAATTCTATTTATGTTGATTTGTCCTATGCTTTATTAAATTGTATTTATGTTATTTTAACCTATGCTTTATTAAATTTTATTTATGTTGTTTTATCCTATGCTTTATTAAATTGTATTTATGTTGTTTTATCCTATGCTTTATTAAATTGTATTTATGTTGTTTTATCCTATGCTTTATTAAATTGTATTCATGTTGTTTTATCCTATGCTTTATTAAATTGTATTTATGTTGTTTTATCCTATGCTTTATTAAATTGTATTTATGTTGTTTTATCCTATGCTTTATTAAATTGTAATTCTGTGTTTTTATCCTATGCTTTATTAAATTGTATTTATGTTGTATTAAACTATGCTTTATTAAATTGTTTTTATGTTGTTTTGTCCTATGCTTTATTAAATTGTATTTATGTTATTTTAACCTATGCTTTATTAAATTTTATTCATGTTGTTTTATCCTTTGCTTTATTAAATTGTATTTATGTTGTTTTATCCTATGCTTTATTAAATTGTATTTATGTTGTTTTATCCTATGCTTTATTAAATTGTATTTATGTTGTTTTAACCTATGCTTTATTAAATTGTATTTATGTTGTTTTATCCTATGCTTTATTAAATTGTATTTATGTTGTTTTATCCTATGCTTTATTAAATTGTATTTATGTTGTTTTATCCTATGCTTTAATAAATTGTATTTATGTTGTTTTGTCCTATGCTTTATTAAATTGTATTTATGTTATTTTAACCTATGCTTTATTAAATTTTATTTATGTTGTTTTATCCTATGCTTTATTAAATTGTATTTATGTTGTTTTATCCTATGCTTTATTAAATTGTATTTATGTTGTTTTATCCTATGCTTTATTAAATTGTATTTATGTTGTTTTATCCTATGCTTTATTAAATTGTATTTATGTTGTTTTATCCTATGCTTTATTAAATTGTAATTCTGTGGTTTTATCCTATGCTTTATTAAATTGTATTTATGTTGTTTTATCCTATGCTTTATTAAATTTTATTTATGTTGTTTTAACCTATGCTTTATTAAATTTTATTTATTTTGTTTTATCCTGTGCTTTATTAAATTGTATTTATGTTGTTTTATCCTATGCTTTATTAAATTGAATTTATGTTGTTTTATCCTATGCTTTATTAAATTGTATTTATGTTGTTTTAACTTATGCTTTACTAAATTGTATTTATGTTGTTTTATCCTGTGCTTTATTAAATTGTATTTATGTTGTTTTAACCTATGCTTTATTAAATTGTATTTATGTTGTTTTATCCTATGCTTTATTAAATTGTATTTATGTTGTTTTATCCTATGCTTTATTAAATTGTATTTATGTTGTTTTATCCTATGCTTTATTAAATTCTATTTATGTTGATTTGTCCTATGCTTTATTAAATTGTATTTATGTTATTTTAACCTATGCTTTATTAAATTTTATTTATGTTGTTTTATCCTATGCTTTATTAAATTGTATTTATGTTGTTTTATCCT
This sequence comes from Phyllobates terribilis, assembly GCF_046119375.1. Lineage (NCBI taxonomy): Eukaryota > Metazoa > Chordata > Amphibia > Anura > Dendrobatidae > Phyllobates > Phyllobates terribilis. Next base: position 21,899,081 of record NW_027362778.1, read on the forward strand.
ATGCTTTATTAAATTGTATTTATGTTGTTTTATCCTATGCTTTATTAAATTGTATTCATGTTGTTTTATCCTATGCTTTATTAAATTGTATTTATGTTGTTTTATCCTATGCTTTATTAAATTGTATTTATGTTGTTTTATCCTATGCTTTATTAAATTGTAATTCTGTGTTTTTATCCTATGCTTTATTAAATTGTATTTATGTTGTATTAAACTATGCTTTATTAAATTGTTTTTATGTTGTTTTGTCCTATGCTTTATTAAATTGTATTTATGTTATTTTAACCTATGCTTTATTAAATTTTATTCATGTTGTTTTATCCTTTGCTTTATTAAATTGTATTTATGTTGTTTTATCCTATGCTTTATTAAATTGTATTTATGTTGTTTTATCCTATGCTTTATTAAATTGTATTTATGTTGTTTTAACCTATGCTTTATTAAATTGTATTTATGTTGTTTTATCCTATGCTTTATTAAATTGTATTTATGTTGTTTTATCCTATGCTTTATTAAATTGTATTTATGTTGTTTTATCCTATGCTTTAATAAATTGTATTTATGTTGTTTTGTCCTATGCTTTATTAAATTGTATTTATGTTATTTTAACCTATGCTTTATTAAATTTTATTTATGTTGTTTTATCCTATGCTTTATTAAATTGTATTTATGTTGTTTTATCCTATGCTTTATTAAATTGTATTTATGTTGTTTTATCCTATGCTTTATTAAATTGTATTTATGTTGTTTTATCCTATGCTTTATTAAATTGTATTTATGTTGTTTTATCCTATGCTTTATTAAATTGTAATTCTGTGGTTTTATCCTATGCTTTATTAAATTGTATTTATGTTGTTTTATCCTATGCTTTATTAAATTGTTTTTATGTTGTTTTGTCCTATGCTTTATTAAATTGTATTTATGTTATTTTAACCTATGCTTTATTAAATTTTATTTATGTTGTTTTATCCTTTGCTTTATTAAATTGTATTTATGTTGTTTTATCCTATGCTTTATTAAATTCTATTTATGTTGTTTTGTCCTATGCTTTATTAAATTGTATTTATGTTATTTTAACCTATGCTTTATTAAATTTTATTTATGTTGTTTTATCCTATGCTTTATTAAATTGTATTTATGTTGTTTTATCCTATGCTTTATTAAATTGTATTTATGTTGTTTTATCCTATGCTTTATTAAATTGTATTCATGTTGTTTTATCCTATGCTTTATTAAATTGTATTTATGTTGTTTTATCCTATGCTTTATTAAATTGTATTTATGTTGTTTTATCCTATGCTTTATTAAATTGTAATTCTGTGTTTTTATCCTATGCTTTATTAAATTGTATTTATGTTGTATTAAACTATGCCTTATTAAATTGTTTTTATGTTGTTTTGTCCTATGCTTTATTAAATTGTATTTATGTTATTTTAACCTATGCTTTATTAAATTTTATTCATGTTGTTTTATCCTTTGCTTTATTAAATTGTATTTATGTTGTTTTATCCTATGCTTTATTAAATTGTATTTATGTTGTTTTAACTTATGCTTTACTAAATTGTATTTATGTTGTTTTATCCTGTGCTTTATTAAATTGTATTTATGTTGTTTTAACCTATGCTTTATTAAATTGTATTTATGTTGTTTTATCCTATGCTTTATTAAATTGTATTTATGTTGTTTTATCCTATGCTTTATTAAATTGTATTTATGTTGTTTTAACCTATGCTTTATTAAATTGTATTTATGTTGTTTTATCCTATGCTTTATTAAATTGTATTTATGTTGTTTTATCCTATGCTTTATTAAATTGTATTTATGTTGTTTTATCCTATGCTTTATTAAATTGTATTTATGTTGTTTTGTCCTATGCTTTATTAAATTGTATTTATGTTGTTTTATCCTATGCTTTATTAAATTGTATTTATGTTGTTTTATCCTATGCTTTATTAAATTGTATTTATGTTGTTTTATCCTATGCTTTATTAAATTGTATTTATGTTGTTTTATCCTATGCTTTATTAAATTGTATTTATGTTGTTTTATCCTATGCTTTATTAAATTGTAATTCTGTGGTTTTATCCTATGCTTTATTAAACTGTATTTATGTTGTTTTAAACTATGCTTTATTAAATTGTTTTTATGTTGTTTTGTCCTATGCTTTATTAAATTGTATTTATGTTATTTTAACCTATGCTTTATTAAATTTTATTCATGTTGTTTTATCCTTTGCTTTATTAAATTGTATTTATGTTGTTTTATCCTATGCTTTATTAAATTGTATTTATGTTGTTTTATCCTATGCTTTATTAAATTGTATTTATGTTGTTTTATCCTATGCTTTATTTAATTGTATTTATGTTGTTTTATCCTATGCTTTATTAAATTTTATTTATGTTGTTTTATCCTATGCTTTATTAAATTGTATTTATGTTGTTTTATCCTATGCTTTATTAAATTGTATTTATGTTGTTTTAACCTATGCTTTATTAAATTGTATTTATGTTGTTTTATCCTGTGCTTTATTAAATTGTATTTATGTTGTTTTAACCTATGCTTTATTAAATTGTATTTATGTTGTTTTATCCTATGCTTTATTAAATTGTATTTATGTTGTTTTATCCTATGCTTTATTAAATTGTATTTATGTTGTTTTATCCTATGCTTTATTAAATTGTAATTCTGTGGTTTTATCCTATGCTTTATTAAATTGTATTTATGTTGTTTTATCCTATGCTTTATTAAATTTTATTTATGTTGTTTTATCCTATGCTTTATTAAATTTTATTTATTTTGTTTTATCCTGTGCTTTATTAAATTGTATTTATGTTGTTTTATCCTATGCTTTATTAAATTGAATTTATGTTGTTTTATCCTATGCTTTATTAAATTGTATTTATGTTGTTTTAACTTATGCTTTACTAAATTGTATTTATGTTGTTTTATCCTGTGCTTTATTAAATTGTATTTATGTTGTTTTAACCTATGCTTTATTAAATTGTATTTATGTTGTTTTATCCTATGCTTTATTAAATTGTATTTATGTTGTTTTATCCTATGCTTTATTAAATTGTATTTATGTTGTTTTATCCTATGCTTTATTAAATTCTATTTATGTTGATTTGTCCTATGCTTTATTAAATTGTATTTATGTTATTTTAACCTATGCTTTATTAAATTTTATTTATGTTGTTTTATCCTATGCTTTATTAAATTGTATTTATGTTGTTTTATCCTATGCTTTATTAAATTGTATTTATGTTGTTTTATCCTATGCTTTATTAAATTGTATTCATGTTGTTTTATCCTATGCTTTATTAAATTGTATTTATGTTGTTTTATCCTATGCTTTATTAAATTGTATTTATGTTGTTTTATCCTATGCTTTATTAAATTGTAATTCTGTGTTTTTATCCTATGCTTTATTAAATTGTATTTATGTTGTATTAAACTATGCTTTATTAAATTGTTTTTATGTTGTTTTGTCCTATGCTTTATTAAATTGTATTTATGTTATTTTAACCTATGCTTTATTAAATTTTATTCATGTTGTTTTATCCTTTGCTTTATTAAATTGTATTTATGTTGTTTTATCCTATGCTTTATTAAATTGTATTTATGTTGTTTTATCCTATGCTTTATTAAATTGTATTTATGTTGTTTTAACCTATGCTTTATTAAATTGTATTTATGTTGTTTTATCCTATGCTTTATTAAATTGTATTTATGTTGTTTTATCCTATGCTTTATTAAATTGTATTTATGTTGTTTTAACCTATGCTTTATTAAATTGTATTTATGTTGTTTTATCCTGTGCTTTATTAAATTGTATTTATGTTGTTTTAACCTATGCTTTATTAAATTGTATTTATGTTGTTTTATCCTATGCTTTATTAAATTGTATTTATGTTGTTTTATCCTATGCTTTATTAAATTGTATTTATGTTGTTTTATCCTATGCTTTATTAAATTGTAATTCTGTGGTTTTATCCTATGCTTTATTAAATTGTATTTATGTTGTTTTATCCTATGCTTTATTAAATTTTATTTATGTTGTTTTAACCTATGCTTTATTAAATTTTATTTATTTTGTTTTATCCTGTGCTTTATTAAATTGTATTTATGTTGTTTTATCCTATGCTTTATTAAATTGAATTTATGTTGTTTTATCCTATGCTTTATTAAATTGTATTTATGTTGTTTTAACTTATGCTTTACTAAATTGTATTTATGTTGTTTTATCCTGTGCTTTATTAAATTGTATTTATGTTGTTTTAACCTATGCTTTATTAAATTGTATTTATGTTGTTTTATCCTATGCTTTATTAAATTGTATTTATGTTGTTTTATCCTATGCTTTATTAAATTGTATTTATGTTGTTTTATTCTATGCTTTATTAAATTCTATTTATGTTGATTTGTCCTATGCTTTATTAAATTGTATTTATGTTATTTTAACCTATGCTTTATTAAATTTTATTTATGTTGTTTTATCCTATGCTTTATTAAATTGTATTTATGTTGTTTTATCCTATGCTTTATTAAATTGTATTTATGTTGTTTTATCCTATGCTTTATTAAATTGTATTCATGTTGTTTTATCCTATGCTTTATTAAATTGTATTTATGTTGTTTTATCCTATGCTTTATTAAATTGTATTTATGTTGTTTTATCCTATGCTTTATTAAATTGTAATTCTGTGTTTTTATCCTATGCTTTATTAAATTGTATTTATGTTGTATTAAACTATGCTTTATTAAATTGTTTTTATGTTGTTTTGTCCTATGCTTTATTAAATTGTATTTATGTTATTTTAACCTATGCTTTATTAAATTTTATTCATGTTGTTTTATCCTTTGCTTTATTAAATTGTATTTATGTTGTTTTATCCTATGCTTTATTAAATTGTATTTATGTTGTTTTATCCTATGCTTTATTAAATTGTATTTATGTTGTTTTAACCTATGCTTTATTAAATTGTATTTATGTTGTTTTATCCTATGCTTTATTAAATTGTATTTATGTTGTTTTATCCTATGCTTTATTAAATTGTATTTATGTTGTTTTATCCTATGCTTTAATAAATTGTATTTATGTTGTTTTGTCCTATGCTTTATTAAATTGTATTTATGTTATTTTAACCTATGCTTTATTAAATTTTATTTATGTTGTTTTATCCTATGCTTTATTAAATTGTATTTATGTTGTTTTATCCTATGCTTTATTAAATTGTATTTATGTTGTTTTATCCTATGCTTTATTAAATTGTATTTATGTTGTTTTATCCTATGCTTTATTAAATTGTATTTATGTTGTTTTATCCTATGCTTTATTAAATTGTAATTCTGTGGTTTTATCCTATGCTTTATTAAATTGTATTTATGTTGTTTTATCCTATGCTTTATTAAATTTTATTTATGTTGTTTTAACCTATGCTTTATTAAATTTTATTTATTTTGTTTTATCCTGTGCTTTATTAAATTGTATTTATGTTGTTTTATCCTATGCTTTATTAAATTGAATTTATGTTGTTTTATCCTATGCTTTATTAAATTGTATTTATGTTGTTTTAACTTATGCTTTACTAAATTGTATTTATGTTGTTTTATCCTGTGCTTTATTAAATTGTATTTATGTTGTTTTAACCTATGCTTTATTAAATTGTATTTATGTTGTTTTATCCTATGCTTTATTAAATTGTATTTATGTTGTTTTATCCTATGCTTTATTAAATTGTATTTATGTTGTTTTATCCTATGCTTTATTAAATTCTATTTATGTTGATTTGTCCTATGCTTTATTAAATTGTATTTATGTTATTTTAACCTATGCTTTATTAAATTTTATTTATGTTGTTTTATCCTATGCTTTATTAAATTGTATTTATGTTGTTTTATCCTATGCTTTATTAAATTGTATTTATGTTGTTTTATCCTATGCTTTATTAAATTGTATTCATGTTGTTTTATCCTATGCTTTATTAAATTGTATTTATGTTGTTTTATCCTATGCTTTATTAAATTGTATTTATGTTGTTTTATCCTATGCTTTATTAAATTGTAATTCTGTGTTTTTATCCTATGCTTTATTAAATTGTATTTATGTTGTATTAAACTATGCTTTATTAAATTGTTTTTATGTTGTTTTGTCCTATGCTTTATTAAATTGTATTTATGTTATTTTAACCTATGCTTTATTAAATTTTATTCATGTTGTTTTATCCTTTGCTTTATTAAATTGTATTTATGTTGTTTTATCCTATGCTTTATTAAATTGTATTTATGTTGTTTTATCCTATGCTTTATTAAATTGTATTTATGTTGTTTTAACCTATGCTTTATTAAATTGTATTTATGTTGTTTTATCCTATGCTTTATTAAATTGTATTTATGTTGTTTTATCCTATGCTTTATTAAATTGTATTTATGTTGTTTTATCCTATGCTTTAATAAATTGTATTTATGTTGTTTTGTCCTATGCTTTATTAAATTGTATTTATGTTATTTTAACCTATGCTTTATTAAATTTTATTTATGTTGTTTTATCCTATGCTTTATTAAATTGTATTTATGTTGTTTTATCCTATGCTTTATTAAATTGTATTTATGTTGTTTTATCCTATGCTTTATTAAATTGTATTTATGTTGTTTTATCCTATGCTTTATTAAATTGTATTTATGTTGTTTTATCCTATGCTTTATTAAATTGTAATTCTGTGGTTTTATCCTATGCTTTATTAAATTGTATTTATGTTGTTTTATCCTATGCTTTATTAAATTGTTTTTATGTTGTTTTGTCCTATGCTTTATTAAATTGTATTTATGTTATTTTAACCTATGCTTTATTAAATTTTATTTATGTTGTTTTATCCTTTGCTTTATTAAATTGTATTTATGTTGTTTTATCCTATGCTTTATTAAATTCTATTTATGTTGTTTTGTCCTATGCTTTATTAAATTGTATTTATGTTATTTTAACCTATGCTTTATTAAATTTTATTTATGTTGTTTTATCCTATGCTTTATTAAATTGTATTTATGTTGTTTTATCCTATGCTTTATTAAATTGTATTTATGTTGTTTTATCCTATGCTTTATTAAATTGTATTCATGTTGTTTTATCCTATGCTTTATTAAATTGTATTTATGTTGTTTTATCCTATGCTTTATTAAATTGTATTTATGTTGTTTTATCCTATGCTTTATTAAATTGTAATTCTGTGTTTTTATCCTATGCTTTATTAAATTGTATTTATGTTGTATTAAACTATGCCTTATTAAATTGTTTTTATGTTGTTTTGTCCTATGCTTTATTAAATTGTATTTATGTTATTTTAACCTATGCTTTATTAAATTTTATTCATGTTGTTTTATCCTTTGCTTTATTAAATTGTATTTATGTTGTTTTATCCTATGCTTTATTAAATTGTATTTATGTTGTTTTAACTTATGCTTTACTAAATTGTATTTATGTTGTTTTATCCTGTGCTTTATTAAATTGTATTTATGTTGTTTTAACCTATGCTTTATTAAATTGTATTTATGTTGTTTTATCCTATGCTTTATTAAATTGTATTTATGTTGTTTTATCCTATGCTTTATTAAATTGTATTTATGTTGTTTTAACCTATGCTTTATTAAATTGTATTTATGTTGTTTTATCCTATGCTTTATTAAATTGTATTTATGTTGTTTTATCCTATGCTTTATTAAATTGTATTTATGTTGTTTTATCCTATGCTTTATTAAATTGTATTTATGTTGTTTTGTCCTATGCTTTATTAAATTGTATTTATGTTGTTTTATCCTATGCTTTATTAAATTGTATTTATGTTGTTTTATCCTATGCTTTATTAAATTGTATTTATGTTGTTTTATCCTATGCTTTATTAAATTGTATTTATGTTGTTTTATCCTATGCTTTATTAAATTGTATTTATGTTGTTTTATCCTATGCTTTATTAAATTGTAATTCTGTGGTTTTATCCTATGCTTTATTAAACTGTATTTATGTTGTTTTAAACTATGCTTTATTAAATTGTTTTTATGTTGTTTTGTCCTATGCTTTATTAAATTGTATTTATGTTATTTTAACCTATGCTTTATTAAATTTTATTCATGTTGTTTTATCCTTTGCTTTATTAAATTGTATTTATGTTGTTTTATCCTATGCTTTATTAAATTGTATTTATGTTGTTTTATCCTATGCTTTATTAAATTGTATTTATGTTGTTTTATCCTATGCTTTATTTAATTGTATTTATGTTGTTTTATCCTATGCTTTATTAAATTTTATTTATGTTGTTTTATCCTATGCTTTATTAAATTGTATTTATGTTGTTTTATCCTATGCTTTATTAAATTGTATTTATGTTGTTTTAACCTATGCTTTATTAAATTGTATTTATGTTGTTTTATCCTGTGCTTTATTAAATTGTATTTATGTTGTTTTAACCTATGCTTTATTAAATTGTATTTATGTTGTTTTATCCTATGCTTTATTAAATTGTATTTATGTTGTTTTATCCTATGCTTTATTAAATTGTATTTATGTTGTTTTATCCTATGCTTTATTAAATTGTAATTCTGTGGTTTTATCCTATGCTTTATTAAATTGTATTTATGTTGTTTTATCCTATGCTTTATTAAATTTTATTTATGTTGTTTTATCCTATGCTTTATTAAATTTTATTTATTTTGTTTTATCCTGTGCTTTATTAAATTGTATTTATGTTGTTTTATCCTATGCTTTATTAAATTGAATTTATGTTGTTTTATCCTATGCTTTATTAAATTGTATTTATGTTGTTTTAACTTATGCTTTACTAAATTGTATTTATGTTGTTTTATCCTGTGCTTTATTAAATTGTATTTATGTTGTTTTAACCTATGCTTTATTAAATTGTATTTATGTTGTTTTATCCTATGCTTTATTAAATTGTATTTATGTTGTTTTATCCTATGCTTTATTAAATTGTATTTATGTTGTTTTATCCTATGCTTTATTAAATTCTATTTATGTTGATTTGTCCTATGCTTTATTAAATTGTATTTATGTTATTTTAACCTATGCTTTATTAAATTTTATTTATGTTGTTTTATCCTATGCTTTATTAAATTGTATTTATGTTGTTTTATCCTATGCTTTATTAAATTGTATTTATGTTGTTTTATCCTATGCTTTATTAAATTGTATTCATGTTGTTTTATCCTATGCTTTATTAAATTGTATTTATGTTGTTTTATCCTATGCTTTATTAAATTGTATTTATGTTGTTTTATCCTATGCTTTATTAAATTGTAATTCTGTGTTTTTATCCTATGCTTTATTAAATTGTATTTATGTTGTATTAAACTATGCTTTATTAAATTGTTTTTATGTTGTTTTGTCCTATGCTTTATTAAATTGTATTTATGTTATTTTAACCTATGCTTTATTAAATTTTATTCATGTTGTTTTATCCTTTGCTTTATTAAATTGTATTTATGTTGTTTTATCCTATGCTTTATTAAATTGTATTTATGTTGTTTTATCCTATGCTTTATTAAATTGTATTTATGTTGTTTTAACCTATGCTTTATTAAATTGTATTTATGTTGTTTTATCCTATGCTTTATTAAATTGTATTTATGTTGTTTTATCCTATGCTTTATTAAATTGTATTTATGTTGTTTTAACCTATGCTTTATTAAATTGTATTTATGTTGTTTTATCCTGTGCTTTATTAAATTGTATTTATGTTGTTTTAACCTATGCTTTATTAAATTGTATTTATGTTGTTTTATCCTATGCTTTATTAAATTGTATTTATGTTGTTTTATCCTATGCTTTATTAAATTGTATTTATGTTGTTTTATCCTATGCTTTATTAAATTGTAATTCTGTGGTTTTATCCTATGCTTTATTAAATTGTATTTATGTTGTTTTATCCTATGCTTTATTAAATTTTATTTATGTTGTTTTATCCTATGCTTTATTAAATTTTATTTATTTTGTTTTATCCTGTGCTTTATTAAATTGTATTTATGTTGTTTTATCCTATGCTTTATTAAATTGAATTTATGTTGTTTTATCCTATGCTTTATTAAATTGTATTTATGTTGTTTTAACTTATGCTTTACTAAATTGTATTTATGTTGTTTTATCCTGTGCTTTATTAAATTGTATTTATGTTGTTTTAACCTATGCTTTATTAAATTGTATTTATGTTGTTTTATCCTATGCTTTATTAAATTGTATTTATGTTGTTTTATCCTATGCTTTATTAAATTGTATTTATGTTGTTTTATCCTATGCTTTATTAAATTCTATTTATGTTGATTTGTCCTATGCTTTATTAAATTGTATTTATGTTATTTTAACCTATGCTTTATTAAATTTTATTTATGTTGTTTTATCCTATGCTTTATTAAATTGTATTTATGTTGTTTTATCCTATGCTTTATTAAATTGTATTTATGTTGTTTTATCCTATGCTTTATTAAATTGTATTCATGTTGTTTTATCCTATGCTTTATTAAATTGTATTTATGTTGTTTTATCCTATGCTTTATTAAATTGTATTTATGTTGTTTTATCCTATGCTTTATTAAATTGTAATTCTGTGTTTTTATCCTATGCTTTATTAAATTGTATTTATGTTGTATTAAACTATGCTTTATTAAATTGTTTTTATGTTGTTTTGTCCTATGCTTTATTAAATTGTATTTATGTTATTTTAACCTATGCTTTATTAAATTTTATTCATGTTGTTTTATCCTTTGCTTTATTAAATTGTATTTATGTTGTTTTATCCTATGCTTTATTAAATTGTATTTATGTTGTTTTATCCTATGCTTTATTAAATTGTATTTATGTTGTTTTAACCTATGCTTTATTAAATTGTATTTATGTTGTTTTATCCTATGCTTTATTAAATTGTATTTATGTTGTTTTATCCTATGCTTTATTAAATTGTATTTATGTTGTTTTATCCTATGCTTTAATAAATTGTATTTATGTTGTTTTGTCCTATGCTTTATTAAATTGTATTTATGTTATTTTAACCTATGCTTTATTAAATTTTATTTATGTTGTTTTATCCTATGCTTTATTAAATTGTATTTATGTTGTTTTATCCTATGCTTTATTAAATTGTATTTATGTTGTTTTATCCTATGCTTTATTAAATTGTATTTATGTTGTTTTATCCTATGCTTTATTAAATTGTATTTATGTTGTTTTATCCTATGCTTTATTAAATTGTAATTCTGTGGTTTTATCCTATGCTTTATTAAATTGTATTTATGTTGTTTTAAACTATGCTTTATTAAATTGTTTTTATGTTGTTTTGTCCTATGCTTTATTAAATTGTATTTATGTTATTTTAACCTATGCTTTATTAAATTTTATTTATGTTGTTTTATCCTTTGCTTTATTAAATTGTATTTATGTTGTTTTATCCTATGCTTTATTAAATTCTATTTATGTTGTTTTGTCCTATGCTTTATTAAATTGTATTTATGTTATTTTAACCTATGCTTTATTAAATTTTATTTATGTTGTTTTATCCTATGCTTTATTAAATTGTATTTATGTTGTTTTATCCTATGCTTTATTAAATTGTATTTATGTTGTTTTATCCTATGCTTTATTAAATTGTATTTATGTTGTTTTATCCTATGCTTTATTAAATTGTAATTCTGTGTTTTTATCCTATGCTTTATTAAATTGTATTTATGTTGTATTAAACTATGCTTTATTAAATTGTTTTTATGTTGTTTTGTCCTATGCTTTATTAAATTGTATTTATGTTATTTTAACCTATGCTTTATTAAATTTTATTCATGTTGTTTTATCCTTTGCTTTATTAAATTGTATTTATGTTGTTTTATCCTATGCTTTATTAAATTGTATTTATGTTGTTTTATCCTATGCTTTATTAAATTGTATTTATGTTGTTTTAACCTATGCTTTATTAAATTGTATTTATGTTGTTTTATCCTATGCTTTATTAAATTGTATTTATGTTGTTTTATCCTATGCTTTATTAAATTGTATTTATGTTGTTTTATCCTATGCTTTAATAAATTGTATTTATGTTGTTTTGTCCTATGCTTTATTAAATTGTATTTATGTTATTTTAACCTATGCTTTATTAAATTTTATTTATGTTGTTTTATCCTATGCTTTATTAAATTGTATTTATGTTGTTTTATCCTATGCTTTATTAAATTGTATTTATGTTGTTTTATCCTATGCTTTATTAAATTGTATTTATGTTGTTTTATCCTATGCTTTATTAAATTGTAATTCTGTGGTTTTATCCTATGCTTTATTAAATTGTATTTATGTTGTTTTATCCTATGCTTTATTAAATTTTATTTATGTTGTTTTATCCTATGCTTTATTAAATTTTATTTATTTTGTTTTATCCTGTGCTTTATTAAATTGTATTTATGTTGTTTTATCCTATGCTTTATTAAATTGAATTTATGTTGTTTTATCCTATGCTTTATTAAATTGTATTTATGTTGTTTTAACTTATGCTTTACTAAATTGTATTTATGTTGTTTTATCCTGTGCTTTATTAAATTGTATTTATGTTGTTTTAACCTATGCTTTATTAAATTGTATTTATGTTGTTTTATCCTATGCTTTATTAAATTGTATTTATGTTGTTTTATCCTATGCTTTATTAAATTGTATTTATGTTGTTTTATCCTATGCTTTATTAAATTCTATTTATGTTGATTTGTCCTATGCTTTATTAAATTGTATTTATGTTATTTTAACCTATGCTTTATTAAATTTTATTTATGTTGTTTTATCCTATGCTTTATTAAATTGTATTTATGTTGTTTTATCCTATGCTTTATTAAATTGTATTTATGTTGTTTTATCCTATGCTTTATTAAATTGTATTCATGTTGTTTTATCCTATGCTTTATTAAATTGTATTTATGTTGTTTTATCCTATGCTTTATTAAATTGTATTTATGTTGTTTTATCCTATGCTTTATTAAATTGTAATTCTGTGTTTTTATCCTATGCTTTATTAAATTGTATTTATGTTGTATTAAACTATGCTTTATTAAATTGTTTTTATGTTGTTTTGTCCTATGCTTTATTAAATTGTATTTATGTTATTTTAACCTATGCTTTATTAAATTTTATTCATGTTGTTTTATCCTTTGCTTTATTAAATTGTATTTATGTTGTTTTATCCTATGCTTTATTAAATTGTATTTATGTTGTTTTATCCTATGCTTTATTAAATTGTATTTATGTTGTTTTAACCTATGCTTTATTAAATTGTATTTATGTTGTTTTATCCTATGCTTTATTAAATTGTATTTATGTTGTTTTATCCTATGCTTTATTAAATTGTATTTATGTTGTTTTAACCTATGCTTTATTAAATTGTATTTATGTTGTTTTATCCTGTGCTTTATTAAATTGTATTTATGTTGTTTTAACCTATGCTTTATTAAATTGTATTTATGTTGTTTTATCCTATGCTTTATTAAATTGTATTTATGTTGTTTTATCCTATGCTTTATTAAATTGTATTTATGTTGTTTTATCCTATGCTTTATTAAATTGTAATTCTGTGGTTTTATCCTATGCTTTATTAAATTGTATTTATGTTGTTTTATCCTATGCTTTATTAAATTTTATTTATGTTGTTTTATCCTATGCTTTATTAAATTTTATTTATTTTGTTTTATCCTGTGCTTTATTAAATTGTATTTATGTTGTTTTATCCTATGCTTTATTAAATTGAATTTATGTTGTTTTATCCTATGCTTTATTAAATTGTATTTATGTTGTTTTAACTTATGCTTTACTAAATTGTATTTATGTTGTTTTATCCTGTGCTTTATTAAATTGTATTTATGTTGTTTTAACCTATGCTTTATTAAATTGTATTTATGTTGTTTTATCCTATGCTTTATTAAATTGTATTTATGTTGTTTTATCCTATGCTTTATTAAATTGTATTTATGTTGTTTTATCCTATGCTTTATTAAATTCTATTTATGTTGATTTGTCCTATGCTTTATTAAATTGTATTTATGTTATTTTAACCTATGCTTTATTAAATTTTATTTATGTTGTTTTATCCTATGCTTTATTAAATTGTATTTATGTTGTTTTATCCTATGCTTTATTAAATTGTATTTATGTTGTTTTATCCTATGCTTTATTAAATTGTATTCATGTTGTTTTATCCTATGCTTTATTAAATTGTATTTATGTTGTTTTATCCTATGCTTTATTAAATTGTATTTATGTTGTTTTATCCTATGCTTTATTAAATTGTAATTCTGTGTTTTTATCCTATGCTTTATTAAATTGTATTTATGTTGTATTAAACTATGCTTTATTAAATTGTTTTTATGTTGTTTTGTCCTATGCTTTATTAAATTGTATTTATGTTATTTTAACCTATGCTTTATTAAATTTTATTCATGTTGTTTTATCCTTTGCTTTATTAAATTGTATTTATGTTGTTTTATCCTATGCTTTATTAAATTGTATTTATGTTGTTTTATCCTATGCTTTATTAAATTGTATTTATGTTGTTTTAACCTATGCTTTATTAAATTGTATTTATGTTGTTTTATCCTATGCTTTATTAAATTGTATTTATGTTGTTTTATCCTATGCTTTATTAAATTGTATTTATGTTGTTTTATCCTATGCTTTAATAAATTGTATTTATGTTGTTTTGTCCTATGCTTTATTAAATTGTATTTATGTTATTTTAACCTATGCTTTATTAAATTTTATTTATGTTGTTTTATCCTATGCTTTATTAAATTGTATTTATGTTGTTTTATCCTATGCTTTATTAAATTGTATTTATGTTGTTTTATCCTATGCTTTATTAAATTGTATTTATGTTGTTTTATCCTATGCTTTATTAAATTGTATTTATGTTGTTTTATCCTATGCTTTATTAAATTGTAATTCTGTGGTTTTATCCTATGCTTTATTAAATTGTATTTATGTTGTTTTAAACTATGCTTTATTAAATTGTTTTTATGTTGTTTTGTCCTATGCTTTATTAAATTGTATTTATGTTATTTTAACCTATGCTTTATTAAATTTTATTTATGTTGTTTTATCCTTTGCTTTATTAAATTGTATTTATGTTGTTTTATCCTATGCTTTATTAAATTCTATTTATGTTGTTTTGTCCTATGCTTTATTAAATTGTATTTATGTTATTTTAACCTATGCTTTATTAAATTTTATTTATGTTGTTTTATCCTATGCTTTATTAAATTGTATTTATGTTGTTTTATCCTATGCTTTATTAAATTGTATTTATGTTGTTTTATCCTATGCTTTATTAAATTGTATTCATGTTGTTTTATCCTATGCTTTATTAAATTGTATTTATGTTGTTTTATCCTATGCTTTATTAAATTGTATTTATGTTGTTTTATCCTATGCTTTATTAAATTGTAATTCTGTGTTTTATCCTATGCTTTATTAAATTGTATTTATGTTGTATTAAACTATGCCTTATTAAATTGTTTTTATGTTGTTTTGTCCTATGCTTTATTAAATTGTATTTATGTTATTTTAACCTATGCTTTATTAAATTTTATTCATGTTGTTTTATCCTTTGCTTTATTAAATTGTATTTATGTTGTTTTATCCTATGCTTTATTAAATTGTATTTATGTTGTTTTAACTTATGCTTTACTAAATTGTATTTATGTTGTTTTATCCTGTGCTTTATTAAATTGTATTTATGTTGTTTTAACCTATGCTTTATTAAATTGTATTTATGTTGTTTTATCCTATGCTTTATTAAATTGTATTTATGTTGTTTTATCCTATGCTTTATTAAATTGTATTTATGTTGTTTTAACCTATGCTTTATTAAATTGTATTTATGTTGTTTTATCCTATGCTTTATTAAATTGTATTTATGTTGTTTTATCCTATGCTTTATTAAATTGTATTTATGTTGTTTTATCCTATGCTTTATTAAATTGTATTTATGTTGTTTTGTCCTATGCTTTATTAAATTGTATTTATGTTGTTTTATCCTATGCTTTATTAAATTGTATTTATGTTGTTTTATCCTATGCTTTATTAAATTGTATTTATGTTGTTTTATCCTATGCTTTATTAAATTGTATTTATGTTGTTTTATCCTATGCTTTATTAAATTGTATTTATGTTGTTTTATCCTATGCTTTATTAAATTGTAATTCTGTGGTTTTATCCTATGCTTTATTAAACTGTATTTATGTTGTTTTAAACTATGCTTTATTAAATTGTTTTTATGTTGTTTTGTCCTATGCTTTATTAAATTGTATTTATGTTATTTTAACCTATGCTTTATTAAATTTTATTCATGTTGTTTTATCCTTTGCTTTATTAAATTGTATTTATGTTGTTTTATCCTATGCTTTATTAAATTGTATTTATGTTGTTTTATCCTATGCTTTATTAAATTGTATTTATGTTGTTTTATCCTATGCTTTATTTAATTGTATTTATGTTGTTTTATCCTATGCTTTATTAAATTTTATTTATGTTGTTTTATCCTATGCTTTATTAAATTGTATTTATGTTGTTTTATCCTATGCTTTATTAAATTGTATTTATGTTGTTTTAACCTATGCTTTATTAAATTGTATTTATGTTGTTTTATCCTGTGCTTTATTAAATTGTATTTATGTTGTTTTAACCTATGCTTTATTAAATTGTATTTATGTTGTTTTATCCTATGCTTTATTAAATTGTATTTATGTTGTTTTATCCTATGCTTTATTAAATTGTATTTATGTTGTTTTATCCTATGCTTTATTAAATTGTAATTCTGTGGTTTTATCCTATGCTTTATTAAATTGTATTTATGTTGTTTTATCCTATGCTTTATTAAATTTTATTTATGTTGTTTTATCCTATGCTTTATTAAATTTTATTTATTTTGTTTTATCCTGTGCTTTATTAAATTGTATTTATGTTGTTTTATCCTATGCTTTATTAAATTGAATTTATGTTGTTTTATCCTATGCTTTATTAAATTGTATTTATGTTGTTTTAACTTATGCTTTACTAAATTGTATTTATGTTGTTTTATCCTGTGCTTTATTAAATTGTATTTATGTTGTTTTAACCTATGCTTTATTAAATTGTATTTATGTTGTTTTATCCTATGCTTTATTAAATTGTATTTATGTTGTTTTATCCTATGCTTTATTAAATTGTATTTATGTTGTTTTATCCTATGCTTTATTAAATTCTATTTATGTTGATTTGTCCTATGCTTTATTAAATTGTATTTATGTTATTTTAACCTATGCTTTATTAAATTTTATTTATGTTGTTTTATCCTATGCTTTATTAAATTGTATTTATGTTGTTTTATCCTATGCTTTATTAAATTGTATTTATGTTGTTTTATCCTATGCTTTATTAAATTGTATTCATGTTGTTTTATCCTATGCTTTATTAAATTGTATTTATGTTGTTTTATCCTATGCTTTATTAAATTGTATTTATGTTGTTTTATCCTATGCTTTATTAAATTGTAATTCTGTGTTTTTATCCTATGCTTTATTAAATTGTATTTATGTTGTATTAAACTATGCTTTATTAAATTGTTTTTATGTTGTTTTGTCCTATGCTTTATTAAATTGTATTTATGTTATTTTAACCTATGCTTTATTAAATTTTATTCATGTTGTTTTATCCTTTGCTTTATTAAATTGTATTTATGTTGTTTTATCCTATGCTTTATTAAATTGTATTTATGTTGTTTTATCCTATGCTTTATTAAATTGTATTTATGTTGTTTTAACCTATGCTTTATTAAATTGTATTTATGTTGTTTTATCCTATGCTTTATTAAATTGTATTTATGTTGTTTTATCCTATGCTTTATTAAATTGTATTTATGTTGTTTTAACCTATGCTTTATTAAATTGTATTTATGTTGTTTTATCCTGTGCTTTATTAAATTGTATTTATGTTGTTTTAACCTATGCTTTATTAAATTGTATTTATGTTGTTTTATCCTATGCTTTATTAAATTGTATTTATGTTGTTTTATCCTATGCTTTATTAAATTGTATTTATGTTGTTTTATCCTATGCTTTATTAAATTGTAATTCTGTGGTTTTATCCTATGCTTTATTAAATTGTATTTATGTTGTTTTATCCTATGCTTTATTAAATTTTATTTATGTTGTTTTATCCTATGCTTTATTAAATTTTATTTATTTTGTTTTATCCTGTGCTTTATTAAATTGTATTTATGTTGTTTTATCCTATGCTTTATTAAATTGAATTTATGTTGTTTTATCCTATGCTTTATTAAATTGTATTTATGTTGTTTTAACTTATGCTTTACTAAATTGTATTTATGTTGTTTTATCCTGTGCTTTATTAAATTGTATTTATGTTGTTTTAACCTATGCTTTATTAAATTGTATTTATGTTGTTTTATCCTATGCTTTATTAAATTGTATTTATGTTGTTTTATCCTATGCTTTATTAAATTGTATTTATGTTGTTTTATCCTATGCTTTATTAAATTCTATTTATGTTGATTTGTCCTATGCTTTATTAAATTGTATTTATGTTATTTTAACCTATGCTTTATTAAATTTTATTTATGTTGTTTTATCCTATGCTTTATTAAATTGTATTTATGTTGTTTTATCCTATGCTTTATTAAATTGTATTTATGTTGTTTTATCCTATGCTTTATTAAATTGTATTCATGTTGTTTTATCCTATGCTTTATTAAATTGTATTTATGTTGTTTTATCCTATGCTTTATTAAATTGTATTTATGTTGTTTTATCCTATGCTTTATTAAATTGTAATTCTGTGTTTTTATCCTATGCTTTATTAAATTGTATTTATGTTGTATTAAACTATGCTTTATTAAATTGTTTTTATGTTGTTTTGTCCTATGCTTTATTAAATTGTATTTATGTTATTTTAACCTATGCTTTATTAAATTTTATTCATGTTGTTTTATCCTTTGCTTTATTAAATTGTATTTATGTTGTTTTATCCTATGCTTTATTAAATTGTATTTATGTTGTTTTATCCTATGCTTTATTAAATTGTATTTATGTTGTTTTAACCTATGCTTTATTAAATTGTATTTATGTTGTTTTATCCTATGCTTTATTAAATTGTATTTATGTTGTTTTATCCTATGCTTTATTAAATTGTATTTATGTTGTTTTATCCTATGCTTTAATAAATTGTATTTATGTTGTTTTGTCCTATGCTTTATTAAATTGTATTTATGTTATTTTAACCTATGCTTTATTAAATTTTATTTATGTTGTTTTATCCTATGCTTTATTAAATTGTATTTATGTTGTTTTATCCTATGCTTTATTAAATTGTATTTATGTTGTTTTATCCTATGCTTTATTAAATTGTATTTATGTTGTTTTATCCTATGCTTTATTAAATTGTATTTATGTTGTTTTATCCTATGCTTTATTAAATTGTAATTCTGTGGTTTTATCCTATGCTTTATTAAATTGTATTTATGTTGTTTTAAACTATGCTTTATTAAATTGTTTTTATGTTGTTTTGTCCTATGCTTTATTAAATTGTATTTATGTTATTTTAACCTATGCTTTATTAAATTTTATTTATGTTGTTTTATCCTTTGCTTTATTAAATTGTATTTATGTTGTTTTATCCTATGCTTTATTAAATTCTATTTATGTTGTTTTGTCCTATGCTTTATTAAATTGTATTTATGTTATTTTAACCTATGCTTTATTAAATTTTATTTATGTTGTTTTATCCTATGCTTTATTAAATTGTATTTATGTTGTTTTATCCTATGCTTTATTAAATTGTATTTATGTTGTTTTATCCTATGCTTTATTAAATTGTATTTATGTTGTTTTATCCTATGCTTTATTAAATTGTAATTCTGTGTTTTTATCCTATGCTTTATTAAATTGTATTTATGTTGTATTAAACTATGCTTTATTAAATTGTTTTTATGTTGTTTTGTCCTATGCTTTATTAAATTGTATTTATGTTATTTTAACCTATGCTTTATTAAATTTTATTCATGTTGTTTTATCCTTTGCTTTATTAAATTGTATTTATGTTGTTTTATCCTATGCTTTATTAAATTGTATTTATGTTGTTTTATCCTATGCTTTATTAAATTGTATTTATGTTGTTTTAACCTATGCTTTATTAAATTGTATTTATGTTGTTTTATCCTATGCTTTATTAAATTGTATTTATGTTGTTTTATCCTATGCTTTATTAAATTGTATTTATGTTGTTTTATCCTATGCTTTAATAAATTGTATTTATGTTGTTTTGTCCTATGCTTTATTAAATTGTATTTATGTTATTTTAACCTATGCTTTATTAAATTTTATTTATGTTGTTTTATCCTATGCTTTATTAAATTGTATTTATGTTGTTTTATCCTATGCTTTATTAAATTGTATTTATGTTGTTTTATCCTATGCTTTATTAAATTGTATTTATGTTGTTTTATCCTATGCTTTATTAAATTGTAATTCTGTGGTTTTATCCTATGCTTTATTAAATTGTATTTATGTTGTTTTATCCTATGCTTTATTAAATTTTATTTATGTTGTTTTATCCTATGCTTTATTAAATTTTATTTATTTTGTTTTATCCTGTGCTTTATTAAATTGTATTTATGTTGTTTTATCCTATGCTTTATTAAATTGAATTTATGTTGTTTTATCCTATGCTTTATTAAATTGTATTTATGTTGTTTTAACTTATGCTTTACTAAATTGTATTTATGTTGTTTTATCCTGTGCTTTATTAAATTGTATTTATGTTGTTTTAACCTATGCTTTATTAAATTGTATTTATGTTGTTTTATCCTATGCTTTATTAAATTGTATTTATGTTGTTTTATCCTATGCTTTATTAAATTGTATTTATGTTGTTTTATCCTATGCTTTATTAAATTCTATTTATGTTGATTTGTCCTATGCTTTATTAAATTGTATTTATGTTATTTTAACCTATGCTTTATTAAATTTTATTTATGTTGTTTTATCCTATGCTTTATTAAATTGTATTTATGTTGTTTTATCCTATGCTTTATTAAATTGTATTTATGTTGTTTTATCCTATGCTTTATTAAATTGTATTCATGTTGTTTTATCCTATGCTTTATTAAATTGTATTTATGTTGTTTTATCCTATGCTTTATTAAATTGTATTTATGTTGTTTTATCCTATGCTTTATTAAATTGTAATTCTGTGTTTTTATCCTATGCTTTATTAAATTGTATTTATGTTGTATTAAACTATGCTTTATTAAATTGTTTTTATGTTGTTTTGTCCTATGCTTTATTAAATTGTATTTATGTTATTTTAACCTATGCTTTATTAAATTTTATTCATGTTGTTTTATCCTTTGCTTTATTAAATTGTATTTATGTTGTTTTATCCTATGCTTTATTAAATTGTATTTATGTTGTTTTATCCTATGCTTTATTAAATTGTATTTATGTTGTTTTAACCTATGCTTTATTAAATTGTATTTATGTTGTTTTATCCTATGCTTTATTAAATTGTATTTATGTTGTTTTATCCTATGCTTTATTAAATTGTATTTATGTTGTTTTAACCTATGCTTTATTAAATTGTATTTATGTTGTTTTATCCTGTGCTTTATTAAATTGTATTTATGTTGTTTTAACCTATGCTTTATTAAATTGTATTTATGTTGTTTTATCCTATGCTTTATTAAATTGTATTTATGTTGTTTTATCCTATGCTTTATTAAATTGTATTTATGTTGTTTTATCCTATGCTTTATTAAATTGTAATTCTGTGGTTTTATCCTATGCTTTATTAAATTGTATTTATGTTGTTTTATCCTATGCTTTATTAAATTTTATTTATGTTGTTTTATCCTATGCTTTATTAAATTTTATTTATTTTGTTTTATCCTGTGCTTTATTAAATTGTATTTATGTTGTTTTATCCTATGCTTTATTAAATTGAATTTATGTTGTTTTATCCTATGCTTTATTAAATTGTATTTATGTTGTTTTAACTTATGCTTTACTAAATTGTATTTATGTTGTTTTATCCTGTGCTTTATTAAATTGTATTTATGTTGTTTTAACCTATGCTTTATTAAATTGTATTTATGTTGTTTTATCCTATGCTTTATTAAATTGTATTTATGTTGTTTTATCCTATGCTTTATTAAATTGTATTTATGTTGTTTTATCCTATGCTTTATTAAATTCTATTTATGTTGATTTGTCCTATGCTTTATTAAATTGTATTTATGTTATTTTAACCTATGCTTTATTAAATTTTATTTATGTTGTTTTATCCTATGCTTTATTAAATTGTATTTATGTTGTTTTATCCTATGCTTTATTAAATTGTATTTATGTTGTTTTATCCTATGCTTTATTAAATTGTATTCATGTTGTTTTATCCTATGCTTTATTAAATTGTATTTATGTTGTTTTATCCTATGCTTTATTAAATTGTATTTATGTTGTTTTATCCTATGCTTTATTAAATTGTAATTCTGTGTTTTTATCCTATGCTTTATTAAATTGTATTTATGTTGTATTAAACTATGCTTTATTAAATTGTTTTTATGTTGTTTTGTCCTATGCTTTATTAAATTGTATTTATGTTATTTTAACCTATGCTTTATTAAATTTTATTCATGTTGTTTTATCCTTTGCTTTATTAAATTGTATTTATGTTGTTTTATCCTATGCTTTATTAAATTGTATTTATGTTGTTTTATCCTATGCTTTATTAAATTGTATTTATGTTGTTTTAACCTATGCTTTATTAAATTGTATTTATGTTGTTTTATCCTATGCTTTATTAAATTGTATTTATGTTGTTTTATCCTATGCTTTATTAAATTGTATTTATGTTGTTTTATCCTATGCTTTAATAAATTGTATTTATGTTGTTTTGTCCTATGCTTTATTAAATTGTATTTATGTTATTTTAACCTATGCTTTATTAAATTTTATTTATGTTGTTTTATCCTATGCTTTATTAAATTGTATTTATGTTGTTTTATCCTATGCTTTATTAAATTGTATTTATGTTGTTTTATCCTATGCTTTATTAAATTGTATTTATGTTGTTTTATCCTATGCTTTATTAAATTGTATTTATGTTGTTTTATCCTATGCTTTATTAAATTGTAATTCTGTGGTTTTATCCTATGCTTTATTAAATTGTATTTATGTTGTTTTAAACTATGCTTTATTAAATTGTTTTTATGTTGTTTTGTCCTATGCTTTATTAAATTGTATTTATGTTATTTTAACCTATGCTTTATTAAATTTTATTTATGTTGTTTTATCCTTTGCTTTATTAAATTGTATTTATGTTGTTTTATCCTATGCTTTATTAAATTCTATTTATGTTGTTTTGTCCTATGCTTTATTAAATTGTATTTATGTTATTTTAACCTATGCTTTATTAAATTTTATTTATGTTGTTTTATCCTATGCTTTATTAAATTGTATTTATGTTGTTTTATCCTATGCTTTATTAAATTGTATTTATGTTGTTTTATCCTATGCTTTATTAAATTGTATTCATGTTGTTTTATCCTATGCTTTATTAAATTGTATTTATGTTGTTTTATCCTCTGCTTTATTAAATTGTATTTATGTTGTTTTATCCTATGCTTTATTAAATTGTAATTCTGTGTTTTATCCTATGCTTTATTAAATTGTATTTATGTTGTATTAAACTATGCCTTATTAAATTGTTTTTATGTTGTTTTGTCCTATGCTTTATTAAATTGTATTTATGTTATTTTAACCTATGCTTTATTAAATTTTATTCATGTTGTTTTATCCTTTGCTTTATTAAATTGTATTTATGTTGTTTTATCCTATGCTTTATTAAATTGTATTTATGTTGTTTTAACTTATGCTTTACTAAATTGTATTTATGTTGTTTTATCCTGTGCTTTATTAAATTGTATTTATGTTGTTTTAACCTATGCTTTATTAAATTGTATTTATGTTGTTTTATCCTATGCTTTATTAAATTGTATTTATGTTGTTTTATCCTATGCTTTATTAAATTGTATTTATGTTGTTTTAACCTATGCTTTATTAAATTGTATTTATGTTGTTTTATCCTATGCTTTATTAAATTGTATTTATGTTGTTTTATCCTATGCTTTATTAAATTGTATTTATGTTGTTTTATCCTATGCTTTATTAAATTGTATTTATGTTGTTTTGTCCTATGCTTTATTAAATTGTATTTATGTTGTTTTATCCTATGCTTTATTAAATTGTATTTATGTTGTTTTATCCTATGCTTTATTAAATTGTATTTATGTTGTTTTATCCTATGCTTTATTAAATTGTATTTATGTTGTTTTATCCTATGCTTTATTAAATTGTATTTATGTTGTTTTATCCTATGCTTTATTAAATTGTAATTCTGTGGTTTTATCCTATGCTTTATTAAACTGTATTTATGTTGTTTTAAACTATGCTTTATTAAATTGTTTTTATGTTGTTTTGTCCTATGCTTTATTAAATTGTATTTATGTTATTTTAACCTATGCTTTATTAAATTTTATTCATGTTGTTTTATCCTTTGCTTTATTAAATTGTATTTATGTTGTTTTATCCTATGCTTTATTAAATTGTATTTATGTTGTTTTATCCTATGCTTTATTAAATTGTATTTATGTTGTTTTATCCTATGCTTTATTTAATTGTATTTATGTTGTTTTATCCTATGCTTTATTAAATTTTATTTATGTTGTTTTATCCTATGCTTTATTAAATTGTATTTATGTTGTTTTATCCTATGCTTTATTAAATTGTATTTATGTTGTTTTAACCTATGCTTTATTAAATTGTATTTATGTTGTTTTATCCTGTGCTTTATTAAATTGTATTTATGTTGTTTTAACCTATGCTTTATTAAATTGTATTTATGTTGTTTTATCCTATGCTTTATTAAATTGTATTTATGTTGTTTTATCCTATGCTTTATTAAATTGTATTTATGTTGTTTTATCCTATGCTTTATTAAATTGTAATTCTGTGGTTTTATCCTATGCTTTATTAAATTGTATTTATGTTGTTTTATCCTATGCTTTATTAAATTTTATTTATGTTGTTTTATCCTATGCTTTATTAAATTTTATTTATTTTGTTTTATCCTGTGCTTTATTAAATTGTATTTATGTTGTTTTATCCTATGCTTTATTAAATTGAATTTATGTTGTTTTATCCTATGCTTTATTAAATTGTATTTATGTTGTTTTAACTTATGCTTTACTAAATTGTATTTATGTTGTTTTATCCTGTGCTTTATTAAATTGTATTTATGTTGTTTTAACCTATGCTTTATTAAATTGTATTTATGTTGTTTTATCCTATGCTTTATTAAATTGTATTTATGTTGTTTTATCCTATGCTTTATTAAATTGTATTTATGTTGTTTTATCCTATGCTTTATTAAATTCTATTTATGTTGATTTGTCCTATGCTTTATTAAATTGTATTTATGTTATTTTAACCTATGCTTTATTAAATTTTATTTATGTTGTTTTATCCTATGCTTTATTAAATTGTATTTATGTTGTTTTATCCTATGCTTTATTAAATTGTATTTATGTTGTTTTATCCTATGCTTTATTAAATTGTATTTATTTTGTTTTATCCTGTGCTTTATTAAATTGTATTTATGTTGTTTTATCCTATGCTTTATTAAATTGAATTTATGTTGTTTTATCCTATGCTTTATTAAATTGTATTTATGTTGTTTTAACTTATGCTTTACTAAATTGTATTTATGTTGTTTTATCCTGTGCTTTATTAAATTGTATTTATGTTGTTTTAACCTATGCTTTATTAAATTGTATTTATGTTGTTTTATCCTATGCTTTATTAAATTGTATTTATGTTGTTTTATCCTATGCTTTATTAAATTGTATTTATGTTGTTTTATCCTATGCTTTATTAAATTCTATTTATGTTGATTTGTCCTATGCTTTATTAAATTGTATTTATGTTATTTTAACCTATGCTTTATTAAATTTTATTTATGTTGTTTTATCCTATGCTTTATTAAATTGTATTTATGTTGTTTTATCCTATGCTTTATTAAATTGTATTTATGTTGTTTTATCCTATGCTTTATTAAATTGTATTCATGTTGTTTTATCCTATGCTTTATTAAATTGTATTTATGTTGTTTTATCCTATGCTTTATTAAATTGTATTTATGTTGTTTTATCCTATGCTTTATTAAATTGTAATTCTGTGTTTTTATCCTATGCTTTATTAAATTGTATTTATGTTGTATTAAACTATGCTTTATTAAATTGTTTTTATGTTGTTTTGTCCTATGCTTTATTAAATTGTATTTATGTTATTTTAACCTATGCTTTATTAAATTTTATTCATGTTGTTTTATCCTTTGCTTTATTAAATTGTATTTATGTTGTTTTATCCTATGCTTTATTAAATTGTATTTATGTTGTTTTATCCTATGCTTTATTAAATTGTATTTATGTTGTTTTAACCTATGCTTTATTAAATTGTATTTATGTTGTTTTATCCTATGCTTTATTAAATTGTATTTATGTTGTTTTATCCTATGCTTTATTAAATTGTATTTATGTTGTTTTATCCTATGCTTTAATAAATTGTATTTATGTTGTTTTGTCCTATGCTTTATTAAATTGTATTTATGTTATTTTAACCTATGCTTTATTAAATTTTATTTATGTTGTTTTATCCTATGCTTTATTAAATTGTATTTATGTTGTTTTATCCTATGCTTTATTAAATTGTATTTATGTTGTTTTATCCTATGCTTTATTAAATTGTATTTATGTTGTTTTATCCTATGCTTTATTAAATTGTATTTATGTTGTTTTATCCTATGCTTTATTAAATTGTAATTCTGTGGTTTTATCCTATGCTTTATTAAATTGTATTTATGTTGTTTTAAACTATGCTTTATTAAATTGTTTTTATGTTGTTTTGTCCTATGCTTTATTAAATTGTATTTATGTTATTTTAACCTATGCTTTATTAAATTTTATTTATGTTGTTTTATCCTTTGCTTTATTAAATTGTATTTATGTTGTTTTATCCTATGCTTTATTAAATTCTATTTATGTTGTTTTGTCCTATGCTTTATTAAATTGTATTTATGTTATTTTAACCTATGCTTTATTAAATTTTATTTATGTTGTTTTATCCTATGCTTTATTAAATTGTATTTATGTTGTTTTATCCTATGCTTTATTAAATTGTATTTATGTTGTTTTATCCTATGCTTTATTAAATTGTATTTATGTTGTTTTATCCTATGCTTTATTAAATTGTAATTCTGTGTTTTTATCCTATGCTTTATTAAATTGTATTTATGTTGTATTAAACTATGCTTTATTAAATTGTTTTTATGTTGTTTTGTCCTATGCTTTATTAAATTGTATTTATGTTATTTTAACCTATGCTTTATTAAATTTTATTCATGTTGTTTTATCCTTTGCTTTATTAAATTGTATTTATGTTGTTTTATCCTATGCTTTATTAAATTGTATTTATGTTGTTTTATCCTATGCTTTATTAAATTGTATTTATGTTGTTTTAACCTATGCTTTATTAAATTGTATTTATGTTGTTTTATCCTATGCTTTATTAAATTGTATTTATGTTGTTTTATCCTATGCTTTATTAAATTGTATTTATGTTGTTTTATCCTATGCTTTAATAAATTGTATTTATGTTGTTTTGTCCTATGCTTTATTAAATTGTATTTATGTTATTTTAACCTATGCTTTATTAAATTTTATTTATGTTGTTTTATCCTATGCTTTATTAAATTGTATTTATGTTGTTTTATCCTATGCTTTATTAAATTGTATTTATGTTGTTTTATCCTATGCTTTATTAAATTGTATTTATGTTGTTTTATCCTATGCTTTATTAAATTGTATTTATGTTGTTTTATCCTATGCTTTATTAAATTGTAATTCTGTGGTTTTATCCTATGCTTTATTAAATTGTATTTATGTTGTTTTAAACTATGCTTTATTAAATTGTTTTTATGTTGTTTTGTCCTATGCTTTATTAAATTGTATTTATGTTATTTTAACCTATGCTTTATTAAATTTTATTTATGTTGTTTTATCCTTTGCTTTATTAAATTGTATTTATGTTGTTTTATCCTATGCTTTATTAAATTCTATTTATGTTGTTTTGTCCTATGCTTTATTAAATTGTATTTATGTTATTTTAACCTATGCTTTATTAAATTTTATTTATGTTGTTTTATCCTATGCTTTATTAAATTGTATTTATGTTGTTTTATCCTATGCTTTATTAAATTGTATTTATGTTGTTTTATCCTATGCTTTATTAAATTGTATTCATGTTGTTTTATCCTATGCTTTATTAAATTGTATTTATGTTGTTTTATCCTATGCTTTATTAAATTGTATTTATGTTGTTTTATCCTATGCTTTATTAAATTGTAATTCTGTGTTTTATCCTATGCTTTATTAAATTGTATTTATGTTGTATTAAACTATGCCTTATTAAATTGTTTTTATGTTGTTTTGTCCTATGCTTTATTAAATTGTATTTATGTTATTTTAACCTATGCTTTATTAAATTTTATTCATGTTGTTTTATCCTTTGCTTTATTAAATTGTATTTATGTTGTTTTATCCTATGCTTTATTAAATTGTATTTATGTTGTTTTAACTTATGCTTTACTAAATTGTATTTATGTTGTTTTATCCTGTGCTTTATTAAATTGTATTTATGTTGTTTTAACCTATGCTTTATTAAATTGTATTTATGTTGTTTTATCCTATGCTTTATTAAATTGTATTTATGTTGTTTTATCCTATGCTTTATTAAATTGTATTTATGTTGTTTTAACCTATGCTTTATTAAATTGTATTTATGTTGTTTTATCCTATGCTTTATTAAATTGTATTTATGTTGTTTTATCCTATGCTTTATTAAATTGTATTTATGTTGTTTTATCCTATGCTTTATTAAATTGTATTTATGTTGTTTTGTCCTATGCTTTATTAAATTGTATTTATGTTGTTTTATCCTATGCTTTATTAAATTGTATTTATGTTGTTTTATCCTATGCTTTATTAAATTGTATTTATGTTGTTTTATCCTATGCTTTATTAAATTGTATTTATGTTGTTTTATCCTATGCTTTATTAAATTGTATTTATGTTGTTTTATCCTATGCTTTATTAAATTGTAATTCTGTGGTTTTATCCTATGCTTTATTAAACTGTATTTATGTTGTTTTAAACTATGCTTTATTAAATTGTTTTTATGTTGTTTTGTCCTATGCTTTATTAAATTGTATTTATGTTATTTTAACCTATGCTTTATTAAATTTTATTCATGTTGTTTTATCCTTTGCTTTATTAAATTGTATTTATGTTGTTTTATCCTATGCTTTATTAAATTGTATTTATGTTGTTTTATCCTATGCTTTATTAAATTGTATTTATGTTGTTTTATCCTATGCTTTATTTAATTGTATTTATGTTGTTTTATCCTATGCTTTATTAAATTTTATTTATGTTGTTTTATCCTATGCTTTATTAAATTGTATTTATGTTGTTTTATCCTATGCTTTATTAAATTGTATTTATGTTGTTTTAACCTATGCTTTATTAAATTGTATTTATGTTGTTTTATCCTGTGCTTTATTAAATTGTATTTATGTTGTTTTAACCTATGCTTTATTAAATTGTATTTATGTTGTTTTATCCTATGCTTTATTAAATTGTATTTATGTTGTTTTATCCTATGCTTTATTAAATTGTATTTATGTTGTTTTATCCTATGCTTTATTAAATTGTAATTCTGTGGTTTTATCCTATGCTTTATTAAATTGTATTTATGTTGTTTTATCCTATGCTTTATTAAATTTTATTTATGTTGTTTTATCCTATGCTTTATTAAATTTTATTTATTTTGTTTTATCCTGTGCTTTATTAAATTGTATTTATGTTGTTTTATCCTATGCTTTATTAAATTGAATTTATGTTGTTTTATCCTATGCTTTATTAAATTGTATTTATGTTGTTTTAACTTATGCTTTACTAAATTGTATTTATGTTGTTTTATCCTGTGCTTTATTAAATTGTATTTATGTTGTTTTAACCTATGCTTTATTAAATTGTATTTATGTTGTTTTATCCTATGCTTTATTAAATTGTATTTATGTTGTTTTATCCTATGCTTTATTAAATTGTATTTATGTTGTTTTATCCTATGCTTTATTAAATTCTATTTATGTTGATTTGTCCTATGCTTTATTAAATTGTATTTATGTTATTTTAACCTATGCTTTATTAAATTTTATTTATGTTGTTTTATCCTATGCTTTATTAAATTGTATTTATGTTGTTTTATCCTATGCTTTATTAAATTGTATTTATGTTGTTTTATCCTATGCTTTATTAAATTGTATTCATGTTGTTTTATCCTATGCTTTATTAAATTGTATTTATGTTGTTTTATCCTATGCTTTATTAAATTGTATTTATGTTGTTTTATCCTATGCTTTATTAAATTGTAATTCTGTGTTTTTATCCTATGCTTTATTAAATTGTATTTATGTTGTATTAAACTATGCTTTATTAAATTGTTTTTATGTTGTTTTGTCCTATGCTTTATTAAATTGTATTTATGTTATTTTAACCTATGCTTTATTAAATTTTATTCATGTTGTTTTATCCTTTGCTTTATTAAATTGTATTTATGTTGTTTTATCCTATGCTTTATTAAATTGTATTTATGTTGTTTTATCCTATGCTTTATTAAATTGTATTTATGTTGTTTTAACCTATGCTTTATTAAATTGTATTTATGTTGTTTTATCCTATGCTTTATTAAATTGTATTTATGTTGTTTTATCCTATGCTTTATTAAATTGTATTTATGTTGTTTTATCCTATGCTTTAATAAATTGTATTTATGTTGTTTTGTCCTATGCTTTATTAAATTGTATTTATGTTATTTTAACCTATGCTTTATTAAATTTTATTTATGTTGTTTTATCCTATGCTTTATTAAATTGTATTTATGTTGTTTTATCCTATGCTTTATTAAATTGTATTTATGTTGTTTTATCCTATGCTTTATTAAATTGTATTTATGTTGTTTTATCCTATGCTTTATTAAATTGTATTTATGTTGTTTTATCCTATGCTTTATTAAATTGTAATTCTGTGGTTTTATCCTATGCTTTATTAAATTGTATTTATGTTGTTTTAAACTATGCTTTATTAAATTGTTTTTATGTTGTTTTGTCCTATGCTTTATTAAATTGTATTTATGTTATTTTAACCTATGCTTTATTAAATTTTATTTATGTTGTTTTATCCTTTGCTTTATTAAATTGTATTTATGTTGTTTTATCCTATGCTTTATTAAATTCTATTTATGTTGTTTTGTCCTATGCTTTATTAAATTGTATTTATGTTATTTTAACCTATGCTTTATTAAATTTTATTTATGTTGTTTTATCCTATGCTTTATTAAATTGTATTTATGTTGTTTTATCCTATGCTTTATTAAATTGTATTTATGTTGTTTTATCCTATGCTTTATTAAATTGTATTCATGTTGTTTTATCCTATGCTTTATTAAATTGTATTTATGTTGTTTTATCCTATGCTTTATTAAATTGTATTTATGTTGTTTTATCCTATGCTTTATTAAATTGTAATTCTGTGTTTTTATCCTATGCTTTATTAAATTGTATTTATGTTGTATTAAACTATGCCTTATTAAATTGTTTTTATGT
The DNA here is from genome assembly GCF_046119375.1 of Phyllobates terribilis. Taxonomy (NCBI): domain Eukaryota; kingdom Metazoa; phylum Chordata; class Amphibia; order Anura; family Dendrobatidae; genus Phyllobates; species Phyllobates terribilis. Next base: position 21,930,927 of record NW_027362778.1, read on the forward strand.
TGTTTTGTCCTATGCTTTATTAAATTGTATTTATGTTATTTTAACCTATGCTTTATTAAATTTTATTCATGTTGTTTTATCCTTTGCTTTATTAAATTGTATTTATGTTGTTTTATCCTATGCTTTATTAAATTGTATTTATGTTGTTTTATCCTATGCTTTATTAAATTGTATTTATGTTGTTTTAACCTATGCTTTATTAAATTGTATTTATGTTGTTTTATCCTATGCTTTATTAAATTGTATTTATGTTGTTTTATCCTATGCTTTATTAAATTGTATTTATGTTGTTTTATCCTATGCTTTAATAAATTGTATTTATGTTGTTTTATCCTATGCTTTATTAAATTGTATTTATGTTGTTTTGTCCTATGCTTTATTAAATTGTATTTATGTTATTTTAACCTATGCTTTATTAAATTTTATTTATGTTGTTTTATCCTATGCTTTATTAAATTGTATTTATGTTGTTTTATCCTATGCTTTATTAAATTGTATTTATGTTGTTTTATCCTATGCTTTATTAAATTGTATTTATGTTGTTTTATCCTATGCTTTATTAAATTGTATTTATGTTGTTTTATCCTATGCTTTATTAAATTGTATTTATGTTGTTTTATCCTATGCTTTATTAAATTGTAATTCTGTGGTTTTATCCTATGCTTTATTAAATTGTATTTATGTTGTTTTAAACTATGCTTTATTAAATTGTTTTTATGTTGTTTTGTCCTATGCTTTATTAAATTGTATTTATGTTATTTTAACCTATGCTTTATTAAATTTTATTTATGTTGTTTTATCCTTTGCTTTATTAAATTGTATTTATGTTGTTTTATCCTATGCTTTATTAAATTGTATTTATGTTGTTTTATCCTATGCTTTATTTAATTGTATTTATGTTGTTTTAACCTATGCTTTATTAAATTGTATTTATGTTGTTTTATCATATGCTTTATTAAATTGTATTTATGTTGTTTTATCCTATGCTTTATTAAATTTTATTTATGTTGTTTTATCCTATGCTTTATTAAATTGTATTTATGTTGTTTTATCCTATGTTTTATTAAATTTTATTTATGTTGTTTTATCCTATGCTTTATTAAATTGTATTTCTGTGGTTTTATTATATGCTTTATTAAATTGTATTTATGTTGTTTTAACCTATGTTTTATTAAATTTTATTTATGTTGTTTTATCCTATGCTTTATTAAATTGTATTTATGTTGTTTTATGCTATGCTTTATTAAATTGTATTTATGTTGTTTTATCCTATGCTTTATTAAATTGTATTTATGTTGTTTTATCCTATGCTTTATTAAATTTTTATTTATGTTGTTTTATCCTATGCTTTATTAAATTTTATTTATGTTGTTTTATCCTATGCTTTATTAAATTGTATTTATGTTGTTTTATCCTATGCTTTATTAAATTGTATTTATGTTGTTTTAACCTATGCTTTATTAAATTGTATTTATGTTGTTTTATCCTATGCTTTATTAAATTGTATTTATGTTATTTTGACCTATGCTTTACTAAATTGTATTTATGTTGTTTTATCCTGTGCTTTATTAAATTGTATTTATGTTGTTTTAACCTATGCTTTATTAAATTGCATTTATGTTGTTTTATCCTATGCTTTATTAAATTGTATTTATGTTGTTTTATCCTATGCTTTATTAAATTGTATTTATGTTGTTTTATCCTAAGCTTTATTAAATTGTATTTATGTTGTTTTATCCTATGCTTTATTAAATTGCATTTATGTTGTTTTATCCTATGCTTTATTATATTGTATTTATGTTGTTTTATCCTATGCTTTATTAAATTGAATTTATGTTGTTTTATCCTATGCTTTATTATATTGTATTTAATTTGTTTTATCCTAAGCTTTATTAAATTGTATTTATGTAGTTTTAGCCTATGCTTTATTAAATTGTATTTATGTTGTTTATCCTATGCTTTATTAAATTGTATTTATGTTGTTTTGTCCTATGCTTTATTAAATTGTATTTATGTTATTTTAACCTATGCTTTATTAAATTTTATTTATGTTGTTTTATCCTTTGCTTTATTAAATTGTATTTATGTTGTTTTATCCTATGCTTTATTAAATTGTATTTATGTTGTTTTATCCTATGCTTTATTTAATTGTATTTATGTTGTTTTAACCTATGCTTTATTAAATTGTATTTATGTTGTTTTATCATATGCTTTATTAAATTGTATTTATGTTGTTTTATCCTATGCTTTATTAAATTTTATTTGTGTTGTTTTATCCTATGCTTTATTAAATTGTATTTATGTTGTTTTATCCTATGTTTTATTAAATTTTATTTATGTTGTTTTATCCTATGCTTTATTAAATTGTATTTATGTTGTTTTATGCTATGCTTTATTAAATTGTATTTATGTTGTTTTATCCTATGCTTTATTAAATTGTATTTCTGTGGTTTTATTATATGCTTTTTTAAATTGTATTTATGTTGTTTTAACCTATGTTTTATTAAATTTTATTTATGTTGTTTTATCCTATGCTTTATTAAATTGTATTTATGTTGTTTTATGCTATGCTTTATTAAATTGTATTTATGTTGTTTTATCCTATGCTTTATTAAATTGTATTTATGTTGTTTTATCCTATGCTTTATTAAATTTTTATTTATGTTGTTTTATCCTATGCTTTATTAAATTTTATTTATGTTGTTTTATCCTATGCTTTATTAAATTGTATTTATGTTGTTTTATCCTATGCTTTATTAAATTGTATTTATGTTGTTTTAACCTATGCTTTATTAAATTGTATTTATGTTGTTTTATCCTATGCTTTATTAAATTGTATTTATGTTATTTTGACCTATGCTTTACTAAATTGTATTTATGTTGTTTTATCCTGTGCTTTATTAAATTGTATTTATGTTGTTTTAACCTATGCTTTATTAAATTGCATTTATGTTGTTTTATCCTATGCTTTATTAAATTGTATTTATGTTGTTTTATCCTATGCTTTATTAAATTGTATTTATGTTGTTTTATCCTAAGCTTTATTAAATTGTATTTATGTTGTTTTATCCTATGCTTTATTAAATTGCATTTATGTTGTTTTATCCTATGCTTTATTATATTGTATTTATGTTGTTTTATCCTATGCTTTATTAAATTGAATTTATGTTGTTTTATCCTATGCTTTATTATATTGTATTTAATTTGTTTTATACTAAGCTTTATTAAATTGTATTTATGTAGTTTTAGCCTATGCTTTATTAAATTGTATTTATGTTGTTTATCCTATGCTTTATTAAATTGTATTTATGTTGTTTATCCTATGTTTCATTAAATTGTATTTATGTTGTTTTATCCTATGCTTTATTAAATTGTATTTATGTTGTTTTGTCCTATACTTTATTAAATTGTATTTATGTTGTTTTATCCTATGCTTTATTAAATTGTAATTCTGTGGTTTTATCCTATGCTTTATTAAATTGTATTTATGTTGTTTTAAACTATGCTTTATTAAATTGTTTTTATGTTGTTTTGTCCTATGCTTTATTAAATTGTATTTATGTTATTTTAACCTATGCTTTATTAAATTTTATTTATGTTGTTTTATCCTATGCTTTATTAAATTGTATTTATGTTGTTTTATCCTATGCATTATTAAATTGTATTTATGTTGTTTTATCCTATGCTTTATTAAATTGTATTTATGATGTTTTATCCTATGCTTTATTAAATTGTATTTATGTTGTTTTATCCTATGCTTTATTAAATTGTATTTATGTTGTTTTAACCTATGCTTTATTAAATTGTATTTATGTTGTTTTATCCTATGCTTTATTAAATTTTATTTATGTTGTTTTATGCTATGCTTTATTAAATTGTATTTATGTTGTTTTATCCTATGCTTTATTAAATTGTATTTATGTTGTTTTAACCTATGCTTTATTAAATTGTATTTATGTTGTTTTATCCTATGCTTTATTAAATTGTATTTATGTTATTTTGACCTATGCTTTACTAAATTGTATTTATGTTGTTTTATCCTGTGCTTTATTAAATTGTATTTATGTTGTTTTAACCTATGCTTTATTAAATTGTATTTATGTTGTTTTATCCTATGCTTTATTAAATTGTATTTATGTTGTTTTAACCTATGCTTTATTAAATTGTATTCATGTTGTTTTATCTTATGCTTTATTAAATTGTATTTATGTTGTTTTATCCTATGCTTTATTAAATTGAATTTATGTTGTTTTATCCTATGCTTTATTATATTGTATTTAATTTGTTTTATCCTAAGCTTTATTAAATTGTATTTATGTAGTTTTAGCCTATGCTTTATTAAATTGTATTTATGTTGTTTATCCTATGCTTTATTAAATTGTATTTATGTTGTTTATCCTATGTTTCATTAAATTGTATTTATGTTGTTTTATCCTATGCTTTATTAAATTTTATTTATGTTGTTTTATCCTATGCTTTATTAAATTGTATTTATGTTGTTTTATCCTATGCATTATTAAATTGTATTTATGTTGTTTTATCCTATGCTTTATTAAATTGTAATTCTGTGGTTTTATCCTATGCTTTATTAAATTGTATTTATGTTGTTTTAAACTATGCTTTATTAAATTGTTTTTATGTTGTTTTGTCCTATGCTTTATTAAATTGTATTTATGTTATTTTAACCTATGCTTTATTAAATTTTATTTATGTTGTTTTATCCTATGCTTTATTAAATTGTATTTATGTTGTTTTATCCTATGCTTTATTAAATTGTATTTATGTTGTTTTATCCTATGCTTTATTAAATTGTATTTATGTTGTTTTATCCTATGCTTTATTAAATTGTATTTATGTTGTTTTATCCTATGCTTTATTAAATTGTATTTATGTTGTTTTATCCTATGCTTTATTAAATTGTATTTATGTTGTTTTAACCTATGCTTTATTAAATTGTATTTATGTTGTTTTATCCTATGCTTTATTAAATTTTATTTATGTTGTTTTATCCTATGCTTTATTAAATTGTATTTATGTTGTTTTATCCTATGCTTTATTAAATTGTATTTATGTTGTTTTATCCTATGCTTTATTTAATTGTATTTATGTTGTTTTATCCTATGCTATATTAAATTTTATTTATGTTGTTTTATCCTATGCTTTATTAAATTGTATTTATGTTGCTTTTTCCTATGCTTTATTAAATTTTATTTATGTTGTTTTATCCTATGCTTTATTAAATTGTATTTATGTTGTTTTTTCCTATGCTTTATTAAATTGTATTTATGTTGTTTTAACCTATGCTTTCTTAAATTGTATTTATGTTGTTTTATCATATGCTTTATTAAATTGTATTTATGTTGTTTTATCCTATGCTTTATTAAATTTTATTTATGTTGTTTTATCCTATGCTTTATTAAATTGTATTTATGTTGTTTTATCCTATGCTTTATTAAATTTTATTTATGTTGTTTTATCCTATGCTTTATTAAATTTTATTTATTTTGTTTTATCCTGTGCTTTATTAAATTGTATTTATGTTGTTTTATCCTATGCTTTATTAAATTGAATTTATGTTGTTTTATCCTATGCTTTATTAAATTGTATTTATGTTGTTTTAACTTATGCTTTATTAAATTGTATTTATGTTGTTTTATCCTATGCTTTATTAAATTGTATTCATGTTGTTTTATCTTATGCTTTATTAAATTGTATTTATGTTGTTTTATCCTATGCTTTATTAAATTGAATTTATGTTGTTTTATCCTATGCTTTATTATATTGTATTTAATTTGTTTTATCCTATGCTTTATTAAATTGTATTTATGTAGTTTTAGCCTATGCTTTATTAAATTGTATTTATGTTGTTTTATCCTATGCTTTATTAAATTGTATTTATGTTGTTTTATCCTATGCTTTATTAAATTGTATTTATGTTGTTTTATCCTATGCTTTATTAAATTGTATTTATGTTGTTTTATCCTATGCTTTATTAAATTGTATTTATGTTGTTTTATCCTATGCTTTATTAAATTGTAATTCTGTGGTTTTATCCTATGCTTTATTAAATTGTATTTATGTTGTTTTAAACTATGCTTTATTAAATTGTTTTTATGTTGTTTTGTCCTATGCTTTATTAAATTGTATTTATGTTATTTTAACCTATGCTTTATTAAATTTTATTCATGTTGTTTTATCCTTTGCTTTATTAAATTGTATTTATGTTGTTTTATCCTATGCTTTATTAAATTGTATTTATGTTGTTTTATCCTATGCTTTATTAAATTGTATTTATGTTGTTTTATCCTATGCTTTATTTAATTGTATTTATGTTGTTTTATCCTATGCTTTATTAAATTTTATTTATGTTGTTTTATCCTATGCTTTATTAAATTGTATTTATGTTGTTTTATCCTATGCTTTATTAAATTGTATTTATGTTGTTTTAACCTATGCTTTATTAAATTGTATTTATGTTGTTTTATCCTGTGCTTTATTAAATTGTATTTATGTTGTTTTAACCTATGCTTTATTAAATTGTACTTATGTTGTTTTTTCCTATGCTTTATTAAATTGTATTTATGTTGTTTTATCCTATGCTTTATTAAATTGTATTTATGTTGTTTTATCCTATGCTTTATTAAATTGTAATTCTGTGGTTTTATCCTATGCTTTATTAAATTGTATTTATGTTGTTTTATCCTATGCTTTATTAAATTTTATTTATGTTGTTTTATCCTATGCTTTATTAAATTTTATTTATTTTGTTTTATCCTGTGCTTTATTAAATTGTATTTATGTTGTTTTATCCTATGCTTTATTAAATTGAATTTATGTTGTTTTATCCTATGCTTTATTAAATTGTATTTATGTTGTTTTAACTTATGCTTTACTAAATTGTATTTATGTTGTTTTATCCTGTGCTTTATTAAATTGTATTTATGTTGTTTTAACCTATGCTTTATTAAATTGTATTTATGTTGTTTTATCCTATGCTTTATTAAATTGTATTTATGTTGTTTTATCCTATGCTTTATTAAATTGCATTTATGTTGTTTTATCCTATGCTTTATTAAATTGTATTTATGTTGTTTTATCCTATGCTTTATTAAATTGTATTTATGTTGTTTTAACCTATGCTTTATTAAATTTTATTTATGTTGTTTTATCCTATGCTTTATTAAATTGTATTTATGTTGTTTTATGCTATGCTTTATTAAATTGTATTTATGTTGTTTTATCCTATGCTTTTTTTAAATTGTATTTATGTTGTTTTATCCTAAGCTTTATTAAATTGTATTTATGTTGTTTTATCCTATGCTTTATTAAATTGTATTTATGTTGTTTTAACCTATGCTTTATTAAATTGTATTTATGTTGCTTTAACATATGCTTTATTAAATTGTATTTATGTTTTTTTGTCTTATGCTTTATTAAACTGTATTTATGTTGTTTTATCCTGTGCTTTATTAAATTGTATTTATGTTGTTTTAACCTATGCTTTATTAAATTATATTTATGTTGTTTTATCCTATGCTTTATTAAATTGTATTTATGTTGTTTTAACCTATGCTTTATTAAATTGTATTTATGTTGTTTTATCCTATGCTTTATTAAATTGTATTTATGTTGTTTTATCCTATGCTTTATTAAATTGTATTTATGTTGTTTTATCCTATGCTTTATTAAATTGTATTTATGTTGTTTTGTCCTATGCTTTATTAAATCGTATTTATGTTGTTTTATCCTATGCTTTATTAAATTGTATTTATGTTGTTTTATCCTATGCTTTATTAAATTGTATTTATGTTGTTTTAACCTATGCTTTATTAAATTGTATTTATGTTGTTTTATCCTGTGCTTTATTAAATTGTATTTATGTTGTTTTAACCTATGCTTTATTAAATTGTATTTATGTTGTTTTATCCTATGCTTTATTAAATTGTATTTATGTTGTTTTATCCTATGCTTTATTAAATTGTATTTATGTTGTTTTATCCTATGCTTTATTAAATTGTAATTCTGTGGTTTTATCCTATGCTTTATTAAATTGTATTTATGTTGTTTTATCCTATGCTTTATTAAATTTTATTTATGTTGTTTTATCCTATGCTTTATTAAATTTTATTTATTTTGTTTTATCCTGTGCTTTATTAAATTGTATTTATGTTGTTTTATCCTATGCTTTATTAAATTGAATTTATGTTGTTTTATCCTATGCTTTATTAAATTGTATTTATGTTGTTTTAACTTATGCTTTACTAAATTGTATTTATGTTGTTTTATCCTGTGCTTTATTAAATTGTATTTATGTTGTTTTAACCTATGCTTTATTAAATTGTATTTATGTTGTTTTATCCTATGCTTTATTAAATTGTATTTATGTTGTTTTATCCTATGCTTTATTAAATTGTATTTATGTTGTTTTATCCTATGCTTTATTAAATTGTATTTATGTTGTTTTGTCCTATGCTTTATTAAATTGTATTTATGTTATTTTAACCTATGCTTTATTAAATTTTATTTATGTTGTTTTATCCTATGCTTTATTAAATTGTATTTATGTTGTTTTATCCTATGCTTTATTAAATTGTATTTATGTTGTTTTATCCTATGCTTTATTAAATTGTAATTCTGTGGTTTTATCCTATGCTTTATTAAATTGTATTTATGTTGTATTAAACTATGCTTTATTAAATTGTTTTTATGTTGTTTTGTCCTATGCTTTATTAAATTGTATTTATGTTATTTTAACCTATGCTTTATTAAATTTTATTCATGTTGTTTTATCCTTTGCTTTATTAAATTGTATTTATGTTGTTTTATCCTATGCTTTATTAAATTGTATTTATGTTGTTTTATCCTATGCTTTATTAAATTGTATTTATGTTGTTTTAACCTATGCTTTATTAAATTGTATTTATGTTGTTTTAAACTATGCTTTATTAAATTGTTTTTATGTTGTTTTGTCCTATGCTTTATTAAATTTTATTTATGTTGTTTTATCCTATGCTTTATTAAATTGTATTTATGTTGTTTTATCCTATGTTTTATTAAATTTTATTTATGTTGTTTTATCCTATGCTTTATTAAATTGTATTTCTGTGGTTTTATTATATGCTTTATTAAATTGTATTTATGTTGTTTTAACCTATGTTTTATTAAATTTTATTTATGTTGTTTTATCCTATGCTTTATTAAATTGTATTTATGTTGTTTTATGCTATGCTTTATTAAATTGTATTTATGTTGTTTTATCCTATGCTTTATTAAATTGTATTTATGTTGTTTTATCCTATGCTTTATTAAATTTTTATTTATGTTGTTTTATCCTATGCTTTATTAAATTTTATTTATGTTGTTTTATCCTATGCTTTATTAAATTGTATTTATGTTGTTTTATCCTATGCTTTATTAAATTGTATTTATGTTGTTTTAACCTATGCTTTATTAAATTGTATTTATGTTGTTTTATCCTATGCTTTATTAAATTGTATTTATGTTATTTTGACCTAT